>NC_081852.1:21638418-22321811 GCF_963259705.1 Myotis daubentonii
AATAAATAAATACCCTACAGCCTTGAGCTCACTCTTCCACCTTCCCCCACCGAAGCTTAGAGATGGGGAGACCAACTAGAACAGAGGTAATGGTACTTGCCCAAGGTCACACAGCAGGAGAAAGGCAAGAACCAGTCTCCAAACTCCCCGGTCCGGAGCTGCTGGGCCACCCAGCCCCTCGCCCTCCTCCCCGCCCCCCAATTCCACCCCTTCCCCCACACATACACATACACACACTCAGTTCCCCTGGAGGAAGATGTCCCTGGTGGCACAGGGCTCCCTCCTGAGGAGGCTGTGCCTCAGGGCTCCCTGAGCACCCACTGTGTGCTGGCACATGTTAAGTGCTTTATTGTATATCAGGGCATGTGATCCTCAAAACAACCCTGTGAGGACGAGACTGTTATCCTCATTTACAGATGAGGAAACTGAGGCACAGTGCAGTTAGCTGAGCTGCCCACTGCCTACTGAGTTAGTAAGCGCCAGTGCTGGAGGGCTATGTTAACACCAGCTTCAGCTGGCCATGCCATGCCGCCTCTGCACCTGAAGCTGAGGCCCTGGGAGAGGCTTCTGTGAGGAGGGGTGTGTAGAGGGGCTGGGGGTCCCAGAGGTGGTGACGGCAATGAGCCTTTTCTCTCTGGCTGGCTCCTGGGAGTGGCTGGGCGGCCGATTCCATCCTTTCCTTCTTACCTGCTGTGTCTCTAATGGCAGCATAGCAGCAGCAGAGAAGTAGGCCTCCTGTGCCCCACCCCCAACAGCATCCCTCAGTTTGAAAGGTATTCCATCTTCAAGGGCCACAGGAAGAGAACAAAGAATAAGAAATCTTTCCTTTCAAGCCCTGCTCAAGTCCCAGCCTACAGCCAGGTCCCAGCCTGTAGCAGGCCCCCGAGGTGCACCCCTTCAGTTGGGCCTGCAAGGCCCAAGAGGGAAACCTGGCCTGGGGGTGGCTCACCAAGGGTTGGAACCCATCCAAGATGGTGGTGGAGCGATGCTGATCAATTTCCTGGGAGTGGAGGAGGTCTGAGGCCAGGCACTCCTGCCCAGGTGCCCAGCTAGCTACCCCATCCCATGTTCTCTTCAGGACATGCTCTGAGAAAAGGAGAGGCAAGGTCAGGCTCCTGTCACCCCGCCAGGAAGCCCCAGCCGTGAAGTTTCACTCTGCGGAGCGCTTCCCTGCATATATTGCTGCTGCCCTCACCTGGCATCGTCGACTCTCTGAATGGCATTGACCACTTCTGGAGGAGGCATCAGCCACCCGCACGCTCTGGCTCTGACCTGGGACCTACGTCGGCTTCCTAAGTGGGCCCCTTCCTCCTTATGGGGTTCTTACAGGGACCAACTGAGGTCCCACCCATAGGAGGGTTTGATAACTGGAAAGCAGTATGCTCTCCGTGGGGCTGTTGTTTCCTATGGGTCCCTCTGCTCCCCAAGGGCACATCTTACCCCAGAGTGAAGGGCAGCAGTCCCCAGCACGGGCAGAAGTCGGAAAGCAGCGGAACCTTCGTGACCAAGGAGGTGGTAAGGACAGTGGAGTCCCAGGTGTCTGTGTTGTGCAGGTGTCTCTTTCACTGCTTCCGCGAAGAGTCCCAGCCCAGCCATGCCTGCCCGGGTTGCTCTTCATTAGGGATGCCACTCATTCAAGCCTGATTCTTCTCCAGCAAATCCTAGCCCTCACTCCTCTTGCAGGGCTGAAGCACGAACGCTGCCAACGCTCTGGGCGAGCTGGGAGGGACTGCAGCGGACCCGAGGACTCAGAGCCCTGTCCTGCTGGGGGCAGTTAGTCGCCCAGGATCCTGGGCTGGTTTTAGAGCCAACCTATAGCCACCTTCCCCTGGTGGAGTGGCGCAACACACGTTCAGGCAGGCCTCTCCCATCTGCCCTCAATAGAAAAGCTGACCTCTGCCCTTCCAAGTCCAGAACCTGCATTGGGACCAAATCCTGCTCACAGCCCACAGCACAGGGCAAAATGAGGTCTCATTAGTGCTGAAGGGGCAAACAGCCTGGGTCCCATCTCCAAGAGACACCCCCAACAATGGAAGACAATGATGGAGCTTCCCCTGCCTGGGCGTGACACACTGTCCCCTCACTACACACACCTATTTCTATTTCTATACAAACACACCACAGCTGTGCCCATGTGTATGGTGCACACACCCCACACACCCACACATACACACCCAGCCATCTACATCACACACCCCGTATACAAAAGACACAACCCCCTCAACACACACATCCGTCCGCCCGCACACATCACATCCACACACACTCAATGCCCCGGCGCAACACCACACCTACCCTCACCTCCCACTGCACACCCCCACCTCCCTCCACCTCCTTAATACATATTCTCACCTCCCCTCCTCACCCCACACACACACTCCTTAATACACACTCTCACACCCACAGCCTGCCTTCCTGGAGAAATGAGCCAAGCAGTGGCGGGGAAGTTGTGAGGCGCTGGGGGCAGCCTGTTCTGGGGGGTGAGAAAGAGGGAGGCTCAGTGCGCTCACTCCTTTGGTGGTGAGAGCTCTGGGGCTCCAGCCTACAGATTTAGCTCAGCAAGAGCGGGGGAGGGGAAGGAGGGGGTACCGGAGAGGAAGGAAAGGAGGAGTGGGTGGTGTCCAGGTGTGTGGCTGGTACAGTGGCAGTGAATGAGCTATGGAGATGCTAGGAGATGCCAATCAGGCTGAGTGGTCAGAGGGTAAATTCAGGAACTCCCAGGGACCCAGTGCTTTGGGCAGGAAGGAAGAGGAAACAAAAGGGGCAGGGGGGTGAGGGAACAGTGGGGAGGCAGCTGATTGATGCCTGCACTCCAGCAAACATTTTCACTGCCATTAGCATCTCCAAAGCTGAGGATAGGAGATAAAGGGGAGCATCTGGGACCTGTGGATTAACCTCACAGGAGCTTGCGTGTCCTGCCCTGCCCGGGTGGGGGGTGCAGTGGCTGGAGAGGCGTTGGAACGGAGTTCGAATCCAGTGTGCCACTCAACTACCAGCGAGGAGCAGGCCTGCTACAGGATGCCAGACTTCTGCCCAGAAGCCCAGAGGGGCTCACCTGGCTCCCTCTGGCTCTGGCTCACCGAAATGAAATGCCAGGTCAGGGAGAAATTCCCCAGGCTCCCAGGGGCATCTGGCTGAGTGCAGGCCCCAAGGGAGCAGGAGGTGGCACCTCAGCCCCAACTTCAAAAGGGTGGAGTGCAGGATTCCCTCCCCCTCCGGCTTCCAGAAACTGCTCCTCCTTTTATTATCCAATTATGGAATTTTAAGTTTTCCTTTTTTAAAAAATCCCAAATAACAGAAAGCACAGGGCACAGGCACTTGTTTGGTTTCATTTTGCCTCCAAGCTGTAATGACTCCTTTTGTGGAAGCTGTTTAGGAAACTGGGAAGGAGGAGGAGTGCCAGCTCAGGCCTCTGCTGTCCGCTTCCTCCTCTCTCCCCACTGGGGGCCATCCAGCCTGGCAGCAGTTTCTCTTTACTCCCCAGCCCCAGCCCCAGCCCCAGCCCCAGCGGGCAAGATCCCTGTCCCAACCTATGACCAACCTCTCCCCCCTTTCCTACAGGCTTGGTGGGCTCCAAGGTGTCTCCTTGCTACCCCAACCCCAGCACTGAAGTCCAAAAGGCCATATGTTTAGCCAGCAGGCCCTGGGGGAGGCTCAGGACTGGCCATTCAGAATCACCATCAACCCTACTCTCTAAGCATTGGAATGGAAGGGGGCAGGGGCAGACCTCATTTTAGGCCTAACAGCCAGAAGCAAGGTCAAGTACCTTCAGTTCAGGAGAAACTCAACAACAAAGTGGGGTGGGGGCGGTGGGGGGCGGTGTGGAAGATGGGCCCAAGGGAGCTTGGCTTGCAATGCATCTTCCCTGGGCAGGCTGGGGAAATTGCTGAGAAGGTAGGTGCTGGGGGGCCAGGGGTGGAGCTGTCTTTGGGCACTGGCCTGGGCTCAGGGCCTCACCTCTGACCTTTGGTCCTGCCTTCTTCCACCCTCCAGGGTCCATGCTCCCAACTCCTCTCTTTCCCCGCTCCTGCTACAAGTCCATCTAAGGCAGCTAAGCCAACCTTCTCTCAGGTGGGACCTGGATTTCAGCATCTCAATCCCAGGCCCCTGGCGGCTGGTCCGCTGCCGAGGTGGCGCGAAGGAGCCAGGAGGACTGAGTTCCGATGCCAGCTCTTTCCCTGAGCCCCAGAGTAACCCTGGGCAAGTCGGGGCCTGTCCCAAAGCTTCAGTAGTTAAATACGTGGGCTGGAAAAGGGGGAATGGTTTTGTCTTACAGAATCCCCAGTTTGGGGTGGGAAGAGAAGAGAGGAGAGGGATTGCATCCGAAATTCCTCCCCTGCAGTGGTACTTTCACTTTAATGAGAAACCCATTAAGACATTCTTGATTTCCCATTTGTTTAAGTGAGATGGGTGTTTTCCACAGTGCAGAGGGAGCCAAGGCCCCCCACCCCCACCCCACTCCCCCCACATACAGCAGAGACACTAGGAAAACCCTGATTTTAATTGCACCTTAAAAAGAAGTGTTATCCTGACACCTCGGGTCCTCCTCAAGCATCCCAGCCAGAGGCCAAGGAAAGGCTCATTAAAAGCTCCCGGAGAGGCTGAGGGGTGGGGTGGGAAGAGACTCGGGGAGCCAACCCAGCTTTGAAGTGGCCCCTCCTGCTCAGTCATTCGCTGGCTTGTCTTTCTAAAGGTCTGGGGCTTTATGGTTCCAGGTTTGGTTTCTGCATCAAACTTAAGAAAATTCTCATATTCACTGGGCTGGGGCTGGGGCTGGGGCAAAGGAGGTGTCCCCGCTGTGGGGACAGCCTTTTCTCTGCCTCCGCTTGATCTCCGGTTCCTGGTGGAGAAATGGGTGCCCCCCCCCCCCCCGAAGAGTCCCAGGGGGCCTGAATCCGCCTGGCTGTTGGACAGGAGCTCTGCATACAAGTCTGCGATGTGGATCTGTGGGCCGGTGAAGGCAAGACTTGAAGAAAGCCAACACTCCTGCCTTGGTTTTGCTCATCTGTGAAATGGGACGCATGAGGGGTTCACTGGGAAGACCCAAAGGACACTGTGAAAGATGCTCTGGGCCTGGGGAGGAGGGAGGGACACATTCTCCCTCCTGAAGGCAGGTTTCTAAGGGCTGCACATTCTGGGCAAAGGGAAGGCTGCACGCCAACCCCACCAGCTGGCCCCTGTCCAGGCTGGTGGGCAGGCAGCCCCTGCCGTGCTAAGTAATGAGCACAATTCCAACACCAGTTCTGCTAGCTAGTGAGAAATCAAAGCTGGGTATTAGAGGCCATTTCCGACTGGGCACCATTCGTGCCCAAATCCATCAAAGCCCTGGGCTCGGGGTTCTTCTGGGAAAGGTGGGGGCTGGATGCTTTGTTAAGCAGGAGCGGCTGTCCACCCCCAGCCGCCCAGCTGAGACTACTGCGCAGTTCCGAGAACTCCAGGCCAACCAGTCTTGTCTTTCTCCTGCCTCCCCGAAACCCCTGCCCCCAGCAACCTCAGTGTTTATTCCCACTCCCATGGCCCTGCTGCTACAAAAACAGCTTCCCAAGACCCAACCCTGCCCATGTGCCACTTACAGAGACTTCACCCTACCCTTCAATCAACTCTCCTCAAACACCCTCAAACCAGAAACCAGCACCCCAGCCCAGCACCTCCCACACCCAACTGTACTCTTTGTAACAAGGTTGGTCATTCAGCAGCCTGCCCCGCACCCCCATCATTGCCTTCCAACTTCAAAACACTGCTTTAAATACCAGAGTCTGCCCAAATCATAATTAACTTGGATCAAATGATTGTGTCGTAACTTTACAACACAGGGTTGGGGGGAAAAAGTGTGTGAGGGAGAAGGGGGAGGGGGGGTAAAACCAAGCCCTTACTTCTGGGCCGTGGGAATCATTAATTCCAAAGTGAGGAATGAATTCCGAAGTGAGGAACCTCTGCCTATTGGTTGGGGGAAAGGGGAGGGATGTCAACATCCCAGTGGAAGGCGGAGGAGGAGGGCTTCCTCATCTCATCCACTTTCTGCACCAGTTTTCCTGCCCCCTTCTCAGCCTCAACTCAGAGGGCTCCGTGCAGGATGCCCCCACGCCCGCCCGCCTCCCACTCCGCCCCAGGGGCGCAGGCGCCCCGCGGCCCGGGCCAGCCCGCCGGCTTGGGTCTCCGCACCGGAGAGGTTGGCTCCCGCGCGGCAGTGCGTCCGCGGGCTCTCCGGAAAGACGCAGCCCAGGCAGGGACGCTGGGCCCAGCTACAGGCGAGCAAGACGTGTACTCACCCATGACCGGGGTGGGGTGGGTGGGAATAGAGACTTTATTTTAGGAGCCCACCAACCCGCAGCGGTTCGCAACCTGTGGGTCGAACGACGCTTTCACAGGGGTCGCCTAAGACCATCCTGCATATCAGATATTTACATTACAATTCATAGCAGTAGCAACATTACAGTTATGAAGTAGCAACGAAAATAATTTTAGGGTTGGGTCACAACATGAGGAACTGTATTTAAAGGGCCAGAAGGTTAAGAACCACTGCAAGGCATCTTGCTGGATCCAGAGTAGGAGCGGTACCCAGGCGAGCGCACCGCACCTTGTCTGCTCCCCGGGTAGGGGAAATGTCAACGACACATTTAAAAGGAAACTCGGCAGGATCTTTACACACACACACACACACCACCACCACCACCACCACCACCAACAACAACAACAACAACACCCAGAAAAAAATCTTTCCAGACCTGTGGGTCTCACGACCTCGGGGAAGCCGTGGACGCCCTCCCCCCTTCTGCAGCCAAAGCCCTTCACGCCTGCCACCTCGGCTCGCGGAGCGGACCCGCGCTTCCCGGGCTCCGCAGGTCTCCCTCCCTCTCGCCAGGGCGAGCCGGGACCCGGGCTAGGAAGTTGCCGGCGAAATGCAAGCGAGCGCACACCGGGCCCGCTCAGCGATCGCTTTTCTGAAGCGGCGGCACCACAGGGCGCGCGGAGGACCAGGGGTCCCCACGAGGCGGGTCCTCCCGGAGCGCAGACCCTCACTCGGACACCCGTTCCAAAAAACAGCGATCTCTTCCAGGAGCAAGCAGGAGGCTTCCGGCTTACTCTGAACCCCATGGCCTGCGGCCCCCCCCCCACCCCCGGCCAACCACCCAACGAGGTGCTGAGCCACCGCCCACTTTGGTGGGGCCGAGAAATCTACCTTCTAACTTGGCCGCCCAAGCCACTTTCCCTGGGCGCACCGGCGCGGCAACCGACCACCTCGATTTCGGACCAGAGTGAGGAGCAAGGGTCCCCCGCGCCCCCAGCCCCGCTCCCGCCCCCGGGCCCGATCGCTCCTTACCTGCCAGGCTCAGCCTCGCGTCCCAGCAGAGCAGCAGCGCCAGCAGCAGCGCGCCCCGCGCTCCGCTCTGGGACCACATGCTCCCGTGGCCCGGCTCGGGCGCCTCTCCGCCGGGTTTCTCTCCCTGGCCCCAGCCTCGCCGCCGCCGTCTCCGCCGCCGCCGCCGCCTCCACGCCGTCCTCCCCGGCGCCCGGCCGCGCCAGCCCGTGCCCTCCGTGGGGGCAGCGGCAGCCACGCTGCACAGAGGGCCGCCCGGTGCTCGGAGTGCGAAGGGTGCTGGGCGCCCGCTCTGGAGCGCGGCTCCGGCGCGCCCCTCTCTGCGCTCCTCAGGCTCCCGGGCTCCCAGCGCTCTCCGGGCTCCAGCCCCTGGCTCCGAAGTTGCGCGACCCAAGGGGAGAGCGCTCAGCCGCGCCCGCAGCGGCCGGCGCCGCGCCGTCCGAGCCCCGGTGTGGTGCGCCTCTCTGCGCCCCGCCGCAGCCCGCGGCTCCGGCGGCCTCACGGGTCCCCGCCGCCTGCCACAATGCCGAGCGCGCGGCTCGCGAGCCCCAGTGAGTCCGAGAGTGGGAGGGTACAGAGCGCCGCGGGGCGGGGCC
This sequence comes from Myotis daubentonii, assembly GCF_963259705.1. Classification (NCBI taxonomy): domain Eukaryota; kingdom Metazoa; phylum Chordata; class Mammalia; order Chiroptera; family Vespertilionidae; genus Myotis; species Myotis daubentonii. Next base: position 21,646,333 of record NC_081852.1, read on the forward strand.
TGGGCGGGAGTGGGCGGAGCCGGCGGAGGGCCTTTCATGAGGGGGATCCGACGGCCACCAGGGCCGGCCTCCGAAGCACTGGGGGTACTTCAGGGGGGACCTCGCGAGACACTGTGCCCGAGGCATTGGAAAACCCGGCTGCTGGATCATAGCTGGGAGCGGATTCTGCTCAAGTTTCTTTTCCAAAAACTAAAGAAATGCACCGTTGTGCTCTCCTTTGGCTTGGCTATGTCAGCTTTCTTCTCTGAACCCAGGACTTTCATTTTTAGTTCTCTGGTGCATACCACCCTCTACGCCTTCCACATGTGGGGATCTTTCCAAAAAGGCTTCATAAGTGAGAAACTCTCACACTCAAGTCCTGGTTGAGCTGGGGCTTACGTCTCTGAGAACTTGGGCACAGATCTGGGGCATCCTGGTATGACCCTGGGCAGAACTGTTTCCCAGATCTCTGAGCCTCTCAGCACACAGGTCCTAGGGGTTAGAAACCCAGCCCCCCGCCCCCCCTGAGTGACCGAGGGCAGAGGGGGGGAGGGCAGCCATTTTTGGCTCAGTGTAAAGCTGGGCTCTGCCCCTTACCTGCTGTGTGACCTTGAACAAGTTACTTAACCACTGATGCTCCTTTTGTCACTATCCGTAAAATGGAAAATAACCATAATAGCTATTTCATAAGGGGACATGGAATAGCAGTTTTTTAAAAAGTATGGAAACTGCAGCACAAATGTCAGTAATCTCCCCAGGATCTCCCCTCCCAGCCAGCCTGATTTCTGGAGGAAAGTCCTGACCACCCCAGGGTGGGCTAAGGGGCACATGGGGACTAGGTGGAGTTTGGGGATGGGTGTCATGAGATTGAAACCCAGAGACATCAGAAAGAATGGATCAGCAGAGACCTTCTAGGCGCCCGGCATGGGGTGCTAGGCATGCACCTTATATGCATTGCCTCAGTGAATCCTCACAACTCTCTGAGGTAAGTACCACTTGTATCCCCATTTTACCGATGAAGGAACTGAGGCACAGAGATGTACAGTTATTTGCTCAAGAACACACAGCTCTGAGTGAATAAGCGAGTGAGTGAATGAAAGGGGCAGGAGAGATGGGATTGTGAAGATGCCGTCTGGTGTTGGATTGGCTGTGAGAAGGGGCTGGCAGCCAGCGGACTGCCTCTTCCACCTAGCCCCGATCTGTTCACTACTTGGGATTTTCCAGGAGCTGGGATCTAGAATCACTCCTCAAATACAGATGCAGTGGGCTGCTTCCGGAGGAATGAAGGAAGTCAGAGAGGGCTCCTGACAGGCCCAGGAGCCAGAGGATGTGCTGGAATAGGGCCAAGTGTCCCCAGGGGTGCTTCCTAGGTTGGAGGAGAAAGGACTTGGGGCCAGACCTGCGGGTTGGAAGGGGACTTTGTGGGGGCAGAGAAGCAACAAGGGCTTGCCCCACCTGTTCCCCAAAGGAGATAAAGGCAGGACTTCCCAGGACGCCCTCCCCTCCATAACACTCCCCCACATGTGGGGGTCTGGAGCATTTGGGGGAGGGTGTATGTAAGCAGTCCACCTCCCCAGCCCTCTCTGGCTGGGCACCCAGGTTCAGGAGGGCGGATATGGGTAGAGTGGGACTCCCTAGGGAAGAACTTTGGCAAACCGGGAGAAGGTAGGTGGGCTATTTTTAGCTTGGCCCAGGCAGCCCAGGCAAGGGCAGTGGATGAGAGAGTCAATAGCTTATTTTACCCAGCCAGCTCCACCTATCCACGTAACTACAGGCACTTATGCACACCCAAATCCCTAGACACAGTTACAGGGTACACGTGGCTGATACACACTGACAAAGGTACACACAAGTAGACATACAACAAAAACTCACAGGTGCAAAATGACTTTCCCAGAAACATCTGTGTACAAACAGGAACCCAACTGGGGAGACAACCACATACCCACAATACAGGACTCAGAAAAGCACGCACATATGCCTCATCACAGACACAAACACATACACAGGCACATACACCCAGAAGCACAAATATACTCTTAGGCAGAAGACACTAAAGACAAATAGATATTCAGATACTTAAGTATCATTCAGGGACACAGGTACCAAGACCCACATCTGCCTGTCAAGCCCTGTATGTAGGCGTATGGTCAAGGACACTCTACTGGATAACTCAGCAAAGACCTGAGCAGAGGACCTGGCCTTCATCCTCTCTCTCTCTCTCTCTCTCTCTCTCTCTCTCTCTCTCTCTCTCTCTGTCAGAAGGCCAGTGGGATATTGGAGATTTTTCAAACAAGGTCCAGTCCTGTTCAGGCAGTAATTGCACCAGGCAGGCCTCTAGTCCAAGTGTCAGGTTTCATGACTTTGTTTAATTTCTGGCTGGAGAGATGGAAGTCTGGGGTGGGGGTGGGAGGCGGGGCAAGCAAAGGGAGAGTGGTGATTTTCCCCTCTCCTGCCCGTCCCTGCACCACTTCCCAGCCTAAAAACTCTTTCAATTCTTGAAATATACCCATGGGAGGTCCTAGACCCTGTTTTCCCTCCAGGACTCCAGCATCCCACATTGTGGATCGCTCCCTAACTCCCCTGCACCCCCCCTCCCATGCCCTGCAAGCATCTGGGGTGTGCCCGTTCCTCAGCCACCTGCAGCTAAGCAACCCGCTGAAGATGGGATTCCTCTGCAGCCTGGGCATCTCTGGGGTTCAGGGAGAGGACTTTAGAGGGAGTCAGGTTGCCGTGAGCCCACCCCTTTCCCTGGGATGAGTGAAGAACAGACAAGGCCCAAGTCCGGGATAATACCTTGGAGTGGCTGGATTAAGACTTATATTAAGTCCCAAACCCAGAGCCACGGGACTCACAGCAAAAGGGTCCTGCTGTGAATTAAGAAAAAGGATGATGCAGTGAGCTGCTTGGAGGAGAGGTCCACTCCCTTTCTTGTTCACCATTGAATAAGCAGCACCTAACACAGTATCCTGCACGTAGTAGGCATACATTAGAATTGGTTGAATGGATACATCAGTAAGATTGGGGAGAGAGGGGTTATTGGTCAGAGGGCCTACAGCCTAGCCAAGTGAGTCCTACAAGGAGCCTCTCACCTCCCCTCCGTTTCCTGGGTGACTGGAGGGGGGGGGAGGGGGGGTCATCTAGGCTGGAGGCTGGCGGTGGGGAAGCCTTTGTACAATACAGCTGTTTCAAAATCAGTCACAAAGCCAGTTTAGGCTCTTAGAGGGGACTGCAAATGCTTCCAGGGCTCCCTCGTTTCTCAAAAACCAGAAGAGTGTGAGAGCCGGAGTTTAGGAATCGGAGCTGAGGGATGCTCTTACCTGCTGGGAGACCTTGGGCTGGCTGCTGAGCCTTTCCAAACATCAGTTTCCTCAGTCGTAAAATGAGAACAATAACTAGCTCATAGGATTGTAAAGAATATACGGAAATCCCCTACTTCGGCCGAATACAAACTACCAATGAAGATTTAAAGGCAGCTGTCGGTTCCCTGCACGCACAGCTGGCGGCCGGTACCCATGTGCTCGCGGGTGCCACTAGGCGGCGCGCTGCAGCTCACACCTCCTCCGTGGCGGCTTCAGCCTCTTTCCAGAGCCTGGGCTCCGGAAGGCTTCCACCTGGGGCCCGCCCTGGAGTGGATCTCAGCCCCGGGACTGTCATGGAGAGGAACCTCTCAGACAACTGGGTTTGCAGGATTTTGGGTGGGAAGGTTTGGAGATGAGTTCACAATCCGCTCGGCTTCCTACCCCCACACTGTCCTGTTCAGCGTGAACTCCAAACTCCTGGACCCTGGGGAGAGAGGCATGTAGGGTTGAAGTCCTTGCCGCTCTGCCACCTCTTTGTAATAATGTTATTCTAGGTAATGCTGAGTGCTGCTGTGTGCCGCTACTGTCCTGGTCCACTACATGCCGACGACAACCTTATGAGATAAGAGCGGTTATTACTCCTATTTATCAGATGAGGAAATTGAGGCAGGGACAGGTAACTTGCCCAAGCTCACATACAGCAAGTAGATGGTGCACAGACTGGATCTCAAGTTTGTACTCTTATTTTTAATTGAGACAAAATGTACCATTTTAACTATTCTAAAGTATACAATTCAGTGTTCTTTAGTATGTTCACGATGTTGTGCAGCCATCACTACTATCTAATTTGATAGCATTTCATCACTCCCAAAAGAAGCCCCATACCGTTCAACAGTCACTCCCCAATCCCCCTCCCCCAGCCCCTGGCGACCAAGAATATACGTTTGGTCTCTGTGGCTTTGCCTGTTCTGGGAATTGCATATAAATGGAATCATACACTGTGTGACCTGTCATCAAGCTTGGAATCATAACCTCTACTAAATACTGTGACAACCTTGCTCCCCCCCCTCCCCCCAGCCCCCACTCCCATAAACAGTTTTATTTTCCCTTTAGGGGCGGGCTTTAGGGGAGAGTTCAAGAGCCCTGGGGTCATGTAGATCCAGTTTCAAATCCTGACTGTGTCTTAAACAATATACTGTGCTGTCACCTTCTCAAAAAAAAAAAAAATTTGTTGTTAATTTTTAAAAATAAACTTTTTATTTTAGAGTAGTTTTAGATTTACAGAAAAACTGCAAATGTAGTAGAGAAAGTTTCCATTTACCCCTCACCCAGTTTCCCCATTAGTAATGTCTTACATTAGTATGGTGCTACAATTAATAAACCAGTATTGATATATTATTATGAAGCAAAGTTCATTCACTTTCCTTAGTTTTCCCTAATGTCGTTTTGCTGTTCCGGGATCCCAACCAGGACACCACATGACGCATGGTAGTCAGGACCCCCGAGGCGTCTCTTGGCTGTGACCATTTCTCAAACATGAATGATCTCGACAGTTTGGGGCTTATTGATCCGGTCTTGTGTAGCATGTCCCTCAATTGGGACTTGTCTGCCTTGAAGTTCTTAATTTTTCAACAAGGGGCCCTGTTAAAAATACGTTTGCACTAAGTCCCACGCATTATGGGGCCAGGGCTGGGACATGCTGCAGCCTGGCAGGCATGCCTCAGTTCTGAGAGGGTGTGGGTGGGTTCTGTGCTCTGAATCAGGATTTGGGAGCTAGACCCAGGGAGAGAAGGAAGCCTAAACACAGAAGAGAACGCATCTCAGGCACATGGAACAGTGTGAGAAAAGCCTGAGGTCAGGGGTGGGGCTGGTGTGGTCAGGGGGTAGCCAGGTCCTGGTCTTTCCATCCAACTGCGTACCCACCGGGGAGTAAGATGGCAGAGAAGGCAGGAGGGGAAATCTCTCAGGGAGGGCACGGACTGCGGTGCTAGAGACTGATTCTGTAGGAAATGGGAGTCGTGGGTGCTGACATGGGAGCTGTGCTATGGGAGCACATTTCAGGCTGGGGTGTGGGGCCCACTGAGGCGGACAGTTCAGAGGGGAGGGGGAAACTAGTGAGATTTCTTCCTGTCCCCCAGAGGGCCTGGCCAGGGCTGCAGATGGGGGTGCCTGGGGACTCCGGGAGAGAGGAGGAAGTCTCCGGACTTTGAGCCTCTGTGAGAGTGGGATTTGGGGGCGGGGGGAATGGAAGGGAAACAGAGGAAGGGGGTTTCAATGGGAGAAACAGTGAGATGAGGAGGAGGGGTGGGCTAGGGAGAAGGTGGAGAGTTTGGGTTTGTACACGGTGAGTTAGAGGTGCCTGTGGACTTCTCAGCACACAGCTGTGAACACAGGACTGACCAGTGATTCTGGGAGTGGTCGCTGTCTTCGAAAATTACAAGGCCAGCTAATGCACACTGAGCGATTAGCAATTACAGCCAGACACGACCCAAAGCTCTTCCTGAATCAGCTCCTCACCTCCATTGTAGCAACCCGTGAAGTGGATGCTAGGATCATCCCCATTTGAAAAGTGGGGGAAACTGTACCTCAGTTTTTCCTGCTTCAGTTGAGACAGTGGCCAGTTCAAATCCTGGGTGTGCTTAGTTCTTTTATCCCGACTCAATTTCCCATTGTTCATCTCCATTGTTCTTGGAGGTAGGTGTTAATCGTGAACCCATTAAAATGGAAACTGGGGCTCCCAGAGGGGGAAGGGACTGCTGTTAAGTACTGACTCTCAGCTTTGAGCCCACATTCTAACGACCAGTCCACACTACTAGCCTCTTCCAGGCCCTGCCTGGAGTTCTGAGTGGGGAATTACAGTCTAACAGGGTGTAGAGTAACAGTATAGACCTTTTAAACTTTCTCCTATTTTATTCTTTTAAACATTTCAATTTAAATGTATTTAGGTAACCATCAAGTCACTTCACATTAGTCTTAAAACTCTGATAATACAGATCTTGGCATATAAAAATGCCTTTGCCATTTCAAATATGTCCAGTTTCAGAATTGCTCATCGATGCTCCTAGTGATGTAATAATGGACTGTTAACCAATTTAAACACGATATTAATACTATTCAAAGAGTACAAGGTAATGTAAATAATTCACTCAGTGAGGTTCCTATTAAATCAACACTATTTACAAGCTATATCTTAATCATAACCCTGTGAAGCTTTCATTTGGGCAGATGCATAATCACTTAAGTTAAAGCCGTTCCTTAAAACTAAAATGGAGAGATAATTCAGAATTAACTTGGAAGAGAGACAGAATCCCTGTTTCTTGTTGTGGGTCTGCATTTTCGGTAGCAGGTTCTTTTGGATGATTGGCAACAAAGATCTTAATTGGAGGATCAGGCAGAGGAAAGAAACCCGATAGTAACCTGGAGAGGGTATGTGTTTTTGCGTGGAAGCGTGTAGGGGGAATAGCGAAAACCTGTCTTGTGAATACTGACTCTTTGATGAAGGGCCAGATGGGGAGCGCTCCTTGTCAGATCCCTGGCTCTATCTTTCTTGTAACATCAGCAGTCATTCATCTGGTTCTGAATATGTAGCATTCTCTTCCTTCAGCTCTTCTGCTATAAATCGATTCCACTCTGAACTATGAAGCTGGACGTATTTAGCTTTCCAGTGGTTGCTTCTAGATCTGCTGTTCTGATGACTCTATCATTGCTGGCATCTTTTTAGCAGAACTCGAGGCTGCCAGTCTGCATGTGTATAGAGATATATGTTTTCTTTGAACATAGCTAAGCTTTTTGAGAATGTTACCTGTTCTTTCAAGTTGTTTGCTAAGTTGTATGGTGATCATTTTTTAAACAAGTGAAAAAGTCTATAAATTAAGAGAGCTATAAAAAATTCCAGCGACTGCTGCCCAGAACATCACCACCCCAGGGCATGTGCAGAAATCAGGACTTAGACTGCTGTTGCCTGGTTGGTGTTACTTGCTGGAACTAGGAGAGGCCAGTGGTGAAGGTCAAGGTTGGTGAAGGTCAAGAGTGAAGAACTGACACACTCATGTTCCTGGCCAGTGCTTCCTCTCTCCTGTATTCTCTCACTCCCTCTCCAATATTTTTTTTTTTTATTAATTTTGGGAGAGAGAGAGAGACAAACATTGATCGGCTGCCTCCTCCACAGCCCCTACTGGAGATCAAGCTGACAACCCGGGGATGTGCCCTGATCCGTAATCAAACCAGCCTCCTTTTGGTGCATGGAATGACACCCAGCCAACCGAGCCACACCAGCCAGGCTTCTCTCTCTCTTTTTAAACATTTGAGTGAGGTAGCCTTGGTGGCCGGCTAGCTCAGTTGGCTGGAGGGTCATCCCCATGTGCCAGGGTTTCGGGTTCAATCCCCGGTTGGGGCACATACAAGAATCAACCAAAGAATGCACGAATGGGCGGAACAACAAATAGATGTTTCTTTCCTTCCTCTCTCTCTCTAAAATCCATTTGAAAATATTTGAGTGAGGTGTTATTTACATATGGAATATACAGACCTTAAATGTAAAGTCCTATGACATTTGACAAGGGAAAACACCTAGCAACCCCAGTCCCAATCCATATATGAACATATCCTCCACCTCCAACAATTCCCTCCTGCCTCTTCCCAGTCAGTTCTCACCCTGCAGAGGAAACCACTGCTCTGATTTGTAGCACCATAGACTAGTTTTGCTTACTCTTCTTTTCCCCCTTATATTTTTATTGATTTCGGAGAGGAAAGGAGAGGGAGAGAGAGAGATAGAAACATCAATAATGAGAGAGAATCATTGATCGGCTGCCTCTTGCATGCCCCCTACTGGGGATCAAGCCCACAACCTGGGCATGTGCCCTGACTGGAATCTAACCATGACCTGCTGGTTCATAGATGAATGCTCAATGGCTGAGCCACAACGGTAGGCAGTTTTGCTTATTCTTGAATGCCACATACATGGAATCAGATAGCATGTAGTCTTCTGTGACTGGCTTCTTTTGCTCAGCATAATGACTGAGATTTATTCCAGGGTGTTGTCGTTGTGGTGAGAGAAGTTCATTCCTTGTTATTACCAAGGAGTATTATATGAACACGCTGTAATTTGTTTATTCATTCTCTTATAATGGACATATGGATTGTTTCTCATTTTAGTCTGGTATGAATGAAGCTGTCAGGAATATTCTTGAACAAACCTTTTTGTGTGTATGTGTGGACGTATGTTTTCATTTCTTTGTAGCAAATACCCAGGGGGGGAATTACTGGGTCATCAGGTAAGTACCTGCTTAAATTTATAGAAAACTGCCCAGTTTTCCAAAGTTACTGTAACCTTTTCTATTCCCACCTTCAATGCATGAGAACTCCAGTTGTTCCACACCCTCCCCAGCACCCACACTGTCAGTCTTATTAGTGTTAGCCAGTGGGTGTGAAGGGGTATCTCAATTTAGTTTCAATTAGCACTTCCCTGATGACTAGTGATGCTGATCGCCTTTCTATATGCTTATTAGCCATTTGTATATCTCCTTTTCTGAAGAATCTGTTCAAACCTGTTGTCCATTTTTTTTGTTAATCCTCACCCAAGGATATTTTTTTCGATTGATTTTTAGAGAGAATGGAAGGGAGGAGGGGGAGGAGAGAGAGAGGAGAGAGAGAGAGAGCGGGAGAACTTTGACTCAAGAGAGACACATCAATTGGTTGCCTCCGGGACCTGGGCTGGGGATCAAACCTGCAACCCAGGTACATGCCCTTGACTGGGAATCAAACCCGAGACCCTTCAGTCCTTGGGCCAACGCTCTATCCACTTAGCCACACCAGCCAGGGCCTATTGTCCAAATTTTTATTGAGATGTTTGTCTTTTAATTATTGTTTGGTAGGAGTTCCTTAAACATTCTGATTACATATCCTTTGTCAGACATGCATTGCGAATATTTCCTCCCTGTCTATAGTTTGCTTTTTCATTTTGTTAACATGTGTTTCAAAGAGCTAATGTTTTCATTTTTAAATTGATAAAAATCAATTCTACAAATTTTTCTTTTATGGTTACTGCATTTTGTACTATAAAGGTATTCTCCTGTTTCTTTCCAAAAGTTTTATGGTCATTAGCCTTTATGTTCAAGTCTAGCCATCTTTTTTTCATTGAGATATATAGACATTTAACATTATATTAATTTCACGTGTACAACATAATGATTCTATATTTGTATACACTGTAAAATGAAACTATAAGTTTCATCCATCACCATACACAGTTACAACTTTTTTTCTTGTGATGAGAGCTTTTAAGATCTACTCTCTTAGCAACTTCCAAATATACAATACATTATTATTAACCATCGGCCCCATGACTTATTAATTGTAAGCTGGAAGCTTGTATCTCTTGACCTCCGTAAGTCTATCCATCTCTAGAAGTTGAAATTCATTTGCTTCCACATGATTATCCAGTTGTTCCAGCATCATATTTTTGAAAAGACTTTCCTCCTCATTTAGTAGGTTGTCCATTTTGTTACTAGTTCCCTTTGCTGTGCAAAAACTTTTTAGTTTGATGTAGTTTCATTTGTTTATTTTTTTCTTTTGTTTCCCTTGCCCAAGGAGATATGTCAGAAAAAAATATTGCTAAGAGAAATGTCAGAGATGTTACTGCCTATATTTTCTTCTAGGAGTTTTATGGTTTCAAGTCATACATTTAAGTTTTTAATCCATTTTGAGTTTATTCTTTTATAGGGTGTAAGAAGGTGGTCTAGTTTTATTTTTCTGCATATATCTGTCCAATTTTCCCAACACCATTTATTGAATAGACTGTTTTTACTCCATCGTATTTCTTGCCTCCTTTGTCATATATTAATTGACCATATAGACTTGGGCTTATTTCTGGGTTCTCCATTCTGTTGTAAAGTACAGCATAGGGAATATAGTCAATAATATTGTAATAACTATGTATGGTATCAGATGGGTACTTAAAATATTGAGGGAGCACTTTGTAAAGTATATGATTGTCAAACTACTACGTTGTACATCCGACACTAATACAAAATAATATTGAATGTAAACTATAATTGAGAAATAAAATTTTTTTTAAATATATTTTATTGATTTTTTACAGAGAGGAAGGGAGAGAGATAGAGAGTTAGAAACATCGATGAGAGAGAAACATCGATCAGCTGCCTCCTGCACATCTCCTACTGGGGATATGCCCGCAACCCAGGTACATGCCCTTGACCGGAATCGAACCTGGGACCTTTCAGTCCGCAGGCCGACGCTCTATCCACTGAGCCAAACCGGTTTCGGCGAGAAATAAAATTTTTTAAAGAGATGACTTTCCTTTCCCCATTGAGTTATTTTTACTTATATAGTCAATAGACTATATACATGTGGATTTATTTCTGAATCCTCTAGTCATTAATCTGTTTGTCTGTCCTTACCCCAATACCACACCATCTTTAATGCTATATAGGTTTATAGGTAATCTTAAGTCCTCTAACTCTGTTCATCTTTTCAATATTGTGTTGGCTCTTCCAGATCATTAACATTTCCATTACCTTTAGAATCAGCTTGTTAATTTCCACACACACACACACAAACCCCAACCTTTGAGATTTTGATAAAATGCCATTGAATGTATCGATCCATTTGAGGAGAATTGACATCTTACTGGTTATTGACTTTTCCAATCCCTCCCTAACCAAGTGCTCTGATGTTGGGTACATATATATTCATGATTATTATACCTACTTAATGAAGTGACCCCTTTATCATTATGAATGACATTCTTTGCTTCTTGTTACCATTTTTGGCTTACAGCCTACTTTGCCTGATAGAAGTATGGCTGCCCCTGCTCTCTTTTGGTTTCCAAGCATGCGGACCACAGTAATCTAAAGGTCTGACTGAGGGTGAACTCCCAAGATCCTTTGCTCACATGGCCACTGGCAGGCGGCATCAGCTCCTTGCTGGTTGTTGGCAGGAGGTCCCAGTTTCTCCCCACGGCTCGGCTTTAGTCCCCTCGTGACATGGCCTCTGACTTCCCTACAGTTTGTGATCCAAGAGTGAGCACAGAGGAAGGCACCTCTGAATGACTTAGTCTTCACGCGCACACTGTCTCTTCTGCCATAGTCTTTAGTATAAGGGAGTCACTAAGACCAGCCCACACTCATTTTTTATTTTCATCAGTTTGAAAATGGTGGGGTTTTATTGTTTTGTTTTGTAATTTTGGACATACTCAACTTGCTTAGGGTTCATTGAGCATCTTAGATCTGTGAGTTAATATTTTTCATCATTTAATCATTATTTCTTCAAAATAATTTTTTGCCCCATTATCTACTTTTTCCTTCTGGGACGAGAAATACATGTCAAACAGCTTACTGTCATTCCATAGGTCACTATTTTTCTATCACTTTTCTTTTTCTGCTTCTGTTTGAACAATTGTATTGAGCTAGCTTCAAGTTTTACTTATGCCCTTTTTTGCAGTCTAAGTCCATAAGTAATCTTTATTTCATATAATTTCTTTTATATTATTTCTGCTTAGTTCATTTTAGAGTTACTACTTCTCATTTGAAACCCTCCTTCTCTTCACCTTTTATGCCCATCTTTCCCTATATATTCTTTAAAATATTTATGATATTTTTTAAAAGGCCTTTTCTGCTTATTGCAATAAGTAGGTCATCTATTGATCAGCTTCTAGTGGGTATTTTTTCTCTTGTTTTTGCATCATATTTTCAGTGGTATGTTATAAATGTTTAACAATCAGCTCTCTGAAGGAGGAGAAGAAGGAAAAGGAGGAGGAGGAGGAGGAGGAAGAGGAAGAGGAGGAAGAGGAAGAGGAAGAGGAGGAAGAGAATAGGGAGAAAAGAAAAAGCAGAAGCAGCATCAATGGCCCTGATTTGTAGTGTTTGCCAATTTCCACTCTGTAAAAACTCCACCATAGCTGAGTTCAAGTTATCAACACAACATAATGATATAACTGAATACAGAGTTATAAAAAGGCGTGCACAACTGGCTTTCATGAGCAGAGCTGGTTCCAGAATACCACTGAATATTTTAACTCTGGCTGGTGTGGCTCAGTTAGTCGGGCGTCATCCCATGCACCAAAAGGTTGCTGGTTCGATTCCTGGTCAGGGCACATGCTGGGTTTCTGGGCTCAGTTACTGCTGTGGGGCATGGAAGGGGCGGCCGATCAATGTTCTACTCTCACATCAATGTTTCTCTTCCTTTCCCTTCTTCTCTCCCTCTCTAAAGCAGTGGTTCTCAACCTTCCTAATGCCACGACCCATTAATACAGTTCCTCATGTTGTGGTGACCCCCAGCCATAAAATTATTTGCGTTGCTACTTCATAACTGTAATTTTGCTACTGTTATGAATCGTAATGTAAATATCTGATATGCAGGATGTATTTTCATTGTTACAAATTGAACATAATTAAAGCATAGTGGTTAATCACAAAAACAATATGTAATTATATATGTGTTTTCCGATGGTCTTAGGCGACCCCTGTGAAAGGGTCGTTCGACCCCCAAAGGGGTCGTGACCCAAAGGTTGAGAACCGCTGCTCTAAAGTGTATGTGTGTGTGTGTGTGTGTGTGTATATATGTATATATATATTTAAAAAATCAATAAAATTATTTTAATTTTTATGATTACTATCTAGAAAAGAATGTGAAGACTGAAACATAATTTTGTTTTATATGCTTATGTCTTCCACAGACAGTGTAAACACTTCCCTCTGTCATACCGTAAGGAACAGATCGATCAGATTCTTCCGAGGCTGAGTTGATTGGTGTTGGGCTTCAGCTTTAAATAGATTGAGTTCACCTATGATTAACTCTATTCCCAACCTCAAGTGCAATGAGCAGCTTTTTGATCTTGTTATTGAGCTGGGAAAGGGTTTGGCTGCAGTTTCAGATGGTCTTTGGGTTCAGCTTTGGTTTCGATTCTGGCAGGACCTTGGAACTGAAGTGCTGGGGGAAGGCTTAGCATCACGCTATTCTCTCATGTGAAGGCCACTTAGCTTAGTGGTAGCACCCGGAGGCTGAGTCAGACTGCTTGGATTGGGATCTGAGCTCCTCTCCTTGACTGTTTTTGGTTTTTGACAGTTTTGTGACTTTGAACAAGGCCTCTATCTAGCCTGTCTCACCCTCAATTCCTGTCTTGGAAATGGGCTTGATGCCTGCTTTATGGGATTATTATGAGGAAGAAATGAGATGAGGTATGTAATGCCTGACACACAGTAACTCCTTTTCACTGCTATTCCAGTCCTCTGAGGTCAAAGTACTCATCTCAGGGGGTTGCCTTAGCCCCATCTCTTACCAGTGGCAACAACAAAGGGGACCTATTAAGAGCTTTAGTCCCCCTATAATTGCTACCTGCCCTTTCTTCCAACCATCACCCAAAATAATATTGCTTGATCTGAACAATTGGCACTTTAAAAAAATATATATATATTATTGATTTTTTTACAGAGAGGAAGGGAGAGGGATAGAGAGTTAGAAACATCGATGAGAGAGAAACATTGATCAGCTGCTTCCTACACACCCCCCACTGGAGATGTGCCCGAAACCAAGGTATATGCCCTTGACCGGAATCAAACCTGGAACCCCTCAGTCTGCAGGCCGATGCTCTATCCACTGAGCCAGACCGGTGAGGGCCAATTGGCACTTTTTAGCAAGCTGATATAAAAGTATATCTAAGGGTACTGTTATGGGTTGAATTGTGTCCACATCTTAAGAAAAGATACATTGAAGTCCTAACCTCAAGTATCTCAGAAGGTGACCTTATTTGGAAATAGAATCTTTGCAGATTTAGCCAAGTTAAGATGAGGTCATTTAGGTGGGCCTGCATCCAATATGACTGGTGTCCTTATAAAAGAAGAAATCTGGACACAGACGCAGACAGAGCGAAGGTGACATGAAGACACAAGGAGAATGCCCTGTGAAGACAGAGATTTGGGAGATGCAGCGCCAGCCAAGACACCCACGGACAGCCAGCACCACCAGAAGCTGAGAAGAGGCAAAGAGGGTTTCTATCCATCCTCAGAAGGGGCACAGCCCTGCTGGAACCTGCTCAGACCTGTCACCTCTAGAACTGCAGGACAGTGGGCGTCTGTTGTTTGAAGCCCCCCAGCTTGTGGCACGTTGTCGTGGCAGCCTAGGGAAAGAATTCATGCGCCTTTAGAAAGTGTTACTCTATTGGCCCTATACTAGTATACAACCAAGAACCATCCCCACCCCACCCCTCTCTGTGCTCCCTCAGTATCAAGTTTCTTCACCTGAGTCCCTCCTAGTTGGAGCTCTGGGGCTGCCACTGTCCTTGCCCCACCCGGAGAATAAGCTACCGGTTCTCCCCTTTGTTTGCGCCCAGTCTCATCCTGCTCTCACTCCCAGGAACCACCTCTCCCCACACTCTCCAAAGGGTACACCTGGGGCCACAGGGAGCCAAGCAAGTCTTGAGCCCCTCCTGTGCTCCTGAGCTCTGCACGGCCCAAGGGATCTTGCAGCCCCACCTCTACAAGGAGGGTGCTGCGGGCCCTGTGGGCACATGTGAAGACCCTGAGGCTCACAGCGGTTGGGTAACCTGCCCAACGCAGGAGGGCAGCTGAGGGGAATGGCAGGAATCAGACTGCGTGGCTCCGAAGCCTTCCTGTTTGCCCTGCCCCAGGCTGGCCTGCACTGGGCCTCTGCTTGCTCTGAGGCTGTCCCAGGCCTGCCTGGTCCGGGGAGCACTCCTGCAGCCTTCAGGCATTCTTGCTAGAGAAGCAAGTTCCCTTCCTGGTGGCTCTGGTTGGAGGAGGGGGGGGGGGGGGCGGGTAGGGGCGGGGGTGGGGAGAAGGGTTCCCCTGGGCTGGGATGATCTTTTCCTATTGAACAGTAATTTATTGTGTCTCCCACTGAGCTTACCTCAGGGAAAAGCATGCTGGGAAACAGAGAGTAGCAGCCTGCGTGTGTTCGCTTAAGCACTTTCCTTCCTTTGTAAAAAAAAAATCATTTAACTGGATGCTAGTCAATTGCATAACATCCTATTAATTTTTTTCATCCTCCATGATCTGACCTGGAAACTCCACTGATAGCTGACTGGATCTTGGTGGGGTGGTCAGGGCACTGGGAGACCTGGGTCCAGTTCTGACTTGTCCCCTCACTTCCTATATGTCCTTGTGCAGCTCCCTCTGATGCTGAGGCCAATAATAATGGCTCTGTTTACTGAGCACCTACTATGCTGTGGGCTCTTTGCACAAGTGATCTCGTCCACACTCATAGACCCTTATGAGGTGGGATGGGCGGTTGACACGTCCAGATGTGGGAGGTGGGCCTCTGGAAGGCTGAGTAACTCCAGCGAAGGCCACCTAATGAGTAACGTCAAAGCCGGGATGGTTCCACTACACCACTCTGCTGCTACTTCCCCCTCTGGGTCCCAGTTTCCCCAATTGTGAACGAGGGATTGGACCAGATTAGTTCCTTTCCAGCTTCATGGGAAGTGGCTCCATTTTTGTCCCCTAGAAGCCCCTTCTCCATCCAGTGGCCAGTGACCCTTTAAAGCAGGGGTGGGGAACCTTTTCTCTGCCAACGGCCATTTGGATATTTATCACATCATTCCCAGGCCATCCAAAATTATCACCTTAAAATTTAGCCTGCTATATTTGGTCTGACATTTAATTAAGTCACCCCTAGTGCCTGGAGAGGGCCAGACCAAATGATTTTGCAGGCCTTATACTGCCTGGAGGCCAGATGTTCCTCATCCTGCCTTAAAGCATAAACCAGATCATACCCTTGCACAGTTGTCAGGGGCGTTGTTTGCTTGTTTGTTGTGGGTCTTCCTGTGAGGACAGGAAGCATAGTAGGTGCTCAGTAATCAGAGCCATTATTATTGACCTCAGCATCGGAGGGGGCTGCCCAAGATGCCTGTCCTCTCATGGCTGAATCCCTGGCCCAGAGCACAGTGACTAGTAGGTGCCTGGCAGTGGCTGTTGATGCCGTGGAATCAGCAAAGCACGGTGGCTGGGCTGAGAGGCAGGAATGGGGCTGATGGGAGGTGAGTTTGTAGGGGGGCAGCTTGGCTGCACTGGGTTGATCCTGCAGTTGGTTAGAATCTCAAGCTTGTCTGCCTGAGTATCAGTTGCAGAAAATGATGACATTGGTGAACTTGGTCTTTGGTTCTTGGGCTGAGCCCTTTGACGGTCAACCCAAGCCCAACTCTGTCAGATGACAGCTCACTGTCACCAAGGTCTTAGCTGATGAGTTGTTTTTGTCTCATATACACTGAGTGGCCAGATTATTATGACCACCTGCCATTTGTAGGCAAATTAGCTATAATTTACGCTGAAGTTGCTAGAGGGCTAGATCATTATAAACGTCTGAATAGCACAACATACCTAAGTATTGTTGCTGATCAAGTTCATCCTATCATGTTGATGGTATATCCCAATGGAGATGGCTTCTTCCACCAAGACAATGCGCCATGCCACAGTGCTCGTATTGTGCAGGAGTGGTTTCAAGGACATGAGGGAGACTTTACCTTGCTTACGTGGCCCCCACAATCACCAGATCTCAATCCAATTGAGCATGTGTGGGACGAAGTTAAAAGAGCCATCAGGCAGCTGATTCCACAACCATCAAATCTCACAGAACTGGACAGTGCTATTCATCAGGCATGGTGTCAGATTCCTCGCATCACCTCTCAACATCTCATGGAGTCAATGCCAAGAAGAATCACCACAGTATTGAAGGCAAAAGGTGGCCCAACGAAGTACTGATGGGGTGGTCATAATAATCTGGCCACTCGGTGTATAGTTACCTGTATTTTCACAAGATCCGAGTGGAACATGAAGTACTGGGACTCCAGGATGCGGTGGTAATGGTGGAATTTTAGACATGGTGGAAGACTAGAGGAGACATAATTGGGGGCACCTAGTGACTAAGCAAAACTTCTAAGCCTTTCTGGGGTGCGGTGACTCACTCCGGAGGGGATCTGCCACCTGAAGACATGTGGCTGGTCCCCGGTCTCAGGAAGGATGGCCAAGTGGTCTCACCCATGTGAATGGTAACTCTCCCCTTCCTCCCCATTATAGGGTGGTCATCTTTTCAGCCTCCCCCATCCCCGCGTCCTCATTCAACGAAAATGGACCTGAAGCCCAGAGAGAGTAGTAGCTTGCCCGAAATCACACAGTAAGATAATGGGCCTGTGCTATACAGCCCGGTCCTATACTCCCAGGCTTTTCTCCTCCGCAGTGATTTCCACCTGTGTTCCAGGGAGTCCCAGGGCTCTGCAGAGGAAGCTGCCACAGAGTGGGATGGTGCAGGACTTCAGGATCCTACCCACCTCCTTAAGAGTAGCTGGTTTAGCTGGTTTACAAATTAAGGAGTCTGTGTAAAGAAAGAGGCCCACTACTGGAAGAAATATGTTGAGAAACCACCAATCCTGGTAAGGGGCATGCAGGGTGAAGGCTGCGTGAGGCTGTGCAGGCCCCATCCACACCTCTCCTGGGACAGTTTGGTGCAGGAAAAGAACATTTAGTTGGTGACCGTCCTCAGGGAAGCACGTGATGTCCAGGGAAAGAGCATGTCAACACCTGGCATAGAAGAAGAAGATGATGATTGTAATAATAATAATAATGCATTTTAGTGTGTTTTCAGCTTCAGACCAGGCATTTTTCGTAAGGTATGAAATTGATGTTTGTTGATGGAAAAAAAAAAAAATAACAAGGTGGGCCTGTTCCTGTACAGAGAGGCTGGTAAGGTGCCCAAAGTGTTCAGACAGAGAGAGGAATCTGTGAAGAGCAATGGGAAGCAGGATGTTTGCCGCCTTCATGTACCATCTGGCCTGCAAACCCAGCTCTCCACAGCGTCGCTGCTTCCCTTTGGGTCTCCTGTCTGCACATTTGCACAGCTCTCCTTCCTCCTCAAGGTCTGACCAACATCAGGGGTGGGACATAAGAGGGGGTTCCCGGAGAGTCTTCTCGGCCTAAAAATTAGCCTGCTATATTTGGTCAAACATCTAATTAACTCACCCCTTTGGAACAGACTGGCAAAGTGACTCTCCTAAGACCACACAGCAATTCCACTCCAGCACTGCAGCCCCTAGAAACGGTCCTGTCCGAAATTTGGGCCTCTAGAGTCTCTCCCTGTGACAAGGACCAGGTCAAAGGTGATTTCTAGGACTGAGTGAAACCTGCCCCATGAAAAGGGTTCAGAGACACTAGGGACAGAGAGAAATATAACAGGACAGGCAAGTCCATCTGGTTCCGCCTTTGGGCTGGGGAAGACTGGCTCCAGCCTTCTTTCCCCTCAGGCAGATCCCTGTTGGGCGAGGGAGTTCCTGGCAGGCCTGGGACCTGGGCGGCCCTGCACGCTGGTGACCCAAGCCCAGACATCATGAAGCAGGAACTGGGGTTATATTTCACTGGCCTGTGTATCCCTTCTGTAGCATCAGAGCTGACAGGTCTGACGCGTCACAATGTGTTCCCCTGGGAGCCCCCTGCCAGCACCCGGCCGCAGCCAGCCTGCAGAGGTCTGGGCTTATACTGTGGCCCTGGGTCTGTCTGCGCTTGATTAAGTGACAGGCAGGGAGGCAGGGCGGGTAGGTGATGCCTGCTTTTCACGCCTGGCTGGATTTAGGACACTCTAGGCATGGGGCCTGCTGACAGCTCAGGGTGGTGGTGGTGGGGGGGGGGGGCACCAGAGCCTAGAACCAGATCCTCCAACTCACACGCTGCAGTCAGATGCTGGGCATCGGGAATAAAATACACTTATAAAGTCCTCCGTGTTGTAGCGTTTTTTTTCTTCAGTGTTGAGATGAAAATGGGATCCGCTGGAAGCACGCAGACTTCCCAGGGCCGCTCACACCTGAACCACTTACTGGATAATGCATATTCTAATGCTAAATTTAGGCCAGCATTCAAGACCTTCGGCTCTGTCTCCTTGAAATACAACAGAAGTTACATACGCAATTTAAAACTTGCTAGCAGCTATCTTAAGAAAAAAATCTAAAAAGAAATAAAGTGGAATTTATTTTGATGTATTTTATTTAGCTCAAATACCCAACATACTATTTCAACATGTAATCAACATAAAAGTTATTAATAGTTATTACATTCCCTTTTTAAAATACTAAATCTTGAAAACCTGGAGTGCATTTTACACTTAAAGCACGTCTCGATTTGGATGCTACATTCTCATTAGAAATACTTATCAGTGTTTAGATTTCATAAAATTTATAGCAGAAAAGTGCCCGTGTTATTCTAAACATACCAAGTTTTCCAATAGTATTAGTTTTAAATTTAAAATTTTTTTTAGTGAATTAAAATTTTAAAAATCAAGGCCTTGGCCAGGAACTCAGTGGTTAGAGCATCGTCCCAGTACCCCAAGGTTGCAGGTTCGATCCTCGGTCAGGGCATATACAGAAATCAATCAATGAATGCATAGATAAGTGGAACAGCAAATTGATGTGTTTTTTCTCTCTCTCTCCCTCCTCCCTCTCTCAAGTCAATTTTTAAAATTTAAAAATAAAATTAAAACTAAAAATTCAGCTCCTTAGTCACTCCAGCCACATTTCAAGTGCTCAGTAGCCACTTGTGGCAGTGGCAGTGGCTACCGCACGGGACCGCACAGACATGGACGAGCACCTTAGATCTCATCCCCAGCCTGGGCTCATGCTCCCTTCCCTGCAACCTCTCCTCAACAGGCCCAGCTCCCCCCCTTCCTGTCCCTCACACAGGTCACTCCCCAGGTTGCCCTTCCCTCCTGTCCACACCCCCTGACCCAGACCCCACAATGTTCAGCCCCACCAGCAGGGGGTGTCAGGAATGAGCACCCCCACCCGAGAGTCCCCTGCTCTCGCTGTGGCCTGTCATTTCCTGCCTCGAGGCCTGTGAAGGTCATCTGTCACCACCTGGAAAGTTGGCGGCAGAGCTGGAACCAGGGCCCACCCTTCCCTTTTCCCAGATCCTTCCTCTACCTCTTCCCCCCATCCCCCTGGAGCTGGATCCCCTGGAGCTGGGCCAGGCTTAGGGGGCAGATACAGCGTGATGCTCTATAACCTAATGCTGGTGTCCTCGCAGACTCCCTTCTCCGGGGCTTTCCAGGCCTTGCCTGTGTGTGTGTGTGGGGGGGGGGGGGGGGGCGGGGGCCAGGGGGGGCCTATGCAGCCTTGCTTCCCTTCGTCAGAATGCTGAGCTCAGGAGCAGGGAGAGGAGCAACTGTGGGAGGGGTGCAGGGTTCCCAGGGGGCACTGATCCCCACTCAGAGTGGGCATGGCAGTTACCCAAGAATAGCCCCTGCATCGACTCTAACTCCGGCCCGCCCACCCTCTCTGGGCCACCAGTTTTTCTATCTGCCTTTGGGACCTCCTCATTCTTTGAAGATGGTGACCTCTGGGAGGACAGCAGGGTGGACCTGCCAAATCCAGCCCACGCCTGCAGCTGCTGCTATGGACACCTGGAGCACTTGCTCAGCCAGGCCCCAGGGCCTGTGCCTATGGAGTCCACGTCAATCCAGAGTGGATCTGAGGCCCCTTGTAGCATATGCACAGGCCCTCATATCGCCACCAGCTCCTCTCCTGTCAATTCCCCATCAAAGAAGGACCAGCTCTCTCTGCTTCTCAGTTCCTTCCCCTGGGAGATGTTTTTGCTTCATTCTGAGCCATGAGCTTGGGATGGTGTCCTATGAGCTCCAATTCTTCCCAGTGAAACACTCACACTCCCCTCTGTCTTCGTGGCTCCTGCCAGCCCAGGTGGCCTTGAACATAACTATGTGCAGTTGTTGTTGCAAGAACAATAGATACGCATGTTACATGTGCTTTTCCAGATTACCTATCCCATCCCTGCTTATTCCTACACCTGCCCAGCTTTCTGCCCAGAGAAGTTACACAGCCCTGTCAAGATGCGGAAGTAGACTGCCTAGCATAATGCCCAGCACATACTAGTATTGGGGGCTTGCTAAGTTGAAAGAAGGCATGGACTTAGTCTCCTCTGAGGAGCAGGTCAGAGGTCCCTCTCCTCAGCAAGGACCCCTCAGGGAATAGGCTGGAAATTCGATAGAAGGGTCCAGGGACGGAGCGGGCACAGAGGAGGTGCCTGACACAATTGTTGAACGAAAGATTGAATCTTCCCAGCGCCGAGACCAGTCCGGCAAAGGAGCCCAGAGCCACCTGGCCATAGTGCCCATGGACCAGCAGTTGCCAAGGCTGTGACCGACACACCCTGGAGAGGGACACTGCTCGGAGGCAAGAAGATCTGTCACTTGCTCTCCAGTCTGCACAGTTGTTGCTAGATTCTGAAGACTATGACCATATTTAATTCCTGTTAAAGTGTTATTTATGATGAGTAGGGAAAAATAATACAGAATGTCACGTGTGTGTGTGTGTGTGTGTGTATGTGTGTACCACGTGAAACAAGATGCGTTAGTTTCCTCCTGGTCTGCTCTTATCAATGCAGCCAACTAACCTCCTAACCTCTGTTAACAGTTTCCGGGTGCATTTCTCAATCAAGTCCTAAGATTGTGCAAACATGTCAATTTAGATCAACGTGGCTAAAATAGCTATTTTAAAAAATAAAAATGGGTGTATGTTTTATATTGAGGTACAACTTGCTTCTCCACGTGACATTATCACATTGATGTTATTGGAGGTCAACACACAAAGATCTACATCATTCTTTCAATGCCTACATGGTGTTCCATAGACTGGATGCATCATCATTTGGTTAGCCAGTCATTCACCAATGGACACTTGAGTTGTTTTCAGGTGTGTGTGTGTGTGTGTGTGTGTGTGTGTGTGTACACAAGCTATGCTTCAAGGCTGCCTAGGCCAGTGGTCTCACAAAATGCTCTCTCTTAGCTGTACTTGATGTCCCTGCCAGCAGCCGTATAAGTGGGTGCTATAAGTCCCTGGGATGCTGGAGGCCTGGGTGAGCACCTTCTGCCTTCTGCTGGGAAGGTGGGCAGGCAGACTGATGGCAGCTCTCAGGCTTTCTCCTAAGTAGCTATTCTCTATCAATGGGCTCTGGCTCCCTCCTGGACCCTTCCCAGTCTTTTTTTTGGAATCAATATATTTTTACTGATTTCAGAGAGGGAGAGAGAGATAAAAACATCAATGATAAGAGAGACTAATTTATTGGCTGCTTCCTGCACACCACCTACTGGGGACCAAGCCTGCAATCTGGGCATGTGCCCTGATTGGGAATTGAACCATGATATCATGGTTCATAGGTCGACACTCAACCACAGAGCCATGCAGGCTGGGCTGGACTCCTCCCAGTCTTTCCAGGGGAGAGCCAGGAGCGGCGAGGGTAGGAGAATGTCCTAGCTGGAGCTGTGAGGATGAAAGCGGAGCAGCACCCCCATGGCCCCAGTTTAGAAACATGAATTAATCCGGGGAACTTGGTACCAAGAGATGGAGATGGTGTTCTGGGAGGCACAGGAAGGGCTGGGAATGGCTTATGGAGGCCCCTTCCATGGTACTGGCCCTGGGCCCAGCTGCCAATCCAGCTGCTGTGGCAGATAGAACTGAGGTGGGGGTGGCTTGGAGCTGACCCCCCAGTCCTTGAAGAGCCAACGGAGAAGCTGCCAAGCCTGGCAGAGCGCTGGAGGGAGCCCCATACCCAGGGCCTGTGCTTGCAGCTCTGGACTTGGCTGAGGGGGATGGAGGAGGCATCCCCTCCCCACCTGCAGGAGGGAGTGTGTGGGGTCAGCAGCCCTTTTCCTTCTCCCTCCTGCTTGGAGGATGGTGCTGGAGCTGCCACGGGGCTGGGCATGTGTGGGGGCAATAGGCTAGAGGCATATGGGGACTGGGAGGGGGGGAGATGCTATTAAAAAAGTAATTTGTTGTGTGTGTTTTTCTGATTACAAAAGCAATGAATATTCATTGTAGAAAATTTGGAAAATAGAGATAAGCACAAAAAGCAAATAACGCCCCTCCTAGTCTCCCCACTCAGGGACACTCACATATCCATGTGATGGTTAAGAGCCCAGGCGTGGGGCCTAACGACCTGGGCTTGAATCCCTGCTCTGCCACTAACTGGCTGTGTGACCTTGGACAAATGCCTTAACCCCTCTGTACTGCCCGAGAACTGCGCTCTGAGGACTAAGGGAACATGACTAAAGCTCTTGACGCATAGAAGGTGACCACTAAGTGTTAGCCATTGTTACGATAACAACCCCCATACCTCTACCTTACGGCTGACAACTGTCTCAAACTGAACCTGCCTAAACCAGAACTATTGGATCCACCCCACCCAATTGTCTGTTCCTAGCTTTCCTCCATTTCACGACACGGTATCCCCAGTGCTTGGGTGTCTGGCACTTGGAGTTGTCCTCGAGGCCTCTTTTGGCTGTCAATCAGTCCACCAGAGGTCAGAGAGCAAGAGGAGGAGGAGGAGGAGGAGGAGGAGGAGGAGGAGGAGGAGGAGAAGCAGGAGAAGGAGGAGGAAGAGGAGGAAGAAGGGGAAGGAGGGAACAGATGATGGCATCTAGGAAGAGGGAAGTCCAGAAAAGATTGAGAAGAGGTGAGAGACAGAAACTCATTACTCCCTTGCCTGGGAGTGAGCATAGGGACACCCCTCCCCCCAACTTGGATTCTCTTGCCCAAACTCACCCAGGCAGGCATTCTCCATGTCCAGCCCCAGTCCCCTCCCCTTAGCCCACAGCCCCCACCTCTCCATCCCCTGTCCTGTCAATTTATAGCTTGCAGGGCACAATAACTATCAATAATGCACAGGCAATGATGTCCTACAGCTCTCTGCACAGTTGTGTTACTCCTAATGTATGCAGGGCTGGTCCCGGCCCTGGGCCTGCTGACCATTCCGCCCCCATTGACCTAAGAGAAGAGCTGGGCTGGCCAAGGTGGGAGGGAGGGTGTCAGGCTGCAGGACCAGCTCTGCCCACCTCACAGAGCTGTCTCTTCCAAACACTGAGCCAGGCCAGGCCTCAGACTCCACCCGCTCCCTACGCGGGGCCTCCTTTCAGTCTAACATTCAAACAGACAGGTGGTGCCTCCAGAGCCCACCCCATGGGCAGCTGTCAGTTTATTTAGTTCTGATCCTACACCCACTTGCTCATCAGTTTTCTCACCTGTAAAATGGGGCTGCCGATATTCACTCTCGCCCCGTCCAACCACACTTCAGGATGGTGTGGGAAGCAGGCATGATATTGCCTTGGGAAGCTGGGGAAGGCATTTTGCAAGCCAAGACTGACAGGACGAATGTCTGAGGGTGGTCATTATTTTTAAAAAATATATATTTTATTGACTTTTTACAGAGAGGAAGGGAGAGATATAGAGAGTTAGGAACATCGATAAGAGAGATACATCGATCAGCTGCCTCTTGCACACTCCCTACTGGGGATGTGCCCGCAACCCAGGTACATGCCCTTGACTGGAATCGAACCTGGGACCCTTCAGCCCGCGGGCTGACGCTCTATCCACTGAGCCAAACCGGTCAGGGCGAGGGTGGTCATTATTGCTATTTGGGCAGCATCGAGGCCATACACTTTGGGGGCTGGAGAGAAAGGGGGTGAAACACAGGGAACACATACAAGCTTCCTGTAGGGACTACACAGTGAATGGAGCTAGCTGGGCAAATTGGAGATGCATGTCCTGACTGAAATGGGGGGCGACCACTCAGCCACAGCTAATGATGCCATCCGGGTATGTGGGCCTAGTGTTGCCACGTTCACTTAGAGATCAGGAGAAGTGGGAATGTGGATGAAACAGCTCCTGAGTGTTACATGTGGGTTAAAATCTTAAATATTGGAAGGAGGGGAACTGGCAAAGCAAATCCACCAGTGGGCAAAGCTGGCCCCAGGTACTAGTCTGACCTACAGAGTGGTGGCTTTTTCTGTGTTTCCAAGAAAAGAAGACACTTCTAGCCAGCACAGAGCAACTAACAAGCTCAGGGGTGGGGAAGCTGGGTCTGGTCCCGGCCCCGCCGGGTATGCGGACGGCAGCTTCCTCTTCTCCGGACCTCCTCTCCCCGTCCGTGTAACAGGAGCGTGGTGCTCACTGAGGCTCCTCCAGCTCCAAGGCCGGTGCAGAAATATTTCAAAGGTCCAGCTGGGGTGGCCGAGTCTGGGGCTCAGCTTTCAGCAGGTGTCACAGGCCAGGCAGTTTGGGGCTGGGGAGGCTTGAAGGTGCGCCCCCAAAGTAAAGAAGGGGGCAGCAACACCCCCTGCCCAGGCTTCACGAGGCTCTGTAGGCCACAGCTCTCGGGCCATCCTTTGGAAGCCCCTCACAGATGAGACCACCTGGGCACGGATGTCTTTGGTTTTTGGTAATTAGTCCCCAGGCAGGGTGTCAGTCAGCCTCCCTCCAGCTGAATTCCGCCTATGGCCAATCGGGGCTGCTCACTCTAACCTCAGCGGCGGGCCTTCTACCTGCTGCGCTTGCTATGCCACTGTCATGTCAAAGCCTCACAACACTCCTGTGAGTAGCAGGATCCCCACTTACGGGACAGGGGAACAAGCAAACCCCTGAGGCTCAGAGAAGTGAAGCAACTTACCGAGGCCACACAGACCGTGGGAGACCATGCCTGTGAGCCAAATACTAACCCAAGTGTGTCGAGCTCCAGATCTCAGCCCTCCCTGCATTCTTCTGCCCCAAAGTGGGTGGAGGTGCATGTGCTGTCTGGCGTGGGACCCGTTGCCGTGGTGGGAGAGGAGTGGGGGAGCCATGGAGAGAAGCCCACCCACCATCTGCAAAGCTGGGATGAGGTCTGTGGGGCTCTCAGGGCCCTGCCCCCTCCCCCAGCTCCTCACGACCACCCTGACTGGGGGCAGGGCAGAGCAAACTATACCCACGGTCCAGAGGGGGATGTTGAGGCCACAGTGGAGCTTTTCCCACCTCGTGGCAGGGCCCTGGGGCAGAGCACAGCTCCAGGGGTAGTCAGCCTGGACTGGGATCCTGGTCTGCCAGCTTTGTGACTCTCAGAGCCTGGTCTCCTGTCCCGGTGGGGCTGCTGTGGGGATCCAAGCAGATGGCATCCGAGGAAGTGCCTGGCTCCTGTTAGGTACTCAATAAGCATTTGTGTAAAAAGGAAAGTAGAACGAGAAGCCAAAGTTTTAAATTACTTTTCCATTTCCCTGGTATCTTGGTTGGGGACAGGAACATGGCAGTTGTTAAATAAGGTGACCTGTGTTGTACGCTACTAGGTTGTTTGATGTGACATACTGGTTAAAAAACAATTTTTAAAGAGAAAAGGAAAAGAAAAGAAATGAAAGCCAAGTTGTTGTGATACCCAGACTCTCAGCAGTAGATTTCAGGGTGGGGTTGGGTGGGGGTGGGGAAGGCTGGAGGCGACTGAGGCCTTACAGCAGAGGGACCTTTGGGGGAGCTGCTGGCTGTACAAGCCCACCCTGGGGCGAGACTTTTATTTGGGGCAGCCAGTCCCTAGCGCCAAGGATCAAAGGACTCACCCCAGGCAGGGAGCTAGAATTGGCAGGACACCAGCAGCTGGGCCCAGTTGCCCTAGGGCTGGCCACCTGGAGAGGGCCCTGCTGGCTGAGTCCTGGGGGCCTGAGGCTGGGGTGGAGCCAAGTGAATCATTTTGAAGGATCATGGTTATTTATTATTTTATTTTTATTTTAAAAAATTTTCTATGTTTTAATTGATTTCAGAGAGAGGAAGGGAGAGAGGGATAGAAACATCAATGATGAGAGAGAATCATTGATCGGTTGTCTTCTGCACACCCCAACCTGGGGATTGAGTCCAAAACCCGGTCATGTGCCCTGATCAGGAATCGAAGTTCATGGGTCCATGTTCAACCATTGAGCCACACCAGCCGGGCTGATTCTGGTTATTTAAATGACTCTTTTATTTCCCATCACTCATTTTAGACTCATCTTACCTCTTTACACCACATGGTCCTGTATTGATGCCAACACAATCAGAGCCATGAGTTAGTAACCCAAGCAAGGGTTTGAGTTCTAGCCTCATTCGGGGGAGCAGGTAAAGTAGCAAATAGTAAGACCCAGAAAGGTGACACTATGTGTCCAAGTCACACAGCAAGACTGGGGCTTGAATTCTGAAGAGAATACTCTTCATCATAACCCCAGGCCCTGCTCCTGCCCCAGCCCCAGGCCTAGCACCTGTCCCTGCCCCTGCCCCAGCCCCTGTCCCAGCTCCTGCCCTAGCCTTGGTTCTCAGGTAGTTTCTGTTAAAGCCATGGGTACAATTGCATTTTTCCAGGTACACCACATCGGGGAGGGATGCCCTAGGGTCCTGCCTCTACACCTGCAGCCTGCCCCCTTCTGCAATATTAATCTTGTTCTTATCAATGTTTCATCTGCTTTCTATCTCAGATCACCTCACTACCGTCTTCTCACATTTGAGCTTGGGATCATGAAAAATAGATGTGTTTACTCCACACACCCTTACACTTTTCCCAGGTTTGGGACTTAACAGGAAGCTCAAATGTTCTCCCAGCCATCTGATTCCCTGGCCTCTCAGCACTTCCGGCCGAGCTGGGTTCAGCAAAGGGCACTAATGAATCCTGTGTGAGGTCCAGCTTTCTCCTCACAGCATGCCTCTGCGTGCTGCCTGTGAATCCTGGGCAGGCAGGAGGAGCCATCTTTGACCACTGGGGCTCAGAGACAGTAACCAACTTGCCTAAGGCCACACAGGAAAGTGCTCATGATTGCGAAAGAACAGGCATCGGCTCTGAGAGTTGTCATCCTCTCATCTCTTGTTCTGGACCAATGTGCACCCAAAACTGCATTCTCTAATACAATGGGCACCTGAGGCCCAAGCCCTCTCCTTTTTATCACATGACTGAGACAATGAAGTGTATGAGGGATGGAAGTGGCAGGAGGAGGCTGAGGCTGGCACTCAGCTTTGATGGCACCATGCCCCCATTGGCTTTGAAGGAAAAGCCTAATCCCTTAGTTTGCAAAACCGGGCCCAACCCACCTTTCCGCCCTCTGTCACTCTGCCTCCCGCAGTCACACAGGGAGCTTTGCCTTCCGAACCTGGTCTGCACCGCCTCCTCTCTGCTGGAGCTGCCCGCCCAGCTGGCGTCTGGAGGTCTTTTTCCTCCTAGTCTAGACCAGTGATTCTCCAACCAACCAGCCAAAGATTGCACAGACCACCTCCAATGCCTGGGTCTTGCCCCCAGAGTCTGTGAGCCCGGTATCTCAACCCATGTGACACTTGGTGAACTATAAGCTCAGTATAAACAATGAAACATCAGCTCCCATAGGCCTGCAGTCTGCCTCAGAATGCGTTTTGCAGGGGTAAGGAGAATAAATTGTAAAAGCTTGATTTTGCGTTAATTTAAATACACGCTTCCTCCAAAAGCTGGTTTTCAGAGCTGGGGAGAACACTGGCCGCCAAAACACTGGAAGGACCTTCCCCTCTGGCTGCTTTTTCTTCTCTTCAGGTTCCAGGGGAAAGGATGTGCAGAGGGCAGGAGGAGGGGCTCCTTGCTGCCGCCTGTACTCACCCCTGTTGTCCTGTCTGTCCCTCACCAGACTGCCCTGCCTCCTCTCTGCTGTAGCTGCCTGCCCAGCCGGCCTCTGGAGGTCTTTTGCCTCCAGGCAAAGGGTGGCACCTTTTACTGCCCCCTCCCAGCACCTAGCACAGTGCCCGCCATACAGCAGGCCCTGGATAAGTGTTGGCTGAACTATGACAGACAGTTCATGGCCAGTGGGCAGGAAGTACTGACGGGGCTGGGAGGTGCTCACACCTGCCAGGCTCTTTATAAAGGGGACTCCTGGTTCTAGGAAAGCCATGGCCTCGGGGACACACGCACACTGGTGGCTGAAGAGGAAGGTGGCAAAGAAAGTTGGGACCGCCAGGCTGAAGGCTGCCTCTCCAGGTGACGTGCTTGTCTGACTTGGGAGGAGACGGTGTGGGAGCTCTGAGGACCGGCCTGCCCTCAGCTTGGTGTTATCTGGTGGCCAGGGCTCGGAGTGGGAGGCTGCTGACCTGGCATAGGTCCTAAGGGGATGTAGGTCCTGCCTTTACCAGGACTCTGTCCCCCTCCCAGGCGGCTCCGGTTGGATGGGGCCTGGCAGCCTTCCCCAGGGAAGGAGGTTCTGAGTTAGCCCTGATCAGAGGAGATGGAGGACAATGTTCTCAGCCCAGCAGCCTACCTGGGGACCTCTCAGCCACCTGGGCCGAGGAACCCCTGGGCACAGCCGTGTAGTATTCCCACCTAACGATGGGTGGAGTAGGAAGCAGAAAGGAAGCTGGAGTTTGGGCAGCACCTGTGGCCTGGGCTGGAAGGGAACCTGACATTGGCTATGGAGTATGTGGCTGGAACAGAACCGGGAGAGGGAGGGGAATGGCTGTGGGGTGCAGTCTTTGTTCAGCCCTGGATTCTGGGTGCCTGGTGATGATTCACTTCCAATTGAGACCTGAACCTGTCTGAATTCCTGAGCTGGGAAGCTCTTATGCTGTTGGCTGGGGAAAGAGGCAGAGTCTTGGCCTTGGTCACTGACATGAGACTGAACCCCTAGGCCCTGCATTTCTGCTCTTAGAAGGGCTGTCCTTACCTGCTGCTCAGATGTCCAGCCAATGGCACAGGCAGGACTGCAGAGGAGGCCACTGGTAGACCTGGAGTCACGTGCTTTGGGCCTGGCGTTTGGGACTAAGGGCCTTCTTTGAGCAGGGCTGGGTTCCGAAGGGATCAGGGTCTTCAAAGAGCTGCCTGTCTGGTCAGAGAGGCAATGAACAGGTAGCCAAGATTCCCCGGTATCCTCTGTCACCAACCCCTGGGGTCTGTCATGAAGCCCCAGGTCTGGCATTGGTCTGGCTTGACTGTGGCTCATGAAGGAGCTGACGTGCAGAAGCTCAGGGTGTCTGAATGGGTGTCCTGAGCTTGGTGCTTGACGTAAGAGGCTAGGGAGAGCCCCAGGTCCTGTGTGCAGGTCTCCTGTGTGCGTAGGGGCAGGCAGAACCTTTTTCTCTGTTCTTGGCTGCCATCTTGGGAAGATGAGTTTGTGGCCAGGGAGGCCCTGAAACTTGGAAGTCTAGACTGGTGGCCTGAGGATTTCCTCCTCTGTCTGTGGCTGGACAGACAACATCACCTCAGTTGGCTACTCAGGAGCTGCTCAGCTATGTTCTTGAGCTGCAGCTCCTGGTGAAGAAATAGGCTTGGGGATCTAGATCCAGAGGGCTTGAGAGAGAGGAGGCCAAGCCCCAGGACCCCATCACTGATTTTGTCTTAGCAATGCCTTGTCACAGCCCCAGGCTTTGCTGCTCCTATTTATGCCTCCTTGGCAGGAGAGCCCTCAAATGCTGGGTGGGGTTCTCTGTTGCCCCCACCCCCACCCCACTTGTGGCAGTATAGGGCAGGCCCTCCGACTGTGGGGAAGTAGAAGATGGGTCTGGGTTCCCTGCGCATGCCATGTGGTGCGGTTGTGGCTGGGTGGGTAATGACTGGGGAAAGCTCACAAGCTGGGCTCAGGATCCCAGACAGAGTGCCTGAGGTGGCCTAGCCCCAGCCTCCTCCCCCCCAGTGGGGGCCATGTGGTAGGTAGGAATCCTACCAATCCAAAGTCCGTGTGCCCAATGCTTCAAAAGGCCAAACTCAAAATGCCAGAGTTTATTCATTGAGAAAGTACCAACCAAGAATAGGGGAGACCTAGTCCTCAAATCTACCTTAAGAAAGGACAGAGTAGAGGCTTCTTTATGTCAAGGGAACAGAGAATGAGAGAGGCAAGAGGCAACTGACCGCAGACATCTGGGCGCCAGGGTCTGAAGAAGATTATGTTGACCTTAGTTGTTGTTAGTCAGGTCACAAGGTTCCGGCAAACCTTTGATAAACAATACATACTTCTCTTATCTCCTCAAGCCGCAAGCAGAATTCCTTTAATATGTTAAGATGAAGCAGAAGCTATTAGCCTGAAGGCCATGGGAACAAAGCAGGCTTGAACAAGATAGTCAGAGAATTAAAGCATTTCACTGTTCCAGGAACCCATCTTTCTAGCCATCCCCCTGGACCTCTGAGGCTCCCTCTGTGTAGTATGATCCTGGCTCAGTGCCAAGGATGAAGAGGACGAACCCGCTGTGCCTCGAGGCCTTGGTCATAGCAAGCTGGCTGATCGCTGGGGAGAGAAGGCTCAAGTGGCCTGCATGCTGAGCTTGGAGGAGATGGGCAGTAGCAGGAATATGGGCTGCAGGGAGGAAAGGTGTGCTCTCTCCCTTGCTGCAATGAACGGTGTTAATGCCGATCCCCTCTCTGTAAAAAAGAGGCCAGGCCGTGGTGAAGACTAGAGTCACTAGACCAAGGGCTGAAGTCAAGCTGAGTGATCTGGGGTCTGTGTAGAGCCAGAGCTAAGGGCTAGGAGAGTGGATGGTCCATACGTGGAAGGACAAATTACCATGAGGGGCTGGAGTGAAGCTGGCACCAAGTGGAAGCAGCTGGCTAAATGGCATCACATGTCCTGAAGGCACTCCTCCACCAGCTATGGAGCCTCCTCAGCGGGCTGCCTTGGTCCTCCCATGCCTGGGACCTGCAGCTGGGGATCCACAGGCCATTCTCCTGCTGTCCCTGTAGCTGTTACAGGGAGCCAGGGTGCTCTGTCCTGGCCCAGGACAAGCCCCTCCGTGTCACTGCGTGGCTGCGATGGGCCCTCACTCAGGTGTCTGGTGCTGTCTCAACTGTTCCCTGGACTTCCCACCAGAAGCAGTGTCCTCAGGCAGGGGCGGCTTTCTGTGCACCCTGAGAGCTGCCTCCCATCTCCCTTCTCGGGAAAGTCACCTCATTTAAAGAGCCTAGTCTCGCCCCTCTACCCAGAGCTGCCGTGGGGTGCACCTGTCTCTGTTCCTGTGTGTGTCCCTTCTTCCAGCTCCGACTCTCTCTTCGTAGTAAAGTAGGGATATGGGAGCCAGCTGATGGAGGGCTTGGGGTCTTCTCACCCCTCCCCTCTCCGTGGGTCTTCTCATTCCGTGTTGCAAATCTCTAATCTTGGCAGGCTTCCCTTCAGATATTTCTATTTTTTCTAAGACTCCTTCTCCCTGGGTGTTGGCACGTGCATCCTCCAAGGCTTAGCTTTTCCTTATATCTACTTTCGCCCTTTCCTTCTGGGAGAGTCTTCAATCCGACTTCAAGTTGGTTTGTTTCTTAGCTGAGTTGATTGTCTCAGATCTGTTGTAGCCTTTATTTTAACTCTTTTCATGCCCAATTTAATTTTGCTAATGCTGTTAAAACCCTCGCTCGGTCTGTCTTCACACTTGTACCTCTGGAATCTGTGATCCAGTGAACCAGCTTGAAATAGTTGCACCCTAATGTCTCACTTGGCTTGAACTCACTTCTCTGGAGGTGTTAACTACTCCAGTGATGCCTATGGGGGAGCCCCGACCCCAGTTCTCAAAGGACTCAGAGCTTGGGGCAGGAGTCACTCCACGAAAGGTCTTCAGGCAGAAGGGGCAATAGGACAGCGTCAGACTGTAACTCCCCCCAATTCCCCATCTGTCCGTCCTTGTCTCAGGGCTTCTGCCAGGTCCTGATTTTATTGCTGATGGCACCTGGCCTAGAGGAGTGAGTTGCTGCAGGTACGAGGCCCTGTCCCAAGGTAGTAAAGGAGAAACAGGCACAGAATGCAAACTACCTTGGTTCCTAACTCCTCCTCCACAGCAGCCAGGCTGCCTCCTGTCCCAGGAAAAAGATACCGGTCCCCTCACCAGGCAGAACAGCCCCTTCCCTGGAGGCTGCTTGTCTTTTCTCCAGTTTGGTGTCATTTTGGTCTTTCTGGGCCGATCCTGGTGGAAAAACTAGCAATGGTGATCAGCATTTTTAGACCCAATCTTGTTTCCCAAAGGAATTCAATAGAAGTGCTGTATAGATTACAGATCTGACTACATTGGTTTGGGCAGTCATAGCAAATGGAAACTCATCAAGTACTTAGTTAAAACACACCAAGAAGACTATTGTGAAATTCCTAGTCCTGCTGCTTCTCTGTACTATTTTATTTCTTCTGAAATGTGATATTTTCCCATTTTGCCACACATTCTCAATCATATCTAGCGATCTCATGTCCAAGTTATTCTATTTTGGAATATCAGTGTAGGTAAAATACTTAGGTTTATTTAATTTTACACAACTATTACTTTTATTTTTAAAAGATCTGTATCATTTATGCAGAAATAAACAACAATTTACTAAAAAACATTGTGATTTTTTTTTCCTTTTTACCCACTCCCCTACGCCCACCCCATTGGCAACCATCAGCTTATTTTCTAGACCTGTTTCTGTTTCTTCTTCATTTTGTTTATTCATTTTTTATTTTATTTTTTAGATTCCACATATAAGTGCAATTATGTGGTATTTAATTTTCTCTGTTTGACTTACTTCACTTAGCATAATACCCTGAAAGTCCACCCATGTTGTCACAAGTGGCAAGATTTTATTCTTTTTATTGCTGCATAATATTCCTTTGTATATATGGACCACATCTTATTTAGCCATTTGTCTATCCATGGACATCTAGGATGCTTCCATATCTTGGCTATTGTAAATAATGCTGCAATGAACATAGAGGTGCATATAGTTTTTCAAATTAGTGTTTTGTTTATTTAAGATAAATACCCAGAAGTAGAATTGCTGGATCATGTGGTAGCTCTATTTTTAACTTCTTGAGGATGCTCCATACTGATTTCCATAATTAGCTGCACCAATTTACAATCCCACCACAGTGTACCTTTCTCCACATCCTTGCCAACACTTGTCATTTGTTAATATCTTGATGGTAGCCACTCTGACGGGATGAGGTGATATCTTATTGTGGTTTGGAAAAATGTCTACTCAGGTCCCCTGCCCATTTAAAAAAATATTTTTATTGATTTCAGAGAGGAAGGGAGAGGGAGAGAGACAGAAACATCAATGATAAGAGAGAATCATTGATCAACTGCCTTCTGCACATCCCCTCCTGGGGATCAAGCCCGCAACCCAGGCATGTGCCCTTGACTGGAATTGAACCCAGGACCCTTCAATCCACAGGCTGATGCTCCATCCACTGAGCCAAACCAGGTAGGGCTGCCCATTTTTTATTAGGATTTTTTTTTGGTGTTGTTATATGAGTCCCTTATGTATTTTGGATATTAACCCCTTATTGGATGTATCATTTATAATTACCTTCTCCCACTCAGTAAATTTTCTTGTTTTGTTGATGGTTTTCTTTGCTGTGTAAAATCTTTTTAGTTTGATGTAGTCCCATTTGTTTATTTTTCTTTTGTTGCCCTTGCCTGAGGAGACGTGTTTAAAAACATGTTATTAAGAGTGATGTCAAAGAGTTTACTGCCTATGTTTTCTTCTAGGAGTTATGGTTTAAGGTCTTACTTTTAAGTTCTTAATCAATTTTGAGTTTATTTTTGTATATGATGTAAGAAAGTGGTCTAGTTTTATATTTTTTTGCATGTATCTGTCCAGTTTTCTCAATACTACTTATTTAAGAGATTGTCTTTAGTCCATTGTATATCCTTGCCTTTTTT
This sequence comes from Myotis daubentonii, assembly GCF_963259705.1. NCBI lineage: Eukaryota > Metazoa > Chordata > Mammalia > Chiroptera > Vespertilionidae > Myotis > Myotis daubentonii. The sequence continues at coordinate 21,681,010 of NC_081852.1, forward strand.
GTTGTAGAATAATTAACTATAGAAATGACAATTTATTTCTGGACTCTCTCTTCTATTACATTGATCTATGTATCTGTTTTTATGCCAGTACCACTCAAGTCTGAGCATCCTTATGTAAGAACTTGCCTGTACAACTGCTCTTTGTAAGGTCCAAAGTCATTTGCAAGATCCAGAGGACTTAAAAATTGCCTTTCTTGTTGAAAGCCTGCAACATTCTCTTCTGTCAAAAGATCCGTTGAGGTTTGTCACTATGTCTACCAGTTCTGCGGTGGAAAGCAATACTAGTAACTGGCATACTTGAACATACTTGAACATGCAACTTAATTTTACCCAGGAATTGCTTTTAGTTTTGGTTACACACTCTTACCGCTTCCTCTGAATCTCAACTCTTTTCCTGGGCACTTCATTTCTTCTAGATGTTTGGGATGCCATGTGAAATCACTTGCCTTTTGGCTAAAGGAATCCAGGGCCTGCATGCTCCCTAGTCCTGCCCTAAAGAAAGAAAGGAGGCCAGCACTGATCCAAGCCAGAAGCCACTTTTTTATTTTATTTTATTGATTTTTTAGGGAGAGGAAGGGAGAGGGATAGAGAGTTAGAAACATCAGTGAGAGAGAAACATCGATTCAGCTGCCTCCTGCATACTCCCTACTGGGGATGTGCCCGCAACCAAGGTACATGCCGTTGACCAGAATCGAACCTGGGACCCTTGAGTCCGCAGGCCGACGCTCTATCCACTGAGCCAAACCAGTTAGGGCCCAGAAGCCACTTGATTCCCACATGCAGAAAGAGAAGAAGTGACCTAGAGAGCGTAGGAGACGGCTCTAAAATTCTTCTGCCTTGTTAGCCATGGACAGGACTTGGGGATGCCTTGGGGATGAAGGTATGGTTAGTCCAGTAACCTCTCCTCCACTCTGGAAACACTCTTGGCTCTGAGTCAACGGGAGAGAACACTAACTCCGAATACCTGCTGGTCGGTTTTCTCTATTTTTCCTCTTGGCATTTTTGTTTGCGATGCTTCCATTGACATTATCTCCAAGTTCTTCATTCCTTTCCTCTGCAGTGTCTGTTCTACTGATGAGCCCACCAAAGGCATTCTTCACTTCTCTTCGTGTTTTTTTTTTATCTCCAGCATTTCCTTTTAGTCCTTTCATAGAGTTTCCATCTCTCTGCTTACATTAGCACCCCCGTTTTGGCATGTTGTGTTTTCCTGTTTGAGCCCTTAACATATTAATCAGTTATTTAAAGTTCTCTACCTGATAATTACAAACTCTGTATCATTTGAATCTGATTCTGATACTTAGGTTGTCTCTTCGGACTGTTTCTTGTTCATTCGCGCGCCTTGTAAATCTTTGTTAAGTAATAGGAACTGCTGTAACTCTTTTCTATGCTTAGGTTAGTATCAGTGGTAGGTATAGGGGCCCGACAGCTTTATTTTCTTTCATTGCCCCCTCCCCCACTAGTCTTGTCCTTTGGTTTCCCTAAGAACTCCTTCTTAAGTAGGGTTCCTTTCTTGTGGCTCTCTCAGTATAAATACATGTTATATGGGAGCCCTGTTGGTATTGTGGCAAGGTGCAGGGGAGGGCGAGCATTGTGCAGTCTAATGATTATATCTCAGATCTTTAGTGGGCTCGAGTCCTTGGGTGTGACCTTGAGAAGTGCTTCTTGGCCCTTTCCTTCCCTCCTGTGAGACAGGAAGACGAGAGGGGCTGCAGCTGGCTAACTGTCCTTCTTCCAGGCCTGGTACGGCTCTGATAATGTACTTGTCCCTGGGAGACAGTCCTACGTTATGGAGGATGCTCTGGTATGTTTTAAAATGGTAACTCTTCCTCTCTAGCTGCCTGAAATAGGAGGATTTTTTTCCTCTGACCTTCATTCACCATGATAACATTGTGGAATTTCTGGAGGTAGAAATCCCCTAAAGTGAAGGACCCCATACTATTGCAGCCCCTAGAATTTCTCACTCTCAAGCCAGTCTAGCAACCTGTCAGTGTTTCTACTAGTTACTGTTTTCAGTGTCTTCTGCTGCAGGGAAGTAGATCTTGGCTGTGATTTTGTTTATTCATTTGTCTCCAAATTTCAAAATGGCATTTTTCCCCATGACCTCAATTCTCTAGTAGTCTAAGAAATCATTGACTTTCAGGTTGTTCAACATTTTTCTTGTGAGGACACCAGAAAATCTTCACTTGCTAGAGCTGGTTTCTATCCAAACACTTCTCTCTGTTCAGCTGGTCATGGAACATACCTGAATGTAGCAGTTCCCTCCCTGGACTGTGTAAGCCTCAAGGAGCTGTCCAGGCTGCCTATGGGCCCCTTAAGGGTAGAAACTTCCTTTCAAGTCTGAGACAAGGCTATCACTGTGCATGTGACAGGACCTGTTGGCCTGTTGCAGCGGCTAAGTACAATCAAGAGATGGGCGCCCTCCTTCCCCAGGCCCCAGTGGAGATTGTACTCTAACTTGGGCCCAGAGTATTGAAACTACTGGAGTCCTGAAAGCACTTTTCCTGCCTTGTTTCTAAAGTAAAGGTTCCACAATAAGGGAAGCAAACTGTCCCTACTACCTACCTTCCCTACCCTGGCTCTGCTGGGTACCTAGCTCCTTGGCACCCTTATTTTTAAAAGAGGTCTTTGATGTATGTTCTCTCACCTATAATCTTGCACTTGAGGTTAGAACTTCTCAGGTCTGTGTGGGAAAGAGTGGTCTCTGGCTTGGCTAGCGTTGGCCTCCTCAGCTTGGTTGCTTCAGAGGATCTGGTGCTCCCTGCTGACTTACATTTTTCTGTGTTCTGGATGAGTTGCTAAGCAAGATAACAAGTTAGTAGGAACTCAAGGGACTCAGTAACTTGAGTTGAACTTGAAGACAGGTGAGTTCATGAACAGGTATTAGGCCAGCTCTTGCCTATGGTGCACATGGATTTGGTTAGGGGTCTTGCCAGGAATCAAGTGGTTTAGTTCAGATTAGTTTAGCTATATCAAAACTTAAGATGTCTAGTTCTTTCTGCACTCCTGTAGAAGCTCCAGGAATGGGTGGTCATCATGGGAACCTCAAATGGACAACACGTGGCCCTGGAAAGCTGGGTCTGGGTCTGCAGGGTTTGGGCTCTGAACCTGGAGGAAGACTTATTGAGAGTTAATGAGAGGGATGGTGTGCACCCTGGGCTTGGCCATCTGTTGGCCTATATTTCGGTGATGGACTACCCCAGCAGCAGCATCTCTGAGACTTGCTGTGTCCTTAACACCTTGGATCAGCAGGGATTCCCACCCCATTCTGGTGAGGTGCAGTGGGGAATAATTAGACCTCATGTCTGGGGGAAATCCCTGTGCTGGGGGAGTGAGTTTTATCTCAGAGAGTGTGCTTATCTTCATAAATGGAACTATGGTCATGTCTCTTCTGGTCAAACACTTCTGAGACAAACCCACACTGCTATTCTATATGGCTAGGCCAGTGGTCTGCAAACCCATTAGTCAACAGAGCCAAATATCAACAGTACAACGATTGAAATTTCTTTTGAGAGCTAAATTTTTAAACTTAAACTATATAGGTAGGTACATTGTTATTAACTTAATTAGGGTACTCCTAAGGCTTAGGAAGAGCCACACTCAAGGGGCCAAAGAGCCGCATGTGGCTCGCGAGCCGCAGTTTGCCAACCACGGGGCTAGGCAGTTGCTTCTAAAGGCGTAGCCTTCCATTCAGTATAGATCACATGTTTATGCTTGTCTGACTATGCCATGAAGGACGTAGACACTGTAACTGCCTCTTATGTGTTTATGAGGCCTGAGGTCTCTACCTAACCATGGACTGCTGGGCACAGGCATCTTCAATGCCACCAGGAACCTCCTTAGAGCTGAAGTGCGCCTACGTCCTCCAGATCTCCACCAGCTCATAGACTCCTTAGCTTGATCGGTAAAAGATGATCACTATAAATTTGTATTTCTGGTTAGTAAAATAAGATACCATATTCATAAGTCACTTTTTCTCCCTTTCCTAAACTACCTGCTGATGTATTTAATCTCTCCTATTGGCTCTGTCCCCCTCCCTCTTTTTTAACTAGCAAAATTTTATTTTTTTTAACGAGAATAGCAGAAGAATTGTAATCATGACATTGCAAGCTATGACAAACCCATAGAAAAGTTCCCCATATTGACATTCTTGTTTCATTTGGTAGGAGTTCCCTGTATCTTATAGATTTCCCTTGTCACTTGTTTTTTAAGTGCTTCTCATGTTTTCTAGTCACTAGTCTAATTTTTATATTAAAGAATTGGCCAATAAAGAACAAGCCTAAGTATTCTTGTTCCACCCTTCTCTATTCTCATGTTGTCATGACTTGTGACTTTGGTGTTAATGAAGGATTTCTAATCCTCAAGGTCAAACATTGTTTCTTTTTCCTACTAGCTTTAATGCTTTTATTATAGAAACTTCAAACACCTACATTAGTAGGGGATCCTACTAGCTTTCAAAGTTCTGCTTCTCAGAGAACTGTTGCTGCTTCTGTCCTCTGGCCATGGTCAATGCTGCAGTCAAGTGCTGGCTTCCCATCTCCTGGCATCTATGAGAGATGGGTGGTATATGTCAATTATCTTGTAGACTTTCCAGAATGCTCTACTTACTCAAGCATATTACACCTGTGCTTCCATGGTCTGTCTGAAAAGTCATCTTTGGGCTACCTGTTTACTTGCTTCTGAACTTTAAGAACCTAACGGATATCTTAGGGCTATAAGAATGATGGGCCTTTATAATAAATATTAATCCTTATGGTGAATAGAACTTAAATTAGAGATGTGTCCCACCTGTAGGGAGGGGTGCATAAATCTGCCTTTTGAAAAAGCTTACTTTTGGAGATTATACTTTGCTGTGTCCAAAGACCTAAAAACGAATGCTCAATCTGCAAAAAGTGTTGTGCCTCACCGTATTCAACCTCTCTGAACATCGTGGGATACAACTGTCTCTAATTTGTGGAATGATGGGAGAGAGAGGTGGCATGAAGCTGAATTACTTTTAAAGCCATCGACGCCATTGTATCAAGACAAACATCCAGGCTCGTGGAGAAAGTCTGATCCGTTGGTTTCTTCGAGACGTACTTAGTGACTGAGTGACTGTGCCGTCTTTTTATGCAGCTCTTAACTCCTACCACTTGACCTGCCAGTTCTCAAGTGAGCTAATCTTGTAAGTCACCAGCAGTAGCCAACGTTTGGAATTAACACCTAAGTTTAAAATACAGTTGCTCTAGTGAATACGGCTGCAGGGGCTGTGATGAGCAGCACCTCCCATGCCTGTCTGTTCATGCACATGTGGCGCCTTCACAACCTAACAACTGAGACTTTCCTTCGCATTGGGAATGCTTAGTGATGAGGGGCTCAGGGAAGCCACGAGAGACCACTGAACAGCAAACGAAGGCCGCTGGATCAGCTAAGTAGGTTGAGGTTTGAGCTCACAACTCCTTCCAGGCTGAATGAGCTATTGTCCAGTTGCTGTTCCATGTCGGCTACATCCAAAGTAAGACCACCTGGACTTGTGTATGTTCACATTTTCAAAGGCAGTATCCTGCCTGCTGGCGGTTGGGTGAGATATACTACCTGCTAGAGATGAAAATTAGATAATATAAATTAATGTTAATGAAATACACTGCTAATATCATAGAGCAAACTAGAAGTTGTGTTATAGTGTTTTTCCTCTTAAAGCAGAGGTCAGCCACCAACCTTTCTTATAAAGGTCCAAATGATAAATATATTGGCCATGGGGCAAAATTGAGGGTATTATGGAGGTACTAATGACAAAGGAACTTCCCAAGTTGTATTTATAAAATTAAAAATATAATATTACAATTTGTCATACAGGTTTATTAATAAAAAAAAATAAAACTTGTTTTTTGAGGACTGTTTGATGTTCAAAGTTAGTGTTCCCCATCAAAATTGATTAGAAAAGTTGAGTTGTCAATGCTGATCTATAATGAAAAAAAATTTTTTTTTTTTCATTTTGGAAAATCTTCAGATAAGGGGCTGTTGCCAAATACTGATATCTTGTTATTACACCTAAAAATGAATGCTCAGTCTGTAACACAAAACCAAGGTTGTACTTTATAGTTTTAATTTTTACCAATAAAAGCATCAGCTGAATTCTTATTTTAGGAGTAGGGTTCAAGGGTATGGCTGGTAGAGGCAGTAAAGACAGGGATAGGGACAGAAATAGAGGATAAACATACCATTCTCTTGGCAAGCCAGGATCTGGGGATACTCTGTCTGTAGAGGTATTCTAGTATCAGTATCTGGCACTAGCTTTGTAGGTGTCAAGGAAGTTGGGCAACGGTTTTTGTACCTTGCCTTTTGGGTCATAGAAAGGGTATCAGTGCCCTGGTGAGCAAGTTCTATGGCACTATTTTAGCAATTAATACTACTCATACCTAAACAAAACAAAATTATTAGTCTTTACTCATATTCAGAGTTCTCACTTTAGCACTTACATTATGGTTCCTTCTAGTTTTTATGAAAACTAGGATCCAAATAAGGTCTACTTACTACAATTGTTGGCGTCTTTTGTCTCAACAGACAGGTTTCTCCATCTTTCCTTGCAATTCTTTGAAGCAGGATCATTAGACCTGCAGAATCACCCCCATCGGGGACTTTGCTAACTGCATCTCTGTGGCATACTTTACTATGTTCCCCCCTCTCCTGTGTTTTCTGTAAGTCTGTGGTTGGCTCTAAAATGTAAGATTAAAGTTTACTTCTTGGCAAGACCACCTCTTAGGTACTGTATACTACCATCAAGTGGTGGGTACCCTCTGCAGTTGCTTTTTGAGGTTGACAGCCATGGACTCACCTAGGTCTGCTTATTAGAGATGCAATGTGGCAGCTTTCTATCACTACCTCTAATGAGCTATCCCTTTAAAAAAAAAAAAAGGCAGGATAAATGCATAATTCTTTCCCTTTATCTACCAGTTCCTATATCTTAACCAAAGATGACTTGTTTTTATTAAGTAATAAGCTGTGCTTTATCTAATGGTGGAAGCAGTTTGAAACACCTTGTGGGGGTCAGGTAAGCATATAGCACAGTCTCCTGGAGACAACTGTTCTGCAGCAATTACAATGCATGGTGTTGCAGGTGTTCAAAAGTGAGTTCAAAGAACACGGAGTGCTTATATAGAAATCTACAAAGCAGGCTACACTATTCGTTCGTGTAGGTCAAAACTGCCTGGGAGTATAATTGTCGCCCTTTGATAAAAGAATAGGCAGGAGGTTGAAACCTGCCCAAAAGAATACTGGCAGGTTAAAAAAAATAAAGGCAACTTCTCTTAATAGGGACTCCTGAAATGTCAGTGTTAAGCTTACAGTGCAGAGGAAAAGCAGAGAAACGGTTCTCTGAGGCACCAGGGACATGCTGGTCCTGACTCCTAGAGCCACCTAGTTTCATACTTGCACTGATCAGATCAGACAAGTTGTTTAAAAGTGTCCTCCAGATGCTATCAGTAAATCTCGAGTTTCGTCTAAACAACCTAATTTCATAAATAAAGCCTGCTGTATGTTCCATAGGACTGATAATAGCACATTAGAGAGACTTGGCTTGGGGAAGACATCAGATATGATGATCTTGAACACATACCTTCAGGGTGTACACTTGTGGTAGAGACTGCTGGTGATCCCAAACTTGACTAGCATCTAGCCTCCCTTACATCTAAATATGGGCATGGGCTGAGTTCTGGCCAGGAGAACGTGACCAGAAATGTGTACTACATGTAAGTGTAGCCCATTATCTCCCCATGGTCTTCTCCCTCCTATCCACGGGTTTGATGGAGAAGACTCTGAGGTGGGTCAGCGCAATGTGGAAGGAGCCCCATTCCCGAACAGGTACAAGGGAGGTCTGACCAGGAATGCCCACATGAAATAGCAAAGTAAATGAGAAACTTCCCAGACACTTAAAATGACGTGTTACTTACTAATACAACCTACCATACTGCTAACCATGAAATGCTTCTTATTTTCCTCTGAGTTTTTCTAATTTCTTCTTTCTAAGCTGACCACCTCCATCTTAGACATTAGCTGTTAAAAGTAACTTAGATATTTTAAAGCCTTAAACTAGCTGAGTGATTTTTTAAGGGGGAATTCAGAGTCCGATCCACATGTGGTCGAGACTGCGTGGATCTAGTACAATTGGGGGAGGAAGGCTGAGCAGGGAAGCCATGTGGCCGTTGTTAGCTGCTTTGCTTCATCTAACACAGAAGGAAAAGTTGGACTGTGATGGCCCATCTCACAGCCCATCTCATCAGCCATTTCAAAGTCCCAGTGCACCTGGGTGGAAAGTGGTCATGGAGCTGTGGGTGAGATGTGAAGAGCCCCTTGGCTTCTAAAGTTAGCCTTCTTAGTAAACAGAAGAAAAGTGCACTGTAGCTAAACTGTCTGTGGACACTGTTTCACAGTAAACAGTTAAAGCCTAACAGAGCTAACAGCTGTGTGATACCACCAGCGTCAAAAGAGAGCCCTCCGTCACATGGACTTCCCTTGAGAACCCGACCCTTCTTCTGTCAGCGGCAACACAGCCTGACTCAAGAGAACTACGCCCTCACTTTTCTTTACTTGTAACATCAGTGTGCATTGGACCACAGTGGCGATGTAAGAAATCTCCAAACCTATAGAGAATTTTTATGAGTTTATTTGAGCCAAACTGACGACAATTGCAGGGAAGCAAAATATCAACGGATTGAGAAAATGCTCCGGCGAATGACAGCTTTGCAGCTTATTTTATACGTTAGACTCAAAGGAGCTATAAGGAGGGTTACATGAAATCCACTGGTGATAGATTAGGGAGGCGGGAGAAAGCAAAGTGGGGAAATCTCTGGGATTGGATACAAAGTAAAATGGAGAGACACATGCTTCTTTCCCATTGGTGGGCACAGGATCGTTAACGATGAACATTTACAGCCCATAGAGATGGTATGTGGGGAACAAGATAACAAGAGGGGTTCTGTGGTCTCCTGCTCTGCTGCTGGTGGCTGTGCCTGAGGGGTCTGGAAAAGATGACTCTGACATGTCAAAGCTCTGTTATCTTAGATGCAAGAAGACAATAGGCGGGCTCACTTAGGGTAAGACTGACCTTTGTTAAGAAAGCTACAGGCCTGGGACCTGCCTACCCACCACCGCTCTTCATGTTCAGACCATCCTATACGGCTACTTCCAGTCTCTGAGTTTGTAAGGCCGCCTTCCTTGAGCTTGTCAGGTTTAGTATGTGCTCCCACCCCCCCTTTTCTACAGTAGCTTTGTTTTACTTTGGATGTGGCTTCTATGCATATCTTTGAACATATGGGCAACATATATGCAGGAATGTGCACAAATCAAGACCACGGCTGGATGAACTTGTAAACACTCATGTAGCTGGCACTCAGAGCAGAAAATCATGCCTGCATCCCCATAAGCCCTCAAAAGTCCTCTCTTGAGGGGTAGTCTCTGCCTTAAGGTACTAGTATCTTGGCTCCTATGGAGATAACTTTAGCCTTGCTCATTTCTTTTTATAGTATTTTATTCCCAAGTGTGTTAGGGCAGAATATCCTTCTCATTTCATAGAGTTAATATTTATGGAGCTCTCTTGTGCCGGGTGTCAAATGGCACCTGAATGCATATTATATGCTAGCGAAGAGTACTAAGCAATTCACATGTCTAACTGCCTATTCTCACTTCCCTTAAGGTGGATACTGTAACTATTTCACACACAAAAACTGAGGCAGAGAAGTGTCTCAGACGTTTTTGAAGGTGAACTGAATTAACACACCCCAGGGACACGGAGCATAGGCATAGGCATCACTCTTTACAGTTAAAGAAGCTGAAGTGCAAGGGCTACCCCACCCAAGGTCACTTAAGATGAAGATTGACCTTTGTCAAGGAAGCTGCAGGCGCGGAACCTGACTACCCACCACGTGGCTTCATGTTCAGACCATCCTATATGGCCACTTTCAGTCTCTGAGTTTGTAAGGCCATCTCCCACGAGTTGTCAGGTTTAGTATGTGCTGCCCCCCTTTTGCTACAGTAGCGTAGTTTTACTTTGGAGATGGCTTCTATGAATATCTTTGAACGGATGGGTAACATACATGCAGGCATGTGCACAAATCAAGACCACGGCTGGATGAACTTGTAAAGTAAACCCTCGTGTAACTGGCCCTCAGGGCAGGAAATCATTCCCAGAAGCCCCTGAAAGTCTGTCTTCCCCAGGCAAGGGCCAGCCCCTGCCAGCCCTTACGGTATCAACGCCTGCCAGCCCTTGTGACGGTCTTGGAGCTGCTACCTCTAGCAAGGAAAGCTAAAACTTTATAGCGTTTGCCATAGAGATGCACTATTTTTATGTACATCTTCTGTTCCTAATCGTGAAATGACTGAGAACCTGTAACGGAAAATACAGACAAAGCAGTTGTCTTCCTGGCTACTCAGGACTAACATTAGGGAGGAGGTATAAAACTAAAGAACCCTGCTCACTGGCTCAGTCCTGCTCTGGATTGAGAATTTACATGTAGCAAAAATGATACCCTACTCATACTAGTTTAGATTCTAAAAATAGTATCTTAATGTATTAAATGCTTATAGAGCTTTTATTTGATGTGTCAACTACTTTCTTAAGCCCCGAAAACATATAACTTCTCTGTTCTGGTTAGCTTTAGAGAAGGCTCTCCTGTCTTTACCCTGGAGCCAACGTGACAGAACTCTTTTTTAAAAATTCTTTATTGTTTAAAGTATTACATAAGTCTCCCCCCACTCCCATACCCCCAGGCAGAACTCTTGTTTGGGAAACTAGAAAATGCGGGTTTGGAGACTAAGATTAGAGATTATCACATGGACACATCACATACTTGTCTCTTTCCTAACTTTTCCTTAGAACCCAACAGTTTCATGATTCAGACTACGTGCCAGTGGAGCAAGAACAGCTCCTGAGCGGACTGCTCTGTGAGCAGAAACATGAAGATGGAGGCTCCAACTCTTTTTCCCATTCCTTGCGGTTGCTCACCTGGAGGTCTTCCCAATTGGGAGCTGCTGAATTTGCCTCTGCTTCAGAGGAGCAGTTAACATGTAGGCTGTGCGACCAGCTTGAACGGGAACAAATGGCTACTAGTAAGTGCAGCCTGAAAACCATTTTTGTTTAGTGTCTCCTGTATACCAGCTCACAAAGTGGTGGTCACCACCGAGAACTTGAAGTTGAGAGCCCAGAGAAAGCACCATCTGATATCTCCCCGTGGCCGGCGGGGCAGAGGGCAGCGGTGAGGGTGGGAGCCCGGAGACCGTGGAATTGAGTTCCTTGAGATTGATTGGCTCTTCACTGTTCACTTCAGGCAAGAAAGCGCCACCCTGGCCACCTTTCTGTGGTATCCTGTGTTTACTGAAATATTTTCTTTTTTTTTTGGGGGGGGGGGGGATTAGTTCTGAGCGGTTTATTCTCGTTGTTACAGTGTCCCACCACGGGATTATAAATACTGAAATATTTTCATCCAGTTTGTATATTCTATATTCTGAGTATGTTCAAGAAACAACATCTTGCATTCCAAGTTAAGGTGTGGAGACTACAGGCAGGTAATGGCCATTTCTCTTCCCACAATTTCTGTGTGTTTTTTTTTGTTTTTTCCCCCAGCAAGAAACCAGAGGTGATTACTAACTTTGTGTCTTCAGGGCATAACGCTGGCAGATAAAATGCAGGATATCGGTACGTGACATGCTTGTACTAAAACATTATCTGTGTTTTTCTGAAACTCAAATACCCGCCTTCTTTCCTCTGAGGTCTGGCAGCCCCCGCGGGGAGCCTTCCCCTTGTGACTACTCATCCCCTGACACGTAGGCTCTCGGGCCGGAACACCTTGACTAGGGAAGCCATGTTGGTCGAGTTGCTTAGACTTCTAACTTCACGCCATGGATGCTCAGTTCCAGTTGCCAGCACAAGCCTGTGTAGTGCCTGATGCACCAAGCTGGCTGGAGGCAAAGGACACATTGGCGTCTTTGGGTTGGGCTTTCTTTGAACCGCACCTCTTCTGAGGACACGGAGCTCTGCGGTGTTTAGTGGATGGTGTGACCGCCCCCAGGCTGAGCCCCCTGGGGAAGCGGATGTACTCCGCTAGCTCTACACCTGGCCCACCGTGACCTTCAGGCTCCGCTGTGACAGGGTTGGGGACGCTGGTGGAGAACCTTTTCCTGATCCCTCTGGCATCCTGCTCCTTTGGGCTGAGCCCATCACGTGCAGGCAGAGAAGTTCAACTGATACAGAGGAAAGGTCGCTCGTGCCGGTCTTGACTCTGTCTTTGAATTTTATAAACACCTCATAGTGTTTCATTCTTTTGCAATACTTGAGGCTTTATCTATGGTATAAGAGCAGAATAGTTCATGTCCGCTGCTCTAAGTTACTCTGTAAATAGCCAACAACTTGAATAGCTGATCTATTTTGATAGACTGGAGTTTCCTATCTGGGGCTCTTACAAAGAGGCTGGGACTGGCGGAGGCCGGCTATACAGGCGGGGCACATCACTGCCCGAAAGGAGGCCGGCGTGCTTTCCTGCAGCCTAGGGAAGGGCAGGCATGAAGCAGGTCCCTGAGATCAGAGGGGGCTCTGCTGATACCTATGGCTCAGTGTTCAGGTGTGTTCAGGTGTGAAAGTTTTCTGCCTAGATTCTACATTTTATTAAAATAATTTTCTGGCCCAGCTGGTGTTACTCAGTGGTTGAGCGTCAATCCATAAAACCTGGTCAGGGCACATGCCCAAGTTGCTGGCTCAGTCTCCAGTAGGGAATATGCAGAAGGCAGCCAATCGATGTTTCTCTTTCATTGATGGTTTTATCTCTCTATCCCTCTACCTTCTTCTCTCTCTAAAAAGTCAATAAAAACATATTTAAAAAATAATAGTTTTCCGGGGTTAAGGTTGTCGTAATCAGTCCTTATTTACTTAAAAAACCTGCAACTTTTTTTAAAAAAATATATTTTATTGACTTTTTACAAAGAGGAAGGGAGAGGGGTAGAGAGTTAGAAACATCGATGAGAGAGAAACATTGATCAGCTGCCTCCTGAACACCTCCTACTGGGGATGTGCCCGCAACCAAGGTACATGCCCTTGACCGGAATCGAACCTGGGACCTTTCAGTCTGCAGGCCGACACTCTATCCACTGAGCCAAACCTGTTAGGGCAACTTTTTTTTTTTTTTTTTTTGACACTGAATCATAATAGCAAAGGCTAACCTGTATTTGAAATGTCCACACTGGCTTTCATGAAAAGGCAGCAGCAGAAACTCTGTAAAGATTGTGGCACATGTGGGTGAAGTCCATTCTGCTTCTATAAAAATGACCCCTCAGTGCCAGACTGTCACCATTCTGATGTCCTTGTGACATGGCAACAGTCTGCTCCTGAATCAGAGATTAAGATGGGGAAACAGTGGCTATAAATTAAATGAATAGTAGGAGCTACGCGAAACCCAAGAAGGCCGCCTGGCGCTTTCAGACTCTCTGGCAAGCCTCAGTTCTTGTTTTTTGCATTCCTTCATGCGCCATAGTGCCTTTAATCTGGACTTCATTCAACTGCCATTTAGTATGGCTTCAATATGTTCTTGGTGTTGAATGTCTATTTTCTGGATGGATTAAAGCCTTTCCCTGCCACAAGGCTGCTGCCTCAACAATGGCAACGAAACTGTTAGAAAACGTGTTTCCCACTTGGGGTGTGCCTTCCAAGTGCTCCCCCGTGGCACATAGCCCACCATATGCCATGTGATGGTGGCTTGGGGCCTGTTACTGTTTTCCTTTCCTAGCTGAAATGGGGTTATTATATCACAACATGCTAACCTGTGAAGATTGCCCCTGCGACAGAAGATCTTGCAGGCTTTACTGAACCACCTGCAACAGAGACTGGGCAACGAATCTGCTGAAAACTCAAGGTCTGAGGCCCTGGCTGGGTAGCTCAGTTGGTTAGAGCCTCATCCCTATACACCAAGGTTGTGGGTTTGATCCCCAGTCAGGGCACATACAAGAATCAATCAATGAATGCATAAATAGGTGGAACAATGAGTCAATGTTCCTCTCTCTCTCTCAAAATCAATTGTAAAAACGCAAGGTCTGGGCACTGCAGGAAGTTTGGGGGGTGGGGGGAGATAAGACCTGTGGTGTCCCCAAGGCTGTCATAGACAAAGTACAAGGCTACTCTATGCCAAAAGAAGTACAGGCTTTTGTAGTAATTCTGGGGTATTGGTGAACTTTTATACCCCATTTAGCACAATGCTTTTGCCCATTATGTCACTTAGTTAAGAAGGGATATATATGGGACTGGGGAGCTGAACAACTGCCCGCCTTTGAGAAAGCAAAAGTACTGGTCTCTTGGAATCTCACAGGCAGGGCTGCCACTTCAATTAGTTGTTTCAGTAAACCTGGAAGGCATGGCCTGGTCATTATGACAAAAACAACAAAAGGAGTGAGTGCCCTTAGAGTTTTGGCCCCAATTGTGGAAGGAAGCAGAGATCAGATGCACCTGATAGAACAGCCAGTCACAGTAAGAACTTCCCTTCGTCAGTGGGTGGGTTGTCAACACGCTCCACTGACCAGCCTCTGCCATGGCTCAGACCCCTACCCTGACCAAATTGCAGACATATTTACAACAGAGGCGTAATCTGTCAAAGAGTATCCTGTCTCCAGAGACTGTCAATGTGAGCATGTCTGAACCTGTAGAAAAATTTTATGAGAGTTTATTTGAGCCAAACAGAGGACACTGCCTGGAAGCAACCTCTCAACAGACTGAGAAAATGCTCCCAAGAATGAGTTTTTCTATTCCTTTTATATACTTGGAATTAAGGAGGGTACATAAGGAAGATTGCAAGAAGGTGAGAAAAAGCAAGGCAGGGAAATCTCTGTGATTGGATTATAAGATGGTTTACAAGATTTCGTGCTTCCTTGAGAGTGGTTACACATCCCAGGGACCTGAAAAAGAGGATTACTCTGGCGGTTCAAAGGCGTAAACCTAGATGCACAAGAACAACGGGAAGGGCTTGATTAAGGGAAAGATAAACTTATCACCAGGGCAGTGATAGGCCTGAGGTCCGACTACCCATAGTGACCGGCCCAGTTAGGGATTTGTGACCAGACAGATCCCCTTGTCCGGTGGTTTTCGGTCACTGAACTTTGCTGGATGTATTATGGAGCTCCTTTTTGTTCCCAGTTTCTCCTTTGGGTCATACAGCGATCTGAGGGAGGCACTGACGGACCAAGCTTCTGGTTGGATAGTGTGGTCTCACAGGGCTAGGCTTGGAAGTCTCAGTATCAGCATCATCTTGTTGAACGGGTGGACCATTAGGGATGAGGCAGTACAATCATGAGATGTGAGTTGAGGCCGAATTTTCCAGAAAGGGAAGGGCAGGTAAATGTAAGGCAATAAAATCTTGTGGCCTTCACTGTGAAAAACACTCTGGATCATTGCTATCCTGTAAACTATCATCATCCGAGTTTTGCTGTTTGTCTCATTTCTTTTCTTTCTTTCTTTTTTTTTTTTGGGGGGGGGAGCTAGTATAAGATTTATGTAAACCATAAAGAATATTAAAAGTATCTTTTACATCTTCAGTAATAATTAATAGTTGGTCTATACAGAAAAACCCAAAGAACAAGTATAACTGATTCAAGTTATAACAAGTATAACTCACCTAAAAAAGACACCTCACCATGAATGGATATCTACTCCCATCTGAAACTTGCCTCTGTCTACAACGGACATCACAGATTCCTCAATGACGAGAAACCACAGACATCAGAGGCAAGCAGCTATCCCACGACATTGACAAGGCCTGTCTACCAACAGATTGATGCTGAATTCAGAAACCAATTGTTTGATTGTTTTGATGTTATTCTTTTTAAGAATAACATCAGCCTTAACTGGTTTGGCTCAGTGGATAGAGCATCGGCCTGTGGATTGAAGGGTCCCAGGTTCGATTCCGGTCAAGGGCATATACTTTGGTTGCAGGCACATCCCCAGTAGGGCATGTGCAGGAGGCAGCTGATCGATGTTTCTCTCTCATCGATGTTTCTAACTCTCTATCCCTCTCCCTTCCTCTCTGTGAAAAATCAATAAAATATATATTTTTAAAAAGAATAACATCAAACCAATCAAACAATTGGTTTCTGAATTCAGCATCAATCTGTTGGTAGACAGGCCTTGTCAATGTCGTGGGATAGCTGCTTGCCTCTGATGTCTGTGGTTTCTCATCCTTGAGGAATCTGTGATGTCCGTTGTAGACAGAGGCAAGTTTCAGATGGCAGTAGATATCCATTCATGGTGACGTGTCTTTTTTAGATGAGAAATGTGAATCCATGAGTTTATCCCTTCAATTTTAGCTGCACATGGGTTAGTTAGTAATGCTTAATGAGGTCGCCGTCAATAACATTGGAGAGAGTCTTTTATCTGATATCTCTTTCAATAGAAGAAATCTCCTAGTTATAAGCCATGGTTTTTGAAATCTTCGTCTCTGAAATGAACCAGTTACTAATTTATCAATTTCTTTAAGCTGGTTATAAGTCCTTGACAATAATGCAAAATGTCTCCTTTTAGTAGATTGATTCATATGCTCCTTCATTCAGATGCACAGGGCAACCAATGTCTATTTTAAAAGTAGAATAACTGTTTTCCAAAGGAGTAGAATTCAGGTTGAGGAGCACTGTAGGTTCAGCTTTTGGCCAAGGTAGTTTAAAAGTTTCTGAAAGGTTAGCTAGTTGAGATTTAATTGTACCATTGGTATATTCCATCAATCCGAAGGGCTCGGGGTGATAAACAGAATGAAAATGCTGTAGATTAGGCCAAATGTTACCAATGGATTGCATTATTTGTCTGCTGAAGTGAGTCCCTGGGTTACTATATAACTCAGAGGGAATTTCCCAGTGGGGAATTATTTTTCCCAATAAAAACTTACGTATCATTAAGGCTGTTGTTCTCTTACAAGGGAATGCCTCAATCTGATGAGGGAACATAGACATAATAACTAACACATATTTGTATCCTTGAGATGGTGGCATTTGGATAAAATCCAATCGACATATCTCAGATGGACCTAAAGGGAATGGGAAATGTCCCTGGGATTCATGGAGTGGTTTTCTGGGCTTATATTATGGACATATACAACATCTGCTTTATGTTTTATAGGCCACAGTGAGAGAAGATTTCCAGTAATATTGTTAACTCCATGAAATTATCTTTTCAGGCCCCTAATGTGTTAGTTCATGTACATGTTGAAGTATAGGCCATTGAATCCCTATAGGTAAGATTAGTTTCTTCCCATTGGGTTCAAGCGATATGTTTGTCTCGGTCAAAAATTCCTTTTTGTTGCCATATCTTCTCTTCGGTAGCTGTCTTTTGGAACGGTAAGAGTCTTTTATTGATTTATCAGGGAGTGAAGAACATTCTTGGGTCTGGATAATTTGATTGCTTAGTGCTGCTTGCTTAGCTGCAGCATCAGCTAAATACTTTCCTTTTTGCTTCCATGGTGTTAGCTTTGGAATGTCCTGGACTTTTGATAATTGCCAATTGTCACAGCTGCTATATGGCATCTTAATTCTGCAACCTGTTTTTCATTTTTTATAGACTTCCCTGAGGAAGTTAAGAAGCCTCGTTGCTTCCAGAGCATTTCAAAGTCCTGAGTTACACCAAACGCATAGTAACTATCAGTATAAATATTGGCTATTTAATCTTTGGCCAGTTGACAAGCATGGCTTTAGAGCAATTAATTTGGGTTTGGGGAAGATCTTATTTCAGGTGAATAAGGCTTTTCAACACATCCACCGTGGGGGTTGCTGTATATTCAGCTCGGTAGTGTTCCCGTTCATTTTTGAGATAAGATCCATCTGCAAACCAAATTAAGTCAGCATTATCAATAGGACTCCCTATAAACCATTCCTAGGGACAAGAAGATGGTCAGTAAGTAAAGTGGAATCATGGGTGTCCTTATCCTGGAAAGAAGGCAGAAAAGTTGCTGGGTTAAGACTTAAAATCAGGCTAAAGTAATTAGGTACAGAAGGTAGGAGTACTTCCTAAGAAGCCAATTGGCCGACTGATAAATGCTGAGTATGGTGAGAGTTTAGCAAAGATTCAACAAAATGAGGAACATAAACTGTTGAGAGAGCCCATAACTATTTCTTCTGTTTGTTGGCATCACCTGGCTGTAATGGTTCTTATACAGGGAGGGAGCCCTTTTGCTACTGAGTGTAATTGTGGCTATTATAGCCTATAGGTCTCCTGGGAGCTCCGTGTTTCTGAGTGAAAACTCCTAAAGCTTTCCCTTTATTTTCATGCATGAAAAGGGAGGAAGGAAGTTTATAATTAGGCTGCCCTAATGTGGGAGCTTTAGATAAACCTTCCTTCAGACTCGCAGTGGTTCTCAACCTTCCTAATGCCGCGACCCTTTAAAACAGTTCCTCATGTTGTGGTGACCCCCAACCATAAAATTATTTTTGTTGCTACTTCATAACTGTAACTTTGCTACTATTATGAATCGTAATGTAAATATCTGATATGCAGGATGTATTTTCATTGTTCGCGACCCACAGGTTGAGAACCGCTGCTTTAGAGCATCTACAGCTTGCTCCCCTTCTGGGTTTCATTGGATTGGATCAGATCAACCTGATTTCAATAAGGGATATAGAGGCCGAGCCATTAATGACATTTTTGGAAACCAGTTGTGACAGCATCCAGTCAGTCTTAGAAGTCCCATAAGTTATTTTTTAGTTCTTGAGGAAGAAAAGGATTCCTTTGAGTCTTTCAGGATTAATTAGTAGCCTATCTTCAGATATAAGATGGCTAAGGTATTTTATTTGGGGCAAATAGAATTGAAGCTTGTCTTTTGAGACCTTATGTCCTTTGATAGCTAGCTGTTAGAATAGATAAATTATGTCCTTTTGGGAGCCTAGCAATGTCCTAGAGCATAAAAGTAAATTATCCACATATTGGATTGGAGTGGAATCTCTGGGAAATTCACCATCATTTAAATCAGTACTTAGTGTCTGAGAGAAATAGGTGGGACTTTCCATATCCCTGGGGCATTACGGTCCACTGGAATGGCTGCTAATAGGGTATGTGAATTTAGAGCCACAGAATGTCTCGGAATAACTGTTTTATTTATAGCTCTGAGGTTCTGTACAAATCTCCATATTTTTTCAATGGAAGAACAGTTTCACGGGGGCTCATGCATGGAATTATAACCCCCTTCTAAAGTAATCTTGTATCGTGGGCTTAATTCCAGCTTATTGCATCAGGTCTTAAGGGATATTCATGAATACTAGGTAGAGGCAAAGTATTGTCAATAGTTATTTTGAAAGGAATGGCTGACTTAATCTTGTCAATATCTGCATTGGAAAGAGCCCAGAGTTCCATAAGAACACTCTGCAGCAAATGTTTAGCCTGGAGATTAGTTTCTGTTTGTGGGGGTTCCTTTAAAATCATTATTTTTCTCCGGAGGTTCAGCATCTGATTCATGTAGTTCTAAGTAGATTTCACCCTTCTGAGAAAAGGATAGGTGGACATCATGGCTTCCAAGAAAGTCTCACCTATCAGGTGAATTGGGGTAGATTTGACTATAAAATTATATGTTGCCATGTGACATTCCCTAGCTGGAAGGGAAGAGGTTCTGATTTGAAACAAACATTGGTTGATTAGATATACCTACCATTTGTACGACGCTTTACTCTGAGGCAGAAGGCAACTGAGTTGGGCAGAGTTAAGAACAGATGAAGTAGCCCCATACCTACAAGGACCTTAGGAATTTCTCCTTATAAGGTAATTTCAATTTCTCCAAAAGTATTGGCAGGGAGAAAGGGACATACCCTCCCATAAACCTCAGCTCTGCTCTATGCTTTCTCCTGCTTCTTTTCTTTTTCTAAATCCATTTCCGTTTTCTGCAATCCTTCTTCAGATGAATGGCTTTTTACAGTTAAAACAGGCTCTCCTTTCCCTTCAGAGAAAAGGGCTTCAGGGAGGTCTGACCTCATTGCTTTATTGCTAGAGCTATAAATTCATGATTCTAGTAGCTTTTTTTTTTTCATTTCTTTTGAATAGTTTTAAATAATTGATTGGCTAGATTGGCTAGTTTATCAGCATGTGTAGTTGGCCAGTTTAATTCATGTTGTTTAATCAGAGTTACAAGCTACTCATCTAATTCTTCCAAAAATGCTGAATTGAGCAATGGATCATTTTGATGATTCTTAAAACTGTCTGGAGACAATCCTGAATATTGTTAGAAAGTTTTCTCAAAATGTTCAAAGAAATTAAGTATGTATGGTTCATCACGTTTTTGCTTACATTGCTAGATTTTTGTTCAGTCTATTTTCCGGGGAAAAATCTCAGGGGTGGCTTGAAGCTGGTGGGCTAATTGCTTGCATTTTTCCAGGTTTGTTTCTCTTTGTTTTAAAAAGTCCTCTAGCCCAGCCGGCGTGGCTCAGTGGTTGAGCGTTGACCTATGAACCAGAAGGTCACGGTTTTATTCTTGATCCCGGCACATGCGTGGTTTGTGAGCTCTATCCCCAGTGTGGGGCATGCAGGAGGCAGCCAACCAATGGTTCTTCTCGTCATTGATGTTTCTATCTCTCTCTCCCTCTCCCTTCCTCTCTGAAATCAATTGTTTATATATATATATTTTAAAGTCCTCTATAGGAATTTTGCAGCAAACCATATTTAGCTATTCTGCTGCTTTGCTCTCAGAAACTAATGATCATATATTCTAACAATAAATCAAATTCCTTTGGGAACCCAACGGAGTCTTAGATAGGATTAGGAAAATCTTTAGTTAGATTTCTTAATTCTGTTTTAGTCCAAGGAGGGGAAATTATTGCTGGTTCCCCTCATCCTGAGGCCAGCTTTTCTGTAAAGGGAGCTGCCAGAATTTCTAGCCTATCCTGGTCTGGCTTTCTCTTCTTAGTTTCCCCTAAGTCAGTAGAGGGTGGTGAAGGAGATATGGAGGAGAGAAAGGGAGGTCAAGTCTGGACAAAGGAGCTTAGAAAGTAGCAGGTGGTAGGAGGTGTTGGCATTGAGCTATTTTGAAGCCTTCAAAGACAGTCTTTCAAAGTTTCTTAACTTCCCGAAGAAGATAAAGTTTATCCGTCTTCTTTTAGAGGCTTCTATTTTCCAATCAAGGTAAGCATTCCATTCAAACAGTTCCATTTTAGAGCCAGCTTTTTCCAATTGAGTGCACACAAAAAATTAATCTAGAGGTATCAAAAGAGGCCCATTTTGGCCATCTTAAGCTGATATCACTTTTGGTTAAATCTTCCCATTTCTGTAGATACTTGCAAATTGAAGTGCCACCTGAATTTGCTGCCAAGCAAAGACTCTGCCCAACACACCTAGAAACCAGTACTATGGTGCTGGCTTTTGAGAAAGGAAAAAGCGTTACTGTGAAGTCAACCCGCAAGGAGACAGGACACCAGGCTCAGATCTGTCTCCCCGACACAAGGACCCAGGGAGCATTAAGGGATTTCAGCACTGCGTCTTCCTGGACAACAGACCCTTTGCTTCGGAAAGGGCCCCAGTGTTCAGATTCTGGTCATGGAGGGAGAAACTTCAGTGCTGGGTGTAATTTGCAACATTTTCTCTTCCGTGCTGGATTCAGCTGCATGACTTGTGGTTTGTTCTCTTGTCTCTGAAAAACAATTCAGTGTCTTGCAAGAAACAGGATAGCTCCAGTTTGAGCTGGTTCTGCAGTTACAAATCCCCCCTTTTTGTTGTTCACTCCTCAATCTTGGGGACTAGTGGCGACAACTGCTATTTCCTATTGATAAGGGGACAAAGTAAGCCAGAAAGACTGCAAGAAAGTAGACTACTAGGACTATACAAGCAAATATCACAACCAGGAAAGTAAAACACATTGTTTAAACCAACACAATAGCAAGTTAAGGCAGAGAGTTTAGTTGAAAATAATTTAGCTCTGGGAAGGAAGCACTCCCCTTTCCAGACATTGGCAGCTCCCAAACCCCCATCCAGTTTTTTAGCTTTTTTCCTTGTATCTGTTTGAGAGGTTGCCCTAGCCTAGAGGTTGCAATACACATTTACAACTAACCTGTCCTCTTTTAAATAACACCATAGCATTTCATGGGTTGCGTGTACCTTATAACAAAATAACCCAAAGTCTTTCCTCCCATCTCTTATATCATTGCTGTCATTTTACTTATGTATAAACATCCATAATCAAATACTATGTTATTTATTTTGAGCAAATTGTTATCTGTTAGAGCAATTAAGAATAAGACATTTTTATTTTCACTCAGTCCTTCTTTGTTCTTCCTTTCACATATATATGTGTGTATGTGTGTGGGTATAGTTTATTGATTTCAGAGAGGAAGGGAGAGAACAATAGAAACATCAATGATAAGAGAGAATAATTGATCGGCTGCCTCCTGCACACCCCACACTGGGAATCAGGCCCACAACCCTGGCATGTACCCTTGACTGGAATCGAACCTGGGACCCTTTAGTCCCACAGGCTGACACTCTATCCACTGAACCAAACCAGCCAGGGCTGTTCTTTCTTTCTTTATGTAGATCTGAGTTTCTCACTTAGATGTTCTTTGAAGAGAAGAAATACATAGCATTTCTTGCAAGAAGGTCTACCAGCAACAAATTCAATTTGTTTGAGAGTCTCCATTTCTTCAGTTCTGAAGGGTGAGGATATCATTGCAGGGTACAAAGTTCTAGGTTGGTTTTTTATTCCTTGACATTTCACTCTACTGTCTTCTTGCTTACATGGTTTCTGAGAAGTAGGACATAATTCTTACCTTTGTTCCTCTATAAGTAAAGTGTTTTTTCCTTTAGCTACTTTCAAAAATCTTTTTTTTTAGATTTTTCTGTAACTTGAAAATAAGAAAAAAAAACCATTTGGCATTTCTTTTGCTGAATGTTCTGGTTTGGTATTTTATATCAATTTGTGAACATTTTCAGTCATTATTCTTTCAAAGATTTTTTCCCTCTGGGATTCCCATCATGTGTATGTTGCACCTTGCCCTCAGTCATCAGGTATTCTGTTTCTGATTTCAGTCTTTGCTCGCTTTGCTTTTTGGGTTTTGGGGATTTTATTGATATATCCCTTAACTCAGAGATTCTTTCCCAGCCTTGTCCAGTCTACCAATAAGCACATCAAAGGCATTATTAATTTCCAGTAGTGGTTTCTTCCTTTCCCCTCTCAAGCATCTTTTTCTGTTTTTGCCTTTTCTTAGGATTTCTACCTCTCATCACATTGTCCATCTGTTCTTACATGCTGTCCACTTATCCATTAGAGCCCTTAGCATGTTAATCAGTTAAATTCCCAGTCTGATAATGCCAGCATTCCTGCCATGTCTGGTTCTGATATCTGCTTTGTCTCTTCAAAATGTGTTTCTCTGCCTTCTAGTATGCCTTTCACTTGACAGCCATTCATGATGCTCTGTGTTAAAGTCAAACAAAGCTGCTGTGAAGAGGCCTTTAGTAATGTGGTGAGGTCGGTGGGCGGGGAGGGGTTCTGTAGTCCTGTGACCAGGCCTCAGCCTTCAGCGAGCCTGTGCCTCTGGACTGGACATCACGTGTTTCTGCTTGTTTTCCTCCTCCCCTTGGGTGGGACTGGGTGGCTAGAGTGGGCTGAAGTCCATATGCTCCCCCCCGCCCCCCAGGTCAGCTAGGCTTGGGTAAGATCCAGCAGGTTAAGGCCTAGTTAACTAGTTTCTCCTGAGGGCAGGCCTAGTTAAGCACACAATATGCTGGTGTATTTCAAAATGGTTTCTCGCCCCTCCTCCTTCCCGAGCCAGGGGAGCTTTTCTGTGATATTGACTGTGGGAACCTGGTCAGGCTTGTGGAGGTAAACCTTTCAGTATTGCGGAGGGACCCTAGGACGGGGTCCCCTGGAGTGTAGCTCTCAGAGTTGTCAGCGCTGAGCCTCCGGCACCTTGCCAATTGCTCTGGTTTTCCCGGCACTGGTTCCCACGGCCGCTTCAGCTCCGGAGTCTCTGCTTTGGGAAGTTGTGACTTCCTGTATTTACCTGTCTCCCCAATCTGGGGCGGGGGAGGAGGAGGGAGGAAAGCGGGGGAGCAGTGCTTTGTTCTGTGTCCTTTTTGTTGTTGTTGTTGTTGCTTTTCAACTTGTTAGGTCAGGACAGAGTGGCAAGTTAACAAGCTCCTTATGTGTAGAACCAGAAACTGGAAATCAAATATGCTCTTTTTAAACCCAGCTTTCCGGGCTTATGTGTTTTGCTGGTCTGTTTCTCCTCCCCCATCACCTACATAAGGAAGGATTGTTTCCGAAGATATGTAGTGTAGCCTACAGTCCTTAGAACTTTTGTTCCATAGGCACTGTCCAGTTGAACACACAGCTCTGGAAAGCATCGCGTCCCTTAGAATCTCTCCCTTTTCTGTTGGGTCTACTTGCCCTCTCTCTTTGTCATGAGGGCTCCCTGCAGGTTTGCCTTTCTCTGCCATGGCATCTACTTGTCTTCTGGAAGCGTATTTATTTGAGATAAGGTTGACAGAGTTGTATAAAGTATACGACATGATTTCATACACACTGTGAGCTAATTACCACGATGGATTTACTACATCTGTCACCTTCTACGGTTGCCTTCTTTGGTGAGCACATCACGCTGAGAGAGCAGATCTTAAGCTCTGATTCATTAGCAACATTTCCCCGGCCAGACCCCTCCTGCTTCTGAGGTTCATCCCTCCAGACGCTTTTCCTTGGCCTGCAGCACCTTTGGGCAGCATGCACTTCTGTTTCTCCTCCACTTCCTGCTTTAAGTGGCCCCAGAGACGCAGCACGTTCCTGGTATTTTCTCGACCACTGAGGACTATCAGCCTTCCTCCGTGTGAACGCAGAAGGACGGAAGTGGTGCGGACCCCGTGGAAAGGTGAGCCCAGGAATAAGCTTCTTGCCATCTTCCTCTTTTACCCTTGGATCTGAGGTCCATGGGGCAACCCCCCAGCTCTACCTTAGAACCGCTCTCGAAGCTGCTGCTCTAACAGGGCAGGGATAGCTGAGCAATGGGGCCTGCGATGGGTGGAGTGAAGGACATCTGGGTTATTGGGGTCCTGAATGCACTGGCTGAGCGGAGGGGCTCCAGGAGCCCTGTCGGTCCGCTAGGGCATCTCACTAAGAGATAAAATGTAAGTCACGTAGCTGTGCTGGTGTTGAGTCTGGCAGCGCGCCCTTGGGACTCTCATAAGCTTGAGATCCCTGTGTCTCTGGGACACCTACATTTCAGGTGAAAGTCTTCTAGCATCTAGAGGAAGGCAGACATATGGAAATTCCTGGATGTGGGGCTCTATAAGAAAGGTGTCACATATACTAGTATCTAATTGCAGGCATCTTCCAGCTCTAGGAGAAAGTTGAGCTTCAGGCTGGGGACTTTTGGGTGGGAAATGGGTTAGTTTCTTGGGCCTAGATAAACTGGACAGTCCTGGGGACATAAGATGTCACTCAGACCCCTATGTCCCCTACAGAGGACAGCCATCACTTGGCTTTGCCTCAGGATAGGTGCCTGCCCGGGTCTGACTGCTTTATGCGTCCTAATGTCTTAATCTTCCACCTTTGCCCCCTGGGGTAGATGCCCAGAGGTAAAATACTACTTCCTCTTGGCTCTGCATGGCTGAGACCCTTCTTATTCACGAGAGCTTCTAGCTTTCATCCTCTATTCTCTAACCTGAAAACGCTGAGATTCAATCTGGACCTGGGCCTGTCCTTGTGCCACTGCTGAGCTCACAGGTACAGCCAACTTATTAGGTCACGCGTTATTCAGAAACTGCTGGTACTATTGGCCAGTGACCAGAGATCCGGGTGTGCCAACATGCACTTTTATAGACATCTCTGGTCTTTTGACAATTAACTTGGCCTTACGGTCCTAGGGTTAGTGGCAAGAGATCCCAGGAAGCAGCGTGAGGGTGCTTCCTGATATGTCTTCCTCTCTGGGTGAGCCAGGCAGCACAGCCCTGGGCTCTCTGAGCATGACTCACATGGTCTCATGGGAAGGGGCTGGGCCTCTTGGACTGTGCAGGCAAGTCAGGGGTCAGGATGAGGATGCTGAAGGACTGCCTCAGTTGGGGTAGCTGGTCTCCTGGGACCACTGTGGAAGGTGTGTAGTTACCATCCACCAGGGGTGGGCTTTATCTTCATGGACAGTGTCTGAAAGCTAAGGCAGGGAAGCGGGACCTCCTGGGAAGCAGGCAGCAGCACTGGGATCCTGGTGGAGATGGGAGTCTGAGTCAATGGGTAACGAGGGCAAATTGGATTCTGGCTCTTGCCCTTCAGGGTGCCTTTGCAGGAGAATTAGCAGGAGAAAGGCTGGTGACAGTCCCTTCTAGTCCCTATGCCCTTGGTTAAGGTGGTTCCATCATTTTTATTAGGTGGGCTTTCTTTGTACTGGAATCTTACTCGGGGACTAATGGGGTGAACAGGCTTTGGTTAAGTTGACATGAGTGACAAGAGGAAACCAGTCTTTTAAGGGAGATTCTTTTTGTGGCCTATGCAACTGAAGAAAGCTAGAGCGGCACAGGGATGTGTTCACAGAAAAGAACAGGTGTGGTTGCTAGAAGTATGCACGGTCAAGGTGTCCATACCTAGAATGATTGTCTAGACCAGTGATAGCGAACCTATGACATGCGTGTCAGAGGTGACACGCGAACTCATTTTTTTGGTTGATTTTTCTTTGTTAAATAGCATTTAAATATATAAAATAAATATCAAAAATATAAGTCTTTGTTTTACTATGGTTGCAAATATCAAAAAATTTCTATATGTGACACGGCACCAGAGTTAAGTTAGGGTTTTTCAAAATGCTGATATGCTGAGCTCAAAAGGTTCGCCATCACTGGTTTAGACAGAAGAACCTGGTCAGATTACACAGCAAGGCAAGGGCTCCTGGAATCTTTATACAAGATTCCATATCCTATCAGGGTTCTTCCGAAGTCCAGCGTTCTTCCAAGACACCATCCTCTACAGTTTTCTGAACCTCTGGTGGAGATAGTTGAGTTAATCAATGTTCATGGCATATTAGCATCACTGGTCTATACAGGGAGCTTTCCATGTATTACCTTTCCTTATACCCATTCTTCTCTCCCTCTCTATCATGCACAGACAGCCAATCGAATGTGTATGGTATCTGAATGTGTCCTTGCATTATTGTAAGGTGTTTCATGTGCATATACTAACAAATCCCACCCTTTCTTTGCCCCACTGGTCTTATCTGAAGCACTCACATGATGTGTACACCTGTCTGTTTATCTGTTATGTGATATGCGATGGCAGGTGGCCACCATACCTTCCCTTGCTGCTCTCCTGGGATGTACACTCAATTGCCTCCATCTGTCACCAAACACTGAGAAGAACATTCTTATATGTTTGCCCCTCTCTATCTGTAGGACAAACATTTGGGGGTTTACCCCCAGGAATAGAATTGCTTAATTGGACTAAATGATACCAGATTGTTTCTCCAGAATGTCTGCTCTGGTGCATATTCCCATGACAATGCATGAGTATTTCGGTATCCCTGCGTCCCTATCAATATTTCACATCATTCAACTTTCTAGCACTTACCAGCTTAATGGGCATGAAGGGATCACATAGTGTCATTTGCACTTCTGAGTTCAAACATTTTCTTATAGAACACTTAGGGTATCCTTGACTTTGCCTTTTCTTTTGGGGTTCCCATCTGTCTTATTTTAAAGGAATTTCTCTTATTCAAAGATAATAGTCCCTCGTTGGTTTTATATTGCATTCCAATCTGTTCTCTGAGATAACTTTGTTCATAGTTATCTTCTATTGAACAAAATCTTAACTTTGATCTGACTCAAATATTTGACTTAAGGTTCGTGTTATTAGGGTCTTACAAAGTCGTTTCCTATCCCCAGGTCATGTAGTCTATATTTTCTTTATTAGGTCTCTCTTACAAAATAATTATGGCTAAAGAGCTTTTCTAAAAGAACAGAAACATACAGTGGGATGGTAGTTAGTTATTTTTCTCTGGAGTAACATGGTTTTTCCCTACTATTTAGACAAGTTTGTCCTTTACCACTGATGCAAGGTAGCCTCTTTGTCGCAGCTAGTTCCTCTGCACACTTGGCCTTGCTCCTCTGTCTGTCCTAGTGTAAGTGCCATACTACCTCTCGCTATTGCACTCTGCTGCCCGGGCGGGTCCCCTTCTTCATCCTTCTTTGCAGTTGACTTAGCTATGTGTGGACATTATTCCTTATATAGATTTTAGCATAAATTTGAGTTCTTCAAATTAAACAAGGATTTGGGGATTATTTTGAATTTATGAAGTAATTTGGAGAGAACCAAAATCTTTTAATTCTTTCAAGAACATGGACCACTCATTTATTTAGACTATTTTTTCTTAAGTTAACTCCTAAGAACCTTATGGTTAAGGATATTCCATTTTCCTGACTGGCTAAATTATTAAATCCTAAACAGGTAAACTACTATTTGCCGGAAAAGCAAAAAAGCAAAAACAAAAGCACTGTTTTTTTTTTTTCTTTTGAGTACTATTATGGTAAAGCATTAGACCCCTCTGATTTTGAACTCTTTTTTTCCCCAGGTTAAAACCGGGTTTGTCATGTTGTAACTTTAAGTGCACCATTGGATTCAGTTAGCTAATTTTTCAGTCTTTTGCATCCACATTTGTAAGTGTTGGAACTTGTGGGATCATTTATGAGAACTTAATGTCAAGTCTTTGGCTTTAGTCAAATAAGATGTACCCCACTTCCAGATCCTTTACAATAACGTTCAATTTTGTCACAAAAGTAGCACATTATTACTATAGAAAGTAAACAAGCAAAAATGTCACTCTCTGATGACCAGAGAGCACTACTGCAATGGTCTAGAACTTCCAGATTTTTTCTACGTATGAAATGAGAACTGCCTATACTATCTTATAACCAGTTTTTCTCAGCCATGGATTGATCTCTTCACATCAGTCAGAGTTCATTTACTTAATTCATATTTCAGACTTTTCCATTTGACTCTGAAATGTCCTCTATAGTCTGTCCAAACAGTTCTCAATCCAGTACCATGCCTCACCTGGTTATATCTAGTTTCAGTCTAGTACCATCCCTTTTGATAGTTTGTCCTATAAGGGAACAGGTTAAGTTGTTCTGCAGAGCGTCACACCTTCTAGATTGTTTTGGTTACTAACTTTTAGTGTTGTCTAGCTTGTCCCTCTATTCTTTATATCCCAGAACCTAGATTTTGCATCTAAATGCTTGATGTAGTCTAGCTAAAAATATTGAACTCGAATCTCTTATAGTGTCAATAATACTCAATGTTGTACCCTATCAGAAGATATCCTCAGTGATAAGATTTCTACTGGATTAGAGTGACAATTATCTGGCCCTACAATCAATCATACACAGTCTATATCTCATCTCTTGTCATTAGAAAGAAATTCAAAGTGTTGTCACTTTGGTGTTATACAAACATCCAGTGTCCTATCTCCATTTATGAATTACCGTCACATAGATAGACAGGCCTTGGCCTGGATCCGGGGTGCTGCACTTCGTAGCGGCGATGCTCACTC
The DNA here is from genome assembly GCF_963259705.1 of Myotis daubentonii. Taxonomy (NCBI): domain Eukaryota; kingdom Metazoa; phylum Chordata; class Mammalia; order Chiroptera; family Vespertilionidae; genus Myotis; species Myotis daubentonii. The sequence goes on from NC_081852.1 coordinate 21,710,488, forward strand.
CCAGCAGCAGGTCTGATACAGCTGCAGAAGGAGCTGCATCTTGGCCCCCCTGGGCGTCCACCCTTTCACCATCCTTCCCGTTTCTCCTGGGTGAACAGTAGCTATTTCATGTGGCTATTCCTCTGTTCCAACAATGAGTTTGCTCAGAGTTACTCTTCACTAGCAGGGGCCTGGTGGTGGGGACCTAGTTGATTTCTAGTAGCTTCTCTATTAAAGAACACTTCAGCTCTTTTTATGTTTATGTTCTCACTGAGGAGTCCCCAAGGGTGCTGTCCTGGGGGAAGCAGCCACTCTGAGATAGACGGGCGCACTAGTGGACACCCTCTACTGTGTGAACGTCTGTGCTGAGGCACTATCGCAGGCCGTGGACGTGGCAGTGAGTGGTGGGAAGGCCTCTGCCCTCCAGGCGAGGGAGGCTAAATGGTCATTGCAGGTTTCCTATGACAAGCATGCCACTGAGACGAGGGTCAGGCCAACTTCCGGAGACAGTCTCCCACAATCCCTTTCAGACCCTCTGTAGCTCATGCTGGGCTGATGTCCTGAGTGCACCCATGGGGTGTCTGAGGCTGGTCCTCTTATCTTCAAGTTCTCCTGTTTAGAGCACCTTAAACCTGGGTGAGCAGCCAGCTACCTGCTGGTGGGACCCCTTGATTGGACTCCTATTATGGAGAGGAGTGGCTATTTGCTGTTACCAGAATTGATCCTTACTTGGATTTATACCTTTATGCCTTTCCCTTCCCAACAAGTACGTTAAAACTGTCTATGAATTTGAATATAACATTCAGCTTTCACTGTCCCCTAACAGAGTTGCATCTGAGGAAGGAACTAACTTCTTAGTATAAATCAGTAGACTGGAGCCCGCAGAATCCCCTTGTGTTAGCATGTACTCCGTCTCCCGAGTAGGCCGGCCATAGAGCGTGAAAGAGTCTATTGAAACTTCTATCATATTGTCACCTGGGATTCCTGCCTTGGGAGGTAGGAATTCTGTCACAGAGGGTGTGATATGTGTTCTAAACCAGAGACTAATATGATGGTGTCTCTCTCACAGCCAAGGCGGCTTGGATCCAGATACTGAATAATGCAAATGAACATGGTACCTCTTGCTGTAACATCAAAGAGTCCTACTCATAAAACTTGACTCCCTCTCCCGGGTTTCCCAGTTTAGAGGCCTGAGTAATTAAAGGAGAGAGTGAGCCTACCAGGGAATATAATTTTATCACTGAACTAGAAGTGGAGAGGCGCCTCTGGTCATTTCTCTGCCACTTGGAACAGGCCAATAAAGGGGGGTTGGCTGGGGTCATTGACAATGTTGAAGGAAACAAGTTCACCCTATGCAGGAGAGGCAGGGGAAGTACAGGTATGATCCAGGGAACCCCTGACAAAACCCTAATACTTGGACAGGTTAGGAGATCATAGCACCCATGCATTAGCAGCACTACCAAGGGTACAGTTATTTCAGTCATAAAAGTTTTCAATCATTGCACCATCTAAATAATCTAGTCGCTGAGATCTTAGATGAAAGGAAAGGGAACAATGGAGTTTCTTTTGGAAGATGAGTCACAAATAACCATGGCCTTGTAACTGTTATAATAAAAGGTCCTTAACAATGGTCTGCATTTGTTCTCCTTGCAATGACTAGTGTTGGCCTCTTTAATGTAAGGTGTGATGAAGACTGTTTGCACGTTCTAGTCCATATGTCACAGTATCATGAGTGGGTTGGAATAGAACTAAAAGGAGTGGGTATCACCTTCTATTGGATGGCAGCAGAATGTGGTTTACTTGGTTGTTCTTGGCGGGGGCCAGGGATGGGTACCTCCTAGTAAGAAATAGTTGCATCACAATTTCCTGAAGTATAGGAAGAAGAGGATGTTGATGTTAGGTAGTAAAAGGAGTGTACTTAAGTGACTGCTTAAGGATGTCTTTCCTTTTGCTGTGGCCCTAAATCCTCCTTCTGTCTAGGGACCCCCCTCCAGATGTGTCAGTGTCTTCCTACCATAGAAATGAAAGCATCTTACACCTGCTTTCTCAGCGAACCTTACAGCTCATGCTTGGAGGTGGCAGCAGCGGCAGCTTGGAGCAGTTCTGTCTGTGATTTGGGGGCATGTTCTGGCTGAGCCTTGTCCTCTGGCCCTGAGTAACATGTGGGCTACAGATTATCTAATAAATTCCTTTTTCTGCTTCAATCAGCCTGTTCAGATAGATGTGGCCATTGTGCGGCCACATGTAAGATGTTCTGGATGCATGCTCTTTGGTCTTCGTTAAGCCTCTGCCTCATTCTTTTGATGGGCCCGAGCAGCGGTCGCCAACCGGTGGTCCGCAGACCACTGGTGGCCAGTGAGGTCCGAAAGGTTGGTGACCGCTGGGCTGGAGGCCAGCCTGTCCCCTCAAGCCTGTGAGCCCTCTCACTCTTCCCTTAAATGCTGGCTCCTCTTTGTTTGCTCTCTAGCCTTGATACTTACATACGGGAACCATCAGGCCGGGATGGAGAACACCTGGCTCTTGGGCTATATAAGTCCTGAGAAATCATTTGGTCTGGCCCTGCGAAGGCCTTAGGGGTGAGTTAATTAAATATTTGACCACATATAACAGGCTAATTTTTAAGTTGATAATTTTGTATGGCCTGCGAATGATGTTTAAATACCCAAATGGCCCTGGGCAGAGAAAAGGTTCCCCACCCCTGATCTATAGGATCATGGTTAGACTTGCTCATGAGATGTCCCATGTAGGGTAAGTCTCAGCTTTCTTTCCCAGTCCAGTACCAGTCACCTTCAGAGTCCCCCGCACTGCTGAACTGGCACCACCGCCCTCAGCGCACTAACTGTCCTTCATGCTGAACCCGGAGAAAGCTCACCAGGAGCTGCTGGAAGCTAATAGCCCTTTTGTCCCTGGTCGTTCTGGGTCTCTAGGCTCCTGTGACCCAAAGACCTTATTCCTGCCTGTGCCTTTTCTGAATGGCTCGGATCTTTTCTGTTGTTGTTAATCCTCACCTGAGGATATTTTTCCCCGTTTATTTTTAGAGAGAGTGGAAGGGAGGGGGAGAGACTTAGAGGGAGAAACATCGATGTGAGAGAGGCCCATTGATTGGTTGCCTACCGCACTCACCCCGACCAGGGCCAGGGATTGAGCCTGCAACCAAAGTGTGTGCCCTTGACTGGAATTGAACCCCGTACTCTTCAGTCTGTAGGCCAATGCTCTAACCACTGAGTAACCGGCTAGGGCTGGATGGCTCGAATCTGCAAGATGCTGAGCCCTTTTCTAAGCCCAGAGGGGAGGAATGGTCTTGTCTAGCCCCACTCTTTGCCTGGAAGTTCCCCTCCTAAGTTTTCCCTCCCTCCCATGAGCACCAGGACCCCAGGAGCTGTGCCCTCCTCACTCTAGCACAGGTCAGCTTATTCTCACAGGTGGCCTGTGGTGGATTGAATCACTCCTGCTCTGGATGGCCTCCGTGCCAGTGGCGTTAAAAGGGCACTGATTGAAGGCAGTAGCTGGTGTGGACCGGGTGTGTCAGACTCGGAGTAAAGGCTAGGGACGATGTTGAATAAGACAGTCCTTTTCGTAGACCCAGAGGAGAGTCATACCTCCATTTTCTCTCTGCCCTGCTGCTCATGCCTACCCTACCCCCAGCAGGAGCTTCCTGGTCTCTGGGCCTCCATTCCCATTGCCTCCCGTTCACACTCCACAGTTCCAGTGTACTTGTCCGAAGCACACATGAGCATGGTTCCCCCACTGAGCCCGGAATTCAGATACTCTGTTCAGTGAGGCCCTGATTACCTCCAGGAATTGCTGCTGCTTCCAGAAACCACTCCCATGCTTTCACCCCCTGTTGGACTGTTTCCTCCGCCTGGAATCCCAAGGCAGCCCTGATGGCAGGGAGACAGGGCAGCAGTGCCTGGCATCTGCTGGGTGTGAAAAGTTTGGAAAGACCCTCGATCCCTCCTTCAGGCTGGGGGAAATAGGCCGATTGGCACATACGTTTCTCTCCCCTCTAGCCCAGTCCTGGGAGAGCCTCTCCCCACGCCACCAAGAGGCTCCCCAGCGTCTGCCATGCCCAGCGTGGTGACTCCTGGGACGGGAGGAAGGAGATGCGGGGCTTGTCAGGGAGAGGAGACTGTGATGACTGCTAACACTTCTGTGCCGCGCCAGCACGGCCAAGGGTGAACCTGAGTGGGGGCCGTGAGGGATTGAGAAAAGACAGACAAGAGGAGAAAGCTGGGTCTCGGTGGGACGCTGCCCTCTCTGATGGAGAGAGAGTGCCGCGGCCTGGAAGCCGTGTCTTTATTTTATAGCGGATCCCACGAGGCACAGTAAGGGCGTGGTCAAGATGTTTACAACGTTCTCGTGGGTTTCGATCCTACTCAACTACATGCACCTGAACTCTATCAAGCCCACGTCACTCAGGCACATGGGGCCACGTGTTCGGACCATAGGTTCAGGTTTACAGCTATAGCTGTTGGCTATAATTGTGCTGGGAGGGCTTTGCCCTCCAAGCTGGGACTTGCACGTGGCCAGGAGAGGACTGTGCCCTCTCGTTAGTCTGAGGCTTGAACCTGTCCAAACACTAGCCGCCCTCCGCACATTTCTTTGGCACTTGGGTTGCTCCTAAGTACTTTCTGTGCATTCACTTATTCAGCCGTCACAATCACTCAATGCAAGGGACTCACTTTATCAGTGAGAAACTGAGGCCCAGAGAGGTTAAGCAATTTGCTTAAGTTTACATAGTCGGGAAGTGGCAGAGCCAAGATTTGATCTCAGATTTGACTTGGCAGAGGAAGAGCTGGGTTGGGTATAGAGACGGGGGCAGTCTAAGTCTTCTCCACCTGCTGGCTTGACATGGAGGAGATGCCAGGAAGAATTTGCAAGGTGAACAAAGCGGGGGGCGGGGGGGGTGAGCCTGGCCAGGTGGGGAGAGGGGAACAGCTTCTCTGTGAGCCAAGCTCTACCTGAGTGGGGGCTGGGACCGCCGCGGAGGGTGGGGTTCTCCTGGGAGACCCTAGTACGGACCCCCTCTCCACACAGCATGAGGGTTAAGACAAGTCTATTACGGTTTCCTTGTCACTCTGTCACCCATCTAATGGCTGTCGATAGTAGTTGAATGAGAATTGATGGGGAGATAGATTTAATTAACCCCAGTGTCAGCAGCTGCCGGGCCACTGGATTGTGTGTTAATAGAGCGGCTGCCGGCCCTCTCCCGGGCTTTGCTGGGCGCCCAAGGCCAGCATGAGCAATTGGGCCTGTCAGCAGAGGTGGCCGGGCAGAGGGGAGGTGGGAGCTCGGCCTGGGCTGGCCTCTCTTGCTCCAAGAGCAGACAGTCACCTTGCCAGCATATCCATGCCACCTGGCTCTGCACTCTCCTCTGGGGCTCTGAGCAAGCCAGGCTGAGAGCCTAGAGCTCACCCCAGCTCCCAGCCTGAAGAAGGGACCCTACTGGCCCAGCCTGAAGTCCAAGTCCCCCAGCCCCCTAAATCCAGCCCTGGTTATTGGTGGCCCCCAGTCGGTGCCTGGCACTGAGTCTCCCAGCATAGCGTGTTTTCTTTATGCCTCGTTCTGCCCACTCCCTTCATTTCCAGGCTCAGAGTATCACCCAGGCTCACAGCCTGCCTCTCAGGCACCAGCTTCCCATCTTACCCCTTCCTTTCATTTTGTTTCCTGCTGCTGTTTCCCAGGCGCCCCAGGGGGTGGCCTCACCCCTCAGCCATGCAGTGGCGGGGAGCACAGGTCCTGCTGCCTGAGGGGCAAGGAGGCCTGTAGGGTGTTGTGCCGGAGGCCTCAGGAGACTGGTTGCCTCCTCTCAGCCACACACCTTCCTGTGTCAGCAGACCTCACCTTTCCATTCTGTAAAATGGGAGCTCAGACAGCAACTGGAACCAGTGGTCTGTCTCCTGCCACAGGTCCCACCAAGGGGGCACTAGGAGGAAGGGCTGCACTTTGTCCTCTTCAGTGAATGCCCTGAGGACAGGGGCCTGGCTGCCTTCCCTGTGGCCTGTGCCTGGCACACAGCAAGCACTCCATAACTGTGTGTTGAGTGGACCGTGGTTGGTCTGCTCCCAAGACCTAACCTGGAGCCCGTGGACCCCTTCAAAAGGCTCAGACTGTGGACACAGCCCACGTGAGATCAGCTGCCTTAGCAAGGACGGTCTATGCTCAGCAGCCCCCAGCCATCCGCTCCTTGCTCTGCCCTGCACGGCTCTGTGACCCTGGGCAAGTCACTTTAGCACCTCGAGTTTCAGTCTCTGGGCACAAAAATCGTGTTTCTCTCACGGGGTGACACAGGACTCAGTGACACGGCAAGCGGGCCAGGCCCAGGACAGATGCTTAGTCGGCGTCGGCCTCCTGTCCTGGACCTGCCACCCCCACATCACTCTCCGCAGCTCTGACAGGGAGGGAGGGGCTTCGGAGCCTGGAGTCCCGAGCCCCTCGGGCTCGTCGTCCAAGGAGCCCGGACCGCTCCTGAGGGGTGAGGGTTGGCTCATCCTGGGTCTCACAGCAGCGGGCATGTGTGCACCGACTTTGACAGGCTCCTGAGGACAGACTATAAATATGGAGATTCTTTCTCTCACATCTCCTTGTCACTTCAGCCCTGGGCTGGGGCCCTGCTCTTTCGGCTGAGAGAGGCAGACCCGTGGTTCCCACTGGCCACCTGCTTCCCAGAGTGACGCGGCGCCTAGGAGGACTTGGGACAGGTGTGAGGGCACCGGCCATGCGGCCCGCCAGCCACCCAACACCCGTCTGGCAGTCTCCATCCCTGATTCACACCTCCGCTGCCTTTCATTTTCAGCTCTGATTGGTTTTCTTGTTTTAACACATACCCAGGCCCTGTCTTTGACCCCGGTGATGGATTCAGCCGCTCCCTGGGACTCCAGCTGCCAAGCTGGTCAGGAGCTGCCGGGGGTGGGGGAGGAGAGCCGATGTCACCCTCCTGTTCCAGGCTCCGTGTGGGGGGGGGGCACCCTCCCCAGAGCCAGGAGGCAGCTCATGACAGCAGGATGGGGGTGGGGACAGCCAGGCCCTGTCATGGGAAATGGATTTTCTCTCTGGGCCTTCAGTTTCCCGTCGGCACCAGCGCTTGTGGTCTCGGACTGCTCATCTCGAAGACATGAAAAGTCCGAGTTCCCGGATAAATGGCACATCGATTTTCCTTCGTGCCTCTGGATGTGCCTGCTCCCAGTGCCGGTCTGCTGCTGGCTGGACCTCAGAGAATGGGCCAAGAACTGGGCCAAATGGCCCTTGCCCACTGGACCTGGAGGCAGAGCGGGGCAGGGGAAGGGCTGTGGGATGACCGGGGGCTTCTTCCACTGGACGATTGAAGGGAGACAGGCATGTGCCATGCGAGTTGAATCCTCCCAGACCTGCAGGCCTCAGGACCCAAATGGAGTCCCCACCGAGTTCTCATCACAGAACGTGACAGACGACAAGTTGAGGGTGACACTACCCAGCCAAGGGATGGGGGTATTCCAGGCCACCAGGTGTTTGGGAATACCTGGACATTTGGCTGAATTTTCACTTTTTAGACAGGAGTCTGTGATCCCTGTCACTGTGAGCCTGAGACAAGGAGGCTGGTAAGATCGTCCTCTCTCCTCCCCACCCTCCTGCTTTGTTGTGGTTGATTTCTTTTTCTTAAAAGTTGTAAAGTTTACAACAAATAAATTGTCACAGATGAAACTGCAATGACAAAGGGAGCGATTGATGTAATACCACATTCACACACACACACTCTCACACTCACACACATCAGTTATATATTTGTTATGGATTGAATGTTTGTGTCCCCTACCCTAAATCCATATATTGAAACCCTGCCCCCCAATGTGACTGCATTTGAAATTGGGGCCTCTAAGGAAGTAATTAAGGTTAAATGAGGCCATAAGGGTGGGGTCCTTATCCTATAGGATTAGTGTCCCTGTAAGAAGAACCTCCCCCCTCGCCCCCCGCCCCCACCAACACACACACACACACAGTGCGGAAAAGCCATAGTGAGGATGTATTGAGGTGGCCATCTGCAAGCCAGGAAGAGAGTTCTCATCAGAAACCAAACTGGCCAGAATCTTAATATCGTAGACTTCCCAGCCTCAGGAACAGTGAAAATTTTAATTGTTATTTAAGCCCCCCCAGTTTTTGGTTTTGTTGTGGCAATTTTATCTGACTAAGAAAGTGTGTGTGTGTGTGTGTGTGTGTGTGTGTGTGTGTGTGTGTAACTAAGCAGGGTCACATTATCCTGTAACTTACTTTGATGTAGGCAATAGTAAACTTGTAGGCATTCATACGTTCTGATATCTGTCTTACAGTGTCAAGAAACCCACATACAGATAATGACACCCACACCCTTGGCTATGGGCAGCGTCTTCCACCACCCAGGGACACACGCTATACTTTCTCTCCCTCATTTGTATATTAGTCCCCTCTCCCCTCACTCCATGGGTCAGGCTCTACAAATGTAAGAATAACCCCTCAGGGGGGAGTCACGAGCCCAGGTTCTCCTACCTGCTGCCATTGGCAGTTTGGCACCGAGCCAGATGCTGCCCACTCTAGCCTCAGTTTCCCCATGTGTGAGAACCATCTGACAGACTGCAATTCAACACTTACAGGTGGATCCCTGAGAGGAGGTCCTTGTGAGGGTGTTTCCTGCTGGGGTCCAGCCCCAGCGGGTCCAGGGGTCTCCAAAGGTGTGGACGGAGTCGGCGAAGAAGGAATGACACGGAGACAGCGTTCAGTTGATCAGCAGTCTAGCCAGGATCTCCAGCTAGGAACTCCAGCCAAGTTCTGTCTAGGTTCCCTCGCTAGGTTTTCCAGCCAGGTTCAATCACCAGGTTCTAGTCAGGTTCTCTTGCCATGTTCTATCCAGGTTCTGTCTCTAGGTTCTGTAGCCAGTTTCTCCAGCCAAGTTCTGTCTAGGATCTCCAGCCAATTCCTGTAGCCGGGTTCTGTCCAGGATCTTTTGCCATGTTCTCTCACTAGGTTCTGTCTCTAGGTTCTGTGTCCTGTTGTCTTGTTACATCTGTATTTATACCAGTTGACTCCAATCCTATCAATCTCTATTCCAAAGGTTAGGGTGTTTCTTATCTCCATTCCAGGGAGTAAAGATTATGTAGCTTAAGCATGATTGTTCGTAGTTAAAGTGATTAATTACCCGCCTGGCACTTAGTTAAGGGCTTTTATTCCCTCCCTAACTTCAGGGGAAAATCCCTACCTGGGGAAACAACCTTTCTCAGAGAGGTGACTTTAGTTAAAACACATAGTGTCAAGAAGGTGAGCAAACATATTAAGAACAGTATGCCATATATGCCAGGTCCCTTGAAACAGCAAGGATGGACCGGCTCCCGGCAGTTTCCCACAGGTGAGCTGGGCCTGGCCTGGATCTCAGGGACAAGGGCCTGGCGACGAAAGCTGCTGACGGTGAGTGAGGAGGAGGCAGCTGCACCCTTGTCTCACGTCGGTATGGAAGACACTGACCTCCTCCCCTACATGATTTGGCAGCTGCCCGGGGCAGCCTTTGTCCAATACCCACTCCTGTGTGTGGGGCTGGGGCTGGACGGGGCCCTGGGACAGAGGAACGAGTTTGAAGAACCGTCTTCTGGCCAATGCTGCTCCTGGCTGGGGAGCTCTGGAAAGCCCCTCTGAGCCTCATTTAAGTCATCCTTCAAGTTGGAAAGTGGATCATGTATAACACACGGGGTGGTTATAAAAATGCTTTGCAAACTGCAAAGGGCATTTGGACGGTTTATTCTTTCAGAACCCCAGGCAGCAGAGGCACGGTCTCGCCTGGGATCTAGTTGACTCTCTTCCTCCCTGCGGCGGGGCCTCCAGCAGAACCCGTGATGATCACCACAATCCCGTGTCCTGCGCCCTCATGAGGGCTGGCTAGGGAACTCAGGCCCCGGGGATGCCAGTGAGCCGTCAGACAGGCCCGGCTTCCTCGGGCCTTGATGTCTGACCAGAGAGGGCAGCTATGCACCCCGAGTTGACAGGGAACTGAGAAGTATGAGCTGTGCTGTTCTGATTGCCCAGTTTTCAGAAACTCAAGGAAAGGGAAAGGCAGGGAGGCCAAGAAGGCTTCCTGGAGGAGGAGGCACTGAGCTGGGGCTGAAGGACAGGTAGCGCTAGACACAAGCCTACCAAGCAGAGCTGGCACTCCAGGGAGGAGTGGGGGAAGCAGCACGGCCAGGCAGCCTGGAGGTGGGAATGCCTATGGCTTTCTGAGCGGAGCAGAAAGGGCTTTGCCATTTAGTCCTGGGACTGTAGGATGCCTTGAGCTTGGAGGGTTGAACCACAGACTCCTTGGCTGCCCCCTACCTGCTGCCATTCCTCTATCCCTCATACAAAGGGGCCATCCCCTGTCCCTAGGCCCAGCCCCTCAACCCCCCATTTTCCAAAAAAAGGCATTCTTCTTCTTGCCCAGCCCCTCCAGGAGCACGTGTATAGATCCTGTCAGAAATCTGCCATCCAACTCAATAGAAATGGCTAACAGCAGTGACAAGGAACAGCAAATGGTGTCATTTAGAAAGATGAAGGCACTGCCTGGAGGAGCAGCTGAAAGCATTGAGCCAGGCCTCTGGGCTGAGGGGCAGGACTCAAGGAAGCAGGCTGTTCTCAGAAAGCCTAGCTGCCCTGGCTGACTGTTCACTTCGACAGAAATGAAAAATTATTTTTTAACAAACCTTCTTGCCTAACTGAAATCTGTCCTGTGGCACTGGGAGGCCATCCCCTGTCATCCTGACCTTGGAACAAATTGGGGTGGGCACCGGCTTTGGGTGTTCCCTGGAGACTCCCTTGACAGGGGTCATCATCGCTCCCCTGAGCTTGGGGATGTCCGGACAGAAGAGTTTTGATCTCCTAGGCCCCAAATCCTGATCACAAATGAGGTGGAAGCCCAGACTCTGGAATCTTCTGTGGCCGCGCCATGCGGGGACGTGGGAGTTCGGGGGTGGACCCCAGCGCACCACCCCCTGGCTTCCGCCGGGCTCTGCAGGGCCGGCTCACTCGTCCTGGGTAAGTGACATAGCCTCTCGATGCTGCCTCAGTCTCCCCTCGGGCCCACAGGGCTGCTACCGCTACCACCTCTTGGGGGTTCTGGAGGCAGGAACAAGGCACTGCCCGCAATGCATGGAGCCTGGCAGGTAGCAGGCACTTCATACGTGCAAACCATTTGTTACTGGATTCTGGACTTGCAGACGTTTATAAAATGCTAGGATATGAGATGCTGGATGCCGGAGGAATTTGAAAGACCATCTTCGTTTTGTACAGAGAAAGCTGTGGTTCTGAAAGCCTGAGGCAAACAATCCTCAATCGTCTCCCCCCAGCAGACAGACAGGTGGGGTAGGGCTTTAGGAAGTGACTTCAGAGCTGGGGGCAGGCCTGGGGCTGATGGGAGAGCGGCTGGAGGGAATGCGGGAGGAAGGGAAGGAAGCAGGAAGCAGATGCCAGCGGAGGGCGGCGGGGGAGGGGTAGCTGCGGTGCCTCTAGGCTGAAAGGGCACTCTACTCTGAGCTGCTGAGCGTGTGGCAGGAAGTGACTGTGCGACAGGAAGTGGCCGGAGGTGGTGTGTGTTGGGCATATTAAATGTGATGCCAAAAGCCGGCTGGGCCAGCGGGACCTTCCTGGCGGACACCCTCAAACATGCTTGTGAGGGCGGTGGTGCCCGGAGGCCAGGGCTGGCAAGGTGGACTGCATGGTGGTTATGCCCGGAGGCCTGTGTTATGCGGTTCCTCTGACCAGCTGATTCCGAAGATTGTGACCTACCCTGGACACTTGCTCGGTCTGTGGTCTGGGGCATGTCACATTATGTGAGTGGCCATGTTTTTTTGAGAAGTCAGCTCCTCTCCCAGCCAGCACCCCCCAACCCCCCCCCCCAAATCCAGGCCCCACTCTGCCTAAGGGGTTCAGAAGGTCTCTGGAAATGAGGCCAGGCACCAGGTGCTGGGACCTCTTCTGTGTGACTAGGCTGCTACCAGCACCTGAAGTGTCTTTGGAACTCCCAAGACGGGGGCGGGGGTGGGGGGTGGGGGTGGGGGCCAAAGGGCAGGGGGTAATGTGTCTAAGACGCACAGTGGAGGATCCAGGATTTCTACATAGGGGTTTAGGGGCAGCAAGCTGGCAGGGAGGGAAGCTAGGGCTTGTTTTAAAGCTGCTTTTGCATTCGAAGGTGACCTTGAACTTTCATGGAATCCAAAGCTACAGCAAAGGGATCTCTGTGAGCCTACACCTGGGCCAGGAGGTGGCCAGATGGCTCCCAGCCTGGGCATGGATCTCTGACTCCTGGGCAATCTGCTGTTTAGGACATTTTTCTCGGCGAGCCCGTTTTCCTCCTTGTAATTGTACCAGCTGGAGCTCACTCAGCCAGCTGCAGCCAAAAGGCACCCACCTGCTCTCTATTCTCAGGACGGCCCTGCCACAGTTAGCGTCAGCGGCAGGACCCCTCAGGCCTTGTCCAGGTGAATGTCCTTCTCTTGGAACCGTTCCTCATGATGAGGGCAGCAGGGAGCTAAGTGGACTGGTCCCTGGAGGGTCCTGAGGCTTTTCCTCTGCAGACAGGCACATCTGGAATCGGCCTGTCTTTTTACACATAAATTACTGCTTTTAACTCATATCTCTCCCAGGTCTGCTTATCATACCCACCACCCACCCCTGCAAAGTGCAGGATTTTACACTCACCCCTCTTAACCCTGTTTCAAGCTGTCGAAACATTTCTCTATCTTGATTCCAGCATCCCATTGTATTAGCTTTCTCTCCCAGCCGGTGTCCTCTGTAAATCTGATTAGCGACCTTCTGTGCCTTTCTCCATGCCACTGATAAGAGCATTAAACAGACATGGTCAAGTTTAGAGGAAGGGCTGTAGCCTCTGAAGAGCCCTCGTACTTGATACCGATTCGCTAATTAGTCTCTTTGGACATCGTTGTTCCGCCAGCTATGGATCTGGCTAACCTCCTGTCCACAGGAAAGGCTTGAGAGACTCTATCAAATGCCCCCCTGCAGCCCAGAAGTTCCAGGTCCACAGCAGCCTCTGATTCATCTGTACAGGACCCTCGCAAAGGTGGGGGCTGCGTGGGTTTGGCATGACCGCCTCCTGGTGACTCCATGCCAGCCCCTGATGCCCACAGGCCCTTGGATAATTGTTCCCAAACTACCCGCTGTGTGATTCGCTCTACAGTTTTTCTCAGAACTAGCAAAAAATTAATTTGTCTGCATTTCTGGAATCTATCTTTCTCTTCTTTGGAAAACTGGGGTGTGTGTTGACCTCCTTTGGCCCCTCTCATGTTGTTCATGATTTTTCAAGACTTGCTGTTTCAGGTTCTGCGTGCATACTGGCTAGTTCTTCAAGAAGCTTCAAAGATAACTTGTTCACACCAGAAGGCAAACTTGTTTACCGCAGTAAACCAAACTGCCCCAAAACCATAAAGGGCAAAATTCCCGTGTCTGGCGTTATAAACATTTAAAAACATACCTATACAAAAATATAAATAAATAAATATCCCTCCAAAATAAAAGCCAATTACAAAAATGCTTGTCTCGGTTATGACACAAGATTAATTTTTTTCATGCAAGTAGGTCTTAAAGATCAATAAGAAAAAGGATAGAAAAATGAGTAGAGAATATGAATAGGCAATTTATAGACACAAGAAATACAAAAGGCCGAGAAGCATGTGAATCCATTACGATTAAGGTCGAACAATGAGATTAAATCTGAAAAAACCGAATGCTGGCCAGGATCTGGAGAAACGGGCACTTGCATATATTTGGTGTAAATTGCTGCAGTAATTGAGGGTTAGTTTAGCAATATTTATGAAAAATTTAAACGCACATGTCTCATGTGTCTTTTCCTTTAGGGATTTGATCACCTAATTCAAACATATATGTACTAGAATAGTTATTGCAAGATTGTAAAAGCACTAGAATCAAACTAAGGATTTGTCACTAGGGGCTGGTCACACTGACACACATATAAATTGAGCTACTCTTCAGCCATTAGAAAAAATGAGAAAGACCTACCTGAGTGATATGGAAAGAGCTCTGACATATTAAGTCTAATAAAAATGCAGAACTGTCTGGCAATATGCTCCTATTTGTGTTTTTAAAATTTGTAATTTTAAATGGGGTTAAAATAAATTTGTAAAATAAAAATATCTTGAAGGCTATGTGAGAAACTAGAAGTACATCTGCAGTGTAGGACAGATGTAGAGAGGAGTTTTGACCTTTTATTAGAACTTTGTCTATAGTTTAAATTTCTTTGCCAAATACATGCCCTTGTTTTATAATTTTATTTTATTTACTTTTAAAATATATTTTATTCATTTTTTACAGAGAGGAAGGGAGAGGGATAGAGAATTAGAAACATCGATGAGAGAGAAACATCAATCAGCTGCCTCCTGCACACCCCCTACTGGGGATGTGCCTGCAGCCAAGGTACATGCCCTTGACCGGAATCGAACCTGGGACCCTTCAGTCCACAGGCCGACGCTCTTTCCACTGAGCCAAACCAGTCAGGGCTGCTTTATAATTTTTAAAATGTGCTGGCCCTGGCTGGATGGCTCAGTTGGTTGGAGCATCATCCCATTCACCAAAAAGGTTGCAGGTTTGATTCCCACTCAGGACTCATACCAAGGTTGCAGGTTCGATCCCCGTCCGGTTGGGGTGTTCACAGAAGCAGCAGGTGTAGGGCGTGGTGTAGGAATGTGGAGGGGAGTGTGGAGTCCCATCCCCCACTGCCATCGAAGGCAGCTGGTAGATGTTTCTCTCTCACATTGATGTGTCTCTCTCTATCTCTCCCTTCCTCTCTCTCTAAAAATCAATAAGCATATCCTGGGTGAGGATTAAATGCATTGTCACATGTGTGGCCCTGCCCCTTGTCCCCACCATTCAGGCGTTCATCAAGAGCCCCCGCCGGCTCCTGCTCCTTCTCCATCAGGGAGGACACCAGGCAGGACTCGAGGCTCCTTTCTCTGTCCTGGTTTAAACTTCCAGTGACTCTAGGCTCGCAGGGGGTTAGAAGTGCCATTGTTGCCCTGGCCGGTTCAATCAATGTGTCTCTCTCACATCAAAGTTTCTCTTTCTCTGTCTCCCCCTCCATTCCACTCTCTCTAAAAATCAATGAGGAAATGTCCTCAGGTGAAGATGAATAAAAACAAATAAATAATAGTCCCATTGTTGCCTTTAATTTTTTTTTATTGTTTTGATGGAGTTCCCCACCCTTCGTCCCCAGTCCTCTCAAGTTATCCTCATTTCAGGCACTATCCTAAACTACAGGTTCGTGTCAAATGTTCGTTTCCTGGCGTTGCCTGCGTCTCTCCTTCCATCTCCGCCTGACTCTCTGGTCAACCTGAACCGGCACTTGAAAAGCCTCTTCTTTTCTTCCCTGATATCAACTGTTTTCCTGGGTCAGATCAGGGCATGGGATGTTTTCATCTCTGCCTTCCTGAAGTCCAGAATACCTTAAATATATTTACTCATCACGGACCACTGGGTGCCAGGGTGCTAGGGAGCCACAGCAGGAATTAGACAGGAAGCCAGCACTCAAAGGACTCGGCCAGGAGCAGAGTGTACCCTGAAGAAGCTAATGTAGATTATTAAAAACTTCATTGTGTCCAAAGTCATGCCCCACACACCCTTGGCTTTTTCTACAGACACTGGAGTCTCTTAGGAGGTAGAGGGGCAAGGAAAATGGATGATCTGGCTCAGGCCCACTCACTCCTCATCTGATTTTAAGGCTGTGAGATAGCAGTAGGAAGGAAAGGGTGTTCTAATTCTGGTTCTGCGACAACCTTGGGCACAAAGGGAGGGTAATTGGTAGGGATATGATTGCTCCTTTTCAGTTGGGGGTTAGAAAACAGAGTCATTAAAAGGTCTCCAAGCATGTAGGATGTGTGTGTGTGTGTGTGTGTGTGTGTGTGTGTGTGTGTGTGTGTGTCCATGTGGGGAAGCTGAGTGTGAGAGGAAAAATGTATGTGCTCTCAGAAGCAGCAGGTGTAGGGCGTGGTGTAGGAATGTGGAGGGGAGGTCGGGGTCCCTTCCCCCACTGGCATCAGAATTGCAGTAACTTCAGATTAAGTGCTGCTGACCCCAGGAGACAAGCAGCTCTGTTTCCAAGGGAACCACATGGCTCAATCAAGGCCCCAGAAAGGGCGGGTGAGCCAGGATGGAGCAGCCCTTCCACACTCCACAGCAGCAACCCGCGCAGTGGAACCCTCAGCTCTGCTCCAGCCTTCGGAGGGACCCGGGGTGGGTCACCTAACACGTCCTGGCTGAGCTTTCACTGGCAGGGATGCTAGGAGAAGCTGGAGTCCCTTAGCAGGCCCCTGGTCCGAGGAGGGGGGAGCAGGTGGGTAGGAAACTTGGCTATCCCCCCGTTTAGGTTTCTGAATGGCCTTGGGACAGTCCCTTCGCCTCTCTGGGCTTGGTGTCCCCATTTGCACAATGAAAGCATTGGACAAAGAGGCTCCAAGGATCCTGCCAAATCTATGACTTTCTCCTGAGACCACTGTCCTCTCCTGTCACATCCAGACCCCCTGGCCCAACTTGGGAGTGGAATGGAGGACCCAGAGAAGCCATCCTCCCTGCCAGTCTGCCCTTACCAAATAGCACCAGCTGTGCCATCTCTATAGCAACCGATGCCTCCCCATCTTTAGGGAGTGAGTGGGGAGTCCAAGAGGCCAACGTTTTTCTCAGCAGCTTCCGGCAGGAGCAGAGAAGGGTGTTGAAATGTTAGGAGGGGCTTTGAGTTGAGGAGATGGTAAAAGGGCCACGCAGCCCTCATCCCTTCAGCGAGGCCCCTGGAAGGTCAAGAGCGGAGCCCAGCCCCTGTCCAGGGCATCCTGGCCCCGGGTCTGTCCAGCCTCCATAGAACCCAGCAGCAGGCAGCTCAGACTCCGATGATCAGATTGGAAAGACACGGCCGTACCACAGAGTGGAAAGAACCTGTGGAGCTGGTGGCTGGTTTCACTTTTCAGCTCCTCCGCTCGCCAGTGGTGTGACTTGGGGCAGGGCACTGACCTCCCTGAGCCCCAGCCTCCACTTCGGTAATATGGAGGGAAGTACCCATTGCACAGAGCTGTTGAGAGGATTAGATGGGACAGATAAGTGAACACCTCGCAGAACACCCGGGGCACAGTAAGAGCTCACCAAGGGCAGATACTTTCTAGGAGTAAGAATTTTTATAGAGCATCCAGTCAGCAGTCCCAGCCCTGGCTGCACATCAGAACCACGGAGGGAGCTTTGGGAAATGCCTAGGTCTGCCCCGAGGACATCCTGGGATGAGATCCATGCTTCCATATTTAAATTGTTCCCCCAGAGACTTCAGTTCCCAGCTATGAGGGAGTAATAAAAACAGAATTTACCTTTCCAGCTTAAGCAACTAGAAATCTGGACAAAACACGGGACAGGATGGTTTTTATTCATTGAACAACAGGCAGGACTAGAGAAAGGAAACAAAGGGGAGCCCTACAACTTTATCAATTACCACCCTGAGCTGGGGAAACAGATTGCAGCTCAGTGAGACCAAGGCGGCTGGAATGTGTGGGGCAGAGAACTGGAGAGGTGAGGGCTGCAAAGAGAGAAAGAGCATGAGAGCATTGCGGGGGTGGGGGTGGGGGCGTCCTCGTAGCTATTTGACTGAATACTCGTCTGAGCGTGTGTGAACGAAAACCACCAGGAACAGCACTGCTAGAAAGCAATAGAGCAAACAATTTCCAGCGCTCAAACAGGGCTGCGATTGTCCTTGTTACCCCAGTCAGCGTGGCAAACCCTGGTCATACAGAAGACATGAGCCAGGGTGCCCAGAAAGGCATGATCTCCTTAGTGGGGCTAAATCAGCCCTCGAATAAAGGTGCTCTAGAATCACTCTGAAAAAGATAAAATAACAGGACTCGAAAAGGTCCAACTATTTTCAAGTAACTTACTTCTGTCCCAGAGCAAAACTCAAGAATATTTATGGGGATACATAAATATCCAGCAATCAAAAAGGTGCAATTCATAATGTCTGGCATCCAACCCGAACTGACCATGTGTATTTTCTATCGCCGCCATAACAAGTTACCCCAAGCGTAGTAGCTTCAAACAGCACCCACTTGCTATCTTACCGTTTTGTTCGGTTCGACGTGCAGACATGGCGGAGCTCAGCGGGGTGCTCTGCTTATGGTCTCCCAAGGCGGAAACCAAGGTGTCAGATTGCTTAGTGCTGAGTTTGGGATTGTCTTCCCAGCATAACCTCAGTTCCTGTGGTTGTAGGACTGAGGTCCCCATTTCCATGTTGGCTGTCACCTAGGGGCTGCCTTCAGCTCCTTGAGGCTTTCCACCTCCCTCTGTCTTCAAACCAGCAATGATGCATGAGTTCTTCTCATGCTCTGAATCTCCCTGACTTCCTCTTCCACCTCTGCTTTTAAGGACTCGTGATTACGTTGGGCTCACCCAGATAACCCAGTATAATCTCCCTATTTTAAAGTCAAATGATTAGTAAAGTTAGTTACAGCTGTAAAGTACCTTTTTTTTTGTAAATTAATATATCCACAGCTCCCTGGATTAGAGCATAGAGCAGTGGTTCTCAACCTGTGGGTCGCGACCCCTTTGGGGTCGAATGACCCTTTCACAGGGGTTGCCTAAGACCATCGGAAAACACATATATAATTACATATTGTTTTTGCGATTAATCACTATGCTTTAATTATGTTCAATTTGTAACAATGAAATTGGGGGTCACCGAAACATGAGGAACTGTATTAAAGGGTTGCGGCATTAGGAAGGTTGAGAACCACTGGCATAGAGTCTTGGGAGTCATAATTCTCCCAGTTATGCAAAAAAAAGAAGTAAAATATAACCCATTTCGGGTGACAAATAAAAAATTAGAAATAGACCAGAAGTGAGAGGGATGCTCAAATTGTTCAAGAATGAAATAATACCAGGTAGCAATTTGGATGTAGACATAGAGGAATCAAGAGTGATGGAGGGGGTCCTCTGGGGAATTAACCTCATATCTGCCTTTTCTTGGCATCTCCCCAGGGGCTGCCCGCTCCTCAGCCTTGATCGAGCACCACTGCACCCCGCTGTCCCAGCCCAGGCACAAACATGCTGAGCTTCTTCCTTAGAACGCCGGGGCGTCGATCAGTGCATAAACATGTGAGAAAGAACGACTCAGAAGCTCAAGGAGCTGCCACACACATTGCTGCAGCTGGAGGTTCTAAGTCCGCCATCATGTGTCCGGTGTCCCTTTTGGATGGCGCTTGCCCATACGTAGTAGGCCTTGCCGACCTGCAAGTTCTATATGAGATCACTTTCTTCATTGGAGCTTCCTACTTGATAACTTCCTGGGGGAAGAGGTAATGAGGGTTAGTGTGGGTCAGGCACTGTAACAGGGAAACTTAGGAACCTGGCATGTTAGTATTTCTCTGGAATTAGTGCTGTTACCTAAACATGAAATGATAGGGCAGTTATTGGGTGTGTGTGTGGGGGGGTGTTCTTTATGATGGCAGTACATCGTGTACACCAGTGGATTTCTCACAATACTTGCCAAGCAATTATTAAAGCAATGAGAATCTTGGGAACCAGAATGATGCTTACATGTATACTGTAAGACTTTTCTTTATCTACTAGAGGCCCAGTGCATGAAATTTGTGCACTTGGGAGGGGGTCCCTCGACGTGGCCTGCACCCTCTCACAGTTCTGGGGCCCTCAGGGGATGTCCGACTGACGGCTTAGGCCTGCTCCCCTCAATTGGACATCCCTAGCACTGCCACAGAGGGTGGAGAGGTTCCCACCACCAATGCTGCCACCACTCACTAGCTGTGAGCCTGGCTTCTGGCTAAGCAGCGCTCCCACTGTGGGAGCACACTGACCACCAGGGGGCAGCTCCTGCATTGAGCGTCTGCACCTGGTGGTCAGTGGGCGTCATAGCGACCGGCCGTTCCACCATTCGGTCGATTTGCATATTAGCCTTTTATTATATAGGACTAGAGGCCTAATGCACAAAATTCATGCAAGGGGCTCGGCCCCCACCATCGCAGCCCCAGCTTTATCCGGAAGGTTATCCAGAGAGACGTCCGGAAGGACATTTGGTCTAATTAGCATATTACGCTTTTATTATTATAGGTACTTGTCTGCAGTTTTCACAACATTCCTCACTGTCCTCAAAACAAATACTTCCTTCACAGTTTGGTATGCTTGTAGAAATGTTACTGAAGTGAAGTGAGAAAAGGGACTTTCTTTATATCTCTCAGCTTTAACTGCCTATCTCCTTGCTCCTGAATTCTTTCCCAGGGGAGGTTTTTCATACACTGGGATCTTTATTTCAAGACAGGGTATTATAATCATATTTAAATTTGGGGTAGATTTTTTACAGTTATGAATAATCCTAACTCACAGTGTGAAACAGTCCAATAAACGTGAAAGGGGTTAACTTATTCCTTACAGGCATTTTTATTTAACTAACGCCAAATTCTTCCTCATGTCTTTGTTCTGCATAAAAGATTTACATAACTAAGCTGTAAAATGTGTGAGTTGATGTGAGCATCATTGGATGCTCCACAATGTCTTTCCTCCCCACAAACTCTTCGTAGGACACACTCCTTTACCCAAAGTGCAATCTGAAAAAAGGCTTTTTGTGAGAGGTGATGGCCTCGTTGCTGCAACAATACATTAGTTGAACAAGCTCGGGAAGTCCATAAACTCACAGAATGAAAGATTAAGGAGTTGGGTAGTTTGTTTAAATGAATATTGTGATTATTGAATAATTTAAAATGTACTAAGTATATACCTTATATATTTTAAAAATAGTAAATATGAAATTAAAAGACAGGATTTCTTAAAGTGTTTTGAAGTCATTATTACAAGTATTATATTTTTTACACTAGACTGGACATTTTGAGGATTTTTATAAATATACTAGAGGCCCAATGTACAAAATTCATGCAAGAGTAGGCCTTCCTTCCCCCAGCCGCCTGCACTGGCTCCCCTCTGGCACCCGGGACCTGGGCTTCCCTCTGGCTGCCAGCAGGCATCTGGGACCCGAGCTTCCCTCGCAGCCCAGCTTCATCTGGAAGGTTATCTGGAAGGACGTCCAGTCTAATTAGCATATTATGCTTTTATTATTATAGACATATATTTTACTGATTTCAGAGAAGAAGGTAGAGGGAGAGAGAGATAGAAACATCAATGATGAGAGAGTATCATCAACTGGCTGCCTACTGGGGATTGAGCCTGCAGCCCGGACATGTGCCTTGACTGGGAATCCAACCATGACCAACTGGTTCTTAGGTTGACTGTCAACCACTGAGCCACACTGGCCGGGCGAGGGTTTTCAATTCTAGAAGACTCTAAGGCATTTACATTTTCTTCTTGTAAGGGCTTCTTGAGGGTTTGTTGAGCATTCTAATATGTGATACTTTGAGAGCATAGTTTTTTTAAAAAAAATATTTTATTGGTTTTTTACAGAGAGGAAAGGAGAGGGATAGAGAGTTAGAAACATCAATGAGAGAGAAACACCGATCAGCTGCCTCCTGCACACTCCCTACTGGGGATGTGCCCACAACCAAGGTACATGCCCTTGACCAGAATCGAACCTGGGACCCTTCAGTCCACAGGCCGACGCTCTATCCACTGAGCCAAACCGGTTAGGGCTGTGAGCATAGTTTTCATATTCATTTCTTATTTAATAAGTATCTTAAGATTTTTTTGTGTACTATTCTATTAAAATATCATTAGATATGTGCTGAAAAAGTGGTGGAAATGTAGAAATGTGAGGAAATTGAAAATGTTTTAAAAATAATTTTTGATTTCTTTAAAATATAATTGACAAAGTACTTTACAGCTTGATTGAAATATAATTGACATACCCTACAGGTATTTAAAATGTTTGATAAACCAGTTTTGATGCATGCATACACCAGTGAAATTATCACCACAAACAAGAAATTTAATATATCCATTACCTCAGAAAGTTTCCTTATGCTTCTTTGTAACCCCTCCTTTCAACATCTCCCCACACCCCCACTCCTACCAAGTGAACACTGGTCTGCCCTATGTCACCATAGATTAGTTTGCAGTTTCTAGAGTTTTATAAACATGGGATAATATATATATTTGTGACTGGCTTATATCCCTTTCATTGCTGAGTAGTATGCATTATATATAACATGATTTGTTGATCCATTCACCTGGATTGTTGGACATTTTAATTGTTTCCACTTGGGACTGTTATAAACCTGCTATAAATATGTACAAGTGTTTGTATGGACATGTGCAATATACTGGCAAATACTTACTAGTAGAATGACTGGATTATATTTTCAATGAGTCTGTGCCTTGTATGTTTATCCTCTTAAGAGTATTTTTTGAAGAACAGACATTTTAAATTTTGATGAAGTCAAACTGACCAATTTGTTCTTTTATGGATCATGCTTTGGTGTCGGGCCTAACTAAAGGTAACAAAGATTTTCTTCTAAGTTTTCTGCTAGAAATCCTATCGTTTTAGGTTTTACATTTAGGTATATGATTCATGTTAAGTTAACTTTTATATATGGTATTTGTACAGAATATGACAAGGTTCAACATTTTTTGTATAAGAATATACAGTTGTTCCAGTATTCTTTGTTGAAAATAATATGTTTTCTATATTACATTGCCTTTGTCCCTTGGAAAAAATCAATTACCCATATATGTGTGATTCTATTTTTGGACGCTATTCTGTTCTATTGAACTATTGTCTATCGTTATGCCAATTCCATGGTGTTTTGAGCACCTCAGCTTTATAATAAGTCTTGAAATCAGATAGAGTAACCTCCAATTTTTTTTCTCAAGGTTTTTGGCTTTTTGAGGTTATTTACATTTCCATGTAAAATTTAGAATCAAATTGTCAATTTCTAAAAAAGAACAACACCCTTTTGGAATCTTGATTGAGATTTCATGCAACGAATGGAACAATTTGGGAAGAACTGATGTCTTAATGAGACTGAGTCTTCTGATTCATGGATATGATGTGTCTCACCATTACTTAGTTCTTTAATTTTTCTGAACAATAAATTGTAGTTCCTAGTGAATAGAAACTGCAAATACGTTACTAAATCTAAAGTATTTAATACTTTCTTACTGTTGTAAATTACATTTAAAATTTTCGATTTCCAACTATTCATTTCTAGTATACAGAAATATAATATTTTATCTGTTGCTATGTTGCTTATCAATTCTAGTAGTTGTGTGTTTTTTATCCCTTAGGATTTTCTATCTAGACATAATCATGTCATCTGTGAAGAAGATGGTTTTCATTTTTCCTTTCTAATCTATATGCTTTTTTTCTTGCCTGCATGCCTGGCTAGGACCTCCATTACAATGTTCAATAGAAGTGGTGAGAGTGGAAATTCTTGCCTGGCTTCCAATATTAGGGGGAAACATTCCATCTTTCACCATTTAATGTGATGTTAACTGTACGTTTTTCATGGGTATCTTTTCAGGTTGCAGAAGTTTCCTTCTATTCTTAGTTTGCTGAAATTTTTCTTTTTAAAATCATGAACGAGTATTCAACTTTCTCAAATGTCTTTCTTATGTCTATTCAGATGATCATATGATTGTTTTAGTCTATTAAGCTGGCGAAGTGCATTAATTTTGAGTGTTAGCACAGCCTTGCATTTGTGGGATAAACTCCACTGGTCATGGTTTATGACCTTTTTCATACATTGCTAGATTCACTTCACTAACATTTTGTTAAGGTATTTTGCTTTTTATTGATGTAGGGTATTAGACTATAGGTTTCCTTTATTATAATGTCTTTGATTTGGGTATCAGGGTAATGCTTGCCTCATAAAAGGAATTGGGAACTGTTTCCTCCTCTGCTATTTTCTGTAGAATTGATACTATTTTGTCCATAAATGCTTGATAGAATTCACCAGGGATGCTATTTGGGCATGGAGTTATCTTTATGGGGAGGAATTCAATTTATTCCACAGATAGAAGGTGATTTAGGACATCTATTTTTTCATGAGTGAGCTATAGTAGTTTGTGTCTTTCAGGGAACTTATCCATTTTATCTAAGTTCTTGAATTTATTGGCATAAGGTTGTTTTTTAAAATAACATTTCTTTATCATACTTTTAATGTCTTTAGAATTTGTAGTAACGTCACCTCTCTGATTGCTGATATGGGTCATTTGTTTTCTGTCTTTTTTTCCTCCTCATCAGTCTTGCTAGAATTTAGCACTTTATTGATCTTCAAAAAAACACACACACAAAAAAAACCCAACTTTTGGTTTCATCAACATTTTCTATTGTTTTTCTCTTTCATGAATTTACACTTACATTTTTATTATATTCTTTCTCCTGCCTTCTTTGGATGTTACTTGCTCTTCTTTTTCTGGTTTATAAGGTGGAAGCTGATGTTATTGATTTGAGCACTCCTTTTTTATTATAGGTGTTTATTGTTATAAACTTCCCGAGCACTGCTTTAGCAGCCTCCCACAAATTCTGATATGTTATCAAAAGCTGTCAAATTCCCTTTTGTCAATAGGCCATTTTTTAGAACAGTTTTAGCTTTACAGAAAAATTGAGGAGATAGTACACAGAGTTTCCTGTACCCAATTTCCCCTATTATTAATATCTTAAATAACTATGATATTTTTATTACAACGAATGAACCAACACTAGTATATTATTACTAACTGGAGTCCATTGTTTATTTAGATTCCCTTAGTTTTTATTAATGTCGTTTTAATTTTCCAGAATCCCATCTAGGATCCCACATTACATTTAGTCATCATGTCTCCTTAGGTTTCTTTTAGCTACAGCTGTCTCTCAAACTTTCCTTATTTTTATTTTCTTCATAGTTTTGAGGAGAACCGGTCAGGTATTGTGTAGAATGCCCCTGTATTATCCCCATCAGAATTTGTCTGGTGTTTTCTCACGGTAAGACTGGGGTCATGGATTATGGAGAGACCATAGAGATAAAATGCCAATTTCATCACAGCACGTCAAAATGAATTGAATTTTGTTATGGGTTGAATTGTGTCTCCCTAAAATATATGCTGACATCTTAACCCCCAGTATCTCAGAATGTGACTTTATTTAGAAATGCGGTCTTTACCGAGATATTCAAGTTATGAGGTCATTAGGATGGGCTCAAATCCAATGACTGATGACCTTATAAAAAGGGGACTGTGGACACAGAGACAGACTCACACAGAGGGAAGATCCGCGGGGAGAAGAGGGCGTGTGCTGTGAGTGATGCATCTACAAGCCGAGGAGCACCAAGCTAGAAGAGGCTATAGCCCCAGAGGCAGCTAGGGCTGTTAACACCTAGATTCAAACTTCTAGTGCCCAGAACCGTGAGACAATACATTTCTGTTGTTTCAAGCCCGCAGTGTTTGGTACTTTGTAACAACAGCCCTAGGAACTGATGCAGGTCTATACCATCAACATGACTAATGATTGTTGATGTCGGCCTTAGTTATTTGGCTGAGGTAGTGTCTGTCAGGTTCCCAGGTGATTTTTATGCCAGAGAAACAGGAGGCAATGGGGAGGCCTTCAGACTCTACCTGCGACAACCCTGGCTGTTTGTTGTTCCTTAGAAGAAAGTACCACAGAAAGCAAAGAGCTCACGGAAGGAGAGCATGTCTCACATGACGGGCACAGTGATAAAACCAGGCCTGCTCAGGACTGCTCTGAGCTGCAGGCTGCCCCCAAGACAACACTGTGGGAAGGGGAGGCAGCCTCCTTTCCCATGGATGGCAGGTGGGACAAGGCACATTCAACTGCTTCCCCATGAGGCCTAAACTGGAGCTCCAGCCATTGGCCCACACCCTCTGTCTAGCTCAAGGGAGCCGGGGGGAAGGGAGGGGGATGGAAGGGGGAATACCCAAACATGAATTTAAGTTAAAAGACAACCAGAAAAGCGCTCATATGCGTGTACACACACACACCACAAAGAGCCAAGTAAGTTGAGCTTTCTTCTTCTTCAGGGTATTGGAATACCCTGTATCTGCCATATTTATTTAACCAACCTAATGAACAGTAATGGTGTTTCCGGTTTTTTACTATTTCAGTGCAGCTATAAACCTGTTACCTTCTGCAACTGTGCTGGAAGACACATTTCTGGGAGTGACAGGAGCATTTTAAGTTTTGATATTCACCACCAAATTACTCCTAAAAGATTGGAGCGTTACATTCCCACCAGCAGTCAAGGAGAGTGCCACTTTCTCACATCACCACCAGCACCAGCTGTTACCTTTTGGCAAATTTGTCTGCTCTGAACCGTAAAGAAAAGTTATCTCATTTTCATTAGTCCCTCTTGATTTCTTCATTGACCCATGAGTTATTTAGACATGTGTTATTTAGTTCCCAAATATTTGAGGATTTTCTCGATAAGTTTTCATTATTTCTTTTCAGCTTAATTTCATTATAGTCAAAGAACGTACCTTATGAATTGAATCATTTTAAATTAATTGTGACTTGTTTTGTGACCCAGAATATGGTTTATCTTGGCAAATGATCTGT
This sequence comes from Myotis daubentonii, assembly GCF_963259705.1. Classification (NCBI taxonomy): domain Eukaryota; kingdom Metazoa; phylum Chordata; class Mammalia; order Chiroptera; family Vespertilionidae; genus Myotis; species Myotis daubentonii. The sequence continues at coordinate 21,736,937 of NC_081852.1, forward strand.
GTGCATTTGAACAGAATTGGCATCCTGCTACTGTTTGGTGGAGTGTGTCATTGGTCAATTTTGGTTGATAGTGTTAAAATCTACCACGTCCTTGATGGTTTTCTGACTACTTGTCCTATCTATTGTTGAGAGGGGGTATTGACTGTTTCCAGTGTAATTGTGGATTTCTCTATTTTTCCTTCCAGTTCTATCAGTTTTGTTTTATGTATTTGAAGCTTTGTTATTAAGGGCATGATGTTTAGAATTGTTATATACTCCTTAACTTTACCACCTTTATCATTTTAAATGCATTTCTTTGCTCTGAAATCTTCTTCATCTGATATTAAAATAGCTATTCCATCTTTCTATTGTTTTGTATTAGCATGTTATATATTTTCCCATCCTTTTACTTTAACCTAATTATGTCTTTATAGTTAACGTGCATTTCTTATTGGGTTTTGCTTTTTTATCCAGTCTGATTATCTCTGTCTTTTAATTGTGGTGTTTAGACTATTGTGTTGTTTGCAAACATCTTCAGTTTGTTTTTATTTTTGACATACATTTTCGCTGGACATAGAATTCTAGGTTGACAATTTTTTTGCAGCAATTTTAAAGTCTATCTTACTGTTTTGTGCTTTCATTATTCTGGTGAGAAATCTGAAATCATATTCTTATCTTTTCCCCCTCTGTGTATGTAAAGTGTCTTTTTCCTCTGGCTACTTTTAAGATGTTCTTTTTATCACTGGGTTTGAGCAATTATGATTTACTTTTCATGTTTCTTATGCTTGGAATTCATTTATTTTCTTGGATTTGTGGATTAATAGTTTTCATCAAATTTGAATTTCTTTGGCTATTGTTTCTTCAAATACTTTTTCTGTTCCCTCTACTTCCATCTCTCCTATCCTTTGGAGATTCCAATTATATACTAGGCTCCTTGAGGTCCCACAGTTCAATGATATTCTTATAATTTAAAAAAATTCATCTTTCTCTATGTGTTTCCTTTTGGATAGCTTCTGTTGCTATGCCTTCATTTCACTAATATTTTCTTTTTCCATGTCTGTCACTTACCTCATCTCAGACACTGTGATTTCTCTCTCTCAGATATTGTAGCTGTCAATTCTAGATGACCAAATTTAAAAACTATCATCCATCTGTCTACTTCTATTTTTTAAGGAACTTTAAAAAATATGTATGTTTTTATTGAATTTAGAGTGAGAGGAAGGGAGACGGAGAGATAGAAACATCAATGAGAGAGAAACACCAATCAGCTGCCTCCTGCCTGCCCCTACTGGGGATTGAGCTCACAACCGGGCACGTGTCCTGACCCGGAATCAAACTGGTGACCTTTTGGTTCATGGGCCGATGCTCAACCACTAAGCCTTACCAGCTGGGCTCTACCTCCCTTTTGAACACAGTTACAATAACTGTTTTAATGTCCGTGGATGCCCATTTTAGCCTCCGTTGTCAGTCTGCGCCTGTTCCAGTGAACTGATTCGCTCTTCAGTGTGGACCATGTTTTCCTGCTTCTTTGTATGCCAGGTGATCTTTGATGGGATCTGAGGCATTATGAATCTTATCTAGTTGAGTCCTAGATAGTTTACATTTCTATAAATATTCTTATGGGGGGATTTCTGGGGTTATGCAGCTAGTTACTTGGGAAGGGTTTGACTTTTCTGACTCTGCTTTTATGATTTGACAGGCAGGTCTGGAGCTGTGCTCAGTCTAGGATTAATTATTCCCTCTTACTGAGTATTCTACCCAGTACCCATGAATTATCCGTTTTCCCCAGCCTGGCATGTAAGAGGAGGCACTGTCTCTGCTTCGGAGTGAGCTTTGGGCACTGTTCCCTAGTCGTGTCACGTTGCTTTTCCTCAGCTTCGGGCGGTTTCCTCACATGCACGCACTGATCTGCTGAGTATTTAAGGGGGCTCCTCTGCAGACCTTCAGGGCTCTCTCTCTGGGCAACATTTTTCTTTATGCTACTCTGTCCTGAGGATTCTAGCTGCCTTCGTCTCCCCATATACTTAGTTTCATTCCCTCCACTCTGGAGTCCATTGGCTCCACCTGGATTCCCCTCCCTGAAAACTCCCGAGCCTGAAACCCTTTCAAGGCACCACGAAGCAGCAATTGCAGGCTCACTTGGTCTTTTCCTGTTTCTTAGAGATCATTCTCTTTCACTGCTTGATGTCTACTGTCTTTAAAAAAGTTGCTTCTTCTATTGTGATTGTGTTGGTTTTTTTTTATCTGTTTTGTTGGATTGGAGGGTAAATCTGGTCCCTGTTACTCTTTCTTGGGCCTACATGCTTGCATCATACAGTGGCATCTGTCTTCTCTGTCATGGCAGGAGCTAAACGTGTTTAATGTAAATCCTAAAGCAACCAAGAAAAAATAAAACAAACAAAAAGCAAAGCTAATAAAAGAAATGGAGAAAACAAGGAAGTTTAACCCGTGATATAAATAATTATATTAAGTGTAAAATGATCAAAACATTCCTATTAGCGGCAGACATTTTAATATATGGCAAAAAGGCAAAACCCAACTAACTATGTCATTTATAAGCTTGTTTTATATATGAAGAAACAGAAGGTTAACAGTAGAAGAAAAAGGAAAAATATATAAAATGCAAATCTTAATCCAAAGAAATCTAGAGTAATTAAATCGTAAAAAGTAGATGCCAGAACAAGGAACAATACCGTGTATAACGAGACATTTCACCATGATAAATGAGTTGATTAATCAAAAGACCATTACAATGTAATGTATATGCACTGAACACCAGAGCTTCAAAGTATCTAACACAAAAACTGATAGAACTAAAAAGAGGAATAGAAAAATCTACAGGTATAGTTGGAGATTTCAAGATCCCTCTCCCAGTAATTGACAGAACAAGTACACAAAATGTCAGTAAGAATAGAAACAACTTTACGACCCTATCAATCAACTCAACCTAATTGGCATTTATGGAACACTCCACCCAACAGCGGCAAAACGTACATTCTTTTCAAGTGCTCGTGGGACACTTACCAAAATGAGGTATATTTTGGACCATAAACAAAATCAAGAAAATACAGAGCATGTTCTCTGGACACAGCAGAAATAAATTTGAAGTCAATAACTGAAATATGTCTGAAAAATCCCCAAGTATTTGGTAATTAAATGAAATATCTTTAAATGACGAATGGGCCAAAGAATATATCACAAAAGAAATCAGAAGATAATTTGCACTGGTTGAAGATGCAAACAAAACATATCAAAACGTGTGGGCTGCATCTCAAGCAGTGCTTAGAGGGAAATTTATAGCATTAAATAATTGTATTGGAAAAGAAGGGAGGTCTTAAACCAATATATTAAGGTTTACCTCAAGAAACTAGAAAAAGAAGACCAAATTGAATCAAAAGTAACTAGGAGAAAAGAAATAATAAAGAGAATAGGAGAAATTTTACAATGTAGAAAGGGGGAGTGGGGAGTGGAGAGAGACTTACTTCAAAAGCTGGTTCTTTGAAAATATCAATAAAATTGACAAACCCCTAGCCATACTAATCAGGAAAAAAATAAGGGAGGGAGAGAGAAAAACACAAATTATGAAAATAAAATATAAAAGAGGAACCATCATTGTAGGTTCTATAGATATTAAAAGGATAATATGAGGATATTACAAACCAACTTTGATCAATTATTTGACAACTTAGATAAAACAGACAAAATTCTTGAAATGCACACACCACCAAAGTTCATTCCAAGAAAGAAAAAATCTTATATAACTCCCTTTTTATTCAAATATAATTCATATAACAAAATTTCACTTAACACAAAATTCACCATCTCAAAATGTACAGCTCAGTGATTATTAGCATATTCACAAGGTTGTACAACCATCACCTCTAATTCCAAAACATTTTCATCACCCTAAATGGAAAGGCTGTGCCCTTTAGTAATCACTTCCCATTACTTCCTTTCCCCAAGCCCTGACAGAACTAATCTACTTTCTGTCTCTATGGAGTTGTCTATCCTGGACATTCCATATAAATGGAATCATATAATATACTAGAGGCCCAGTGCACGAATTCATGCATGGGTGGGGTCTGGCTGGCCCACCCCGATGGGGGCCCATAAGGCTGGGCTGGCAGTGGGGAGGGGCTGCGGGCAGTTGGCCGGCCGGCCCTGTGGGAAACTGATATAGGGTTAAGCCTCGGACTGACGTGTTGGCAAAGTCACAAACAATTCCCAGCTTAGAGGGCACAGTCCTCTTAAGCATAATTAGGCTTGACCTTATAAAAGTCCCTAGATCTTATCTGGGAAGCTAATGGGCTGAGGGAAGTGCAGGAAGTGTAACTATGGTCAAAACAAGTGAAACTCACAAGAACTGTGTAACTATGGTGACCACTGCCCTGTTTACCTCTGACTAAAAAAGGTTGGTGCGGCCTGAGCACCAGGGGAAGTCCTTCCTCCTGAGTTGGACTTACTCGCCTGGCCCCCGATATTCCCAAATTATCTCGTGTCTTTTATTTTTCATTTGTGTGCGGCTCCTCTTCCAGACCCGAACCCTGAACCACGAAGGACGTGGAGGGAAACATTTACCAACACGGCCCCACCCCCGATCGGGGTGTTGGGGGTTTACTAGGGGCTGGGCCGGCCAGGGCGGGGGCCTGATTGGGGCCCAGAACAGCTTGTCGGCTGCCGCAGTGTGTGTCATAGCCACTGGTCATTCCACTGTCCAGTCGCTGGGCTTTTATATATATAGATAACCTTTTGTGTCTGGCCTTAGCATAAGTTTTCAAGATTCATCCAAATGTTAACTTGTATTATCGGTACTTCATTCTTTTTTTATGGCTGAATAATATTCCATTATAAAGACGTACCACATTTGGTGATGGACATCGATGTTGTTTCCACTTTTTGACCATTATGAATAATGTTTCTATGAACATTTCTTTGTAAGTTTTTATATGAATGTATTTTTCACCTCCCTTGGTTACCTCGTAGTGGAATTGTTGGGTCATAAGGTAACCCATTTTTAACATTTGAGGAATATCCAAACTGTTTCCACAGTGGCTTTACCATTTTACAATCCCACCAGCACTGTATGAGGGTTCCAATTTCTCTACATCATGACCAAGACTTGCTCTTTGCTTCTCTTTTTTAATAGCCTTCCTAGTAGGTGTGAAGTTGCATCTCATTGTGGTTTTGATTTGCATTTCTCCAATGACTAATGATGTTGCGCATATTTTCATGTGCTTATTGTCCATTTGTATATCTTTTGAAAAATCTCTTTAGATCCTTTGCTCATTTAAAAAACTGGATTTTTTGGTCTTTTAATTGTTGAGTTGATAGTTCTTTATATATTCTGAATAATAGGCCCTTATCAGATATATAATTTGCAAATACTTTCTCCCATCCTATGGATTGTCTTTTAACTTTCTTGATAGTGTTTTTTTTAAAAAATATATTTTATTGATTTTTTACAGAGAGGAAGGGAGAGAGATAGAGAGTTAGAAACATCGATGAGAGAGAAACATCTATCAGCTGCCTCCTGCACATCTCCTACTGGGGATATGCCCGCAACCCAGGTACATGCCCTTGACCGGAATCGAACCTGGGACCTTTCAGTCCGCAGGCCGACGCTCCATCCACTGAGCCAAACCGGTTTCGGCGATAGTGTTTTTTGATACACAAAAGTTTCTCATTTTAATGAAATCTAATTTATTTTTTCCTTGGTTGTTTGTGCTTTTGGTGTCATATCTAACAAATCATTGTCTAATCCAATGTCAAGAAGAGTCACATTTATGTTTCCTTCCAAAAGTCTTAGCTTTTAGCTTTTACATTTAGGCCTTTGGTGTGTTTTGAGTTAATTTTTGTGTATGGCATGAGATGGGGTCCATTCACTATTTTACATGTGGATATCCAGTTGTTCCAGCACCATTTGAAAAGGCTATTCTTTTCCCATTGAATGGTGTTTGTCACCTACTAGGAAATCAATTTGCCATGGATGTTTGTATTTATTTCTGGACTCTCAATTATATTCCATTGATTTGTGTGTCTATTCTTATGCTGGCACCATGCTGTCTTAATTACTGTAGTTTTGTAGTAAGTTTTTATGTCAGAAAGTGTGAGTCCTTCAACTTTGTCCTCCTTTACCAACTTAATTTAGGCTATTCTGGGTCCATATACATTTTAAGATCGGCTTGTTCATTTCTGCAAAAAAAGGCAGTTTGAATTTCAAAAGAAATTGTATTGAATCTGTAGATCAACTTGAGCAGTATTGCTATCCTAATAATATTAAGTCTTCTAATCTATGAGTACAAGATATCTTTCCATTTATTTAGGTCTTCTTTAATTTCTTTCAACAGTGTTTGTCATTTTCAGTGTGTGAGTCTTGTACTTCTTTGGCTAAATTTATTCCTAAGTACTTTATTCTTTTTGATACTACTGTAAGTGAAATTGTTTTCTTAATTTCATTTTCTAATTATGCTTTGCTAGTATACAGAAATACAATTGATTTGTATACATGAATCTGTAACCTTCATCTTTGCTAAAAGCATTTATTAGCACCGATAGTTTTCTGTTGTGTGTGTGTGGATGGATTCTTTAGTGTTTTCTCTATATAAAATCATGTCATCTGTAAATAGAAATGGTTTTACATCTTATTTTCCTATCTGGATGACTTTTATTTCTTTTTATGGCCTCATTTCCCTGGCTAGAATCTCCAATGCAATGTTGAAGAGAAGTGGTGAAAGTGAACATCTTTGTCTTGTTCCTACTCTTAGAGCAACATCTATTTTTCAGTTGATTTTGTAGTTAAAAAAACAATCCCATAAAGAAAATTCCAGACCTCAGATGTCTTAAGTGATTAGTTGTGTCAAATAGTCAAGGACAAAATAACACCAATTCTACAAAAACTCTTCCAGAAAATAGAAGAGGTGGGAATGGTTCTGAAAGGACAAAGCAGAAACACACCCTCCTCCCTTTTCAAGGATGAAGCAGAGACACACTCTCCTCCCTCTCCTCTATCTTGTCTTGCAAGGCTGGGTCCTCAGCCCGAGCCCCCCCTTTCTGAGAGTGACCACAAGAATGCTGGTATTGTCCTAACTTCCCCAACCACCAGCACCTGAGTGGACCAATGAAGCTCCAGAAATGCAGCTAAGGTCCTAATAAGGCTATAGTGGAGGACAGCTCTAACCTTCAGAATGTGTTGGTCACTTCCTGACCCTTATGCTGTAAAACCCTGACCTAAATGACCAATCTCTGTAACTCACGTCACCCCTAAAGCCCACCCAAATAACTTGCCCTATATAACCTTTGTTCTCCTGGGACACGCTCTCTCGTCTCACCACTGCGTCGGACAGAGGCTGGGAGCCAAACCTGGGTTTGAATAAAGATTCTTTGCTTTTGCATCGGAAAAGGCTCCCTGGTGGTGGATTATTGGGGACCCCGAACTCTGGGCAAAACAGTTCCCCATTCCTTTTATGAGGCAAACATTACCCTGATACCAAAGCCAAACACATTGTACGAAAGGAAAGCTACAGTTCAATATCCAATGCCAACAAAAAGCCAAATACCTTAACAAAATATTCCAGCAATATTTGAAAAGATTTTTTTTTTAAGACATTTTCGCCACCTTCCTTGGTGGGTTGCTGTCCGCGGTTCTGAAGCATATTTAGGCTCAAGGATGAGGTAGTTTCTCCTATTCTTTCATTTGTATTCAACCTTTTCCAGGGCTCATACTTTTTATTATTTACTCATTTTAATAAAAGCGTTTTATAAATGTTGCATCAGAAAAATAATTAGGACCCTTATTTCCCAATGTATGTAGCTGACTTTTTTTTTTAGTTTTGGCAATTCTATGTTTCCAGAGATTAAAATTTTCCTTCTGGAAGTTAGGGGAGGCCTCACCCAATGCACCCTGTTTACAAGTGTCAGTGTGTCTGAGAGCGATGCCTACACTTGGGTGGTGGAAGCAATGCACACTTGGCCATTATGAAGTGTGGCCAATTTTAGTAATTTTCTTGAGCAAAATGCTGATATATCTTGTCCACTTGGTTACTTGAGCTAGAGGCCAAGGAGTCATCTTCAACTCTTCCATCTATCTATTCCCTGAAGCCTGGGAGTCACCAAGACTAGTTAGGAAGTGTGTTCATTCATTTCTTTCCACCCCACCAGTGCAGCCTTGGATCAGACCCTCCCCTCTGAGTCACAGCAGCAGCTTCTGCTGGGTCGTCTACCTCTACATTACAGCTGCTAATCAACCCTCCACACCAATTGGAGGGCTCCCCATTGTACTCAATTGTCAGGTTCAAACTCCTAACCATGGCCTCTGACCAATCACCATGAGCCTTCCCTCCTCTATGTCTCTCACCTTCACTACCTTCATTCCTCAGCTGGCAAACTCCTCCTAAACCTCCCATGCCCAGCTCAAAAGACCCTTCCCCCCTAGGCCCTTTATTGACCTCTCTGCGTCTCTGGGATCTGACATGTTCACAACCCCCCCGCCCCCGCCACACACACACACACACACACACACACACACACACACACACACACACCACGTCTATGTTCTCTCTCAGCTCTGGTACAGCGTTTTAACCACCTCATCTGTCTATCCCAGACTCTTCACACCAATCCCGACAAATGAGAGGTGCTCAAAAGGAATTTGCTGGGTGCATAGTGGGTTGGTAGCTCTTGTGTGTTTTATTAGTTGAACCTCCCTCAGAGATAAACCTCTTCCATCTGGAGGCAGTGGAGAGGCCGAATCAGCCACAGCACACAGTTTGGATGAATCTGCGGGAATTACAAACTCACATGCCTGATGGAGCCAGGAAGGTGATGTAAATGAGTGAAGCAGGCCAGGTGTGAGATGAAAATAAGAAAAGTAGAGATGAACAAATGGAGAGAATACCCCAAAACAGACAAAAGTATTTGATATATAAAAAAACAAAACACAGTGGGCCAAACAAAATCTGGCCCATAGGTCACTAGTTTGAGACCCCAGGAGATTAACAAGTGCTCTGGTTGACAAACGGTACATGGCAAAGACTTTGGATGCCCACCCCAAGTGAAGAAGGGAATTCCACAATTATGCAGGGACAGAGGACTGCCAGGGCTCACAGGTAACAATGGCTTCTGGGTGAGGCCTTCCTCACCTCTCCCTTACAACGAGCTAACAGTTGCTTGTAGGCAGCACAGCTGGCTTTGGAGCCTTATGTCGCTTGCTAGATGACCTCATTTCCCTCTCCATCAAGGCCTTCCAGCCTGAGGACCCTCAGCAAAGACCCCTGCACCAACAGTCTCCCAGTTGGTCTTGCTTTGTGGACAGATCTGTCATCTCTTAGGCCATTACAACTCTCCAGCACATATTCAGAGCTGGCCAAGGCCTGTCTGCTTCCTTCAGGCTTGGTCCTTTGGGGTGTGAGCCCCCTCCCCAGCCTCCCAGAGCCACCTAATCCCCTTTCATCTTCCTCTGGTGAGGTAGGCAGAGAAGGAGGGCTCCAGGCACCCAACTCCCATTGTCTGTGCTCCTTGAAACGTTTAAAGGGATTAGGGGCTGGGGGCTTGCACGAGTTGCCTTCAGGGATGTGTGTGCAGTGGGGGAGAAGATGAGATTCGGCTTTCTTCCATCCCACCCGTCCAGAAGGGCTGGTGAGTGCAAGATAGATGGCGTGGATAAGGGGGCATCCAATTAATTCCAATTTAGACCCAATTTGGTCTCCTTTATAATTAGAACAGCAGGCGTGTTTTAATAGTGGATTATCTCTCCCAGGCAGTCGTTTGTCATCGCCCTTTCTCTACACTGGGTCTTCTGGACGACCCCACCCGGTGGGGGAGATGGAGGTGGGGGAGCAGAGCAAGGCATTGGATGGGGAGATTGTTGGGCATGGCGCACAGAGGAGTGACCACAGAGGCTCATGCCCTACCTCCACCCAGGTCTTATCTAGGAGAGTCCTGCTCTGTGCCTCAGTTTCCCTGTCTGTATAATGGGGCAGGGGCATGTCAGTGAGCACTGACTATTCTGACCTCCATAGGAGAAGAGAGAGACAACACTGATGGTAGATCTAAAAGATGAGGTCATGGGGCTTAGAAGGGGAGTCAGAGACATGGGTACTGTGTGTGACCTTGGATGAAGCATTGACCTTCCTGTGCTTCAGTCTTCTGATTATGATATTATGATAATGATAAGCATAATAGACTATATCATTTTAAAATAGTATTTTGCCCGGGCTGGTTTTTCTCTGTGATTAGAGCGTCAGCCTGGGGACGGGAGGGTCACAGGTTTGATTCCGGGTCAAGGTCACATACCTCGGTTGCAGGTTGGGGCGCGTGCTGGAGGCAACCAATCGATGTGTCTTTTTCACAACAATGTTTCTCTCTCCCCCCTTGCCCCACCCACTCTTTCTAGAAATCAATGGAAAAAGTCCTCGGTTGAGGATTACATAAAAATACATACATACATACATAAATTTAAAAATAGTATCTTAAAATGGGCCCATAGCTAAATGTTTTCAACTGAGCCTCACATAGAAGGCCTCCACCAGTATCCCTTTCTATGCCGTTCCCTACAGAGACCCTTTGGGGACACACTAGTCAAAACCCATGGTAAGGAAAGAGGACATGGCAGCCCTACCATGGCTCATGGCAGAGCTCAGAAGGTTCAGGGGGGCCTTCAGATATCCAGAAACTTCCAAAGTCCCTTTAGGAAAAACAAATCTGCCTGCCAACTGCAGAGTTAATGTGATTGAGTCTGGGTTGCACCCTTCAGATGGGCAGCCTGGGAGAGCTGCCGCCCACCTGTCCCAGCTGTGGGACAGCTGTGCGGGCCCTTTGCTGCCTGGAGAGTATATTTTTATTCCATGTCTCTTTGGTCCCTAGTCCCCACCCCTCGCTGGCGAGGGTCATTGTCATCATTTTGCCCTTTGGCAGGCAGGGAAACTAAGGCTCAGAAAGAAAAAGGTGATGCTTAGGGCCAGCTTGTTTGTGGAGGCAGAGAAAGCTGGGCGGTCTGAAGTCTGAGCCCAGACTTGCCTGGAGTCCATTCACCATTTTGCAGCGGATGCACCCCAGGCAGCCAGCCCAGCCCAGGGCCACTGGCCTGTGGCTCTTTATGGGGGGCTGGGGCTCCGTCCACAGGGGTCAGAGCCTGCTCTGTTTGACACGGAGGCCCTGGCCCACAAACCCAGCCTGCCACCCTCTCCCGCCTCAGCACCAAGCACTCAGCCACAGCCTGCGGCCCCACAAATTCTCCCAGGGACGTCCGGGTAATTAGGAGATTCTTCATTTACTGATGACACTTTTCATTACCCAGAATGAACGCAGACTCGCTCCCTTCCCACCACCCAGGCAGGGCTGTTCCTCATGTTGGTGGGATTGATGGGCCAGGCTGGGACTGGCGCCTCCCTCCCCCAGGCCTCAAGATAGGGGGCCTCGCTGCTAGATGCTAGATCCCAGAACCCGTGCTATGGTGCTCTCGTCTTCTGAGGGGGGCTCTGTGCTTGGCATCCCCAGGTGGAGCCCACATGGCCACCCTCTGACCCATTGTGATTGCCCTCACTTTGCCACCAGGAAATGAAGGCTCAAGGAGGGTAAACCAGTTTCCTAAAGTCACAAAGATGGTGAGTGAAAAACATCTAGGCTCCTCACCTGCCCTGGCCAAAGCTCCCCCCCCCCCCCCCCACACACACACAGCTATACACACAGTCCAGTGGGTCAAACAATTCGAGAACTGATGGCTTTGTAGCTGAATGTAAAAGGAAAGCGAAAATGCCTGATTCGGGAGCAGCCGATCCGCCCTGGAATCTCTCATGAGGGCCCACCCAGAAGGGCCAGTCCCTCCAGGGCAGGACTGAGTCTCGGGTTTCTCCAAGACAGGCTCAGCGGGGCTGGACTCCGAGGGGCTCCGCTTCTGTTTCTGGTCCATCGGCTAAATTGGAAGCATCACAGAGTAGCTAGAACCAAGGTGGGACTAGATGACCCCGAGCTCTCCCTCTGCCCGCCCAGGCTCTCTCACTCTAAGGCACTGTCCCTGGCCTAGGGGAAGTTCCCTCTTAGAGCTAATGTGAGTGTCTCTGACTGCACCGGGGGACTCCTGAACCCAGCCATAGGAAGTTCTATACCTGGGGGAAGGGCTGCTGGGCAAGGAGGAAGGGAGACTTAACCTGCCAAAGCCCCTATAAGGCTGGAAAAATGAGGCTGTTGCCAGAGAAGGTTTTACTGTCCCGAGGGAAGTGCGTACCAGCAGGGAAGTTTATTTATATATACATGAATGTGTGTATAAATATATATGTGTGTGTATATATAGTACATATATATGGTCTATATATATGCTTTGTGATATTTGTGCGAACTTAACACACAGCACGAAAGCTTAGAGCTGACAAGTGGAACTGAGCTAGCAGTGCGTCCCTTAGTCCCGATTTATGACTTCACCAGGGACTCATGCAGCTGCAGGGCTGGGGAGCTGGTGGGGGGAGAGAGCCCCAGACCCAGGCCCCAGTTGAATTATGAGTCACATTTATAAACCATTACGTGCTGTGGATTCCAATGGTATTTATTGCAATGTGACTACTCGTATTTCAAAACTTGGTTTCGCAAAGGGGGAGGAGAAAGGGACCTTAAAAATGTGTTTCAGAGCCCGGCCTCACCTGAGACTACTTGAGGCTGGCCTCGGCTGCAGTGCAGCCGGGAGGTGGGCCTGCAGCCTGCACCTGGGGTTGAGCGGCATTCCCTTCTTAGCCTCTCCCGTCACATGTCCTAGGGCTGCTGAGAGTGGGACCCTAAGACTCAGAGTCTATTTTGTTGGAGAGATGGCTTCATTGTATTGTAAGGGTAGGATGCAAAAGAAGATGAAAGAAATCTACCATTTATTGGCCTCCTATTGGAACCAGGCAGCATGTGGGGGTAATTTCTTCATAATCAGCCTGAGAAAGAAGCATGCTAATTCTCCCATTGACAGATGGGGAGGCTGAGGCCCAGACAGATGTACTGACTTGCTCCTCGAACCAGCACAGCGTGGGCTTTGGAGCTGGGCCACCGAGGTTCCCAGGATGTGTGCAACATTGGGCAAGGGACTACACCTTCAGAGTCTTGGTTTCCCCAACTGAAAATAAATAGGGATCATGCTGACAACGTATGGGCTGGGCGTTTAGGAAAAGCAAATGCCTGGAAACTATTCATAGGGATGAAACTAGGGTTGTACATGTCCAAAACCCCTGAACTTTCCATCACCTGCCTGCTGAGCTGAGTGACTTACTGAAGCCCCACAGCCAGAGAGCGTCACCAGAGAGTTCAGCCTCATGCTTCCAGCTCCTCTCCCTTTGGGGTCAGGACCCATGCACCCCATTTACCTTTCCACTTACCAGCTGCAAGTGTGTGTGTGTGTGTGTGTGTGTGTGTGTGTGTGTGTGTGTGTGTCTGCGGGGGGGTGGGGGGTGTTGGGTGGGGGGTAGGGGAGGTGGGAATCTGAACTTGTCCCTCTACAGGCTCCACAAAACCCTGTGAGGCCTGGCATCTCCTGAACCTGGTGAACCCAGACCATTCTGACCTAATCTGGGGCATCCGGGGTCAGTCACAGTTGCACAGGTTTCTCCCCTGCAGACCTCTCTGAGCCTTTGTTCACCACGAGGTGTGCTGTGGCTCTGTGACAAGTGTATATGATTTGAAGTGTTTGTTAACTTTTTGACCAGAGGAGTTTGACCAGGGGAGTTGGGGGTAAGGGACTCCCTAACAAGTTCATGTCAACATGAATAGGATTGGAAACAGTCCTGGGCTGTTTCTTGGGCATCAGAGTGCAATCTCTGCTCTCTGCATCACCGGTTTATGACTTTGAACCGCCCTCCCCCCCACCCCCCTGACCTCTCATGACTCTCGGGGCATCTCTTGGGTGTATTTGGCTCAGTTAGAGCAGCAGGATAGAGGGTGGCAAGCAGAGAAAAGAGGGTCAGAGCCACGTAGCCAACCGAAGAGTCCTGGGCAACTGAGCACAGACCACTGTGCGCCCTTGGCAAGCACCTGCCCTCCCCGGGCCTCAGTTTCCCCACCCATTAGACCTGTGATCTTGAAGGGTCCTCCAGGTCAGACTTTGTGCACTTGGGCATCTGCAGGGCATAGGGGTCCTGATTCCTCTCCAACTATCTACTCCACCTCCTCCGGCCCCACCCACTGCTCCCCCCCTCCCCCCCGCCCCCAGCCTCCACCCTAGGGAGAATGACAAAGGAGCCAACAAACTGACCCAGGCTTAATGTAGCTGGAGCAAATTAATAATTGATGCATAAAGAGACAAGATCTGCCTCAGAGGGATGTGAGGAAGTGGGGAGGAGGTCAGGAGGAGGGGCCAGGGCACATGAAGGAGGACAGTCCTGCTCAGGCCGGGGCTGGGAGCAGGCGGGCTCTGCGGCCACATGACGCTGCCCAGGCACCTGGATGGCGACTTGCCAGGGGCCCTCATCAGGTTCTGCTCAGTAAGATCTGAGGCTATGGCCCTGGGGAGGAGAAATATTAGGGGGGTCGAATGGAGAGGGTATTGGGGTGCTTTTGCTTTGGAACCACAGGACCTGGACATGCTGGAGCCTGGCCCTGCCCCTGTTTCTTTAAGTTGGGCGATCCGGGACTGATGTCACTAGAACAGGGAGCAGTGGAAAGCAGATGGGCTTAAGGGATCCTAGTAATGGGGCCAGCCTGGGACACCTAGCTGCCCTGGATGGCTGTCCATCTGAGAATCTGAAGGCCTGGGCTAGCCTGTGACCTTGCAGGTCGACCAGGCCAACTCCTAGCTCTCTGGGACTCTGCAGTGAGGGGAGAGTTCGCAAGGCTCTCCAGGCTTGCTCAGAGCCCAGTCCTGAGCCTGAGGACTGGCCTGGCACGGCAGCTACCTCAGCAACAGAGGTGGAGGGTAAGAGGGACAGCAGAGCCTGGCCCATCTCAGAAGGTCCCTGCCCAGCCAACACATGCCAACCTGTCCCTCGGGGAACCTCCAGGAGCTGGCGAGCCCTCACAAGCTCAGCACCCTTGCTCCCAGGATTGGAGGAGCGAAGGGATTGTCAGTGTGCACCAGCTGCAGCCCGGGGACTGTCACTCTCAGACACATCAGCACAAACAGGAAGAGGCCCAGCATTCACTCCCTGCACTGCATCACGTGTTCTACCGGCCCTGTGTAACCTGCCTGCGGCGGCGGGCGGAGCCTCATTGGGCCCCCTCCCGCAGCCCCTGCTGCCCCTCTGTGTGAGGCATCCAGGACATTCCTTCTTCGGTTGTCCTCGTGGTGAAGCCATACGACAGTCATGCACTGAGCAGCTGGAACAGCAGCCAGGCTGACGGGGGAGGGGAGGCCAATGGCTGGTGGCAGTGTCTCCCTGGCCTGCCAGGGAGGGGCCTGGGCGAGGGAGATGATGCTCATCACAGCTGCCATTGACTAGCCCTTATCTGTGCGACATGTGCCAGAGGACCCGATCACCTTGTTTCATCCTCACAAGCACCCCAAAAGCTGAGCATTCTGTCCCATGAGGCAAAGGAAACTCAAAAAAGTGACTTGTCTGGGTTTGCACAGCTGGCAAAGGAAGGGCCGGGACCTGTCCTGTTTCATTCTAGAGCCTGTGTTAGCGACTAGATGGGGCTCGTTCACACTTTCATTCGACATACACTCATTTGATAAATAAACATTTCCTAACATCCGTTCCATACTTACTCAAGTCTGACTGCATATTAGAATCTGGGAGCTGTTAGGAAGCCCGAGGCCCAGGCATTCGAAGGAAAGGGAAGGAAACCAGTCATGCAAAGGCCCACAGTTGAGAGGAAGCACAGCCCATTCTGAGAAAAGAAAGATGCGCTGTCTGGTTGGGGCCTTGAATCAGAGGCAGGAGGTGATGAGAAGGAGGCTACAGTGACTTGTAGGTCACACTGAGGAGCTTGAACTTCATCCTTGGTTGATGGAATATCACCGAAGGCTTTGAAATAAGGTGACATAACCCAGTGGATGTTTTGGGAAGGTCTTTGCAGCTCTGGATTGAAAGGGACTGGGAGCAGAGGCAAGGATGGAGCTAGATGGCATGCATTTAAGGCAGCAGTTCTCAACCTGTGGGTCGCGACCCCTTTGGCGGTCAAATGACCCTTTCACAGGGGTCGCCTAAGACCATCCTGCATATCAGATATTTACATTACGATTCATAACAGTAGCAACATTACAGTTATGAAGTGGCAACAAAAATAATTTTATGGTTGGGTCACAACATGAGGAACTGTATTTAAAGGGCCAGGAGGTTGAGAACCACTGATTTAAGAGGACATGATGAGGACCCACACTAGGGGTGTGGTCATAGAGGCGACAAGATAAGGACAGACATTTAACAGATGAAATATGCACATCTTGCTTGTGTGGCTGGGGAGCCGGTGAGAACATCAAGGTGGCCGCTATGACTCTGCCTTGGGTGACAGATGGACGATGCATGATGTGAGCAGATTCCGGATGAAGAGAAGCTGTGGTCACTGGAATTGGTTGGGCTTGAGGTTCCTGGGGGACCTGCAGGTAGAGATGTCTGCCCACTGCCAAATATATGGGGACCGAAGCTGCAGAGAGAGGCCTGAGCTGCAGGTGGAGACTTCAAAGGCATCGGCATAGTGATGGACAGTAAAGTCTTGGGAGTAGAAGAACTTGCCATGGAAGAGGGCAAGAGAGAGTGAGAAGAGGAGGGCGTTCAGCCCAGAATCCCAGAGAAAGCATCACGTGGGGTGAGCAGAGAGAGGGTGCCCGAGGACTCTGGGACCTCCAAGCAGTCAGGCAACAAACCTGGGCGAGCCCCCAATCAGGGCTCAAGCAGTGACCAAGATGCTGTTCCTAATACAG
Organism: Myotis daubentonii; assembly: GCF_963259705.1. NCBI lineage: Eukaryota > Metazoa > Chordata > Mammalia > Chiroptera > Vespertilionidae > Myotis > Myotis daubentonii. The sequence continues at coordinate 21,753,738 of NC_081852.1, forward strand.
GTTGGCTCCCGGGATTGTCCTAACCAGGGCCAGCTCCTCGACCTCTGCCTTCTCTGCCACATGGAACCTCAGGTCCTCTGACTCAGAGGGTCCACTGGCCCTGTGAGGATGCAGAGCATAGCTGAACCAGGGGCAGCCATGAATTCCCAAGGAAGGGGCTTGGGGAGGACATTGTCAGCAGAGGGACCAGCCTGAAGGAAGACCCAGGATGAGAGGAGCTGGGCATGCAGCGGTGCCAACATCACTCTGGATCTGGGCGCTAGGATTCTTCTGCCGCAGCCAGAGAGCAGGTGGCCTCCGCTCCCTGCTGGTCTCTACAGGCCCAGAGACTACCTGGGTGAGTGCTGAGTCTGCTTCCTCCCTCCTGCGTGGGGACCATGGTTTGGGGGCCGGTAGCAGGACTGCCCCAGCAGCCAGTCGCCATCCAGCCAGTGGACTCCCTGTGTCTCCCGGCAGGGCTCTGGCTGGAAGTGCGGGAGCCTCCACGCCCCAGGAGTGGCCCTGGGATAAGCATCCCAGCTTCCTCACTTGTCTGTGAGAAAATTCCAGGTCCATTCCACATAGTCTCTCAGAGGGACCCTGTGGGGCAGCGCCAGTGGCCAGAGCTGTGACCTGCTCCTTCATCCCCTTTTGCAGCTTCTTTCCCCTTCCTGGACAGGAGAGTTAATAGGCCCCTTTTATAGATGAGGAAACTGAGGCCTACAGAGGAGACTCACGGTGTCGAGTGTTCTTACTGAGCACTGTTTATCCCCGCTGTCCCTTCTCACGGCGCTTCCTGGGGCGGCTCCTCAACAAGCACTTGCTCTCAAGCCCTTGTCCAGAGTCAGCTCTGCAGGTTCCCTGCGGTAGGACAGGGTCTGGGGCCAGAACTTGACCTTCATTCCTCTTCGGGGACTGAGACCTCTCTCCTCACCCCTGCCTGCCAACAACTCTGTGCCTGTTGCCTCCATCCCCCTTCTCCTTCCTTTTCTTCTCCTTGGACGTGTGTAGGGCAGTGTAGGGGCCCCTGGATACAACAGCAGGAACGTGGGCCTGTGGGGGCTCGGAGAGGCTGGGGGCTGAGTGGCACTGAGTGGGGTGGCCGTGTCTGCTGCGGCAGTTAATGCCGGCTGATTGCAGAGGCCCGTGTGGGGCTCCAGGAGGAGTAGCAATTAGCTGCTGTGGTGACAGGCGAGACAGGGCTGCTAAACGGGCCCATTAGAGGGCATTAGTGAAAGGCGAGGGTGGTGCCTGAGCGGGGACACACCATCCGCCCTCAGTGGTTTGCTGGGGCTGAGGCTGGGGCTGGGGGCAGTTTACCTGAGACATAATGGGGAGGCGTGCCCCCAAGGTGAGAGCGGCTTTCAAAGGGGGCGGCTCATGCCTGCAGCCACAGCCCCTGGAGGTAGGGTGCCCATCTGTGGTCATTGGGAGTCCACTTGCAGAGGGACACCCAGGCCGCGGATAATGGCTTTAATGGGGCCTTGCGCGTGGAGCACTTATCACACTTCCCGAGCTGGGTCCCAGCCATTAGCTCATTAGCTCAGGCCTCTGAGGCCCATTTCACAGATGGGGGAGGGGAGGGACCACTGAAGTGACATGTTAAAGGTTAACCACATGGTTCTTTATCCAAAGGCAAGCCTATCTGGCCTTGCCCTTGAGACTCTAACGCCCCTTGGGACTTGGGACTGGGTTTCATTCCTCACTGTACCCCCAGGGCCTGGTGCTGGACCTGACACAGAGCAGGTGCTTTCAAAGGCAGTTCTTAAGGAAGATGGGGAGTCAGCAGCAGCTGCAGCCCCCAGTCCAGGCTCCCCAGTGCCTGGGCCACTTGGGCTGGTGGTCACGGAGTCTCGCAAATGTGGGTTGGAGCCCTGGTTGTGTCACGTACTGTGTGGTCTTAGCCAAATTTCTTAACCTCCCTTAGCCTCTATTTCCTCACCTATAAAGTGGGGCTCATAATTGGACCTGCTCACAGGACAGTGTGAGGGTTGCATGAGACCCGGTGCAGAGACCTTAGCACACACGTGGGCTGGAAGTGTGGGGGTGGTCCCCTTGCTTGCATCATTATGGCGGGAACATCAGGAACACTTGTCTAAACAACAGCAGCTGTGACTGCCAGAAGGTGACTCAGGGCTGGACTTGCAGAGGCAGCAGGAAAAGAGCAGGGAAAAGCCCCATGGAAAGCCCAGGCCACTCCACTTTCCGGCCTCGGGGTTCTCCTCCAGACACATGGGGTGTGGGTGAGGGTGGGGGGGCAACAACCTCTGAGGGCACTTCCGGCTCTACAATCCTCTTGGCTGTGCAGGGAAGGGCTCTTGTGTGATAGGCTGGGACTGGCAGCCCAGAGGGGCGGGTCTGCACGAGGGTGGGCCTGAGCCTGGGCTGACAGATGTGGCTCTAAGAACATTCCCTGTTGACACCATGTGCTCAGTCTGTCCAGCACCAGGTGGAGCAGTGGGGGCTTGGGCACAGGGCACCAGTTCAGAGAGAGAGAGAGAGCCCTGCCCGAGCCTTGGCTGCGCCTCCTGGAGGGGACTGTGTGGCTGGGGAGGCGGGAGGGTGGGGAGAGTGTGCAATCTTGCTGCAGTTGGGCTACGAAGCTTAAAGAGGTCCCCAGCGCCCAGCCCCATCGCCTGGCACAAGGCCAGGGAAAGCCACCCAGGCTCTGAATGCAGAGTCGCCCTGTCAACCCCTTACTGACCTCCTCTTGTTTTCTTTTTCTCAGCCATCACTGAGTCCTGGCTGTTTCTGGGGAAATAGATGGGGCACTCTCTCTAGCGCACAGAGGGGAAACCGAGGCAGGGGAAAGCCCAGAGCCCTGCATGCAGGCGGTCGTCACTGCAGTTCTGTGGGGGACTGAGAAGGAGGGGCACGCAGAGGAGAAGACATGGCCTTGAGCACGGGCTGGAAGGACACGCGTGTTCAGCTCGCGGGCTGCGTTCCTGGATCTCGTCTCATCTGCCCTTTCCGCACGCCGGGGCGAAGGCTGACTGGAGCACTAATAGGCCGTCTTACAGGTGAAGAAATCGAGGCCTACAGCAGAGCCTCACTGGTTAAATGCTCCTATTGAACACTATTTTTAATGAAAATCATGAACAGGAAACCTCACAGATGATATCTTGAATGCCCTGGGTTTGAAGTGGGAGCTATTTTGTTATTGGTATTTGACTACTTTCCAAGGTTGTGGCGTTTCCAGGGTTTGTCAGCGTGGGGTCAGGCCCTGGGCGGGCCTCTGTGTCAGCTGCCGCTCTAGCAACTCCAGGGCTGTTCAGGAGCCAACAGTGGGAGAAGGGGTGGGGGCACGCTGCTGGTTCGGGCACTGGTTACTGGGGCCTGCCTTCCTGCTCTCTGAGCCCCAGGACCAAGGAGCAGGCCCTGGTTCTCCCCAGTCACTGCATGGCTCTGCTTCCTTCCCCGCCGGAGCCAGCTGAGCCTTGCCGGCTGGCAGAGCCCCTTTCCCCTCCCTCTGTGCAGGCTGTTTGTGCCCAGCACCAAGGAGCGCCAGGCACCTAGAGCAGGATGTGAATGGCATTGCCCCGGGCACACCTGGCACCTGGCAGGCCGCCACTCCCGCCTGGCTTTGGTGCCATTTGAGTGAAGCAGTCTACGTGATAGGCGCAGACTCCCCCTCGATCTGGATCTGCCTCCTAACCTCGTGCCCGTCAGTCACAGTTCCTGAGTACCTCGTTTCCCCACCCCATCAAATGGGTGGGCACGGAGGGATGGCAGGGGCTCTAATCCCAGGGGTGCTGGAAGGAGTGGAAGGAGTGCAGGTGAGGCACTCCGCCCTGTGCTTGGACCTGGGGGAGCTCTGGGTGAAGGGGGCCTGTGCACAGTTACTTGTTAGTGTTACCACGCTGCGCCAGGGCACGCGGGAAGTGGGCAGGATGCATAGTCCCTGCTCCCCAGGAGCCCAAAGCTGTCCTCCCAGCACATGGTCAGCTCAGATGTGGCCTCTGGAAGTTCCCCACCCACCCCGCCTGCAGAGTAAGTGGGGACCCTTGTGTTGGGTGCAGCCCAGTTCCTACACACCTGCATTGCTGCTCTACTTCGGCCTGCGTGTTCAGGGGCTGAGGCCCATAAGCCAGGGGCCAGGTGTGGATTTGGGGGTGTCCCCAGCACGCAGTGCAGAGCAGGAGCTGAAGAAGTGAGTGTGGAGTGAATGGGCTTTAACTCCCACACCCACTTGTCACTGCTCTGTGCGTGGCCCAGTGCCCAGGGTTTCTATTCATTATCTCACCTGATCCCGGCGAGGTCTCTGAGGGAGGCACTGTCCACATTTCACAGCTGAGAAGGTCTGAGAAGCCCAGCCACTTGCCATCACAGTCAGGCTCTAACTAGGAGAGCAGGGCCCTCAAGTATCTGTGACAGGAGGACTGGGTGCAGGGAGTCGTTTTCACAGGTGATGGAGAGCTGAGAGGTTGGAAGGGATGGGTGATGGTTGGAGGCTTTGGCCACCCTAGACTGCAGGCCACAGGGCGAAGCTGGAGTGTCATGGATGTCACAGAAGGGACTTGAGAAGATGCCACCCAGAGCAGATGGGGAGGGGAGATATAATCTGGGTTTTCCCTTCCTCCTGCCTCAGCTTCCAACAGTACTTCCCATTCGCCCCCTGGTCAGAAGACAGCTGAACTGGGATTCTGGGAGACACAGCTCGCAGAGGCCAGTCCCCCTGCAACACGCAAAGCCAGGAGAGGCAGAGGGCTGGGTCAGGACGAACGAGCCCAGTGCGCTTCCCATAGGTCACAAGGTAAGAAGTCTGCTGATTTTGCTCCAGGCCTGTCTCACCTGGCCCTGGACCACCTGGCCCTGGGGTGTCCTGCCTCTGCCCTCCCCCACCTAGGCTCTGCTGTTCCTGTTGTCCCCACCCCTCACCCTCCGAGGAGCAGCAGAGCCCATGGCTAACCCGTGGCCGCTGGGTCCAGAGTCCCAGCGGGCAGCCTGCATCCTGAGTGTGCCCCTCCCAGGCCTGTCAGCCACCTCCACGCCCGGGCCACTGCACATCAGTGCAACATGGTCCATGCCAGCCCAAGAAAGTTCTCATTGTCACCCCGCAAGGCCACAGTGCTTCAGTTTGCCACCTCCCCTGTCCCCCGGGTCCCCACAGCCGGCACCTCCAGTCCACTCTCTCTCTGGCACCACGAGTCTCTTACTGTTGGCTCATTCCCATCAGCCTTCAATGTGTGCCAGTTCTCCCACCTGACAACAGATCTCTGCTGACCTCCCTCTCCCTCCCCCACACCCCCCCTCCACCCCGCCCCGTGAGCTCTCTGAAGAGCAGAGAATGCCACATGCCTTCTCCACTGTCCCATCCCATTCTCTCCTTTTCACTGCAGTGGAATGTTCTCATCAAGATTTCCAGTGACTGAGTTACCAACCAGGGGTCCCCTTGCCCATCGCTGTCATCTTCTTCGATGTCCAGCAGCAGCCTGCCTGGTTGAGACAACCTCCCCTTTGGGGACAGTCCCTCCCCCACCTCCGCTGGTCACGGCCTCCTCAGTCTCCTTCATGGACCCTGCACTGCCCAACCCCTCAACGTGGAGGAGCCCAGGCTTCGGTCTGAGTTCCCTCTCTCCTATCCCGGGTCACCTCCCCCAGGCCTGTGATTTTAAAGACCAGCCCCTTGCTGATGGATTTTACATTTGTTTCTGCAGCCTGGGCCAGGCCACTGAGCTCTGCATTTGTTTCCATAACACGTTCCCAGTGTAGTCACATGGAGATACCACCAGGCAGGCATATGGAATCATCCTGGTCAAAAGAGAACTCTTAACGCACCCACCGCCACTCAAAAACATGGGTGACAGTGCCTTCTCCTTTTGGTAAATGGCTCTTTCACCCACCCCGTTGCTCTGTCCAGATATCTGGGGTTCTCATCGATTCCTGCCCCTCCCTCCCTGCTGCATCCAATCCATCACAGGACATGGCTCAACTCTTGAATTACCATCCAAACCATTCTCTTCTAGCCCTCGTCCTAACCATTGTCATCTCTCCTCTTGACTGTTGGAATAACCACCTCATGGTTCCTCCACTTCCATCTACACACACCGTGGCCAGTTGGCACGCAATACATATTTGTTAAGTGAATGAACGATCCCATTGTACTTGTGAGACAACCGAGTCCCGATAGCAGGCTGCCTTTTGGTGATGGTCACGGCTGGGGCAGCTGAGAGGGCCCAGGTCTCCCACATGACCTGCCTGGTCTCCATCTAGTCCAGAAGCTGAGAGGGAGGGCTGGAGGTAGGAGGCCTGAGAGCCCCACTGATTTGACCTCAGCCCCTCCCTCCTCCTGCCTGTCTGCCTGTGATGGATGCTCAGCTATGAGATATTTTCCCCCTTTATTCCTCCTCTCTCTTTCTCTCCACTGGGTCTTTTTAGGCAGTAATTACCGCCGAAGTGGACAATCTGTCTTTTTATTTTTAGGCTTTGACGCTCAGGCCCTGGACAGCAAGTGCTGCCTAGAAATAGGTGGCTGACGCCCAGGCGAGGTCTGCTGGGGCTGATGGGGAGTGAGAGGGGCAGGTGGGGGGAGGGTGCGGACATGCACACCCTGCAATGGCCTGGGGGGTGGGAAGAGCCCTGCTCAGGCAGCCAGGAGACGGGGTCTGGCCACTTCTGCTCTATGACCTTGGGCAAGTCTCTGGCCCTCTCTATGCCTCACCTTCCGGCCCAGGCACAAATGAAGGGATGAGCTCAACGGGCCATGAGGTTTCCAGGGGTGGCCGGGAGGGGCTTTCCTGGCGTCACTGTGCCGAGGGATAATGGGAAGGATGAGCCAGCCCTGGAGAGACACCTGGACTGGGCCATCCTGCCAGTGAGTGATGGCCCCGCGCATTGTCAGAGCTTTCCTCTCCCCGCCTCTGTCTTCCGGTGGCTTCCTCATTGTCCCTAAGTTATATCTGGCTCATCCTTCCTCCTCCGCTGCCCTCACTCTGCTCCCCTACTCACTTAGGGCTCAGGGGACCAGACCGTCGCCTTCCCGGGCTGACAAACAGGAGGCGCCGGGCCCCCGGCCTCCGAATCCAACAGGCCCAGCTGTTTCCTCAGGTGCCCCGGCTTCAGCCCACCTGGTCTGGCCTTCTCCTCTGGGGGCTGCATGGACGACCGTCTCCCTGGGGGTTCATCCAGCTATCTACTCACTCATTGACCTACCCTTCTAGAAAGGATTCAACCGCCAGGTGCTGGATCTATGAACTGAATAGGAGCTTTTTTCTAGTTGGAAGAATCAGACAACAAAATTGTAACCAAACAGGGACATTTTAAATGAAGATGGGTGCGATGAAGACAAAACAGACAGTGCATGGCATTGAGAGATGGGCAGGGGGTGGTAAGGGACAGTCTCTCAAAGGAGGGGACATCTGAGTTGAGACTTGCATGACAGGAAGAAGGCAGCTAAAGACTGGCCCCTGCTCACTGCTGGGGGGGGGGTGCTCCTTCTGGGGGCTGGGCTTTGGTGAAGGGGGGCAACGCTCTCCTGGGGCGGGGGCGGGGAGGGTCAGGAATTCAGCCTACATCATCCTCCCGCTCTGGGGCCGAGGCCTCTCGGAGCTTTAGGAGAAATCTAAGCTCAAGTACAAGACTTGCAGGTGCTGAGTCCTCCTGGAACCAGTTGGTTCCTCTGAGCAAATAGGTCCAGGGCTGCAATGGTGGCTCTTCCCTCTTTGCTCTTTGGGGCTGTCTGGCATCCCGGAGGGCTGAGCTGGAGGGCTACGTGTGTGTGTTCAGGGCTGGAAACGACCCAGGCCACACAGCCTGTTGGTCACAGAACAAGGACCATTCAGGTTTCTCAGCCCCACGGGCTCCCTGCCTTCTGTGGACAGAGGTTCAGGAAAATGGAAAAGGAAGGGTTGTGAGGGATACAATTCCTCAGCTGCCTTCCCCTCCAGAAGGGGAAGGTGGCCTGTTCTCTGGGCTCAGCCCAAGGGCAGTGGAGGCATTAGGGGTATTTGAGGCCAAAGAGATGGAAAAGGCTGGAAGATAGGATAGGGCACAGTGCAAACAGCCCCAGGCCTGCTCTGTCCTAGGGAGCCCAGCCATCGCACCCCCAGCTGCAGGGCTTAGTTAGAACGCATCTCTCAGGCAGGGACTGGAGCAGCTGTCTTGTTAGGAGAAGGGAACAGCCCGTCCTGGAAGCTCAGCTGGGGGGATCCTAGGCAAGGCGGCCCCTGGGTCTCTGGCCCAGAGTGTGTTGGGGGTGGAGGCCTGACCAGGCAGCGTTCAGCTGGTGCTGCCCATTATCTGGGAAGCTGCAGGAAGGAGGCTTTTTGGTCATGGAGAGGCCCCCTCTGTGCACCACAACCTCACAGGAACCTTGCATTCTGTGCTCTCACTCTACAGTGCAAACTATAACAGCAAAGAGTTATGGGGCCCTCGCCACACGCCAGGAACTGTTCTAAGTCATGTAAGTGTGCTAACCCTGTTAAAGCATCAAACCTATGATGCTCCCATTTTACAGATGAGTAAACTGAGGCACAGAACAGCAAATTAATCCACTGTATTTGCATAGCTGCAAGTTTGAGCCCAGGCAGCCTGTCACTAGAGCTCAGTGCTGTGTACCCTGAGGTGAGAGATGGCACATATGTGGCACCATAGCACAAAATACACAGTGAACGGGGCCCCTGCCAGCACCCTCATTTCTGAGGCTCTGGCGTGACCCTCTGGCTCCCCTGGGGGGGGGTGGGAGTGGACTTACATGGCCCTGTCTGCTGGGCAGGGAGAGGCATTGGCTGGACCCCCCGGCCTCCTTTACGTTGTGGGTTCTGGCTTTAGCTCCAAGCGCCCCAGCTTTCAGTCGGCTCCATTCCAAGTTTTTCCCTTTTTATTATTCCCTCACTCTCCAGCGAGAGAACTTTAATTAGCCCGGCCGATTTATCTATATAAATACAAATGGATGGCGCTCCACGATGAGGCAGCGAGTAAGAGGGAAGCTGGGCCAGCGGGTTGCCCAGGGCAGAGGAAGTGACAAGTGCGCCTTCCCAGCAACCAAAAATATGACTTTAATATCATGTGCACGTGGGGGTGTGAATGCGTGCGCGTGTCCTGGACAGGTGGCCAGTGGGCCGGCTTTCGGTGCTGAGCTCGCTGTCACTCCATGAGGAGAGAGCATGTCTCCTGAGCTGGCTGCTCTGTTTCCCTGGGAAGGTCTGACTCTCCCTCCCCAGAAGCGACAGGGATGCGCTCCTATCACAGCGCCGCGTCTCATCCTGCCCCGGGAAGACAGGGGACACATGACCAGATCACCATGTTCCAGGGGCTCACTTTGGACTTCAAGGACTTCTACCAGGGGAGGGGACAGGAGAGGTGCCGATGACAGCTGAACTCCCAGGCCACTCTGGGAGGCTCAGTACCAAAGAACGAGTCTTACGGATGCCCCTCTATTTGCTTACCTATGGACCCTTAAAGGTCAAACCTTTCTCACTGAGTGTAGTGGGAGCACAGACGAGTGACAGGCTGCCTGGGCTTGAATCCTGGCTCGGCCACTTACAGCTGTGCAAACTTGGGTGCGCTGTCTCACTGCTCTGTGTCTCAGTCTACTCATCCTTAAAATAGGAGTATTGTGGATTTTGAGGATTAACCATGTTATTACATGTAAAATGCTGAATGTCTTCAGCACAAATACCTCATGTGCTGGAGTGCCTGGCACATGGTGAGGGCCCCATAACTCTTCACTGTTATTGCTCACCTGGCAGGATGAGGGCACCACATGTAAGGTCCCTGTGTGGTGCTCCTTTATGCCATATGTGAGATCACGGTAGATGGTGATGTGATGGATAGCATGATGATGGTAATAATGAGTATAGCAGCATTTCTTGTTATGATAGCTAACCTTTACTTATACCTCCACCACCACCACCAGCACCACCACCATCACCATCACCACCATCACTACCACCATCACCACCATTACCACCACCACCACACCACCAGCACCACCACCATCACCATCACCACCGTCACTACCACCATCACCACCATTACCACCACCACCACACCACCAGCACCACCACCATCACTACCACCATCACCACCATCACTACCACCATCACCACCATTACCACCACCACCACCACCACCACCACCACCACCATCATCACCACCACCACCATCGCCATCATCACCACCACCACCACCACCACCACCACCACCACCATCACCACCATTACCACCACCACTATCACCACCATCATCACCATTATCATTATCATCACCAGGTGATGTTTCTTTGCTCTTGGCATCAAACCCATCCTTTGTGTAGGAGTCAAGGGCTGGGGCGAGGCAGGGAAAGGCAGTAAGAAGCTGCAGCTGAGTGGGGGAAGTGGGGACAAGAGACCTTGTGTCATCCTGGGTGTGTTGCCTCCAAGAAAGAAATGGGCTCTAGGGTCAAATCCTGGCTCCTGCCCTTGGCAGCTGGGCGACCCCAGGTAAGCCCCGTCCCGTCTGTCTCAGTCCCCCCACTCTGAGGGGAGGTGGGTGAAGATCTGATGCACAAGGGTATCCGGCGGCCCTGGACCGTCAGAAAGACCCTGACCAACACTGTCTGTGAAACCGTCGGAGCCACAGACTTTTTTCGGGCAGCAAGTTCCCCTTAGCTCCTCCTCTTAGGCCTCATTTGGGCCTCAGAGAGGGACGAGCAGGGTGTGGCCCTCAGCCTCCCTGCCTAGTTGAGGCCAAAGAAGAGGCCGCAAGGTCCCGGGCCGGGAGCACTGTGGAACCGCAGACAGAACACCCTGTGTCGTCACAGCTTTTCCGAGCAGAGCCCAAGAGCGTCAAACTCTATTCTTAGCCAGCACCCCACCGCCACTGCCACTCGGAGAGAGGAGAGAAGTGTGTCATTAGTGGGGAGTCAGGGAGGAGCTTTGGGATTTAACGCTGCAAGTGCCAGGGTGCCACTGCAGCTGGGGTGGGGGTGAGGGGTGAACATGTGAGGTGGAGTCAAAGGGGACATGCTGTAAGGGGCACTCGTGGCGGGCACTCATTGGACAGATGCAATAACCACGGCCCCCAGAGAACAGGCAGGGGGAGTAAAAGGCCCAGGGAAAGAGGGGCTGCGAATTCTGTGCTGTCACCGGTTCCTGAAGGAGACACGTAGAGATGATCCGAAGAGCCCTGGCAGGAACCAGGAGACCAATCCCAGCCCCAGTCCTACCGCAAATGTCTGTGGCTGGAGCCAAGTCCCAGCCTTCTCTGGCCCTCGGTCTACATCTGAGGCATTGAACTCGGTGATCCCTACGCTCTGGCATTTTGTGACCTGGACCCAAGCAGGGTCTGGGCTGAGGGCAGCGCCCAAGACTTGGATCCAACCCTTTGCCCGGCCTGTGAGCAGCTCAGGCATTTCATTTGCCCACTAGAGCCCATCATCTGACACGGCGTTTATCCCATGGCCCTCTCTCATCCCGCCCCGCCCTGTAGATAACCCAGTTTGTCAGTGGATCTAGCGGTGGTGGGTTGGGACAGGGTTAGACCAGTTTGACGGCGCTGGACCAGAATGGGCAGAGCTAGATGTGACAGTGAGGGGATGACGTGGATGAACCCACGGAGCTGCAGGGCGGCCTGAGCACCGGGTGGTCAGCCGGGGCACTACCTGGGTTGATCCTGCCTCAGGAAAGTCAGGCATACACCCCCCTGGTTCCCTGCATGGCTCCTGCCCCCTCTTTTCAACGTCCAGCCTCCGTGCCCTCAGCTCAGGTGTCCCCTCCCTGGTGAGCCGTAAACTCCAGCAGGCCAGGCAGTGTGCCCCGACCTTCCCTCCCACCCCGGGGTCCCCGGCAGGCACAACCAGTGCCTGCTCAGGGCTCAGCTCCTGTTCTGCCCGGAGCCCACCCTTGCCTGCGTCTCCCCTCACTGGCCTGCCTCGCCCTTTGCCCTGCCTCACCCCTTGCCCATCTCTGCCGGCCACTCATTTCCTTTCTAATTAATCACTGCTGGTCTCCAGCCGCGTCCTTCCCTCCCCAACTCATTTGCCTAGAGAAATGAGCTCCTTTGTTGAGGAGAAACAAATGCTTCCCCCCTCGATTCCGCGCGCCCCCCCCCCCGCAGGCCATAGAGACAGGGGGGCCAGGGGCTTCTCGGGGGCTTTCTGGGACCCAAAGGAGGAGGCACTCCTGCAGGGAGAGCAGCCTCCGTTCCCCCATGTCAATCAGAAGAGCAAGTCCCACGGCCCTGTGGGGGTGGGAGGGAGGGGGCGCTGCAGCCCAGGCCTTCTGCACACCCTGCCCCTCTGGACTGCAGCGGCGAGGATGCGGGCTGTGTAGTTTTGTAAAGCTAATGAGCTTTGGATCCCCAAAAGGAGAACAGAACTTGTCAGCTGGCCTCTCACAAACAGACACTGAAACCCCGTGGTGCAGGACATGACTCATTATGTTCTGGGAGGAGACTGCATTGGAGGGGGTGGAGGAGGGAAGGGCTGAGGGAGGAGGCGGGCTCCACTATGGAGGGGCTCCTGGGACTCCGGCACTGCCCAGGTTTGTCACCTTCCCCTCTTTGCAGACCCACAGGACAGATGATGACCGTCTAAGGGCAGCACTGGCCAATGGGGACCAAGTCGGGAAAGTTCCTGGGGTCGGCTGGACTCCACCCAGTAACTGACTGACAAGGCCTGACATCCCACGGGCCTGGGTTCAAACTCATACCAGCTGGTCCATCATGGGCAAGGGCACTGTCTCTGAGCCTCAGTTTTTACATCTGGAGAATGGGGCTAATAGTAGTCCCTGCCTCTCCATTGTTGTTAGAGGAATAACACAGATCCTGCAGATAGAATGTACAGCAAGTGCTCCTCGAATACTAGTTATTATTTATTATGGTTATTACCAGGGTCTCCTGCTTCAGAATTGGCATGTAAGCAATTGAGAGAGGCAGCATTACAGGGGCAGCCTTGAATCGACTCAATTTACTTTTCAAAAGTAAATTACATGCAAACTTCCATTCTGTTATTGCTGATAAGTGTGGCATGGACATCCCTCCTGACTGATGGAGACCCAGCATGGACCCAGCACCGGGGCTGAGGGCTCAGACAGGGTCCCAGGCCACCAGAGACCCAGGGGTTGAGAGCCACAGCTGCAGAGAGGAAACCCATCAGTCTCTCCTATGACTCTATGGCCTCACCAGGGGTGTGTGTTGTATTGGCCGTGCTAGCGGGGCCTGTGACGGAGCAAGCTGCTCTGACAGACTCCAGTCCCGAGCTGGGAGTCCCACTCTGAGCCCAAGGTGCACCCACTCCCCACTTGCCACCCGGGATTGGTCTCTGGGAGCACCCTGGGCCCCCATGCCTCAGGGCCCTCAGAGGCTCTAAGGGACATATGCTGAGGGACATCACGCCTCCCTGGCCACTGCTGGAGAGGAGCTCCCGGAGCTGCTCGGGGTCAGGGTTCTGTGCTGGGACCGGCATGCTCCCTGCTCCCCTCTGCTTCTTGTTACCCCGACTCCGGAAGGAAGGATTGGACCAAAGCCCCCCTGTGAGGTAAGATCCCTTCCAGCTGAAATAGCTGAGAAGCCAGAGCAGCCACGGCTGAGGGGGAGGAACGATGGGTTGAGGCAGGGGCTGCTGGCCTGACGGGGCTGGGCTTTCCTGCCTGTGAAATGGGGCTGCTCCCTTCCTTCCTCAGGTGTGGTCCGGGGTGGGGATGCGCGGGAACTTCCAGCCCTGGCTTCCGTGCACTAGGTGACCTTGGGGTGCTGACAGGTAAGACCTTGGCCGGGCTGGGATCTCTCTGGGAGGAAGCCTGGTGGACACACCCCGGGGGGTGGGGGGGTGGGGACAGGCACAGGATTGAAAAGGAAAGGATGGATGGAGTGACTAGCTCCATGAAGCAACCTGATGAATAACCAAGGTTGATATTTATGTGGCACCTAACAGTTCCCAAGACACAGTAACATCTAGTATCTCATCAAGTCAGCCCAGTTACCCCCTGGGCTCTGAGCGACCCTGTTCCCAGGTGAGAACACCGGTGTTTGAAGATGTTAGGTGCTCTCCCTAGAAGAGGGACCTTCCTGGCTTTGCCATTTGCCAGAGGTCTGGCTCAGAGAGATCTCAGTGAAATATGACAGCAGGCTGCCATGTGCCTTTGGGCAGGTTGTTCACTGCGCAAGGCCACCCGGCAGAAGGGCGATGCTGGGCTGGGCCTGAGACCTAGCCTCACTCTGCTCACCGAGCACACTCCGCAGTGAGGCCCAGCACCGAGGCGCCGGCCAGAGGCACCAGCCAGAGGCGCACGAGTGGGCTACCTCAAGGGCTGCCCCCAGCCTCAGTTTCCTGAAATGAAACACAAGGATGACCCTCCCTCTTCCAAGTTTCCCTTCTCTCAAGGGAGTAGAGCCAGTGAGTGGTTGAGAAAATGAAGACACTACAAGTGCTTTGAGCTCCTTGAAGATAAGCTTTGACAAAGGAGGTGATTAAAGGCGGCACTTTCCCTGACTCTGATAGTGATCGTGGATGGGCCGGCACGTCTGGCCTGGGCGTGTGCGTGACAGATGCTGGCCTATGGACGCTGGCTTCTGCATTCATGACTCCTGCTGGACGGGGTCCACGACTTGTGTCCCCCTAGCTTCTCCCCCAGTGACTTGCACATTGCGGGAGACCCATACGTGTCTTATCACTGAATTGGGTTGTCTGTTTCCATCATCACTTCTCCACTCTGCTCCCTCTACAAAAATGCAGTAACCCAGTTACCACACCCAACATTGAGCTGGGAGTCCAGATATCTGGGTTCAAAGCCTGACTCTGACCAATAAGCTGAGACCTCTGACCTCTGTCCCTCGCCAGACCTCAGTTTCCCCGACATACAAAGGGAGGCGTTGGATGAGATGGCCAGCGAGCTCCCTCCTGCACAGTGCAGTGTGGAGCTGTGGATGCCGCATCGCGTACATGCACCCACACACTGCCCCTTTGTCTCTGAAGGCAGCTGAGATAAAACAGAGCCTAATCCGCACCAGGGAGATGGGTCCTCTGCCCGAGGGGCCTCGGGCACAAATTGAGCCGTCGTGTTGCATTACTTCCGCCCAGCTGGGCCCTACCATCTCACCTCCGTCCCCTGGCGAACAGGGACAACAATGGGCAGACAGCTCAGTGGGGCGGGGGGCCCACGCAGTCACCAGGCCCCCTGACTCCACCATCAAAGGCGACAGGCAATGGGAGGAGGTCCAGGCTGGGAGGATTTTTAATGACCCCAAATCCTGGCAACTCATTACGTCTCTGATAAGGCGATGGAAGCTGTCACTACGAGATGCAGCCAAGGAGGCTCCCTAGAGAAATTTTGCCGCCTTCTCGCTAATCTTCTTATAAACATTGTTATTTATTTTTTCTTATTTTATCTGACATGTGTCAAGCAGCCGCTGCTAAGCCTGTGACATCTCCAGGGAGACTGGAGGAGGCTGGAGGATGGCCTGTCGCTCCCCCAGCCCTGCCCCCTCCGCAGCCTTGCCCCTTGGGCCTGTTCTCTGGCCGGCCAAGCTTCTACCCCAGGCTGGCAGCTCTGCAATGACCACAGGAGCCTGGTCTCGGGCCAGGAGACGCTGGCCATCTGGGAGCTGGCTGTCAGAGTTAAGAAATCGCCGGCTACGTCTACTGGGGCTGGTTCCAGGGAGGAGGAGGAGGCTGCATGCCACCACTGGCGTCTGGGGGTAGACGGTTGTGCTGGAAGCCCCCAGGCTTGCTCTGTGTGTATTTGGTTAACACGCAAACTGGCAATCACTACAGTGGCCACTGACTGTGACTCTGTACCAGGCACTGTGCTCTGCGCCCTTCACTCATTCGCCCTCATTCACTCCCACAGCACCGAGAGGTTGGAACTGACATCAGTCCCAGTTTTAGGTGAGGAAGCAGAGGCCCAGGGGGTTAGCCACTCGGCCAACATGGCCCAGGCCGGAAGGGGCAGACGGGGGATTTGAACCCTGGTGCTCAGGTGCCCAGCTGATGCACAGCCTCCCACACTTCCCATGGCAGCTTCCTTTGGATGCTCCTGGAATCCTGGGAGAGGGGCACAGCCAGGAATCTTCCCCCCACTTTTCAAATGAAGAAACAGGCTCAGAGACAATGCGTGACTTGCCCAGGGCCACATCGTCAGGACTGGAACCCGGGTCTCCTGGCTTCCAGTTCAGAGTTCTTTCTGAAAGGCCTCAGGACAGGTCCCAGGCAGCCTCTCGTGGGCTTTGACCTATGTTATGGGGTGCTGAGATGGGGTGGGGGTCCTCTGGCTCTCTGTTACAAGGACTGGGGCAATGCTGAGAGTGTGGGCAGAAGGTCACAACTTCCACAGGGCACAGAAAAGAGCCCAGTTCCTGGCAAACGTTTGTGATAAACCTTACAGATCGCTCACAATGCATGTTAACAAAGCCGGCTGTGAAGAGTGTAGAGCCCTCGCTGGTTTTGGCTCAGTGGATAGAGTGATAGAGTGTCGGCCCTCGGCCTGAAGGCTTCGCAGGTTCCATTCCCGTCAAGGGCTTGTAACTCGGTTGCAAGCTCGATTCCCGGCCCAGGTTGGGGCACACGTGGGAGGCAACCAAGCAACTAATCAATGTGCCTTCCTCACACTGATGTTTTTCTCTCTCTCTGTCTCTCCCCCTCCCTTTCACTCCCTCTAAAAATCAATAGAAAAATATCCTCAGGTGAGGATTCACAAACAAAAGGAATGCAGACAGCACAATTCCATTTTAGTGACTCTCTGTATATATATCATTATATGTTGCAGAGGGAGTAAAAGATTGAATTTGTGGCTTTTGAAATAGCTTAAATTAAGGCTAACAAGTTAACATTCTACATTTTGGGGATCCTGAATCCAAACCAAGGCACATGTTTTATAAAAATCACTTCACTTTTAAATAATTTTAGGTTTACAGAAGAGTTCCGAGATAGCACAGAAGGTTACCACATACCCTTCACCCAGCCTCCTTTATGTTAACAATGTTAACGTCTTGCTTAACTTTGAATTGCACCAGTGTTTCTATCCGTGAGGAATCGCGGGTTTTCATCATTTCCCATCAGGGGTGCGTGACGTCCACAGGTCTTCTCCCTACTGATGTTCACCTTGATCACAGGTGAAGGTGCTGCTGCCTGGTTTCCCGCTGCACTGTTACTATTTTTCCCTCTCCATATTCTATTCTTAGAAGCAAGTCGTCAAGGCCAGCCTGCTCCCAAGAAGAGAGGAGTTAAGCTCCACCTCCCGGACGTCAATGACTGTGTGGACATATGTTAAAACCTCCAGAGTAATTAATAAGTTTGGGGAGGAAAATACTTTGAGGCTGTGCAGATGTCCTGTTTCTCCTTACAGTTTCGGCCACTGATTTTAGCATCCACGCGTGGATCCTGTCTGCAACAATTCCTACCTTGAGATTCTAACGGCGATTTCCTACTTCTCTCATCCCTTCTCCTTCATTAGTTGGAATTCAATATTCTTGTTATTTACTGTGTGGCTCAAATTGTTACAACTTTGGCCATTGGACACTCCTACAGATGAGTCAACCTCTGTTCTCTTGACATGGTTTCATAATTTTTTTTATATAAACCCACCGTGTGGTTTTGTTGTTTCTCGATTTGCACACTCCCTTACTTTCTGGCACCACAAAATCTTCAGGATCATCTTGTATTTTCTTTGCCCAGTCATACCATCAGCCATTTCTCCAAGGATCTTGGTCCCCTTTATTGGAAAATGGCATTTAGAAACCAAGACCTGGGTGCTGGGAAGGCACACATTTTTAACATCAATTTTTCATACAGATAGAGCATATGAAATTAGATATCTGGACATGAATTGGCATCTGGCACAACCAGGGGTCCTGGTAGATTTGCTACCGTATATGTTTATGTAACACATGGCTCATGTGGACCTCCATGTCTCACTCAGCCTCACCTGGAGAATGACCTTGAAGATCATTGTGAAGGTGAAGGCTGTAGCTCTTGGTTCAGATCCATGGTTCTGGGGTGATAGTACCTGGCAGCCTGCTCTCCAGCCAGCCTCCCAACATCCACTTTTCATCTGCATGGTCTGGAGGTACACGTCAAAGAGTTCGACACGTCTTCAAAATGTCGATAAACCATTGGGGAAATATTAAATTGTGGTTTAATGATTCTTCTCAGGTTTTACTCAATTATAAATGTAATATTCTTGACATTTTCTTTCATTCTTTTGGAGCCTTTGAGACTCCAGAGACTGGGAAGAGATTCTCAGAAACAAGGGTGTAATTGCAAAGGATCTAAGGTGGGCAAGGTGCCTCGCCTCTCTGGGTAGCTTCCCATGCATATGATGGGAACAATGAAAACAAATGAGAGAACAGTGAGAAAATGGAATGATAATCATTCTGAATTGTTACTGTTCTTTTTACACATCATGAGGAGTCCAGGTTTATCCTGCTGCAGATGGTCCTTGGTTCAAAAGTGGCACCATCATCTGATGAATAACCGAAGATCTCTCTTTCCTCCCAGAGAGATCCCAGCCCGGCCAAGGTTTTATCTGTCAGCACTCAAGGTCACCTAGTGCACAGAAGCCAGGGCTGGAGCTCAGGCGCCATCACCTTTCATTGGGAAGGGAGCTCTTGGGCAAGTGGGCCCGCCTCTCTGGGCCTCAGTTGTTTCATCTGTAAAGTGAAGTGCCGGTTCCTACTCCAGGGGGTTGTCATGAGGTCAAATAAGATCACCAGAGTCATGTGTTTAGCACAGCTCAGTGACTGCTAGTAACAATAATAACAGCCACACTTAACAATAATAGGAACAGGGAGCATCCCGATGATCAGTCAGTGGGAATGTTATCGGGATCATATTGCATGGATTTAAGAGCAAAATGGGAGCATTTGAAGTTGTGAGTGTTATGGATTTTAGCCATCCTATTAGTCATGAAGTGGTACCTCCCCGTTGTTTTAATTTGCAGTTCTAGAATGACATATGATGCTGGACATCTCTTCAAATGCTTATTTGCCAGCTGCGTATATTGTATATTTTATATTGTATATTTTGGATAATGATCTTTATCAGATGTGTCTTTTGCAAATATTTGTTCTGGTCTGTGGTTTATATTCTCATTCTCTTGACAGTGTCTTTCACAGAGCAGAACTTTTTAATTTTAATGAAGTCCAGCTTATCAATTATTTCTTTCATGGATCATACCTTTGGTGTTGTATCTAGAAAGTCATCGCCATACCCAAGGTCATCCAGGTTTTCTCCTATGTTTCCTTATGGGAGTGTGATGGTTTTGCATTTTACATTTAGGTCTCTGATCCATTTTGAGTTCATTTTTGTGAAGGGCATGAGGCCTGCGTCTAGATTCATTTTTTGACATGTGAATGATCAGTTGTTCTGGCACCATTTGTAAAAAAGACCATCTTTGCTCCATTCGTTCACATTTTTATCTTGATTTTTTCAAAGGACAGAGTCCCCCACATTCCCCAAACCCCCTTATCCACTGTACTGTCCAAGTAGAGAAGGGCCCTTTGGAGAGAGACCTTGGGCTTGATCGCCAGAGCCCTGACTGGAAGGACACTTCAGCCAGGTGTCTGCCCAAGGTCAAGGACCGGGGTACCTGCTGGACCAGGTGACTGGGGTTGGAGGCAGGTGTTCTCAGTGCAAGACTGCAGAGGATCACTACTCTCTGTTGGAGGGAGGGGGCTTGTGTTGGGTGAGGCTGCCCACAGAGCTGGCATCCTCCTCTCATTCTACAGACATGAGGCCCAGGAAGGGAGTTCAGCAGGGTGACCAGAGCCACTTGCCAGCTCAGAGCATGTCACTGAGCCTCCGCGTCCTTACCTATGGCATGGGACTAATCACACTCCCCTCCTTGGGCTGCTGTGAACAGTCCATGAGGTAATGGAGGTAGAGTGTCCAGGTGTTGCTCGGAATTACTATTCCAGTAAGAGGCAGCCCTGTGGTCAGAACCAGGCTCCGACCCACACTTCTAGAGCAGGGCTCTGAGGTGGGCTCCCCGGTCCCCCACAGCAGACAACAGCCGATGGGGATGTGCTCGTCTTTCTGGAGCGCTGACAGCTGGCGGTCGCGTCTGGGAAGGCCCACTCCTGCGGTTCCAGTCTCCCCTCAGTCATGTTTTTCTGCACTGTTCTCTCACTTGGGCAAGAGCCAAGCCCAGAGATGGCCGGAGACCCGGCCAAGGTCACACATCGGGCTCCTAGGTCCCAGCCTGTCACTCCCCAAAGGAGCCATCCTTCTGGTGAGGAAAGGCCTCACGTCTGCTGCTCTATAACCACTGACCACGTCGTGCACTTGTCCATCTGGGTTGGACACAGTGTCCCCGGGGCATGAAATTCATTTTCTTTACGTCTGGTGGAGGATGGACTGCTCCATCCAACAAATCACAGCGATTACAAAGGCAAGTGCAGCCATGGCCTTGCTGAAGGTGCAGTGCACACTCACATTCAAGTGCACGCAGCCACATGCAGCCTCTCACACTCACACATGGTTCACATGTCCTCACAATCTTAGCCTCACACACATACATGAGCTCATATACAATCTCACTAATTCACATTCTCTGCAGTCTCACTCACACATCTTCATACTCATTCACACTCGCAGTCTTGCACACACATACTTGCATTTGCTCTTGCGCACACTCAGTTTTACACGTAGACACACTCACACATTTTTACATGAACACAAAGCACACACAGATTCACACACGCACGCACTCACGCAGTCCTGTGGCTCTTGGGCTCCCAGTTTTGCAACATGAGTGATCGCTCTCCCAAGCACGGGAAGGTCCAAGCAGTAGCTGCTTCCCATTCCCCTCCCCAAATCTCATCATTTGCCCGAATCCTTCCAAGCCCAGCACCAGACTAACCTCCCCCGGAAGGCTCTCTGACTTCACTCCCTCTGCCCAGGCTGCTGGGATCGTCCAGCAGCCAATGTTTGCTGAGCACCTACCATGTGCTGGGCATGGTGGGTCCCATGGCCTCCTCCTGGATGGAGAGAGCCCCTTGAGGGCAGGGTGGGTGTCACGCCACCTGTGCCCCAGCACGTAGGAGGGGCCTGGGCACAGGGTGCCAATTCACAGCCCTGTGTAGAGCACACGCCTTCTCCAGGCTCCTGTGGGTCAGTGCTCCTCCAGTGGCCGGCGTTTCCCAGAGCCGGGTCTTGTTCACAGTTCCCTCCCCTCGGAACCCCTTCCCATCCCTGACCACCTTCTGCACATCTGTGCAGCCCCAGCCCAGCGCCCTCTCCCCGGGGCGGGCTTCAGTGAGTCGCCTCCCAAGACAGTCTGGTTTACACTGGACCTTGCCTCTCTCCCCACGGGACCACTGGCCCCTTGAGGGCAGGGGGTGCCAGCAGCTCCACGTCCACAGACCCGCACACAGAGCGGCTTCTATCAGGGTGTGAGCTGACACCCAGACATGCTTTCTAATGGAAACGCCTTTTCTCCAGAGTGACGAGAGCTTACGACAGCCTCGGTCTTCCCCCCTCAGCCCAGACCCCGCTGGATGCTGCAGTTTGCAGGAGGAAAATCTCTTGCCTCGGGCTTGAAAACCCCTCCCCAATGTCCTCCTTCAAATCTCAATGTACAGGTTGCTTTCTCAGGGAGGCCTTCTGGTTACCCTGAATCTATTTCAGTGCCCTGCTCCCAGTCCCCCGGCCCCCATCAGCTCTGTCCTGCTCCAGTTACAATTCCTTGTTCTGATTCTGTCATCCCAGCCTGCGTGCACCATGAAGACAGATGCTTTGTCTGTCCTCATCCCTGTCACAACCCCAGGGCCTAGCATGGTGCTCAGTACATGGCAGGCATTTGATAACTGCAGGAGGGAGGGAGGGTGGGGCAATACTCCTGGCCTGTCCTCCCCTCCATGGCCTTGCAGATAGTGGGTTTTCCCTCCAGTGCATGTCCTCCTGGGCGAGTGTCCGCCTGCACTCTCCTGGGCCTGCTGTAGGCCAGGTTCCCTCGAGGCTGTTCCCAGGGGCGTGGGGAGGACAAACAAACCCCATGCCGGGAGGCTCTTGACCTGGGGGAGCTGGCTCTGCTAATTCCCTAATTCCCAGGCTGTGGCCGCCCAGTGACAGTGGTGCATCTGCCCCCTTTCATAGCCTGGCCTCTTGGAGGCAACAGTGGCCCTCTTTAAGCACAGCCCAGGGAAGTGAGGGCCGTGTAGGGGGCGGGGGCTGGAGAAGACAGCTGTCACCCCTTCCTGGGGTTTTGGAGCTGCCAGACGGGATGATGAGGAGAACTGGGGAGGTAAGAGACCACTGTGTCCTGGTGACATAGCAGGGGCACGCGGTCCAGCCCAGAGTCCGAGTCCTGGCTCAGAGTCTCCCTCACCGTGCAACCTTGACCGGGTCCGGTAACTGTGCTTCTCTTCGGCATGTAATTCAGGGGCCTCCACCCTCTGGCCTCAAATAGCCTTCCCACATTCTTATCACTTCCCCCGGCCATCCCCAGCAGCCACCTTCTCCTGGATGGGAAGGGCGCAATTTCCCACTCTGGGACTGTTGTTGGGGGGGGGGGGGGCGGGGAGTAATCTCATGAGGCACATGAATGCAATGGCCTGTGCTGGAGTGACTCCCTCCCTCCCAATTCAAACAGTGGAAACTCTCGTCATCTCTCCTCAGTCACTGGGCCCCAGGGCAAATGCCACCTTCTCCAGGGAGCCTTCTCTCCTGGTCCCAGTGGCTGCAGTCCCCTCCCTCACTGAGCTCTCAGAAGCCCTCCTGGGGGGCTCACAGAGGGCCCAGCCCACACTCTCTCTGGTCTTGCAGAGGCAAGCAGGGCTCTGCAGGTTGTAACCTGGACAGCCCTTGGGGAGGGGTGTGTGTGCCTGTCACGCTGTGGCCTAAGTAGGTGGCACCCTCTAGCTTTGTGCAGGGCCTAGTTTGTGTGACTATACACAGCAGCCCTGCCTGTGTCCTGTCTCTACAGACTGCTCCTCCGAGGGTCCCCTGGGGTTAAGACAATAGAAGCGCTCAGGGAGTTCAGGAAAGCTGGACAGACACACGAAGCTGTTACCAGACTCCTGGCTCGAGGAATGGATGGGGGTGCTCCTCTCCTCCTGCTCACCCTGCCTTCCTTCTCCAGCCACTCTCCCCGTGTGCTCTCACCCAGGCCCATGGCTTAAAATACCGTTTCCGAGCTGGTGACAGATTCTCAAATTGATGTCTGTAGCCCTAAGCTCTGCCCCAGGCTCCAGGCTATATCTCCAACTGCCTCCTGGGAATCTTCACTTGAGGTTTCACAGGCATTGAAATTTTAATACAGCCCAGCCAACCTCCCTACCACGCACCTGCCCTTCTCCGTCTTCCCAGTTTCATAAACCATCAAGCCCCAGGCTGCAATCCTCACAGTCATCCTTGATTTCTCCCTTTTCCTCCCCCTCTACAGAGAATCCATTCACTTGTCCCATCACCCGTCTTGCAAAATACATCCTGGATCCATTTCCAGATCCCCGTTGCCTCTGTCGTCATTACTCCAAGCCACTGTCATCTCTCCCCTACATGCCCCTCCCCCAAAATCTTACTTTGGGTTCCCTCAAGAGCAGAGCATGACACAAGGATTTAGATGCAGGTTGTTTATCTGGGAGGTGATCTCAGGAGGCACATACGAGCACAGGTGTGGCAGGAAGGAGAAAAAGCCAGCTTCTTGAGTTTCCGGTCCTGCTGCGGACCGCTGCAGCCAGTCCTGCTCTCAGGAAGCTCCCTCCAATCTATTTATTGATTGACTCTGGTCCATGTTGTTACATGCTTGGCTCCCAAGGCCTGAATTCCCTGCCCCTTTCTACCCCCGGGCTGTCCTGTGCAGGCTGAGGGAGCTCTTGGGCTTCCCCAAAAGCCCCACAGAAGAAAAGCAGAGAGGAGAGTGTCTGGAGGTGTCTGTCCTCAGCTCATTAACGGCAGCTGGAATCACCTGTGGGCTTGGGGAGGGGTGAGAGGCACTAGAGCAGTGGTTCTCAACCTTGGCTGCACATTAGAATCACCTGGGAATCTTTAAAATCCTGATTTCTGGGCCTCATCCTCCGGAAATTCTGTTTCTTTGTTATGGGGTGAGACCACAACATTATTAACAAAGAAACAGAATTTCCGGAGGATGAGACCCAGAAATCAGGATTTTAAAAAGATTCCCAGGTGATTCTAATGTGCAGCCAAGGTTGAGAACCACTGCACTAGAGCATCTATTTACAGCTCCCATAGCTCCCATTCCTTCCTGTCTACCCAGGACCACCAGGAGATCTTGTAAAAATATAAATTGATTCTATCACATCATTGCCTAAGACCTTTCAAAGGTTCCATTGTTCTGAGGACAAAACCTTTGCCGTGGCTGACAGGCCACCCTTGGCTTCCCTGCCTCCCCATCTCCTCGCCCTCACCCCCACTCACTGAGCTCCAAGCACACAGGCTTACTCCAGCCTTAGGGTCTTGGCACTTACTAGCCCTCTACCTGGACCCATTTCCCCACAGTCCTCACGCGGCTGGCTCCTTGTCGTTCAAGTCCACAGGCGCATGCAACCTTGTCAGAGAGATCTTCCCAGCCTCCTAATCTCTACTGGTCCCACCAGCCCCGCTCTCTAGCACAGCATTCCTTTTCTTCTCCTCAGAGCACTCACATCCAATTAATTCACTTATTTGTTTATTTGCTTCTTGCCATTCTCTCCATCTAGAACAGCGGTTCTCAACCTGTGGGTCGCGACCCCTTTGGCCGTCGAACGACCCTTTCACAGGGATCGCCTAAGACCATCCTGCATATCAGATATTTATATTACTATTCATAACAGTAGCAACATTACAGTTATGAAGTAGCAATGAAAATAATTTTATGGTTGGGTCACAACATGAGGAACTGTATTTAAAGGGCCAGAAGGTTGAGAACCACTGATCTAGAAGTTAATCAGTCCTGGTCACATCTGAATCTGTAGGGCCCAGCCCAATGCCTGGATGTAGTAGATGCTCAATAAATGCTCGCTGAATGAATTGAATGGGTCAGGGTCTCCCAGAAGCAAGCAGAGCCCAGTCAGATTCGGAAATGCTCTTAGGTGAGCCCCATACAGAGATTAGGGCAGGAACAAAATCTAGACAACTGTGTGGGTACAGCTGAAGTCTAGCCTCATCTCACCCCACCAGGGAAGGGGTGTGTCTTCTGGAGCATCATTCACCACCTTTAGGCAAAGGTGATTCTTTTGTAGCCCCATGTGTCCATCATGGGCTGAGGGCTGCCCCAGGTGGAGGTATCAGCAGGTGAGAGAGAGGTTGTTAGCAGCCAACACTCCCAGCAGCTGGGGGAATGGTGCATAGGCCTGGGGAAGGGGTCGGGGAAGGGCGCCAACAGCATTCATGACAGAAGGGACTGCCCCACCCCACCCCCACCCCCTACCCAGCACTCACCCTGAGGCTTAAGGGTGCTTAGTAACCTGGACATCTCAGGGAGCAGAAATCCCTTGTGAGTAGCAGACTAGGCTTCTGACCACGCATCCCTGTCTCCAAATGCCTCCTCCGATCTGCCTGCCTCCTGCTCGCTGCCTCCTGAGCCCACTTTCTCTGTGTTTTCTCACTGGCTATGCGAGTAGTGGGTGAGCATTTCCTCCACACAACCCTCAGAGTCCCCCGCCCCATCTGTAGTCTCTGTTTGATCTTAGCAGTGGATGGCCATCCCATCAACCCGTCACCCATCGTAGACGTTTCTCACTGCAACACGAGTTCAATTTTGCTTATTTCCTGAAAAATTAAGGCTCAGTGTTCCCACAGCCAAAAAGTTCGAGGAAGCCCCGGGTAGATTCTCTGTCTGCTCCTGGTCCCTCTTCTGGGTGCATCTGATGCCGAAAGCAGGCCAGGGGGGCCGAGTGTGACATTGACAAATGGCCCCGCCACTGACCCTGCACTTTCCCTCGCCTCAACAGCTACTGACGACATGGGCACTTGAGTTTTTCTTTCCTCTGTCAGTTCTTTTAATTGAAAAATATAAAGAAACTGCCTATTGATTCCTCGTAACTGATAAGCTATTCACTCTAGGGCCTTTTTAATCAGGAGCCTGGCTTACAGCCTGAGGGAAGGCGGGGAGGAGCGTGATTCCCACTCTGGGGGCTCCCTGCCCTCCCCACAGACGTGTGCAGGAGCTCCTAGGACTGGAGACAAAAGGACAATTTAGGAACCCTCCCCTTCTAAGGAGGCTTGGTGACCCTACATTTTGAAGGATACAAATATTCCTAACATTTATATAACGCTCTCCTTTACGAAGCAATTCACATTTGTAAAGCCCTTCCGCATTTAGGGTCTGGTTTGATCAAGCCGTTTACTGCAGAGGACAACTGGCCCAGGAGTCCTCCCTCCACTTAGGAACCTGTGCACCCGGGCAACAGAAGCCCCACCCCCCTAGTCCCAGGAATTGGTCTGGGCAGAGATTACTGTCCCATTTCATTGACCAGAATGTTGAGGTTCGGAGACATTGTAACTTGCCCCACATGGGAGTTTAGAAATGGGTCAGAGCCAGACCTCTGAGCCCCTCTAGGTGCTCTGGTCCTTAGAAATAAGTTCCAAACTCCCCTGTAATCAAGGCCTGGGGCTCACCTGTCAGCCTCCTGCTTAATATGGATTCCAGTCAGACTTCAAGAAGAACTTCCTGTGAGAAAGGATGGCTGGTCATTGAAACGTGCTAAGCAGAAGATTTCCCCTGACGTAGAGGATGCTGGTCTCAGACTGGGGCCCAACGGCAGGGATGGGCCCGATGACCTACGTATGCCCCTTCCAGCACAAGAGGGCCACGGGTCCCAGAGTGCCAGGAGAATGGAGCCCATCAGCTAATGGGGACACCTCGGTCTACTTGTTTTCCTTTGGACACACATTAAGACTTGAGTCATAGAAGGTGCAGGGAAATTTATTGCATTATCAATATTTAATATCTCCAGGGAGGTGACATCAGCAAAATTGCCTGGCCTGGCAGAGCCATCTAGGTGGACAGTGGGACAGGCCCTTCATCTCCCAGACACTCCATTCTTCCTACACAGGACAGATGGAATTGATGGGCCCCTGGAAGAGGCCTGGACACTGTGGAGGGTGACACATTCCCCAGCACCTGTGTGCTGGCCTGGAGGGCTTCCTCCATGTGGCCCTTCGCCTGGGCCAGGGTCCAGCAGGGCTGGAGCTAGCGATTATTCCTTGGACCTAGCCTTGGGGTCTCCAGATGTTCTGGAAGATCAGATGTGTGTGGAGTGGCTGACAGCGCTGCACCATGACCTGGGCAGGGTCTCAGCCCTCACAGCTGTCAATCACCCTCCTGGCAGATGCTCTCGGGTCTCTGATGTCACCAAAGTTAGGTTGAGCCTGAGACAAACTTGGCAGGTGGCAGGAAGACATAAAATAAGACTGGGCATCAATGCCTCATCGCCCGCTCACGCCAGTCCTTCCTGACCTGCTGCTCCTCTTCGTCGGCCGAGTGAACCTCCGTAAGTGGGGCTTGTGGTCTGTGTGCCCGGCCCCGGAGAAGCCTAGCCACCTGGGTCCCAGCCCCTCTACTCCGCCCCAGGGCAGCGGGGGTGGACCCCAGGCATGTTGGGGGCAGGCTGGAGTACGAGGCTGGTGGGCAAGAAGGGGAAGGGAATGAATGTGAATTAGCCAGTGGGCGTGTCTGGCTCTCTGGGTGCCTCATTTAATCCCCATCCTTGTGAGCTGGGGAAACTAAGACTCAGAGAGGCTAAATCATGTCCAAGTCAAAATCTGAACCCGTGGCATGTTCACTTTTTGTGTCCTTCAATGGCTCCGGGTCTGGATGAGACTGGGTAAACTGAGGCAATGGCTGAGGTAATCCTCACAGACATGCAGAGAGCATCCCTGCATCTGCCCCAGAGGCTCCTCTCCTCTGAGGAGCATGGTCCTCCACTCTGAGTCTGACCGGCACACCATGGCATCTCCATCAGGAGCAAAGGCCCAAAGCTCAGAAAGCCCTAAGGTGCCCAGGAAAAGGCTGCAATCTCTCTCGGGGGGTGGGGGTGGGGGTGGGGGGACGGACCACCTCTAGGTTCTGTTTTGCAGCAGAAAGAACTTAGCCTTGGTCCTGGTGTCTGCGTGACTCTGGGCAGATTACTTCTGCCCTGGAGGCCTCTGTTTCCTCAGCTCTAACGGAAGGAAGGCCTGGGCTGGGTTAGCACCCCTCCTGGAGGGCACAGCATGGTCCCTGCCCACGGGGCGTTCCATTCAGCGACAGAGATCCCAAAGACACCAGCTGTGACATGCTGGGAAACGGTGCTACCCAGGGTCCTTCAGATGGGGGTTCCTAGCCCCGCCTGCAGGGCCAGGCGAGGCCAGTGGCCCAGGGCAGCTGCGGGAGAAGATGCAGAGATGTTTAGCATGGGTGTGACTCAACCAAACAAAGGGGGCACCCAGGACACCAGGGAGGAGGTGGCGGGAGGGCCCCGCCCCAGCACTTGTGAGCTTCAGTGTGAGATGGTCAGGCAGTGAGGCTGAGAGGCGTCAGAATTGGGTTCAAGGCGAAAGAAATAGCAGACAGAGGACTTAACATCACGTCTGCAGTGAGGGGCTGAATGGCTTCCGCTCCTCCCACTCGAGGGCAGGAATGACCGAGGTGGGAAGGATGGGAAAGGCCCTGGGCCGTGCAGAGAGGAGGCCTGTGAATGTCGTGGGGTTGCTGTAACAAATTTCTACAAACAGGTGGCTTAGAACAATAGGAACGCATTCTCTTGCAGTTCTGGGAGCCGAGATCTGAAATCCAGGCCTCTAGGGGGATCTTTCCTCGCCTCCGCCAGCTGCTGGTGGTTTGCAGTTGTTGGGGTTCCTTGGCTTGTAGACACTGATGTGGTCACTATTTGGTCCAGAGAAGCAGGGAACTGGCCCTTCCATTTCCCAGAACGCCCCATTATCAGGGCTGGATGGGGTGGCATGTCTCCCCTCAGCCCTAGAAACCTCCATCCTCGTCGCCATCCTCGGGTTTCATGCCTGGCTTCAGCCCAGCCTATCAGCCGCAATCTCAGGCTTTGAAGCTGGAGACTCCCCAGACAGACAAAGGGGCGACTGCAGGAGGGGGGCCTCTGGGGTGCCAGCCCAGGTGTGCGGCGATTATCTTCGGGGCCTAATCAAGATGCCTTGTCCCCAGCTCGGCTATGAATGATGCCACCCCCGCCCCTCCCACCAGTCCCCATGCTGGCTGCCAGGACAGTGACAGACACCTGCTAGGCCTCGGACCCCTTCCCTCGCCTGCGCGGCTTCCTTTTGTACCAGCACAAAGGGGGACAAAGCCAGGTCCCACCTGGTGAGGGAGGGCCCAGGGCTCCTGCTTCTCAGCTGTGACCACGCTCGCCTGTGAATGCCAGAATTTCATATGGAGCAGGAGGTGTCCACAGGGAGATTGACAGACAGACGGATGGCAGCTTAGGATGGGCAGAAGGATAAGAGAGGATTCATCCAGGGCAGCATCCCAGAGGGGTGCCCCTGGGGTGAGGGTGCACAAGATAAGGATGCTGGGCTGAGGCTGAGTGCAACTCCACCCTCCCCAGGGGCCCTGCTAAGATCTTTGTCCCCAGAGCCCATTTGGCAGGGGGGGAGGGGAAGGGGGGGCAGAACCATCCCATCGTTAACAGAAGATGTTGGAGAGAAATAAAGCTGAGGGAGACAGCCATATGCACACTAGCCCTGGGCCCCGAAGCTGAATTGCTCACGCCTGGCTGGGATGCCTTCCTGGACACAAGTCTTCGTGTCTAAGGCAGGCTGCCCCCTGCAGGGTGGGCACATGGGCGTGAGGGAGAGCGGGTGAGTTTAGCAGGAGCCGGAGCAGCCTCCTGTCTCTGGCCAGTCGCCTCCCCTCAGGGCCAGCGGCATCCCCTCACCTCCCCATCCTCCTCCTCGTTCCCTTGCAAACTGTTTCTAGACGTGCTCCATGGCAGGTCCCGACTCCCACTGCAATTCGTGGTGTGGCTGTGGAACACGGTGGCCTGCAGCTTCCCTCAGAGGCTGGGAGAGGAAGGAACACATGCAGGGGGCGGGGAGGGAGGGAGACAGACAGACAGACAGGCCTTGTAGGCCTCAGACCCGCCTGGAGAAGAGTTAGAGACAAGGAGTGGGACAGACACAGAAGTTAAAAGTGATGATTGCTGGAGAGAGGCCGGCCAGCGCCCAGGCCATTAAGATGAGCCATGGACACCCCAGGACTATCCTTCAGAGCTGGGAGGCTGGTGATGGGAGGAAAACATTATTCACAGCTAAGGAAAGACTCATTACTTTGCACCAAACTTTGGCTGGTATTGAATATACCATCACTGCCCTCTGAACAAATGGCTTCTTGAAGGTTTAATTAACTTTTTAGCACCCTCGGGCAGGCAGCCTGGCCCCGCCATTGGGGGAGGCCTGGGCCAGCCATGCTGGGGGCAGTGACGGCCTGTAGTGGCTGCCAAGGTGGAGGGGCAGAGAGAAGGGCAGTGCCCTGCTTGACCCGACCACCTGCTCATGTCGGACGACTGAGACCTGCGGGGAGAAGGCCACCAGGGCAGCCTGCTGAAGGCTACACAGCACAATGAAGGCATAACCAGGCCTGGGACCCAAACCCTGAGCAAACAGAGGATGCTCAACCTTCTGAAATTCAGCACTCCTTCCCCTCCCGTCGTCCTTGGCTGCAGAGTGTGCCTAGCACAGAGCGGCTCTGTAATTACTGATTTCACTTGATCTGGACCCAATGGGGGCCGACACTGAGCCCTTTCAAATCCTCATTCTCACCATTGCCACACTTATCACACGCTTCTGCTGTCAGATGCTGCACTAAGGCCTTTCGTGTATTATCTCATTTAATCCTTACCTTGACCCATGAGTCTGGTTTTATCACCATCCCCATGTTTCAGATGAGGAAACTGAGGCTGAGAGAGATAAGTCACACCCTCAACATCACCTGAACCACTAGACTACACTCCCTCTCTAATGAACCTATATCGTCCAACCCAATCTTTTCACTGAAGGAGAAACTGAGGACCTGCCCAAGGTCACTCGGTGCACAGTGGATTCATGGCTTCAGATCCATGCCCAGCAAAGGCCCTTTCAAGTTCATTACATAGCCCGTCCTGTCTGCTTTCCCAGCCCTCCCCACACACTTGGCCTCCTTTGCCTGTGAGGCCGGGCCCCAGCTTTGCGAGTCACTCTGGAAAGCCCATTGAGCTAAGGGCTAGCCTGGGCTCGGGGTCAGACCCAGGTAGCCATCCTGCTCTGCAGATCTGTGCTGTGGTCTTGGGCAAGTCACTCCTCCAGCAGCGCCGCTGGCAAATTAAAACGTGCCTCACAGGACATTTGTGAGAGTTAAATATCTACTTAAAGCACTTAGCCTGGTGTCTGACACATCATAGAAAGCACTCGATAGCAATATCTTTAGGATAGGGTTCAGCCTGGCCAGGAATCCCCACCTCCCAGCATTACAGCTGTTCCATTTGCTCCCCAGGAGGCCTGTCTAACATCCCCCCCCCATTTGAACTGGGGCAGAGAAGCCCTGGAGGATGTAGCTGCCAGAACAGAGCCCAGAGGTGGGGGGGGGGGCGGATGGGGGGAAGCATGAGGGCCACCTCTCAGGCTGTGGGCTAATTAATTGTCTGGGCTGACAGCAGAAAGGGGCTGCGCCTTTTGCCGATGAGTTCACAGCAATGATGGAATAATGGGCTCTAATGCACTGGTCTTCTCTGGGGACCTGTCTTTCATCCCCAACCAAACTAATTAATGACAGCAATAAATCAGCCAATCTAGCCTGCCCTGCCCGGGGCAGCCAGGCCACTTGGAGAAAAGCCTGTTGATAGCCTGGCCAGGGAGCGCTGTGGTCCAGGGTCCTCTGCCAAGGTGGGGTGAGGGCCCTGTGGTGTCCTGGGGGTGGGGCGGGAGGAATCAGGCCCAGGAGACCCACTTGATCCCTGGCTGGAATCTCAGGAACTGTGAGTTCTAATCCCAGACCAGCTACCGTGCGGCTGTGTGACCTTTCCAGGTCGCTCGACACCTCTGAGCTTGGAATGTTAACCCCACTGGGGTAAAAACCATGTAGCCTATAAGCCAGGGAGGATCGAATTTCTTTCCGTGGTTTAGGAAGCAGGATCAGGTGAGGCACATCACAGGAAGAATGTCCCGCCCTTTGGCCAAGGGATGGCTGTAACACAGAAAGCACTCACCAGGGGATTCAAACGTTAGAGGCACCGGAATGCCCCAGAGGGCTTCTGGAACCCGGACTGACTGCGGCCTCCCCAGAGCTTTGGGTCAGCAGGGCCTGAGATTTTGTCCTTCTAGCAAGTTTCCCAGGGGTGCTGGTCGGGGACCCCCTCTGAGAACTAGAGCTCTAGACTGAACGCCAAACACTCAAGTGCTCATCCTGTCTCTGCTCCTGGCCAGCTTGAGGCCCCGCACGTCCCCGGGCCTCAGTTTCTCCATCTGTACACGTGTGTACAGGGAGAAGCAGCTCGAGACCTCCCATGTGGCATGTGATGTCCATGAAGAGGACGGTGGAAACCACAAAACAACCGGCACCTTCCCAGGAGCCACGAAACCCATTTGTAGTGAGCCGCATGCCCCCGGGAGATGGCAGCCCCTAGTCAGTGTGGGAATCTGTGCCGCGCTCAGCACTGCCAGGGGTAAACCTGAGGGGGCGGGGCACAGTGAAGGATTAAAGAAGACAGACAGGAGAATAAAGCTGGGGCTGGGTAGGATGCTGCTCTCGGATGGAGGGACAGTGCCCCAGCCTGCAAGCCGAGTCTTTATTTTATAGCCAGATTCCATGAGGCAAAGTAAGGGCGTGGCCAAGATGCTCACCATGTTCTCACAGGTTTTGAATCTACTCAATTACAGGCACCTGAATTCTATCAAGCTTTGTTTTGGCAGCACTTGCTGCACCTCCCACAGCCTACCTCACTCAGCCACGTGGGACCACAGGTTCGGACCATAGGGTCAAGCTTACAACGATAGCCTTTGGCTGTAATTGTGCTGGGAGGCCTTTGCCCTTTAAGCTGGGACTTGCACGTGGCTTTGCCACGAGAGGACCGTGCCCTCTCATTAATCTGAGGCTTGAACTTGTCCAAACGCTGTAGCCACTCTGCACAGGAATTCCTGTCCCCCAGCACATCCCCACCTTCCTCTTCTTGTACACCTCCACTAACAGAGAGCTCAACCCCTAACATGACAGGATGCTCCATCCCAAGAACATTTTGTGGGGAGGGATTGACACAGGCCCGTAAGCCAGGACAGGCGGAAAAGGGAAACTGAGACAAGATAAACAGCAGTTGCAGCCACCTAGTAAATCCTATCTTCCCTAAACCAAAGAAACTTGAGAGTAAACTGTTTGCACTTCTCCTCCCCAACCAGAGGGGAACTGGCTTAAATCACCCTACCCAGGAAGACAGCAGAAATCCAATCAGTGCCCTTTGCCAACCACACCCAAGGACAGATGAAGTTAAGAGAATAAATCTCATTTTGGTACAACATAAAGCTGATGAATATTCTATTAAATCCTCTCTCAACACCTCCCCTAAATACCCAGCCTTTAAAACCTCTCAAAACAAAAATCCCAGTGCACATACCGTCCCTCCTGGGAGCACGCCCCGTGCCTCTCCCACCGTCTCCCCCCACAGCGTGCATCTCCTAAACTCTAAGGGACACCATGAGGCTTGCAACCAGGGCAGCAATGGGCAGCGGCAGTTCATCCCAGACAAACCCCCTGAACCTGCCCCCAAGGCCCCTCTTCTCTGACTTCTTAGTGAGCCAAGCAGCCCAGCCCGGGCCCATTTCCCCAGCCCTTTCTGGCTTCACTGTCCCCAGCTTTAATGAACGTCCTCTAAGATTCACCTGGAGTTGTGTTGTGAACGTTTTCCTGCACAAAGTCAAGAACCTACACACTACCGGCTGCTCCTGGGAGACCCACAAGGGCCAGGTCTCCTTTCCAATAACAGGGTTGTTTATCTGTTCTTAGTGCAAGTTCAAAATCTGCCTTCCCATGACGGACTCCCCAGGCCACCCCTCCTGGGTCTCGGTGTCCTCGAAGATCCCTTGTAGCTTTGATATTGACACCTGCCCTGGAGACAGCGGGACCTGGGGAGAGCCAGTGTGAGCCTCTGAGCCCTGTTTCCCTCTGCAGTAGGGGCAGGAATGAGAGAAAAAGGCGAGTCTAGAGCTCAATGTCAATGTGAGAGGCTCAGGTCACTATGAAGTGGTGATGTGGCCTCTGCCCGGAGTTCGGCTGGGAACACCCCTTCCAGGTCGATGGACTTTCCTTGAGGCCTGTCTGTCTGCAGGTGAGAATGAGCTACAGCCCCCACTGGAAGTGGGGCATTTTTTATCATAAGCACCCCCACCCCCCTCTGTTGGAACTTGTACCTGACTCCCTTTAGAGCCTGTGGCCAGTGCCCCGGAGTGGCCCTCCACAGACCTCTTCCACTGGAAGTGCTGGAGGCCATGGCCGGCAGCCGGGGGTGTCTGTAGACGAGGTGCTCACTCAGTGGCGTGAGTCCTGGCTCTGGCTCCCTGCTGCAGCATCTTAGCGCTGAAGGGCCTGGACCAGGATCTCACCCGTATCTGAGCCTGAGGTCCTACAGAAATGCCCATCCTCCTCTGCAGGCAGCTGGACTCCTGGTTGCAGGCAGCAGAAATGCACACCGATTGAGCAGAAATAGGATTGGACACTGGGCACCTCTAATCACGGGGAAGGACTGGGAAACACAGTGCCCAGACTGCAGTCCAAACCGCCATGCCACCAAGCCAGTTTGGGGAGGGCCTGGCCACAGAGCACAGGAGGCCACCCATCGGCTCTGTCTCCTGGACCACAGGACTGCGCACTGCTGCCCACTGCCCACACTGCCCCAGACCCCCATTTAGTTGCGCTGTGGCCCCTGCCATCACCAGAATCTCATTCCCAGCCCCCCGAATTGGCAGACCTCGGCTAATGGGTCTGCGCCTGTGCTGCTAGGGAGGCTGGGAAAGCGGGAAGCTGGGGTTTTCAGCTTCTGGAACAGCAGGTAGGCTCTGCCTCCCACCAGGAGTGGGAAATCCTCCAAATACAGAAAGAGGGTTCAGAGCTGGGGCAGGAAAACAGACTAGTGGCCACTCCTATTCAGTACAACCCACCTTTGGCAAGCAGAGATGTGCAGGAAGGTCACTGGTAGGGTACAGATAAAAATAACCACTCAGGTCCTGGCCAGTTTGCTCATTGGTTAGAGTGTTGGCCCACAGACTGAAGGGTCAAGGGTTCGATTCCCTGTCAAAGGTTCAGTCCCTGGCGCATGTGAGAGGCAACCAATCAATGTGTCTCTCATGTTGATGTTTCTCTCTCTCTCTCTTCCCCCTCCCTCCCTTTCACTCTCTCTCTCTCTCTCTAAAAAAAAAATTTAAAAAAATAATGGAAAAAATATCCTCTGGTGAGGATTAAAAAAATAAAAATAACCACTCACCCTGAATACAGACTATATGCCAGTCACCCGTCTCGAGGCTTGTTGTGGATAAGCTGGCCTAGGCCTCTCAGGATCCTTATAAGGGAGGGGCTTTTATTATTATAACCACGCCCTCCGTTTCACCAGAGAGGGGCCTGTGGTCATGCAGCTGGTGAGAAGCAGACCCGGGTGAAAGCTCCGCTGCCCGGTCCCTGGGCTGTGTCCCGGCACTCTCCACTCTTCCCTCCGTCTTACACAGCGGAGACCCTGTCACCCTCGGGAGCATATGCCGCTGGAACACAAGGCAGATGGTGCCCAGGACCGGCCATGGGTGTAGAGGAGGCAGCACTGACCTGGGATACGTGGAGGTCATCTGGAAAGGGACCTTCTGCCTGCGCCCATCCTGTTCCCCTGCTTTCTCAGCCCAGGGCCCAGCCTGACTCTAGAGACTTGTCCTCTACAAGGACACTGAGGGTGGTGGGAATTGCTGGCACTGGGAGGTGAGAGGTGCCTTCCTGTAGGGCCAGCCCTGCCCAGACAATGCCAGTTGTCCCCAATAGCCAGAGAAGCTCCTGCGGTCATCTGTAAACAGCGGATGCAGGGCTTTCCAACCCTGGCTCGACAATGAAGTCACCTGGACAGTAAATATCTGTATATCCACGCCTGGGCCCTGCTCACAGGGGTCACTCAGGGATTCGTGTGTCTGAGGTGAGTGGGGCATTAGTAGTGTGAAGTGTTCCCGGGTGATTCTAATGTGCAGCCCAGGGGGGAACGCCTGCCCTGGGAATGTGGACCTTCCCTAGGCCTGTGAGGCTGGGAGGGGCTCCCTGCTGTGCCCACCCCCCACTGTGCTTCCCCCCACACCTCCCAGGAGTCCCAGGCTGGACACTGTAATATGCACGTGGAACAGGAGGCTCTGACAGGACCCTCTCTCTCAGTGTTACAAGGCAGCCTGGAGGGAGAGGCCAAGGGCTCCGAGCAGAGCCAGAGCTGCCAAAAGGAGCCACACCTGTTGTGGAAATTCTGAACCCCACAAAAGGCCACCTCCTCTAGGAAGCCCCCTGAGCACCAATTCATGGGGATCTTGCCCCTCTGAGTTCCTCCAGCCATGACTAACAGCCTGGTAACATAACAGACCAGCTCTGATGAGATAGTACCCTGCTAAAAAGCCTTTGCTAGCTCCTCATTGCCCTCAGGATAGAGTCCCAGTGCCCTACCCTAGTGTTCAAGACTCCCCCAAAAGCTGGCCACCACCTCCCAGTCACCCACCACTCCCCTTTGCATGTGTGGGAAAAGCCTGGCATTTCAGAGCCTACACAGACCCAGGTGCCTAATATGGTTGCTATGTAGATTTAATAATGCAGAGGATGTGCCCTGACCGGTGACTCAATGGTTAGAGTATCAGCCGGAGCACCGAAGGGTCACGGGATTGATTCCCATTCAAGGACATGTACCTGTTTGTAGGTTCAATCCCTGGACCTGGTTGGGGCACGTGTGGGAGGCATCCAGTCTATATGTCTCTCTCACGTTGATCTCTCTCTCTCTCTCTCTCTCTCTCTCTCTCTCTCTCTCTCTCTCTCTTCTCTCCCTCCCCTCTTTTTCACTCTTCTAAAAATCAATGGAAAATATATTCTCTGGTGAGGATTAACAAATAGTAATAATAATAATAATGTAGAGGATGTAAAATACATAGTATAGGACCGGCACACAGGAAGTCCTTTAAAAAGTGCCAACTACCACCACCATCATCGTTAGCACTATCATTACTATGGGCATGATCACCATCACCATCATCATCACTATCACCATTATCATCAGCATCTACAGCATCACCACCATCACCATCATCATCACTATCACCATTATCATCAGCATCTACAGCATCACCACCATCACCATCATCATCACTATCACCATTATCATCAGCATCTACAGCATCACCACCATCAGCATCATCACTATCACCATTATCATCAGCATCTACAGCACCACCACCATCAGCATCATCACTGTCACTGAGGCCTTGTTTATTCTGGCCCTTCCTCCTGGATTGCCCTTTACTCCTTTCTCATGTAGAAATGGTATAAGCGAGTATAAGTTCCACTCATTCTCCGTGGCCTAGCTCAAATGCAGCCTCGTCCATGAAGCTTCCCTGATACCTTCAGTCAAGGAGTGCTGGAAGCCTACCAGTGCCCCCTGGCTGCCGTGTGTGTGTGTGTGTGTGTGTGTGTGTGTGTGTGTGTGTGTGTGTGTGTTGTGTGTGTGTGTGTGTGTGTGTGTGTTTTCTCGCACCAAAACTACAGCTCACCAGTCCCTTCTCACACACTCTCTACTTCCCTTCATCTCCCCTTAGCTGTTTTCTGAGCAGCTTTCTGGGTAACCTGCCCCACAGCACAGATGATCAAACTGGGGACACTCAGGCACCTGAGAAAGTGCTTGGGTTGCTCACTCCTGTCTCCATGGCCCTCATCAGCTGCCTCATAATCTAATAGACCACGTCCCTTACCAACATTACTGTCCACCAAGCCGAAATCCATATTGCAATTCCTCTCCTTTCTTAGATGGTGGCACAGACCAGAGGCCCTCTCTGGGCATGTGTCCTTGGAGGAGTCACTCCCTCTTTGGGAGCCGCAGTTTCCCCTCCATCCACAGGATGTGTGGGTGCAGGGCTGGAAGAGTTCAGAGTCTCTTTCGGACTCAAGCATTCTGAGCCTGACCGTAGGTTTGGGCCTTCTTGGCTCTCCCCCTTCTCCTCTATAGGTATTGTGTGGTGGGCTCTGCCCAGATCAGGCCTCCTCAACCCAGAAAGGTGCAACAGTCGCTCTTCTGTTCTGGAGAGGCTGGCTTGGCTGAGGGCTGGGGCAGGCACCATGTGAGGCTTGCTCGGCCCCCTCTCAGTGAGAGGCACAGAGCAAGGGCCCCTCAGCTCTGTTACCTTCAGCTGAGAGCTCAGAGCTCTGGGCCCAAGAGCCCAAGGGGAGGGGTATTTACGGTTTAATAATTGGCCTATTGATTCTCATTTATTTGCTGCCAACGGGGCTCACTGAGGAAGTGAAGGCGAAAGGGCTGTGTTTGTAAATAGGTCTCCAGTTGGCCCCATCACTCAGCCTGCTCTGAACAGGGAGGTGAGCTGGGTTAATATACTGCAGTGCCCTCTGCTTAGCCAAGCCCTGACATGAGCCCCAGGGACACCACACCAGCCGTTCAGGCCAAGCCGTCGGGCCCTCCTGAGCCCAGGCCCCTTCAGAGTTGGCAATGAATCTCATACCAGGCTCTCTGTTCACTGTCTGTTTTGAAGGAAGATGAGCAGGGTTAGAGTGCTTGGCCCAAGAGCCCACTTATCAGATGAGAACACTGATTTTTACAGAGATTGTATAGTTTATTGGAAGACACACTGCCAGGAAAGGGTGGGGAGGCAGGACTGAAACTTGGACAATTTCAAGGAGCTGACTCTACTAGTTAGCTACTGCTGTGTAATAAACCAGCCCCAAATTTAGTCGCTTAGAACACAACGGTTATTTCTCATGAGTCTGTGGTTCAGCTGGGCAGTTTGGCCGATCTTAACTAGGCTTGACTGATGAGGGCCTGGTCACATCGAGGTCTGTGCCGGAAGATCCGCTGGGACTGGCTGCTGAAGGTTGACCTGCGCTAGGACAGCTGGCTCTGCTCCATGTGTCCCTGGCGTCCCTCTAGCAGACTAGCCTGGGTTTGTTCTCGCAGAGGTGGCAGGAGTCCCAGAGAGGAAGTGGCAATGCCCGGGCACCTAAACTGGCCTCTGCTGGCATCACGTTTTTACTACTGCCTGGGCCGGAGCAAGTCCGAGTGGGAAAGCAGAGCTTAACACCGCGGATATCGCTGAGGCCGTTAATGCAATCAGTCCACCACACTGACTCAAGCGCTTTGCACTTCCCGCTATTTCCAGGAATTCTGCTCTTCCCTCACAAAGAATGAAAGCCTCGAATGAACAGGAAATTCTGTTGCCTTTCCCCAAGTCTGGGTAGCAGGCTCAGCCCTTTGAAGAAACACGAGGCTTGATCTGGGTGGCACCAGCATGCAGAACTGAGACTTAAAGAGTTGGGCTTAAGACATGGAGGGATGTTCCAAGCACGGAGGCTGTCCCGCGATAGCAAAGGCTCCTTCGAGAGGTAGTGAGCTCCCTGTCGCCAGGAATGCGTGAGCTCAGATAGGATGCTGACTGCATGGCTGCAGGAGGGATCTGCCTCCAATAAGACTGGATGCAGACCAGATAAACTCCAGTCTCCCTTCCAGCTCCATAAATCCAGAAGCTTATAAAAGAGCCGGCCAATTACTGCAGACCAAAGGCTGAGAAACGCTGCTATCCAACCGCTACCATCTCTCCCAGGCTGGCCCCAGGCATAGCGGGTCCCAAGGCAAGTCCATCAGAGAGCTGCTCTCTAGCAGAGAACATAAGAGCTCAAGAGATTCAGAAATCTCTCCAGCCTCATGGCAAAGAAGGGGAGAGTGAAGCCCAGAGCAGAGAGCCCCAGCCAGCTCCAGAGAGGCAGCCTGGCAAAGCGAAGAGTGTGGGCTCTGGAGGCAGACACCCCTGGTGGGGATTGACCCCAGGAGGACCCCAGGCCCTAATCTATAGAGGGGATAACACTGCCGTGCTGGGGGGCTGTGAGGGTTAATGAGGTAAGGTAAATGGAACAGAGACTCAGCAACTGTATTTTTTCTTTTCTTTGAGTCACAGCAGATAAAAACAAGAGCTGATAGAAAATCCATGTTTCCTCGGTGTCCCTGCGGCTCCTTGTCCCTGCCTCTGCCCTGCTTGTCCAGAGGGGTCAGCTCAGACTTCTGGGTCTAGATGGAAGGACATGGAGTCCCCAAGGAAGGCAGGGCGGGGGGGGGGGCTGTTGTTCAGAATACCCCGCTCCACACCCCTCCATCCAATGGTCATAGAAGGAGTGGCTGACCAGCAGGCCCTGGACAGACTGGAACAATTCACCAGCCACCTGCCCCCTCCTTCTCTTCGGGCCTCCGGGAAGCGTCCTTTCTCTGTGGCAGGAACCTCATTAATGGAGAAAGAGGTGGGGAGGGGGTGGAGGGGCGGTCTATTGACAGCCTCTTCCACTTTCCGGAGCCCAGGAGGTTTCTTAGATAATAATAGTAACAGAGCCTCGCCTTCGAGCAGAGCCTCGTCTCCTGGAGTCTGCATAGCTCTCAGTGGAGCGGGCTCAGTGCAGAGCGGAGCGGGCTCAGTGCAGAGCGGAGCTGTCCTGTGGCTGCTGGCATCTACTGACCCCAGCCACCTGACCAACGGACCCACGCAAGGACTGACGGACACAGCGATTGTCCGGCTGTGTCAACCAGCTAGCTGACACGGGCTATCTCACGACCACATGACTAACAAAGGGACTGGCCAACTAATTGGATG
The DNA here is from genome assembly GCF_963259705.1 of Myotis daubentonii. Classification (NCBI taxonomy): domain Eukaryota; kingdom Metazoa; phylum Chordata; class Mammalia; order Chiroptera; family Vespertilionidae; genus Myotis; species Myotis daubentonii. The sequence goes on from NC_081852.1 coordinate 21,794,398, forward strand.
ACAGACACGGTGAGATCTGACTGACAGATTCAGGGGTCAGGCAACACATTGTTTGATTGACTGAAGACTGTCTCACTAACTCAGTGACAAAGCACTGACTTAGAGACTGACCAATTAATTGACCGATTGTCTAATAGACTCATGGGTTGCCTGCCTATCTATCTCACTGAGTCAGGACTGACAAACCTACCATCTAACTAGTCTGATTGACAGACTCATGTGTTTCCTGACTAAAGATTGTCTCACCAACTAACAGAGAATGTCTATCTGACAACCTGTTGCCCGAGGCTGTTTCATTACCGACTAACTCACTCATTGACATTATGATTGACCAGTAACTGACTGAATGACTTACCAACGGACCCGCTGATAACTGGCTGCTTCATGCACTGACGGGCCTTTCCCACTAACCCTCACATCAACAGTTGGCAGACCCACCAAAAGATTGACAGTTGGGTTGACCTAGTAATAACTAACTGACTACCTGACTGCAGAGACTAACACATTGACTGCCTGACTGACAGCCCAATTCACTGGCTGATTGAAAGCAGATAGGCCCAGTCAGCGGCAGCCGGCTGGCTCACCGGCCTGATGGACCGCCCCACTGTGTAACAGCTGTGGCTGCCTGGCTGACCTGTCGGCACTGACAGCTGGCTGGCGGGCGGACCACCAACACTGCAGCGGCCTGCTGTGCTGACCGCGGGCCCAGAGGGCCGACAGGCTTCCTGGCTGATGGAGGAAAACATTTTTAGGAATCCTTTTGGGTTCTTGGCTCGTTCTCTTTCCTGACCCCTCATCTCCCAGCTCAGCTTTTTCACCTCAGGCTCTTTTTAATTTAATTTTTTAATTTTTTGTACACCTCATGCATACCAAGTAAAGTAGATACCGTACATGAAACGCCTAAAGAATGAAAGTAAAATGAGCACCTGTGTGCTGCCACGTAGATCAGAGCTGGAATAGCGGCCTTGCCGGCTGCTTCCTCCACAGCGAGCTACCTGGGGAGCTTCTGATGAACATCCATGCCCCGGCTTCACCCCACCAGCTGCTAATCTAACTTAAGGGGTGCACAGGGGCCGGCATCAGTGCTTTAATTTTTTCCAGCTTTTTAAAGTATAATCTATATATAAAAAGACCTAATATGCAAATAGACTGAACATCGGACAACTGCACAACTGTTCACTATGACGTGCGCTGACCACCAGGGGATGCTCGGGGAACATGGCGGGTGTCGGTGGTAGTAGGATGGTGCAGCAGGTGAGCAGGGTGCCAGACCAAGGCGGGGCACTGGTTGCTGTCATCAGGGCAAGCTTCTGGTGGTTACTGAAAATTCTTTGCTCCTGTGCGCTGCAGTCCTGCCTGGTGCTTGCACCCGCTGCAGGCGTCCGGCATCAATCCTGGTGGCTCAGTGCCATCAGTGGGTGCAAGCAGTGGCTGCCAGCCCTGATCGCTCCTAAGGGCTTCTCCACCTCCCCCTGCTCCTGAGGGACAATCAGGGTAGCAGCCACAGCTCGCACCCACTGATGGTGCCAGTCCCCCTGCACCTGCTGCTGGCACCAGCTCCAATTGCTCTGCGCCATCAGCGGTTGGGAGCAGGGCCCTCACTGTCAGCACGTGGGAGTGGCAGCGGTGGGAATGAGGCTGCTGGCAGAGAGGGGACCAGGGAGCCGGAGTGGGAGGGGCTAGGTGGCAGCATGGAGGATGGGCTGAGACCTGCCCCTGTGCCCACCGCAGCCTCTCAGCCCCACAGTTCCTTTCAAGGTGCACGAATTCATGCACTGGGCCCCTAGTTGACATATAAAAATTATATACTGTATAAAGTGTACAATTTGATGTATATATACATTGTGAAATGATTACATAATCAGTATAATTAACACATATCACCTAACTTAGTTACCATTTTTGAGTGTGAAAACACTTAAGATCTACCCTCTAGGCAACTTTCAAGTATGTAACACAGTGTTATTAGCTGTAGTCACCATGCGTACAGTAGACTCCAGACTCATTCATCCTGCACATCTAAAACCTGTGCCCTATGACAGTCTCCCCATCTCCCCTCCTCAGCCTCTGGCAACCCCCATTCTACCCTCTGTTTCTATGAGTTCAACGTTTTTAGATTTACTTAGCCTAATGCCCTCAACGGTCGTCCATGTTGTTGCAAATGGCAAGATTTCCTTCTTTTTAAGGCAGAATGTATACTCACTGTATGTGTATGCCACTTCTTCTTAAACACTCATTTGTCAGCATTCACTTGGGTGATTGCATACCTTGACTATTGTGAATAATGCTGCAATGACAGGCGAGTGCAGATGTCTCTCAGCGATCCCGATTTCATTCTCATTTTGGATAAATACCCAGAAGTGATCGCTGGAGCACAGGGCAGTTCTGTTTTCCGTGTTTTGAGGAAACCTCACACTGTTCTCCATATTGGCTGCACCAGTTTACACTCTGGCACCAGTGCTTTCGCAAAGCCCTCGAAGGATTCTGCGTGGCAGGCTGCAAGAAGCCACCCATTGTCTTCACTATCAGAGAAGTGTAAACAAGGATCCCAGAACGCTGGTGAACCTTGAGCCCCTGGCAAGGGCCAGAGCTATGCACCAATAGTTTAGCCCAGACAATGGGGGCTCAAACTGTTTCCTGACCAAATAGTCTCAGAGTAAATCTTTCTAATATTTACTGACCTTTAAGATAGTCTGTCCATTACCGTAATTACCTGCCTAAGAGCTAGTAGATGTGTATCCAAAATTGAATAAAAGGTTGTCAAGGCCTGGGCACCAGTGAAAGTCCTTTCTCTGGCATTGGGCTTGCCCGCCTGGCCCCCGATAATTCCAAATTATTATTCCTTGTCTCGTCTCTTTAATTTGCGTGCGGCCCCTTCTCCAGATCCCGAACCCTGAACCATGCGGGACGTGGGTCTTCACAGCAGGCCGAGCATCACAGTCCTTGGCTCAGCCTCACCACCCGAAGTGTGTCTGACCCCACAGCCTCAGCGTCACCCGGGGGCCTGTAGGAAATGCAGGCTCTCAGCCCCACGAGCCCATCTGCATGGGAATCTGCTTGTTAGCAGGACTCCGAGGTGACCATGTGCACCTTAACGCTGGCGAAGCCCTGCCCTCAGCGGTCCCTGCGTGCTCCTCCCGAAGGGCTCCCCGCTCCGTGGCCAGAGGAAAACACCGCCTCCAATCTGACTCATTCTCCTCTTGCCTTTCTCTGTGGCTTCACCTGCACCATCGGGTTTCATTTGCTTGCTCCGGTTCTTTACATCCAGGTGCTCACTCTGCGTGTACTGTCCTGCGTGTTATTTTCTAGATGTGCCCATGCGGTGCATAGCTACAGCGGCTTCGTTTCTCACTGCTGTGCAGTAATCCAGCATGTGACCATGCAACCAAGTATACACGCTGGAAAGGGTGCTTGGGCTATTTCCAGTGGTTGTTATTTGGGCTCGTTGTGTGGTGGGTTGTTGCTCGCTGCGACATTCATTCTTATCAGTTTCTCCTGGTGCACGCGTGACTGTCTCTGTGGGACAGGTAGCCGCTGGATGCGTATGTCCAGCTTGTCCGGTAACGTCAAACTGTTCCCAGGCGCACATGGAGAAGGCCTGCTTCTCCCCTCCCTGTGCGCACCTGCCCCTCCTCTCCCGCCTCCTCTCCTCGCCTCCAGGGAGAGCAGCACAGACCTGACAGCCTCCTCAGTATCACTGTTTCCCACGCGAGGCACCTTGCTTCCTGGGGACAGGTGGGGAGTCGGGTGCCTGGGCTTGTCTTTTACTCTCAGCCTCTTCTCATCCTTTCCCTTCTCTTCCGTTTCAGCAGACCAGACAGCGGGGAAGAGGCTTGTATGGGTTTTCTGGGGTTCAGCCCAGCCTCAGGCTGAGGGACTATCGAGGGTTCGGGAGACTTAGGGGCTGAGAAAAGGAAATGATGGTATTAGTCTCTTCCTCAGAATAGAGAGAGAGAGAGAAAGAGAGAGAGAGAGAGAGAGAGAGAGAGAGAGAGAGAGATTGATTTACTATAGAAATTGCCTCATGTGGCTATGGAGGCTGTGGTCCCACAATCTTCGTCTATAAGCTGGAGAACCAGATGTCGGTGGTATATAATTCAGTCTGACCCCGAAGGCCTGACACCTGGGGGCTGCTGATATAAGTCCCAAAGTCTGAAGGCCTGAGAGCCAGGAATGCCAATGTCCAAGGGTAGGAAAGGTGGATGTCTCAGCTCAAGAAAAAACATTATGAATCCCCACTGTCTCACCTTTTTGATCTATTTAGGCCCTCAATAGATTGGACGATGATGGCCCCATTGGTGAGGGTGGATCTGTACTCAGTCTGCTGATTCAAATGCTAGTCTCTTCTGGGGACATCCTCACAGACTCACCCAGGAGTAGTGTTTGACCAGCTACCTGTGCATCCTCAACCCAGTCAAGTGGACACATAAAATCAGCCATCACAAGCGTGTAATCACGAGAGGCTATAACACACAAGCTTCATGGGGTAGTGCTGGGACAGGGCTGCAGAAGGGAAGTCCTTCCCAGCAGGAGGCCATCCAGAGCTTATGGCTTGGGGACCACAGTGCAGAGGGGAGGAGGACAGGGAACTCCTGGGGAGAAAGGGGGGCTGGAGAGGGGGCTCACCTGTCCAGGGGATGTCATTCTATAGCACACAGGCAGGCTCTGGGTCAGAAGGCAGCCCTAAGGGGCAGAGCAGCTTTGGGGGGGCCCTATGACCACAAGGCTCTATCTTATCAATGGCCAGAAGCTATGGGGTGAGGTTCTGTGGGGGAAGGCAAAGCTATTTAGGCAGCCATGAATAGTCAGACATCTGCTTATGTATTTGAGCTATTTTTTAAACTATTGGATGTGTAGCAATGTGAGTTCAGCGCTGCCAGGCTTTTGAGCTAGCAGGTCTAAGGCTGCAGAGAAGAAAGAAATAGCTGAGGGCCCAATACATGGGCGGCCCATTCATGTATATAACAGGGACTCCTGGGGACAGAGCACCAGCGAAGTCCTCTTTTAGTCTCGAACCCACAGCCCCTGGCAGGTTCAGGGTGGTTCTGAGGTGAGTCACAGGCCTGATAAGCCCCATTTGCATTGCGGTAGAAACAGTTTACAATAAGCAGCACACACTGCCATGCACCAAGCTCTGTGCTAGTTCCCTTGTTGCCTCCTGGGGCCTTTGGAGCAGTGGGAGCCGCCCAAGGCTGCAACAGAGCCCCTTCCCAGCAGCACCCTCCTCCCACTGCCCCACGGAACCCCACCTGTACCGCTCTCACTGATAACCCTGTCTCCTCAAGTGTTGTCCATGCAAATGCCCTTTCCAGAGGCATCGAAGTGGTGAAGGAACTTTGGAGCCAAGTGTCAAATGATAGCAACAGCAAGCATTCATTGATTGTGTATTTATTTATTTCAGAGAGGAAGGGAGAGGGAGAAAGAGAGATAGAAACATCAATGACGAAAGAGAATCATTGATTGGCTGCCTCCTGCACAACCCACACAGGGATCTAATCCGCAACCCGGGCATATTCCCTGACCAGGAATCGAACCATGACCTCCTGGTTCATAGGTTAACGCTCAACCAATGGAGCCATGCCCGCCGGGATCATGGAGCATTTATTATGCAGCAGACACAGCATCAAGCATTTTCAACCTACTTATCTCCTTTGGTCTTCACAAGAAACATGCTGGATTAGGTCATATTCTATGCATACACAAGAATACAGGGTGGGGCAAAAGTAGGTTTACAGTTGCGAGTGCACAAAACAGAGTTTATTCTTGTGTTACGTATTAATTGTTGCATTATTTTCCATACAAACTGTAAACCTACTCTTGCCCAGCCCTGTATGTGTATGTGTGTGTACCTGTACACAAAAGGTAGCATACTTTGCATACTGTTCTGCACCTTGGTTATTTTCTGTCAACAATACACCTTGTAGATGATTCCATTTCATTACCTATTTAGCGTTTCAGTGTATGGTTGTACCAGAATTTAGCAAACAAACCTCTCTCGATGGACATTTAGATTTTTTCTGATATTCCTTGTACTTGGTTCATTTGGGGGGAAGTTCCTAGAGGTTAAATTTCAGTGTCACTCAAGTACCTCAAGGAGTTGGAGCCGCCCACCAGGTGGGGTTCAAGACTGTGATTCTTGGAGAAGGAGGAGGGGTTGAGAAAGGAGGGAGCCAGGGGCAGGAGGAGGGAGAGGAATAGAGTGGGTGGAGGGTCCTCCCCGGAGGCAAGGAGTGGAGCTGGGCTGGGCAGGGCTGTGGGCTGCAGGCCCAGCGATGTGCTGAGGCTGTGCTGGTGGGTGGAGTCAAGGAAACTGGTAGAAGGCATAGGCCTTGTGTGTTTTTCCATCCTTCCCAAAGTCTGCTGCAAATTGCCCACCTCTCCCTGCACCTGCTCCCCCTCCGTGCCACCCCATTCCCCGCCTGGGAAAATCCAGTCAGAATTAATAAAAGCAGCAGATTGCTTGGAGACGAAGGGCGAGGGATGGAGACAGTTTGGGGGCCTGATATTTCCCTCATGTGCAATAATCTGGTGGTGAGGTCTAGAAACAAAACCCGTTTTGTGGCGCCTTTATTAATATTAGCTCCCAATGCATAATTACCTGGCAAGCCCAGGGGGCTGATGCCCGTGTCCCACCCCCACTGCTCGCCCCTGGGCTGGGCCACCTGCCCCAGGGGCCGCAGGAGGGTGCAGGCACTGGAGAGGAGGCAGGCCGGCTCTTCCCACACACGTGGGGCCACTCTGGGGTCTGGGCTGCTAAGCTCCAGTCTCCTGGGGAACGCGAGCATTTCCCTGCTCCGTGGAACCCCAGAGGGCCCAAATCCATGGAATCTAGGGGTTCAGGCCTAGGCTGGAGTTCTCCTGGAGGAGCCAGTGTCAGGCACTGCCGAGGCGCCCCCCATTTGGCTCTCTTGGCTGCTGAGGGGTCACCATGTGGCTGTGGGGCTGTGACCAGCACAGCTCCCCAGGGCAGCTGCCACCACATCCTCCTGACTCTGCGCACTAGAAACTCTCAGGCCTGGGACACAGCTGGAACCCCTGTGTCCTGTCCTCTCCCTGGGGAAGGAGGCTTGTCCCTCCAGGGCAGCGCCTCTGCTCAGCAGCATTGCTCTGCAGTGGGCGCTGGGTTGCCTTTGGCAAGATGCTTGCCTTTTCTGACTTCAGTTTCCCCAGCTGGACAATAAGGGTGCCTCCTGGGGGTCCTCTCTTGCTGCTTCATATTGCCTGGTGCAGGTGTCGGGAGTCCCAGAGTTACTCCCCACCCTGCCCTGGAGAGACCACACACACACAGTCCTTTCTGCTCCCACGTGATGCTGGCACAGGGAAACCGGGGGTCCCCGCAGACGGGAGGGTGGGTGCAGAGCCTCTCCCCGGCAGGCCCCATGGAGGTGGGGAAGGGGAGGCAGGGAGGCAGCTGCAGCGCCTGTCTTCTAGACCCACCAGCTTCTCACCCCTCTGTCTCGCCTGCTCACTCTCCTCCTCTCCTTGGCCAGGCACGGAAACCAGGCCTGGAGTCTGGGGGAGGCGGGGGCACCGTCTAGCAGAGCTATCCAGCGACACTTTCAATCTGCTGCCTCTGCCCCTCGTTGTTCCGGAGCCGACGGCTCCGCTGCATCACCCTGGTGGTCAGAAGACGGGGGAGGGCAAGGGAGACCAGAAATACCAGAGAGAAATCAGCCTCTCTTAGGCACACCAGAGGCAGAATCGAGTAGTGATTACAGTAAATGAAGGTTCTGGAGCCAGACAGCCCAGGTTCAAATCCTGCTCTGCCGTCTGCCCGCTGTGTGACATTGGGCAAGTGACTTCACCACTCTGATCCCTCCTTTCCTCTTCCATAGATGGGGTCGTGGACAGTGTCCGCCTGCGTCAGGACCAAGTGAGGTACTACACACACAGTGCTGGGCCCAGGGCCTGGCGTGCAGGACACCCCGTGAGATCATTGTTCTGCCCTTAAAAAACCTCCCCTCCTCAGTAAGACTGCATTGTTTGGCCGATATCTGATTCGTGTCTGCCTTCCCCCACCGGACGCTAAGTTCCAGGAGGGCAGGAACTAGGCTGCTTCGTTGGGTCCTTGCTGGTTTGGAGATCATGATGATGCAGCCCCAGTGCTGACACTCTAGGGACACTGTTCTTTCCATTTGCATCCTTGCCAGCCCTGCACGTGCCTGCCCATGACCTTGCCCACCCGATTATGCCTCTTCCAGGAAGCCTTCCCTGATGCTCTCATTTCTATACATCCTCCCCCGCCACGCTCTCCACAGCCCCCATAGTCAGTGTGGCTCCATCTTCCCCGCCCAGAGCAAGCCCCCTGAGGCCAGGCGCTGCCTCCAGCTTTCCTGTCTCCCAGACTAGGCCCAGCTCGGGGGCTCCAGGTAAAGTTGGCCTCAGTCCTCTTTCATTTATTGGAGCCTCACAAGAACTCAGAAAAGAAGGCAAAGCGGACCCTATCCCCGTGTGAATGGAACTGGCACGGAGAGGTTGACTTGCTCAGTATCACACGGCTGCTGAGGGGCTGGGCTGGGATTAGGACCCAGGACTCCAGACACCTGGCCTCTGTTTGCCTCTTGCCCCTGGGAGCTCACACTCTCGTTGGGGAAGACAGGATGAGGAACCATTCAGAAGACAGCGGCAGATAATCAGGTTACTGTGACTGTGTGGGCCTCTTGGGTACCTCTTCCAAACATGAGTGAGGAAAGCATGCAGGGGAGACAGCCGCCTGAGCAGGGGCCCAGGTGAGTCCGGGAGGAGAAGGCCGGGCCTGGACTGCCAGAGGCCTTGAGTGCCAGGATGAGGCAGGGCTAGGCCCTCCCAGAGGCCCTGACAACGGCCCGAGTTTCCAGCCCATCTGCCCATGGCTGAGGTCAAGGAAATGGGGTACCCACAGGCTTCACCCCAAGCTGGGCCAGCTCCATCGTTAGCTGAGTTCCTGAGGGCCTACTGTGTGCATCCCACCCAGCCCTCCGCAGCTTTCACCATCACAGCAATCAGATGTCAGAGGCCCAGCATGGGGAAGGGACTCGTGAAAGCCACCCAGCAAGCCCGTGCCATGGCCCTGAGATTGGGTCCACAGGAATCAGGAGGCTCTGTCCTTAGCTTCAAGATCATCATTTCAGGGTTCCCGTCTGGACCTCCCCTCTCTAGGCAACCAGAAACCCGGATGCTAACCTCCAAGCCTGCCCCCCTGCGGCCCTAAGCCCAGGATGGGCGTCTCAGACCCTTAGCCCCACTACAGGCCAGGCCACCTGCGGTTTGTGGCTGGACTGAAAGCCAGCCCACACTGCCCCCTGGCTGAGCTGACCTAGATCAGCAGAAAATAAATCAGCCAAGTGCATCACCCGCTTCCCACCCTGTCCCCCAGGCCCAGCAGCCCAGCCTGTGCCCCTTGCCCCTCAGCTCAGCAGGAGCAGGGAGGACAGAGAAGATGAAGCCCCCTGGAGGGGGCGGGGACCATGGACTGAAATGGGAGCCACACCTTCCCTGTCTCTCCCGTGGCCATGAAGCTGTCATTCAGTCTCATTTTGTCTGTACAGCAACCAAGAGGTGGGCATTATTGGCCCATTTTTCTGAGGATGAACCTAAGGCTCAGAGAGGTTAAGGGACTCATCCAAGCTTACACAGCAAGTAAACGGCAAGGTTGATGCTGGTCTGCTGGCCCCCAGAGTGGGTGCTGGTTTCTTGTGCCTCTGCAGGTACTGGAGACCCTGCTCAGCTCCCCCTCCTCCAGGAGGCCTGGAGCCCTGGCCCCACAGAGACTAGGCCATGAGCACCTGCAGCCTTGCTTCTGTCTCCTGCTCTCCCCACACCCCACACTCACTCTGCCCGGCAGGCTAGGGTGGTGTCTAAGGGTTCAGGTTCTGACCCCCAACTGCCTGGTGTTGGGTCCTAGCTCCACCCCTTAGGAACGGATTTGGGCTGGTGACACGGTCAATTTTTTCATCTATAAAACGGGACTAATTGTAACAGCACCCACTTTCTGGGGTTGTTGCAAGGTGCCTGTGAGGTGACCTGTGACACACAGGAAGGGTGCAGTGGGTGCTGCTTTGGGTGTGCTTCCCATGGTGGGAGCTGGCTTTAAAGCAAGATGACCGGTATCCAGGGCCTGCCCCTCAGCCACTTCCCCTTTTCTGCCCCCTCTAAGCTGAACTGCAACCTTCTTGCATCAGGGCTGCAAGCCCCCACAGACCAGCCCATGTTGAATATTCTGTCAGTTGGCACTTGCTGAGTGGGTGGGTGGGTGCTGCCTGCCTTCAGGGAGCAGGGAGAGATGTCCATGGCCTGACTGGGAGGGAGCCATGACCAGAGCCATTTCCTTCCTCCTTCCCCAGGTCTGAGGAGGGAGCCCCCAGTGGGCTGGCTGGGTGCTGGGTGAGGAATGTACAAAGGGCCTGGCAGGTGGTGCGAGCTCTGGGCCCAGTGTTGGGTGGGATGATTCTAGAAGCCCGCTGGGCTGCTTCCCAGTGAAGGCTGCCCCACAAACCCTCCAGCTGGGTTTGGATGAGCAGGCGACTGATCGCAGGGCCAAGGCCCTCTACAGCGCTTCCGCAGACGGCTGACAATTACCCACCTGCATGCATCCCGTGTTGGGCTCCTTCCCACCTCCCTCGCAAGTAGCCCCCTCTATCCTGGACAGCTCAGGCAGGACGACAGGTCTTATCTAGCTCGATCTGAGGTCTGCTTCCTTGTACCTGCCTCCTTGGCTTTGTCAGGCCACCCTGGACATACACCCCTTCCTTCAGTTGGGGTAAGAGCTTGGGGTCCGGGCCCAAGTACATGGGTGTGACTCCTGGTTCTGACACTTTCTTCAGTCAGTTACTTCTCCTTTACGAGCCTCAGTTTTATGCTTTGCAAAATGGATGTTTTTAAAAAGCTTCTTCAAAGAATGTTTTAGGCCTAGGTCAGTGGTTCTCAACCTTCTGGCCCTTTATTTTTATTTTTATTTATTTATTTTTTTGCCTGTGTTTCTTATCTGGGCACTACCGGGGATACTTACTGCCCATGCCAATGAATCAAGACCAGCAGATCTCTCTGAGAGCTGTAGCACACCAGGACAATAGCTGTCAACCTTCTGGCCCTTTTAATACAGTTCCTCATGCTGTGACCCAACCATAAAATTATTTTCGTTGCTACTTCATAACTGTAATGTTGCTACTGTTATGAATAGTAATATAAATGTCTGATATGCAGGATGGTCTTAGGTGACCCCTGTGAAAGGGTCGTTCGACCGCCAAAGGGTTCGCGACCCACAGGTTGAGAACCGCTGGCCTAGGTGGTCCTCAATACCAGATTTCCTCCTCTACATATGAGAGGGAGTGGTGGCCGCTGGCCTCAACCTACCAAGCTCCCACCACTCCTTTCTCAGAGACCAATGAGGAGCCATGGAAGGCTTTAGAGCAGGGGCATGAGCTGTTATGTCACCAGACTCTCAGTCAGGGTCAGAGGGGCTCAGACGGGGTAAGACTGCTGTGATCAGGGGCCCAGGGGAGACTTCCTCTGGAGGTCTGGGGCCACCCAGATCTCCCTGATGTTGGCATTGCTCTGGGTTGATCCCTCTGACAATGCCATAAACTTCAAGGCCTCTCTGTCTTTAGTGGCAAATGCTGTCTGTATTTGTTTCCTGGTGCAAGACAAGGTTATCTCCAATTCCAGCCTCCACACTAGTGACTCCAAAGCTATAATCGCTCTGTCCAGCCAGTGGCCCATGAGCCACCTCTTCCTGAGAGCCTGGAAGCGACAGGCCAAGAGCCCAGCCGTAGACAGGGCAGAACAGGAGCCCCTGCCTAGTCTCCCACAGCGAGGCAAGACCCAGCTCCCAAGGGGATCCTCTCTCAGGCAACCAGAGAGCCCTTATGCAAGGTCCATATCCTGCATTTCCTGACCTGAGCCAGAGCACTGGACTCGGGTAAGGATCCCTGGTCTCAATCCCAGCTTTAGTGGCATTCGGCAGGTCACTTAACTTCTGTGAGCTTCAGTTTCTCTTTCTTTCTCTTTCCCTTTATCTATCTATCATCTATCTATCTATCTATCTATCTATCTATCTATCTATCTATCTATCTATCTCTGATTAAAAGTCCTTATTGACCTCCAGGAGTTGGTGTAGCATCAAATAGAACAGATACAACTGCAAAGCCCTTTCCCTGTAAATGGACTTACTAGCACTGTGCACTTGTACATGGAGAGCGCACTTAAGTGAGCTGTGGAACCTTGGGGAAGGCCCTCCCTACTCTGAGCCTCCGTTTCCCTGCCTGCACAGATGCTTTCTACGGCTCGTCCAGCTCCGAAACGCCAAGCGGCAGGTTCCTCTGTGGGGAAATGGACGTGCTGACAGGCCCTTCGTGTCTGCAACACGATCTTCTCTCTCGGGGGACACAGGCTCCCTGCTGGCGCGCCTGGTGATTAATACGCCCTGAGTGGGGCTCCTGACCTGCTGTCAGGGACATCGAGGTAAGTGCCCGTCCACAGGCTGAGGGCTCCGCCGATGAATAAATAATAACAGCAGTGGAGTAATGGGATCTGGGGAGGCCGCTTAGGATAATGGAGTGACAGACGTGGCGTTGAGCCCCAGGGACCAGGGCTGCTGGAAGAGCTCCTGGGAGGGCTGGCAGAGCACTGGTCTGTGCACATCTCAGCAACCTTCTGTCTGCTGACCATGACCACAATGGCCCTGTCCCAGTCCTGGGTGATCTGCACATGGTGCTTCTATTGCTGCTATGCATGCAGGCTTTGGACCACCCAGACCTGGTGCCGCTCTGCCCGGCTGAGCCTCAGTTTCCACATTTGCACACTGGACACGATAAGGAAAGGCGGTGTTACTATGCAGCAGCTCATCGTGAGCCCCCTGCTAGTGCTGCTGCTGGTTGTCCCCAAAGTGATCGCGCCCCTTTCAGAGCACTGACATCTTAACTCAAAACCGCCCTATGGACCATGCAAGGCAGGGGTGGCACCCATTTGCCAGATGAGGAGACTGAGGCTCAGAAAGGTTCATGCCTTTCTCCAGAAAATCCTAGCTCTGCACCTGGCTACGTTGTTCAACACTGACAACATTCCTGCTTTGGGTCCAGCTGTGTGCTGGGCTTATAGGTGGTGACACTAGTGAGTCAGTCTGTTCTGGAGAATCTCACAGTCCAGAGGGAGGGGAGGGGAGGTAAAGGGTGGGTCTTTCAACTGGGCCCCTAAACGAAAACCACAATGAGACATCACTACACATACATTAGAAGGGCCCAGGGAGAAAGGTGACAATACCTTTTGTGTTGGCAAAGACGTGGGTCAACTGGAACTACCTCACATTGCCAGTGAAGGTGTGAAATGTTACGACCACTTCACAAAAGGTCTGACAAGTTCTTGTAAGTCCAAACATGTAACTGTCCTTGACCCAGCAATTCCACTCCTACCTGTTAGCCAAGAGATATGAAACCATGTCTACACAAAGACATGGACATGAACATATATAATAGCTTTGTTTATAGTGGCCAAAGCCTAAAAACCCCCAAGTGTCCATCGACGGGTGAAGGGATGAATAAAAACTACCGATGCGTGAACCAAGGAGGGTCAATCTCAAAAATACTATGCTAAGTGAGAGAACCTGGCCACTAACGAGTACCCATTGCATAGAATCCAGCAAACGGGAAAGCTAGTCACTAGTGACAGAAAGTAGATCTGAGGCTGCTTTCTGGGGCCAGGTTAGTGTGGGGGGGGACAGACTGCAAAGAGCAGGAGGGCACTCTCTGGGGTAATAGAAACATTCTATGTCTTGACTATGGTTGCTGGTGGTTACACGAATATACACATTTGTCAAAACTCACAGAACTCTATATTTTTTGGGTGCATTTTATTGTCTATAAATCTTACTTCCTAAAGGTTGATCAAAAGTCAAATCAAAAGAAAACACAAGCACCAGAAAATAAAATTACTGATGAGAATAATCCAAATAGCTGGCAACCCCCAAAGAGCCTATGACTGTGAGAGTGGCCAACTAGAAGCTCTAACACAAACAGCCCATTGGTACGAGGTTGGTGGCTAGCGGGAGGGAGAAACTTTGCCCTATCCGGGCTGGCTACGTCACAGTGCCGTGGGGTATAGGCCCCTCCCTAAGCTCATGGGCCAGTCTCCTGCCCCCTCCTCTCCAGATGAGGATCAGGCAGCTCAAGAGAATTGGAAAGGGCTCCTCTGCTGGGGTCTTTGTTTGGTAGGATGGTGGTGAATTTGTGCGAAGAAAAAGGCTCCCTTTTTTCCAAGCAGACACAGCTCCTTGCCTCTTGACAAGCAGAGCATGGACTGGATTTCAACCTCTATTTGCCCCTTGGTCTAAGCCCCTGACTCTCAGTTTCCTTATTTATTAAATGGGACTGATCAGCTGTGAAGATCTAATGAGATAAGAGAAAGAAAATTGCTTTGGAAAGTATGATATGCTTGATAAATACCAGTTTCTCTTTAGCCCATAGATGGATAGAGGGAGAGATGAACAGATGGGTGGATAGATTATTGAATGGTTAGGTGGAAGGTAAGTGGATGGATAGATGGATGACAAAATCTCCAAATTCAAGCTCTGTGTTCTTTGTATTCTCTGGGAGCAGTGAAAGGCAGAGAGTGAGATTTGGGCCCATATCAGCATCTCCTGACCCCCGTTTTGTGTCACCCTCCCACCACTCCCAAAGAGGTTGACCCCGGCTCATGACTGTTTGGACCCCAAATGCCATGAGCAATCCTCCTCCTCACGCTGGTGGCAATGGGTTTGGCAGGTGGGTAGTGGGCTGAAGAAATGAGCCTGCTCCTCCCCCAGCTGATCCCCTCCCTCCTTGAGGTGGAGGGCTCCCCGTTTTGTGTCACCCTCCCACCACTCCCAAAGAGGTTGACCCCGGCTCATGACTGTTTGGACCCCAAATGCCATGAGCAATCCTCCTCCTCACGCTGGTGGCAATGGGTTTGGCAGGTGGGTAGTGGGCTGAAGAAATGAGCCTGCTCCTCCCCCAGCTGATCCCCTCCCTCCTTGAGGTGGAGGGCTCTGGCTGATGAGCTTCTTTCCTAGGCCCTGATCTACAATGAGATAAGCGGTTATTCCCTTAGCCTCTTTCTCCATAAAAGGATGGAGAGATGAGACAATTAAAAGGTGGTTCCCAGCCACCCTGGAGAGATTCAATGAATAATAACAGACTTCCAGCTGCAATCTGGCTCAGGCCTTGGGAACTGCCAGCTACAAAAATGGCTTAAGGGGCCCAGTGGAATGATTTAATTTTCTGGAGAACAATGGCCAGGAGGGAGCAGAGAGCTGAGTGCTAAGTATCTCCTACAGGAGGGGCCACTGCTCTCCAGCTCACCAGCCTGCTGTCAGATGCCAAGGCAGGGGTGTGGCGAGCCAGCACGGCCATGGCATACTCAGCCCCACATTGGGTACCTTATGTGCTGCGCCAGCTCAGCCAGGTTTGGTGAGCCTGAGTGGGGGCGGTGAAGGATTGAGAAAAGACAAGAGAATAAAAGCTGGGTCTGGGTGGGACGCTGTCCTCTCTGATGGAGAACTAGCAACAGTGCCATGGACTACAAGCCGTCTCTTTATTTTATAGCCAGATTCCACGAGGCAAAGTAAGGGCGAGATCAAGATGTTTACAACGTTCTCATGGGTTTCGATCCTACTCAACTGCATGCACCTGAACTCTATCAAGCCCACATCACTCAGGCACGTGGGGCCACGTGTTCGGACCATAGGTTCAAGTTTACAGCTATAGCTGTTGGCTATAATTGTGCTGGGAGGGCTTTGCTCTCCAAGCTGGGACTTGCACGTGGCCAGGAGAGGACTGTGCCCTCTCATTAGTCCAAGGCTTGAATCTGTCCAAACACTGTAGCCGCTCTCCGCACAGGTGAAACAGAGAGCAGGGACTCTGAAGTCAGGCAGATGAGGGACACACCCCAGCTCTGGCCCAGCTACTGGCCTTAGCACATCTGAGCCTCTGGTTCCCCTCCCTGTTTGCCCAGGTGTGAGATGGGGTGATAATGAAGTGAACCACACAGGACAGTCCCAACTGATCACAAGTGAGATGCTCTGCCGTGTCTGGGAGAAGGTGGTGGAGACCTTGCAACCAGCCGCAGTGACCACTGCTCAGGCGTCTTGATGTTGAGAGTCTTCAGGAGCAAGGGGGGAGGAGAGGCACACGTCACATATGGGCCACCTGCATCTTCTCCTCCTTCTACCTGCAGCCCTCCCCACCTTACCTACTCATTCAGAGCCTATTCTATCCAGCCCACAGCCCAGCACAGATGATGGAGATGATCCAGGGGCTCGAGACTGGAACCAGAGGGGGAGGGGTAGCTTGCCCAAGGTCACTGGGCTCTAGAACTCAGGTCTCCCACTCCCCAGCGGAATCTTTACCTAGTAATGGCCCCTCATCCTTGCAGGCTCTGCACATGGGCCTTGTCCTTAGGGAGCTTTCCTGAGCCCTCAGACTAGGGAAAGCCCCTTTGCCCTGTCATCCAGGGTCGCTGGAGCACATCCCACTTGCACTACAGTTTTCCTTTAATGTCTGTGCTCCTAGGAGAGAGGGTGGCCCCCGAGAGCATTTTGGAGATGTCCCCAGTGCTTAGCACAGAGCCTGTGTATAACCAACTGTGCCGAGCCGGCACGGCCATGGGTGAACCTGAGAGGGGGCGGTGAAAGATTTAGAAAAGACAGACAGGAGGATAAAGCTGGGTCTAGGTGGGATGCTGCTCTCTGATGAGAGAGCGCCACAGCCTGCAAGCCGAGTCTTTATTTTATAGCCAGATTCCACGAGGCAAAGTAAGGGCCCGGTCAAGATGTTTACAATGTTATTGCGGGTTTCCAATCTACTCAATTACATGCACCTGATCAAGCTTTGTTTACTTGCTGCACCTCTTGCAGCCCATATCTCTCAGCCACGTGGGACCACAGGTTCAGACCATAAGGCAGCGGTTCTCAACCTGTGGGTCGCGACCCCTTTGGGAGTCGAATGACCCTTTCACAGGGGTCACCTAAGACCATCAGAAAACACATATATAATTACATATTGTTTTTGTGATTAATCACTATGCTTTAATTATGTTCAATTTGTAACAATGAAATTGGGGGTCACCACAACATGAGGAACTGTATTAAAGGGTCGCAGCATTAGGAAGGTTGAGAACCACTGCCATAAGGTCAAGCTTACAACTATAGCCTTTGGCTATAATTGTGCTGGGACTTGTACGTGGCTTTGCCATGAGAGGATCATGCCCTCTCATTAGTCCGAAGCTTGAACCTGTCCAAACGCTGTAGCCGCTCTCCACAACCAATGATCAATAAAAACTAACTTGCCCAGCCAGTGGCTCAGTGGTTGAGCATTGACCCATGAACCAGGAGGTCACGGTTTGATTCCTGGTCAGGGCACATGCCCAGGTTGTGGGCTTGATCCCCAGTGTGGGGCGTGCAGGAGGCAGCCAATAAGTGATTCTTTCTCATCATTCATGTTTCTATCTCTCTATCCCTCTCCTTTCCTCTCTGGATTCAATAAAAATATATTTAAAAACTAAATAAAAACTAACTGTTCTTTGCAATGCCTCCACCCCTTTGAGCTCCCAAGGGTGGGGATGGGCATTCCCACTGTGGAGGATAAGGAGTGGTCAGAAGTGCCCACAGGCAGGCTCTGGACTTCCAGGCAGCCTTGATCAAGCCCCAATTCTAACTCCAGCTCTGCCTGGACTGCACTGGTCCTCACTGACCAGCAGGTGTGCTTACTGGGATGTGTAAAAATAACTGCACAATAAGCCCACGCAGCAAGGTGAAGACACGGAGAGCCAGGAGAGGGATGAGCTAATTAGGGAAGGAGAGTATTAGCAGATGTCCAGGTGTTTCGTGAGCAGGAATGTGGGAGGCTGAGGGCAGCCTGTGGGTCGCTCTCACTCTGGCACGTGGCTGAGGCTGGCTGGCCAGGAGAAACCTCCGGTTCCACTAGCCCTGCTCTGCCCTTTGTGGGCACCTTCCTGAGCCCCCTATCACTCGGGGAACTATATCCTCCCCTGCAGAGGTCAAGTCTCCCAGGGCTCATCTCTTCCCTCCTGCCTCCCCCATTCCTCATCTCCTGAGCTCAGGCCCGCAGTGCAGAGGAAAGAGCACTATTCTGAGAGTCCAGACCCTCTGTGGGGCTTCACTCAGTACAGTACTTGAGATGTGCCGAGACCGTGCAAACAACATCATATCAGACCCCAGGCCCACCTCACGTTTTAGATCGGAGACCACGATCTCTCTTTCAGAGACAGAAAAATTAAGGCCCAGACGAAGAAGGCGGCGCGGGATGGAGCTGGTATGCCAGCCGAGGTCTTCTGACTCCCAGGCCAGTGCTCATTCTCATCTGAGCTCTGCTGCCACGTTGTCTGCCCCCTCAAGGCCTCAGTTTCCCCATTTGCACTAAGAGGGTTTCCTGCAGGAACATCACTTTCCCTGTGGAGAGGGGCAAGGCCACAGCCACAGACCTTGGCTGATTATCAGAGTGAGGGCAAAGGCAGGGCTGGGCAGCTGCCAATCAACCTCACCCTGTGACCCCCAGACCTCCCTGGCCCATCCGTCCTGTGGGAGAGGGCAGCCTAGACCCAGTGGGTGGGTGGGGGCAGGGCTGGTGGGCAAAAGATCCTGGGCCCTTGATTCCCAGACATGGAGAGGAGGCCCTCCACCCCCCTCCTGGCTTGATGTCTTTCCCAGGATAGAGAGAAAGCACGAAGAGAAAACTTCCTTCTCGTTTCCCTTCCTGATCCTGCCTGGGCAGGGTGGGGGCAGCCTGTCGTTTGAGAAGTGGATGAACCTTACCCCAAAACATGGTCTGGCTGTGATGAGTGTCCAATCTAGGGCTGCTGGGGAAAGGTCAAGACTGCCTTCCCCCAAACGGGACCTCTGGCTGGGGCACAGGATGGCCACCATGCAGGCCTATGGGAGAATCAGCCTGCTGGCTGGAGTCTGCCCTGTGAGGCCTGCCCTGCTCCTGTGCACACAGCCCTGACCATCTCCTCTCTGTCTTTCAGACTCATGGATGCATAGAATACAGTAAACAAAAACCAAACCACAGGTATACCTCCGGGGGCAGAGGTGGAGGGAGGCACGACAGGCAGACCTGGTGCAAGGTCACATCGTCACTTGGTAGCAGAGGCAGGACCCACGGATGGCAGTTCCTGTTCCTCCCAGTACTTGCTGACAGTCTCCAAACTGTGCAAGGGGCAGGGACCCGGAGAAGGAAGCCAGCCCAGTGCAGGAGAAGCCGCAACTCCGCAGCCATCACAGCTCCCGCCCTTCCTGGGGGAGGACACAGCCTGCAGGCTCTGCAGGGCCCTCCTGGGAAATGGTCAGGAAAGTGGGGGAACTGGCCCCTGCTGAGCTGTGGGGCCGTGGGAAAGTCTTCTGCACAATCAGGCAGTAGGAGAGTCCAGAAAAGCAAAGGTGCTCCCACACCTGGAGGACCTCCCGCACGTGGAAACTGTCCTTGTGGCCAATGTGGAGTCCCTCTTCCTGGGAGTATGTGGGTTACCCTCAGCTGTATGTCACTGGGTCTCTGTTCTCATGACCTTTGCCGTTAAAGACATTCTAAGTCTCCAGAGGCTGCCGTTGGTGGCTTTCCATCACTGTGGCCCCATGGGAACCTCTCTGAGCCCAGTTCTCTAGTGGGGGGAGTGGGATGCTCTGAGCCCAGTTCTCTAGTGGGGGGAGCAGGATGCTCTGAGCCCAGTTCTCTAGTGGGGGGAGCAGGATGCTCTGAGCCCAGGTCTCTAGTGGGGGGAGCGGGATGCTCTGAGCCCAGTTCTCTAGTGGGGGGAGCGGGATGCTCTGAGCCCAGTTCTCTAGTGGGGGGAGTGGGATGCTCTGAGCCCAGTTCTCTAGTGGGGGGAGCGGGATGCTCTGAGCCCAGTTCTCTAGTGGGGGGAGCAGGATGCTCTGAGCCCAGTTCTCTAGTGGGGGGAGCGGGATGCTCTGAGCCCAGGTCTCTAGTGGGGAGAGCGGGATGCTCTGAGCCCAGTTCTCTAGTGGGGGGAGCAGAATGCTCTGAGCCCAGTTCTCTAGTGGGGAGAGCGGGATGCTCTGAGCCCAGTTCTCTAGCGAGGGGGAGCAGGATGCTCTGAGCCCAGGTCTCTAGTGGGGAGAGCGGGATGCTCTGAGCCCAGTTCTCTAGCGAGGGGGGTAGGATGTGGAGGTGGGAGGTGACATGCCCCCAGGATTGCATGTGGTGGGGTTGCATAGAACTGGGACCTCTTGGTGACTTCTAAATTCCTTTTCAGAATTGAGCCATACCCACCCAGGTCCCTTCAACAACGAACAGCAGGAATAATTCTCTCCTCTTCTACTACGTGAGTGCCATCAGAGGACAGGGATGTGTGTCTGTGTTGTCCACTCCAGGGTCTTAGGGACCTAGAACATGACTGGCACTTAACTGGCACTCAACAAATATTTGTCAAGTGAATGAACAACAGCTACTATTTATTAGGTGCATATTATGAGCCATTTGGGCTAAATGCTCTTCGTGCTCAATCTGAAGACAGGCCGTCCAAGGGGGAGGGCAAGGAGGGAAGGGGCCTACATTGGGGAAGTGCACTGGGAGCCCTGACCTCCCTCCCTCCTGCCTTTCCCCTCTAACCTAATGAGCCCAGAAAGCGTGCGAATGGCCCAGGGTCACTCTCTTTAGAGTTTGGAAAGTCCTGTGGTTTAATTCATGTTGACAAATTAGCATGAAATCTATTCCTTCAATGTTATTTTTCTTGATGAATACTCAGAGCAAAGGCCAAGTACCAGTTCATATCAGATATTATATACCCAGAAATCTTGTTATACTCTCCCAAGAAGACTATAATAAAGTCAAAAAACAGGTGACAAACTGGGGAAAATATTTGCAACATCTATGAGAGAAAAGGGTTAATAGTCTTACTATAAAGAGCCCTTCAAATCATTGGGGGGAAAACAAACTAGGAACTTGTAGATTCAAATGACCAATAAACCAGAAGAAACATTTAAAAAAAAAATTATCATCTTCCCTAATAATCCAAGAAATGCATCTTCCCTAAAAATCCAAGATAAATGGGATGCAATTTATCTCCTAACAAATTGGCACAGTTTCTCTAACTCCAATGTTGGTTTGAGTATCAGAAAGAGCACCGTGATGGTGCATTGTGGGTACGAGTGAACATTGGCACATCCTTCCGGAGGGCAATTGACCAGGAAGATCTGAAAATCTTTAAAACGTGAGCACTTTTTAATCCAGTGATCTTATTCCTAAGTATTTATCCAAAGAAATGTCTCAAGGATGTCTCTCTAAATCTGATCAGGGTTTACGAATACATGGGGCTGCTAATAAATGCCTGATTTCAGACAACAAAGAATTAGTCAAATGAATCATGGTACCTCCTACACCAGAATATCATGAGCCATGAAAAAGTTTATGGGGAGAGAAACATCGATTGCTCGCCTCCACACAGGCCCCAACCAAGGATCGAACCCACAACCTGGGTATGTGCACTCACAGGGGATCAACCCACCACCTCTTGGTGTATGGGACAACACTCCAACCACTGAGCCACACGGAACAGGGCACTGAGGCATCTTTAGAAAGACTCAAGAAACTGGTAAAAATGCTGAGCCCTTTGGGAAGAGAATAGGGAGGAAAATTTATTTTCCATTCAATTCTGCTCTGTATTGCTTGAATTCTTTATCAAGTGCATATATTAACCATGAAAGTAAAGTCAATGAAGATTTAAAAGACAAAATGATTTAGAAATATATTTTTGTCAAAAAATGAGTAGACTTTGCATGGCTATCAAACTGTTAACCATGGTGATTGCTGGGCAAAGAATTCCTGCCCTTTTCCATGCTTTGGCCCCTACTCCCACCGCCCTTCCTCTCTTACACCCCATACAGGAGGAAGACTTTCTGCTAGTAATGGTCCAAGCCCAGGACATGTGTGGGTGTTGGAGGCACCGTCATCAGAGGTCAAATTCACTGCACTGAAAAGACACAAGAATCTGCTGAGCCCTCCTCTGTCCTGCTTCCTCCATGCCTGCCGCTGGTCTTGACCCCAAAAGGCAGCCATCCCAGACTTGGGGGAAAGGGCAGAAATCCCCTCAAAGTCTCCCAGGCCTGGGTTCTTCATCCTAACTCTTAGCAGAGTCTGCACGTATCAGCACACTTACAAATAGAGTAGCATGTGGAGTCTATCTGTCGGACACGACTTTATTGGCTGGGAACTGTGGTGAGGGTGGGGGGTGGTGACCTGGGATATCTGCATGCCTGGCCCTGTCTAGTATCTTAAAAGCCCAGAATCTCCACGTGGAGCTCAGAACAATTCTCTCGGGGTAGTGAGACTGACTACAGGATATTTTTAATGCTCATGTTTATGCTAATCTGCATTTTCTAATCTTTTCATTATTTAGTAATTTTTAAGTATTTCCCACCCCTCCGCCCCACCCCCCCAAAAAAAGATGAAGAAAAAAAAATCCCTCTTGGACAATCTTGCTGAAGACAAGGCCTTGGCCCCCACAACTTCCTCTTTAATCAGGGCATCGAATTCTCCAAAGAAGGCCTTTGTGGACATCAAATTGCCTCGGTGCTTGCAGGGGATTAGGAAATGCCAGTTTTGATCCCAGGGGATTGGTTTTTGGAAGAACCATGACTTCTGAAGTGCAGAAGGGCTGTGAGAGAGGGCATTCGAGTCAACACATATTAATGCCTGACATTCGTACAACATCCTGGATTTACCGTGAGCACCCACATCCATTATCCCCTTTGATCCTCCCAGAAGCCCTGGGAGAGGCCGGACTTCCTTTGGAAATGGGAAAGTAATTATTAGTTTGACTCATAGGGAAACCGAGGCACAAGAGACCTTCATTGTCCAAGATGGTAGAGCTAGACTATAAGTGCAAGCCATCTGACTCTCCACCCTATACCCTTCACTAACTTCTTCCCCAAGCTTGAGCCTCCGTTTGCCCATCTGACAAATGGGGAGAAAATGGTACCTGCTACCCTACACTCCTGGGCTCCTCATGAGGATTAATGGAGTCAATACATGGCACGTCTTGAGCCCATGTCTGGCATATAGTACGTGTTGAATAAATAACTTACTGAAGGGAGAAACCAGGTCTGTGCCCCGTCAAGTCCTGGGCTTGCTCTGCCCATCTGCCTCCTGCATGTGCAGAGCGCCTCCTCTGCACAGGCTTTTGGAGGCGAGAGAATCAAACCAGACAGAGGGGCTGCCTGCCAGGGGTTTGCCCTCTAGCAGAACCAAGAGGCAGGTACACACTCCAGCCCACGGATGAGGCACCACTAAGGCGCTGAGATCTCACAGAGGGGAATTTATCCTTCCCTCGGGCAAGGGTTCTGGGAAGACTTCCTTGATGAGATGCTGGGGACTCCTGGCTGCTGTGGTCCCCCAGGACGAGAACTGGGTTCCGAAACCCGGAGGTTCCGAGTGCCCTGAGAGAGACGGTCCGTTCCTGGCCCAGGAAGGACTCCCCTCCCCACTCCCAGCACAAAGCAGGAAGAGCCTGGCGTGGCAGAGGCTGCTTCCGGGGTGGTTTCCCCCATTGCAAACCAGGTGGCCAGGCTGGGTGCAGTGATGAAGAAGCTATGGGGTCCGGCAGAGAGGACAGGAAGGCACAGGCAGCTCTCCCTGCCCCTCCTGCTCTAATCTGTGTCTACCCAGCAAGCTTTCCAAAGTCAAGGTGCCCCTGTTTGCGAGTCTGTGGGTGAATCCTCTCAATGCAGAGAGAGGCCGATGAGCTGGAGGCATCCGCCTGCCCCTCCCTATGCCCACCACACCCCATTGCTGCCAGCTTCCCCACAGGCACTCCGGCACCCTTCTGGGAGTGCCAATTAGGAACGCTCCAAATTGCTGACTGCTGCTCAGGGCGAAGTGCCCACACCCCTTCTCCCCGACTGCTGATGAGCCTTTAGATCCAGGGAGACACACAACCCACCCTCCACAACCCGGAGGTCGCTGACCCCCTGCAAATCCCAGAGGAGCACCTGTCCTGAGTGCAGCCATGTGACCTAGAGCGAGTGAGCTCACCTCCCTGCCGGCTGTGTGGGGAGGACCCGGCTCCCTCCTGCGGCCCTGGCATAGCCAGTCCTCCCAGCGGTCTCAGCACTGTTCTGGGTTCGATGGTAACGTGTATGGTCTCCCTCTGTGACCTGTGAAGTGGGACTAGCCGTGCGTCAGTGCGTCACTGGGGATCCCACGGGATAATTCAAGTGAAAGCGCTTGGTGTTTGTCAGTGTGATCCGTGCTGTCACAGAAAAAAGTCAGTGTCTTAAATCTAATATCTTCAAAAGCGGGGCTTTCAGTATGACGGTCACTAGGGCTCCTTTGGCTCTGTGCCGGCACTTTTCTTAGCGAGAGTGCTCCCTGCTCTTAGCTCAGCCCTTCTGGCGGCTCCTTCACACTTCACACAAAATTAGCCAAAATGCCCTGAAGCAAAGGGGCCCACTGTGTGCACGGGGCCCACAGGACCCTCACCTCCCAGCCGCTGGCGTTGTGCGGGGCCTTGAGCCGAGTCCACCACCTGCTGGCGGGTGGCGTGTTACAGGCCAGCTCCCCTCACCAGAACCTCCTGCTGGAATCCGCTCCAGCCGATGGTGAAATCTGCAGAAATGTTGAGCCACTTGACCTTTGGTTGGTCACTGGAATGGGCCACGCTGTGGTTTTTACACCATGGAAACCAGGCAATACTACAAAGCAGGGCTTTTTCTTCTTTTCCTTCTTTCTTTTTATTCGGAGAGCTGGTTGTTAAGCATTTAGCCGCTCACCACTGCTGAAGGCTCACAGAATGTGGCAATCAGTGAGGAGGAGCTGAGAAGGAGAAGGTCCCGTTTTAACCCCCCGGGTTAACGTGTGTGCTGCCGGATTTCATTCTCCCTCCTGATTGCTTCCCAGCCCTGGGCAGTGAGGCCCAGCAGACTGCCCGTTGCTGTGGGACCAGGCGGAAGGAGACTGCAGAATGTAAAAACTCCAGCCCAGTCAGCGTTGAGCATCAACCTATGAACCAGGAGGTCCCGGTTCAATTCCTGGTCAGGGCACATGCCCTGGTTGTGGGCTCCATCCCCAGTGTGGGGCTTGCATGAGGCAGCCCATCAATGACTCTCTCTCATCATTGATGTTTCTCTCCCCCAATCCCTCTCCTTTCCTCTCTGAAATCAATAAAAAATATATTCTTTTAAAAAGACATGATGTCTACACTGGCCAGGGTTCAGAGGTCTGACTTAATGGGCCAGGCACTGGGGTGCCCGGGTCTGGCTTGCTGCGCTTTCCTCGGCTCCCCTGCCTGCCCAGGGGCCACGCCATCTGAGATGTCATATAAGTGGGATCATGTGTCTGCAGGTGCAGCTCCTCAAGCAAATGAGTCCCCGGAGGGTGTTTCCTGCCCTGTATGCAAAGCCTGGGGCCCAGCAGCACCCACAACCCTGTCTCTGCCCACCCTCCCCCATGCCTGGGGAGAAGGCAGCTCTGGGTGGAGGGTGAGGAGATCCTGGCTCTGGCCCCATTACAGCCAGTGCTGAGGCCTGCCCTCCCCCGGTCCTCCGTCTGAATTTGGTAAAACAGGAGGATGACAAAGACACTTTTACTCTCTCAGCAATTGCCCTGGGAATCCTTCTTGGGGGCAGCACTGGATTTATTTGGAAAAAATATGTTTGTCTGCCCCTTGGGGTGAGGAATGAGACCCAGAGGAACAGGTTAATGCCACAGATTGTGGTCCTGGAACTGGGGCCCTGTGTGCTGCACCTGGTGATGGAGCCTGGTGTGTGAGGGCAGGGGCGGAGGGGTCCTGGGGGAATGGCAGGTCAGGCTTATAATGAGGAAGCTTAGGAGGCTGACCCTGGGTAGAGAAGGAGGAGACAAGACAGGGGAGGGGCTTCGGGGAGAGGAGACTTCCTTTGACATTTCTATTGACGTGTAACAGACCATGAGAAAGCAGGCACCTGATGCATCTTCGCCTGATGAGGACGCTGTAGAGGAGGCTGCAGATCAAGGTACAGAGCACCAGTGCCCGGAGCCCCTCAGCCTCCCATTAGCTCCCGGCCCATAGTAACCACTGCCCTGACTCCTAGCGGCACGGTGTTCTTGCCTGTTTTCACCGTCACTGAAGCAGAAACAGGCAGACATACTGGTGTGTCTGGCTTCTTTCACTTCGAATGTTGTCTCAGAGGTTCTGCCATGTGGCTCTGCTCAGCCATAGCTTCTTCCTTCTCGTTGCTGGAGCATCCCATTGGCTGGGCAGTCCCCAGTTCAGTTCCCTCGTCTACCTGGAAGGCAGCTTCCGTTTCTGAAACGGTGTCGGTGGTGCTGCTCTGAGTCTCCTTTGGTTGAACATGCATGTTCCCTCGCTGGGGATACCCTGGAGGCGGGATGACTGGTGAGTCCACCTACACGCAGTTTTAGTAGATACTGCAAACAGTTTTCTCACATAGTCGTACAAGTTCACAGCCCATCTGCTAGAAGGGAGAGGCCAGCTGCCCCACATTCCAGCCCACACTGTCTCTTTGTCACCATGCTGGTGAGTCTACTGGAGTGACTGCTGTCAGCCCCCAGACATCTCCAGGGAAGTCCATATAGCTCACTGATACCCTTGGACTAGGGCAGTGGTCCTCAACCTTCTGGCCCTTTAATACAGTTCCTCATGTTGTGACCCAACCATAAAATTATTTTCTTTGCTACTTCATAACTGTAATGTTGCTACTGTTATGAATCGTAATGTAAATATCTGATATGCAGGATGGTCTTAGGCGACCCCTGTGAAAGGGTCGTTCGACCGCCAAAGGGGTCGCGACCCACAGGTTGAGAACCGCTGGACTAGGGAGTCTTTTAGGGAAGTCATAGAGTGCCAGGCTCAGCCCTAACTGGGCCATGGAGGGACAACAGAGTCTGTTCTCATGGAGGGAGCAGAGCTGGAAGAGGGAGCTGACCTCTGCGGTCTAGACGGCAGCTGCTCCATGACTCCCCACCCCTAACCACTCTCCGCAGGCTCCAGAATGCCCTGCCCGCTCACAGGTTGGCTCTCAGGAAACGGTCCCCTGTCCCCCTTAACTTTGCACCCCGTCTGTGGGCTCTCCTCATCTCTGCATCTCCTGCCCCCTCTTCATAGGCCTCAACCTCTGCCACCCAAACACCAGGCCCAGGCTGGGAGGCAACAATAGCCAAACTCAGTCACTGTCAGTCCTCGGCAATAATGTGTAGCCTGAAAATCCAGCAGGACCTCAGGGTGCTTTAATAGAGGTATGGTGTGCAGGGCAGGGAGGGGACAGACCCACTCCCCTCCTCTCAGGGGAGTGCCCAGGAGGAGGTGGGACTTGGCTACTCAGTCAACAAACACTTCCTGAGCACCTCCTGAGTGCCGGGCACTGCGCTCGGTGCTGGGGAGGACACTCCAAAAGAGGAACGAGGGCCCTGGCATTTTCTCAGTGGCTTGGGCATTGGTCCATTGACCAAAGGGTTGCGGGTTTGAATTCTCGATCAAGGGCATGTACCGCAGCCTCAGGTTCCCCAGCCCCAGTAGGGGTGCGTGCAGGAGGCAACCAATCAATGTGTCTCTCTCTCTATCCCCCTCCTCCCACCCTTCCACTCTCTCTGGAAATGGATGGAAAAAATATCCTTGGGTAAGGATTAAAATAAACCAAAGAGGAACAAGGGTGGTGCCCTCAAGCAGTGGTTCTCAACCTGTGGGTCACGACCCCAGAAAGTACATCCTGCATATCAGATATTTACATTACGATTCATAACAGTAGCAAAATTACAGTGATGAAGTAACGAAAATAATTTTATGGTTGGGTGTCACCACAACATGAGGAACTCTATTAAAGAGTCACGACATTAGGAAGGTTGAAAACCACTGGTTTAGAGTCCAGTGATAGTTATCTTATATAATAAAAGGCTAATATGCAAATTGACCGAATGGCAGAACGGCCGGTTGCTATGATGCACACTGACCACCAGGGGACAGACATTCCACAGGGGGAGCGCCGCTCAGCCAGAAGCCTGGCTCATGGCTGGTGAGCACAGCAGCAGTGGTGGGAGCCTCTCCTGCCTCTGAGGCAACACTAAGGACCCCTCAGGGGATGTCCAACTGCCTGCTGGAGCAGGCCTAAGCCAGCAGGCATACATCCCCCAAGGGATCCCGGACTGCAAGAGGGCACAGGCCAGGCTGAGGGAACGCTCCCTGCCCCCCCCCCACACAAACACACACGAATGTCATGCACCAGGCCTCTAGTATGTGATATATATATATATATATATATATATATATATATATATATATATATGAATTATTAAGAGCTGTGCAGAATGGAAGGAGCAGGATATGAGGAGAGGGGTTGGGGGAGGGTGGTAGGACAGGCTTTAAGCAGGAAGGTCAGAAGCCCTGTCTGAGGAGGTGACAGGGAAGGGAGGTCTGAAGGAGGAGGAGGATCCAGACAGAGGGTCTGGGGAAAATCATTTCCATCAGAAGGATGGGAAGTGTGGGGTCTTAAGGGAGGAAAGAGCTTCGAATTTCTTAGAAACTGACAGGAGATAAGTCAGGGTACAGAGTAGAGGGTGTGGGGAGAGTGGCGACGAGACTGGGGCGGGGAAGATAGAGAAGGTAGCTGGACAGTAGATCAGGTAGACCCTCCAATGTCACCCTAAAGAGGCTGAATTGTATTTTAAGTACAACCAAAAGCTTCTGAAACACTTAGAAAAGGTGTGGCAGACACCCCCACTGCCCCTATTGCCACCACAGCCCCTGACCCACCTCCTTGGAGGTCTCAGGCTCCCCTCAAGCCATGGCTCAGCCCTCCCCATTCCGCCCAGGGCTCTCTGACACTAGAGCCCTCCCCTGTCCCCTCACGGGAGCTGAGACCAAAAGAGCAGAGGAATTAACTCCCGCAGAGCCACCCTCAGCCAGAGGACAGAGCCCGAGGATCAGTGTGCCAAGGCCCCATGCTTTCAGGGACAATCCTGAGAGGCGGTCTGCATGTACTGGGAGCCCCATGGCTTACAGCTGACCCCTCAGGACTGTGCTCTTACAACTGCTCCTCCTCCTCCCCTTCTCTCCAGAGACACCAATGATGCTTCCGGGGATCACCTCCCAGGCACCTCCCTGGCTCCCAAGGCCCTGTCACACCTCTATTTGGGGGTGACCTAAACCAAGACACGAGTCCACGACACCATCCAACTGATGCTCTTATCTATGCTGGTGGCGAGCAGGTAGCAGGAGGGGAGCAGCCGGGGGGCGGTCCAGGATCCAGGGAGAGACAGTGGTGGCCGGATCACTGTCTGGGTGCAGGTGGAGATGGCAGTGGTGAGACGTATTTGAAAGTTGGAAGATAGGGCTTCATGGCTCAGACGCACTCAACCAACAAGACTCAGGCTCTAGGAGACTTGGGTGACTCCCCCCCCCCCCGCCCCCAGTGCGAATGATTGCCACAGAGAAGAAGAGGGCGACAGGCCTGGTAGGCTTCAGCGGGTCAGGAACGGCGTGGCAGCCTCTCCCATCACCGTCCCTGGGAAGAGGACAGACTTGTGCTGAGCGTCGACCGTTTGCCAAGCACGCGCTCATCTCTGCTGCCCGGTTCAGCAGCCACCACCTCCGTGCGGCTGCGGAGCGTGTCCTAGTGAAGGTAAATCACACACCAGATTACAAAGACTTCGCGTTTTAAAAAGCACGTGAAATGTAGCGTTAAGACTTTATAGTGATTACGTTTCAAAATAACTTTAGACATACCAGAGGGAATGAAACGTCTCATTACCATTAATTTTACCTGTTTCTTTTTATCTGTTTAATGCGGCCACTAGAAAATATAAGATTACAAAGTGGCTCACACTGGAGGCACACGTGAGAGTCCCACCGGCCAGCACTGGGCTGGAGGCTGCACACCCATGTTACAGCCTCACAGCACCGTATGCGGCGGGGGCCCTGCCCCTGTCCAGGTGGCAAGGCTGAAGGTTGTGACAGTTGTGACAGGGCCTTGGGAGCGCCCTGGCCAAAGTCCTGAAGTCCGTGCTGTCCCTACGCCATGTGGTGCTGCCTTAGAGGTATTGGCTTTTGTGTACGTGAGCCATTCAAGTCCCAATGTGAGGGTTAAAGCACGTAGAGGGAGCGAGATTCGGTGGCTGACCTTGAATGTGGCACCCAGTCCTGAGCCTACGCTTTGGGGGGTGGAGTGGGCTGGGGACACTCTTCCCCTCTGCCATCACCCCTCAGGGGCATCCTGACTCCAGGGCTACGAAGGGCTTCCCGGCTCACCTTCCCACCCTCTGGACAGAAACCACCCTCCCCACTATCCATCTCCTGCATAATTTATGGGAGCCATCAAAATTAATTAATGCTATAGTTACAGAGCCAACCCAATGTAATTATTGTATAATTGGATTATAACTTTAGGTAATTTCCCACAAAGCACCTATTGCTTAATGCAAGAAGCCAGGGATTTTTACCCAGTGATTGATGGGGGTGTTGGGTCCAGATGGGGGGCCTGGGAGACTGTGTGAGATTGGGGGATGCCACTGTCCGAGCCTAGAGGTGAGGCAGGCAGCTCCTGCCCTCTGAGCCTCCGGCCTTCCATCCTCACCACCTCCTGCGGCTCCCGCATGTTCCTGCCTCTGCCCCAGAGTAATTCCCAGCATCCATCCCAACCAACACGTGAGCTCTCGGTCCGTTCAGTCTCAACTGCCAAGCTCCGACCTGTCCCAGGAGTAGGGTCAGCATCTTTCATATCGCATGATTCCCTTCCCCAGCCACCGGGTCACAATTTGATCCAATAGTCAGTTTGCAACAGGAAAAAAGTGGTCAGTCGGACGTGGAGAAAAACAAACACAAGGCTGTTGCAGCCAAGTCATGATCCTCAAACGGCTGCTAAGGGAGTGAGGAGATAGCCCAGGTCCCTCGCTGCCTGGGACCCCAACAGCCTAGATCTGGGTAAAGCCAACTGCACGGTGGTTTGCAGCTAAGCACAGCGACCAACCTTCGCACCCCGACTCATGCAGGCCAGTTCCCCACTGTGTTCTCACCTCAGGCAGGACACAACTCTTTGGAGCCTCAGTTTCTCTACCTGTTAAAAGGGAATAATAATAGCTTATGGTTTTTGATTTTGTGGTTGTAAGTGTAGGGTTCAGACCAGTCACCCCAAGATTGTCTCTGTGGTATACCGGGTGTTTGGAGGCAACCAGGACCCTGTGGGCTTGAGAAATTTCTGCGCCCACTTAACTACCTAGAAGAATTTGAATTAGGGGCCTTACCCATAAAAAGAGATGATCAGACATAATCTTTTCTGACCTAGCTATAACACGGCGGGGCAGACCAATAATGACTGAACATCTGCTCTCCTTATCGTCCTGCCATGACCTTCCTCCCCTCTGAGGGTGATCCTTACCTCGGAATGTCAGATACACCTCATTTTCCCTTTCTGTCCTGAATCTCTCACGTATGTTGGGTCTCTGACTCTATCATGTATGTGAGGGTCCCATACATAGGTACATAATTAAATGTGGTCATTTTCTCTTGCTAATATGTTCGTGTTTATTTGGTTATTAGACCAGACAAAAGAACCTTGAGGGTAGAGGAGAGTCCCTTCCTCCCCTACATAAGCAGCGGAACCCACTGCAGACAACTGAAGCAGAACAGGGTTTCCTCGAAGGCTGCACGGGAACTGGGAGCATCAGCAGGAGGCCAGAGGCCAGAGGCCAGGCTGGGAACAGTTTTCCAAGGAACACAAGAAACGGGCCAGCAGTGATGACCTCCAGCTGGACAGTGCCCACTCATCTCCCAGGAGGTCAGAGGATGGGGAGAGAGGGTGGAGACGGGGTGCTCCTGGGGCCAGCCCCTCTCCGAGGTCATAACTCCCATCAGGCAGTTCTTACAGCTTCTCCCCACGGGTGCAAAACCTCTGCCCCGCAGGCCACGGGGCGGCAGCTCCCACTGTTGGTGGCATTGGTATTATATCACCTTGCTGGCTTGCCTTAATCCCGCTCAGACCCTGATAAGCTGCTCCCATGAACTCTCCTCAAATAGCCCCCGGGAGTGTGCCATCTGCTTCCTGCTGGACCCCCACTCACGGAGGCTCCCACCTCTGCTCTAATGACATCACCTCCCCTCACTCCTGCCAGCTTCAGCCACTGGGATCCAAGGTGGGGATCGGCTTGGGTCTCGGCTCAGCCCTCACTGGGGTGGGAAAGGAAGGAGTTATCCCCTCAGCATACACCAGCCAGTGCCTGGCAGTCAGGGCCTGGAATGGCCCTTCCCCCAAGACTTGACATAATAAGGATGGGTTGGGGCGAGGGCTGGATATGAGCATTAACCATGTTTCCTCTCATTCCTTACAAATACAAAATAACGTGTATAAAGTGCTTAGCCTGGTGCCTGTACACACTAAGTGATCACAGTAAGTGATAGCTGGTGTCATTGCCTTATTCAAGCAGAATCCTGGCCTCCTACATGACTACAGATATTCTCCGATAACCCTCATCCCTGAGGGCAGCCGCAGGGAGCCTCTGTCCCTTGCCACCCTGGGACCCTCGTTATCCGGGGCAGGCTCCTGTTGTCGGCCTCCTTCCACTCAAGGCCATTGTCCCGGTGCAGCTGTGAGGAAGACTCCGAACCTGCCCGAGTGGAGCCTCTACCCTTTAACTCTGTGCAGGCCACTTCTCGGGAGCCTCTTTCATTCAGCAAGTGTTTATTGAGCAACTGCTATGTGCCAGGCTGTGTACTGGGCGCTAGGATGGAGCAGAGAACAAGACCGACAGAGTTCCAGCCCTCGGAGCAAAGATGGTCACAGGATAACGTCTGATTTGGGGGGACATCTACAGTGGTGACATGAAGGATGAATAGGGGCTTGGGGAATGATCCAAGTCTTCTCACCCTGAAGGTGTGCCTTTCTCCGGGAGCTAATTTCTACTGTGAGCACACAGGGGGATCCAAAAGGAGTCCCCTCCTCTAGGCACCCCTGCTCCCAGCTGCTCAACCTGAGCCATGACTGTAAGTCTGCTGACAGTCAGGGCAGGAGACACTTAGAGAAGGGAGCACTCCCTGTGGGCTTCCTGGAAGAGGCTGAGATTTGAAAGGCGATATGAAGCAACAGAGCCAAATGGATTTCACTTGGCACTGCCTGAGCACCAGCCCTTCCCTGTCACCAGCAGATTCCCTGTGGGTTTTAGGAGCCCGTGGGCTGCCGGCTGGGCACCGGCTTGGGCAGTGCTCCCTGTCCCACAGGCTGGAGTTCAAAGTGCCCCCTGGACCCACCATGCCAGAGTTGGGTTGGTGTCTCTGTGCACAGCACACATACCCTCAGAACCAGTCCTGCCCAGGGCCTCTGCGGGGCATGTATGTCAGCTCTGCCAGGCATGTTCACCTGGAGAATTACTAGGTTTCACTTGCAATCCAGTCTTTCTGAGGTTTCTGCTACATTCAAGTTATTTTCTCACTCCAAAAACAATACGCTTGGAGGCTATTCTAGTTAAGCCTTCACAAGCAGCGTTTACACAGTTTACATTTAGATATTTTTAGACACAGCGTGTCCCATCCCCTTGTCTCATGTCAGCTTCCTGCCCAGCAGAGCTTGAGGGCCACAGAGCGCAGAGGGGGTGGTTCTCCAGGAAAACTCCCATGGGGGTGGAACAGGACAGGGCGGGGTGGGGGGGGGGAGGGTCTGGCCCAGCCTGGCTGGACTGGGGGGCTCTGGAGAGCAAATCATCACACAGGGAAGTGGTCCTGCCTGAGGCAGGGGCCAGGCTTCAGTTCCCTCCTCCCCTCCCCTCCCCATCCCCACCCCCCGCCGGGGAAGTCACTGGAAAGGGGCACCAGGTACCCTCCCAGCTCTGCCAGTGGCTGCTCCGCTGCCCATGGGAGACTCTGGGGCTGTATGTGCTGGTCATGGGACAGCAGCTGGGGAATGGGCAGACCTCTGGGGAAAGGGACCCTGCGTGGGGCCCTGCAGCACCTTCTACAGAATCCTTCCACCACCCTGGACCCCCCATGCGCCTGAAAGCTCTTATCTGCCCATCCCCCCCATCAAATAAAAAACCAGCACCAAAAACACCCGCAATTCCAGCCTCTAGTCTGGTGCCAGCGCAGTAGAAGCATAGAAACTGCGTGTGGGAAGAGAATGGATACCAGAGAAAAATCCTGTCCTCTGAATGCCCCCAAGGAACACGGAATTCTGACTGAGTTGCCCGGAAGCCCCTCCCTGGCTGAGGGCCTGGCAGGGAAGGGCCAGCAGGAAGAGCCAGGCCTGGGATCTGCTTCTGAATCGGCCAAAAACCAGAACTGGGCAGCCCAACCTGGCCTGGCCCAAGGCCCCTGTGGCCCAGCAACAGCCCATTGCGCACGGCCCCAGGAGTCAGAGGAGGGCGCTAAAGCAGGCCTGGGTGCTGAGAGCCATGGTCTCGGGCTGGGCCCTGGCCTCAGAGCCACTCCTGGTGTGGTTGCTGTAGGCAGTGGCCACACCCTGGGTCCTGCAGGAGCTGGGGAAGGGGGGTTGCTGGAACACCCCATACAACCCCAACATTCAGCATCACCCACAGAGACTCCCCTCTCCCTGTGGCGATGTTGAGCTCAGCCTAAGGCAAGCAGAGGTGCCCAGAGAGCTGGAGGGGCAGGCCTGGGGTCTCGGTGCACATTGGTGAGTAAGGCATAGTGACAGGGAGTAATGTCACCTCTTACAACCCTCACAGAGTTCTCAGATTAAAGAGAATAGTATACCCATTATTCTCAATATTTGTACAACTCTGCACAACAAGCATTATTTAAATGAGGCATGCGGCCCTCTGGCTGCGAGTTTGACATGCTTGCTGTACAATCTATGAAGGCCTTTCACACATGCACACACCATCTTTGAAATCCTTTCCACATCATTCCAATGGAGGACTCCTATCCCCATTTTACAGATGAGGAAAAGTGAGGCCCACAACTCCAAGGTTGCCCTGTTAGTAAGTAGCATGGACTAGAGACTCAGCATCAGGCCTGTAGACATTAACTTCGCATGCTTTCCGCTGAGCCACACTGAAATAGGAATTAATGAGGCTGTGTCTGGGAGGCAGCGAAACAATATCATAAATAATCTCAGGAACCTTGGGCTTTCTCTTTTAATAATTGTTTCAGCAGAGTCAGAGGCACAGGGAGCGTGCTGCTTTGCAACCTGCCGTTTTTTCTTCACAGTATCTTGCGAACATTTCCCCACATCATTAAATATCCTTTTACTGGGCCGTCATTTTTAATGGCTGCGTGGTATTCCATCACACGAATGCACCATCATTTATTTAAGCAATCTCTGTGTTGGATCTGTAAGCTGTTTCCAGTTTCTCATCCTCATAAACAAGGCTGTGATGGGCATCTTTGAACATCAATATTTGCTCCCACTCCAGCGTGCCTCCTTAGGCCCAAAAGGATGCATCCTTTTAAAAAGGTTTTCGATGTCTATTACCATGTTTCCTGAGGTGACTCGTTTTTCCTCATTCTCAAGATGGTAAAACTAACAAAGAAAATACACAAAATTTTAAAAATGGCGTCACTGTTCCAAATCAGCAGGTAATCAATTGTCTGACTTCGGCAGGTCACCTCCCCGCTCTGTAAATCATGTATGCAATGAGGGGTTAGATAAACTGGTCCCTACATTTCTTTCTGCTCTCCTCGTTCCCACAGGGCACAGGGAGAGCCCGGGACTGCTCAGGCCGAGGGAGCGACCAGGCCTGTGGGCTTCCTGGAGGAGGTGGGGCCTGACCACCCCTGAGAGATACACAGGGGTTAGGAAGAGGGCATGGAGGGGAGAGTGAGTCCAGGAGGAGTCACTCTGGATGCTGAGCCTGGAGACGTGCACATGGAACCTTGCTCAGCCAGCGGAGGCCGAACACTTGCTGCACAGTTTTTTCTGACCCCGTGATCAGCGCAAAGGACGGGGGAAGCTTTGGCGACATCCCGGCCTCACAGACGGGGGCAGGGACAGCTTCCGGACCTCCACCAGCTCCCCTTGCTGCCCTTTAAGGGAGAAAAACCCCTGTCTTGGGAACAGGTGAGCAGGGATTAGCGCCTGTGAGCAGGGGCCTGCCCTTAGGTAGTGGGTGGAAGCAGACGGCACCTAACACAATGATGTTGTGGTTCTAATAGCTTGGACTTTGGCCCAGTGAAATCCCCTCATATGGTTCAGTTTCCAAGCTGGAGAGCAGGAGTGGTAACATACACAGCATTAGTTCATTGAATCCTTTGCCGGTGCGAGGCTGAGCTAGATGTGAGCTTGTGCCGCGCCAACACGGCCATAGGTGAACCTGGGGGGGGGGGGGGCAGTGAAGGATGGAGAAGACAGGCAAGAGGAAAAAGCTGGGGCTAAGTGGAACGCTCCTCTCTGATGGAGACAGCCTGCAAGCCAAGTCTTTATTTTCTAGCCAGATTCCACGAGGCAAAGTAAGGGTGTGGTCAAGATGTTTACAACGTTCTCACGGGCTTTGAGTCTGCTCAATTACATGCACCTGATCAAGCTTTGTTTACCTGCTGCACCTCCCGCAGCCCATATCACTCAGCCACGTGGGACCACAGGTTCGGACCGTAAGGTCAAGCTGACAGCGATAGCCTTTGGCTGTAATTGTGCTGTGAGGGCTTTGCCCTTTAAGCTGGGACTTGCACGTGGCTTCGCCACGAGAGGACCGTGCCTCCCATTAGTCCGAGGCTTGAACCTGTCCAAACGCTGTAGCCGCTCTCCACATGAGCTCTCGTGGTACGGGCACGCTAGAGGGGGCAGGCACCGAGGGGAGGGTCCTAAACAAATAGAGAGATGTGTGCACATGGACAGGGGCCCTATAGAAGCACGAGAGCTATCAGAACATGAAGGGAGGAGCATAAATGATTCGGCCCCAGGAGGGGTCAGGGAAAGTTTTCCAGAAGAAGTGACCTTTGTGATTAGATAGAAAGAATAAGGGGGTGGGGTGTGGGTGAAATTTGGGGAGAGAGGAAAGGCATTCCGGGCAGAGGGAACAGGCTGTACAAGGCCCCGTGGCAGCGGGAGTGGGGGCCATCGAGGCCCTCCCAAGCCAGTGGCTGGTGCACAGACCACAAAAGGGAGAGAGGAACCGGATGTGCTGAGTGGTGGGCCATGGGGAGGCAGCAGCCGAAGGGCTGTAGGCAGGGCCTGGGGCTCTGGCCAGCGAGCTCCGTGGAGAGGGACGGGAGGAAATGGGATCGGGGGAGTGGAGGCTGGGAACTACATTCCAGGACTCTCACCGGCTCAGGGGCAGCCAGGGCCTGGGTCCTGCTCAGGTGCGGACTGGGGGTGCACAGTTCCTCTCCTCTAGAGCCCCGAGGTGCTGGGAGCAGCTCCACTCAGGCTGGGGACCAGGGAGGCCTCGGAGGAGAGGGTCAGCCTTTGGCTGACTCATCACTCAGCTTGTGGTGGGGAATGGGGGGGCAGGCCAGGGCCCCCAACACAGCGTTTGGAGAGTTGGCACTGGAGGCCACGGACACTTTCCAGCCCAGCCCCAGGGGACAGTCGGTGCTCACCCTGCCGCTGAGTGCTGGCCTGAGGCAGAGCCCTGGGTACAGCGCCACGGCCAGGACAATGTTCAGACCCGAGTTGTACTTCCACCAAAGTCCTTCACCCTCACCACGACACTGGGAGGATTAGGTGGCCCAGTGTGCCAATGGGGAAACTGAGGCTCGGGGGAAGGGGAGCACGACTTGCCCAAGGCCACACAGCCAGCAGGCGGAGAAGGTGGCCTGTCACCCATCGTCAGTCCAGGGCTTGTTGGGTTACCTCCAGGTGCGGGGGTGGGGGAGACGCACAGGAAAGGGCTGCGGGGCCAGCAGCACACAAGCGGGGGCGAGAAGGGACAGTCTGGGGGTAATAATCTCCGGCGGGAGCTGGCGGAGCTGACGTACTCGCTGACCTTGGCTAATCAGTCACACAGCAGCTCCCTGCCTCAGTTTACCCACTGTACATCAGGAGGAAAAATCGAGCACTCACAAAGAGGAGGGAGGACCACGGAGGGAGTGCGTTTTGAATGAAAACAAAAGCCTGGCAGAGCAGCGGATGGTGTCGTCGGCATTATTAATGTCGTTAATAATCAAGCCTGTAATAAATCGTGAGGCTGCTGTGTCAATAGTGGGGTGATTGCTAATTTCCCTCACACTTGTCTGGCGCTCTGGGCTCCTCAAGGCTTCTCCCATCCGTCATCTCTTTAACCATCCCATAGCCCGCCCTGCAAGGGAGCACCCCGCCCCCAGGGACTACAGGAGGCCAGGCCTCAGGGATCGGCCAGTGTTCACCCTGTAAATCAATGGAGACCTGAGGCCCCAGAAGGAGGGACTCCCCCAGGATCTTCCAGGAAGAGGGAGGAGGAGTTGGGACTGGGACCTGGGCTCCCAATCCTGAAAGCGAGCTGCCCCCCCCCAACTCTTCCTCCCCCCAGTTCATCCAGAAGTGGCACCTCATGGAGTGGGTTCTCACAGACACAAGCCCTGTGCCTCCTGCAGGGAGGTCTCAGCCTCAGGGTGGAGAGAGGGGCAGGCGTCACAGAGCGGTCTGGGAAGAGGGGCCCTCTCTCTGCTCTTTCCCCACATGCTTCTGTCCACGTGGAAGAGGCCTGAGCGTGGGAAGACAGTGGGGGACTAAGACCCAAGCTCCTTATTCCTGACAAATTCCTTGGACCCTTTCTTCGTCATTTCTGCCTCAGTTTACCACCCCTGTGATGGGCCTGGAGAGCTTGCTCCCTCAGAGAAGGGGCACCAATCAAAGCGATCCCAGACTGGAGGTTGATGGAGACATCAGAGGGGA
Source organism: Myotis daubentonii (assembly GCF_963259705.1). Lineage (NCBI taxonomy): Eukaryota > Metazoa > Chordata > Mammalia > Chiroptera > Vespertilionidae > Myotis > Myotis daubentonii. The sequence continues at coordinate 21,833,120 of NC_081852.1, forward strand.
GCTGAATGCTGCCCACAGTCCCCCCTCTCCTGCCCCAGAGAGACTGCAGGAGGGGTGCGAGGGGCAGCCTGGCTCTAGCTCCTGGCCCAGGCCCAGCCTCCTGGGGCCACTCAGAGCTACAGGTCGCCATGCCCTCTGCGGAGGAGGGGGCTTGCTGTGGGGTCCAAGCTCTGTGGGCCTCCTTCCAATCGCTCCTGTTTCCCCACTCCCTCCATTACCAAATGCAAACTTCATTGATACCACTCCCTGAGTCCACTGCCCACCCGGATATGCCCCCCACCCTTCCCCACAGGCTGCCCTTGACTGAGGTCTTCAGTGGGTTCCCAGAGCCCCAAGGACAAACGTCCATGCTCCTGGGCCTGTCCTCAAGGCCTCCCTGCTTCGTGGCCGGCCCCACCTAGCTCCTGCTCTGCCACCCGCCCAGCTCTCCAGCCGGAATGGAACACCCACTTTTTTCCAAATTTGCTCAGTATACCTGCCTGCACACCTTTGCCCAGCAGTGCCCTGGCTGAAATCCCCACCCTCCATCCTCCATCTCCATCTACTCAACTCTTTGCCAAGCCTTCAGATGCCGCTTCCTCCACTCTTGCCACTTCCGCATGCAGATTCCCACACAGACAGGCTGTCCCTGCACTGTGACCCTTCCCCATGCCTGGTCGTCCCTCTCTGCTGGCACCTCCTTTTCAACCTGGTTTTTTCTGAATGTGTCTGCTCCCCACTCCACCTCCCAACACACACACACACACACACACACACACACACACACACACACAGGCAGGGAGCTCCCTGACAGAGAAGTTTTATCCAGTCCAAGGAGCCTCGTTCAGGAAACGGCACACCAAAGGGACTCAACCGCTATTCATTGCATCGAAATTTCACCAACTGATCCCCAAACCCAGCAGTGCCACCTAGGCACACACCCGGGAGACATGCGTGCATGTGGTCTCTGAAATCTATATCCTAGAATGTTCTGAGCAACAGTATGCAATTGCAAAAACTGGAAACAAGTTACATGTCCACAAACAGAAGAGTGGATAATAGTGTGGACTGCCGCTACACACATTCCGCACCAGTTGCACAGACACCCTGGCTGAAGGAAGTGAGACAGATGAGGACGTATCTCATGATTCCAATTATATAAAGTTCTCACTCAGACTGAACTAAGGTGATAGAAGTGAGACAGCGGCTTACTTGGTGGGGGGGGGGGATGTCAGGGAGGAGGCGAGGGAGGAACATCTGGGGCATTGGAAATGCACAATTTCTTCAGCTGGGTGGTGGTTTTAGAAAATGGAATGATTTGAGGTAAATCACCTGACCTCTGAGGCTTTGTTTTTTAAATGCGAAAAGGGCATAATGCCCAGCACCAATCCCTCCAGCTGCCCAAAGGCTGTATGAGAATGCACTGGGGCTGGGGTGGGGGTGTCCCAAAGCCTGAGGAGGTTCTAGGAAGCCCCCCACTTTCCCTGGACCTGGGATGGCTCCCAACATGCAAGCCAGTCTACCTGGAAATTGTTTGTTCTGGGCCGGCAGCTGGCACAACTCTGTCAGATGGGCAGCTGTTTGCCTGGCAAATGACCTAGTGGCCAGAATACAGCACAGCAGCTGGTGCTCTCTGGGACCAGTGTTACTGATGTTTAACAACTGGCAGTCAGCAGGGAGAAGTGGAAATGCCCTGATTTGGAGTGTTTGCTAATTGCCATGGTGTAAATATTCCCACCACAGCTGATTTCAAGCTGCCAAACTGAAACCACTGAACGTGGCGTGGGGACGACGTGTGCCCAGTTGGTTCTTGTGGGCAGGTGTAAACCCTAAACTGCCCCACTACAGCACTGGGTTAATCCTGCCAGGGCACAGCCTCCCTGGCCCGGTATTGGAGATGGGGGTCAGGGATCTGAGGATAAAAACCATAAGGGAGGCTTGGACTATGACAGGGTCCTCCTTAGTGTACCCTCAGCTTTCCCTACAGAAAGGCCCCTTCTCTGTCCCAATTCATATTCCACTATGGGTCCAGCCTTCTTCCCACAGCTGCAGCCCCACCCCATCTCCGGATGACCCGCCCCCATGAGAGCTCTCTTACCAAACTCCTTCAGCTCCTCCGGGGCACAGAGGATTTTTAGGTTTGTGAGACCGTTCTGTCTGATACTATAATGGTGGGTACAGAGCATCATAAATTTGGCAGACCTTTAGAATGCACAATATCAAGAGTGAATCCTACTGTAAACTATGGACTCTGGATGATGATGTGTCAATGTAGATTCATTGATTACAGCAAATGTGCCCAGCTGGTTGGAGATGTTAGCAAAGGGAGAGGCTGTGAATGTGTGGGGCAGGGGGTACATATATAGGAAATCTTCTTTTCACTCAAATTTTCTGCGAACCTAAAACTGCTAAAAAAAAAAAAAAAAGTCTATTTTTAAAAATCAATTGACCACATATGTGTGGGTCAATTCTGGTCTATTTTGTTTCATTTATGCTTTTGTCTTGATTATGGTAGTTTTTTGGTAAGTCTGGAACATGGTAGAGTAGTCATCCAACTTCGTTCGTTTTCAAAATAGTTTTGGTTATTCTAAGTTTTTAAAATTTCCATATACATTTTAAAATCAGCCTATCAATAGTTATAAGAAAGTATGCTATACTGGGGCAGGGGGCAGAGGGCAGGGGTGGGCTAGAAGGGGCCAATGGGGGAGAAAGGGGAATATATGTAATACTTTCAACAATAAAGATTTAATTTTTAAAAAGCATGCTACAGTTCTTATTAGGATTGCAATAAATCTATAGATAATTTGGGAAGAATTAACCTCTTAACAATATTGAGTCTTCTAGTGCTGAACATGTTATATCTATTTATTTAGTCTTATTTGATTTCTTGCATCAATTTTATAGTTTTGGGCATATAAGTATTACAATATTTTGTTATATTAATCTCCAGATATTTTATACTATTATAAGATTTTTAATTATGATTTTCAGATAATTGCTAGTACAAAGAAATACAATTGATATTTTTTAAGATTTTTAAATTGATTTTTAGAGAGAGAGGGAGAGAGAAACATTGATCGCTTGCCTCCTGCATGCCCCCCACTGGAGATATAGCCCGCAACCCAGGCATGTGCCCTGACCGGGAATCAAATTGGCAATCTTTCAGTACATAGGATGACACCCAACCAACTGAGCCACACTGGCCAGGGCTAGAATTGATTTTTGTATATTGACCTTTTGTCCTGCAACCTTGCTAAATTTACATGAGTTCTAGAATTTTTTTGGCATATTCTGTTGGGATTTTATATGTAGACAATGATGCCATCTGCAAATAAAGACATTTCCCCCTTTACAATCTAGGTGCTTTTATTTATTTTTCTTACCTCATTGCTCTGGCTAGGTCTTCTAATATAATGTTGAAAAGAAGTAGACATTCTTGCTTTGTCCTGACCTATGGGGGGAGTATGCAGTCTCTCACCGTGAATTATGATACTCGCCCTCTATCAGGTTGAGGAGGTTCTCTTCTATCTGGTCAAGTGCTTTTCCTGTATCTATGGAGGTGTTCATGTGGTTTTTCAAGTTTAGTTTCTTGATCTGGTGAATTACATTAGCTAATTTTCAAATGTTGAACCAATCTTGCATTTCTGGGATAAATCTCACTTGCTCATGATGTATTAATTGTTTAATAGATTTTTAAATCAATTTGCCACAATATTAAGAATATTTGCATCTATGTTCCTGAGGATATTGGTGTGAATTTTTCAGATCCCTTAATGCATTTATCTGTTTTGGTATCAGGATAATACTGTTCTTGTAAAACAAGTTGGGAATATTCCAAATCCATCGCAAGTAATATTTTATTGGATGCTGGACTTGCGAATTTCAAGATGGAGAAGGTTCAACTTGCTGGAATCCTTAAAAGAGTGTTGGGCTTTGTTTCGGTTTGCAGTTAGGATATTTGCAGATCGGCTTGATGCTCAGTCTGTGTGCAAGCTTAGCTAAGGTGTGTTTAGAGTGCTCTTTCCTCCGAGCTTCTGTAGGCCTATTACCCGCTCCAGGAGACGCCCATTCTGACTGGTCAGAACCTAATGTCTCCCAGCCTGTATAAGCTTTGGGAATTGTTCGATTTATAGCGTCCTGGTCATTCTTTCTTGGTTTTGTAGAGTTTCATTCTCAATCCAAACACTTTACAGGGGTCCTCAAACTACGGCCCGCGGGCCACATGCAAATACAAATATTGTATTTGTTCCCATTTTGTTTTTTTACTTCAAAATAAGATATGTGCAGTGTGCATAGGAATTTGTTCATAGTTTTTTTTTAAAAACTATAGTCCGGCCCTCCAACGGTCTGTGGGACAGTGGACTGGCTCCCTGTTTAAAAAGTTTGAGGACCCCTGCTTTAGGATTTAGCAACAGAATCAATGGGATTCCTAGACAGATTTCCAACGTTCTTCCTCTGCATAGCGTCTTCTCTCCAGTCGCTGCCCCACACATGTCAGCTGTCTTGGGCTCCTTGGAGGTTGATCCATCGCTTCCGCGGAGAAAGCCCACCAGCCTCGCCAAGGCTGGTTCCTCCAGGCCATTCTCCCCTCGCCTGCCATCAGCTTCCAGCTCCAGGACTTCGCCTTCCCAGGGAGGGGGCTGGGAGAGGCGGCAGTCACTGAGTTTCTGACTCTGTGACCCCTCTCAACCAGCCCGGACCCCCACCAGCTAGCCTGTAGCACCGGTGCCCCTAAGAAGCCCCACTCCAATCCCCGTATGACCAACTTGGTTAGTTCCAGTGCCTGCACTCACACCTCAGTGAGACCACAGGTCACGGGCCCCATTCTGTCCCTGCCCACTTCTTGTTCCACCGGGCCCCTGGGAGGGGATTTGTGAGGGCCTGAGGACGATCAGAGCTCACAGCGAAGAGCTGAATGTGTCCCCTGGGGAAATTTTCAGGACCTCAGGAATCCCTGGAGAACCACTGCCCTTAACTGAAACTTGGTTCCAGCTGTTAGCAACAAAGAACACAATCACTGCTGAGGGTAGTGGGCCCACCCAGCTCACCTGCCTACTGGGAGCCAGTGCCTGGGGAAACGATTCTCCCGTGAGGGGGAGAGAGCATGAAGCCAAGGGCCAGCCGTGTGCTCCTCTCCCTTTCTCTGTCCACAGCCCCATTCCCTTGAACTCCAGTCCCTTTCCCCTCAGCTGAGGCCAGGGAGGCAGGACCTGATGAGGTTACTTAAAGGCCAGAGCCAGGATTAGGACCCAGAGTTCTTTTTTTTTTTTTTAAATATATTTTATTGATTTTTCACAGAGAGGAAGGGAGAGAGATAGAGAGTCAGAAACATCGATGAGAGAGAGAAACATCGATCAGCCGCCTCCTGCACATACCCCACTGGGGATGTGCCCGCAACCCAGGTACATGCCCTTGACCGGAATCAAACCTGGGACCTTTCAGTCCACAGGCCGACGCTCTATCCACTGAGCCAAACCGGTTTCGGCAGGACCCAGAGTTCTGTGCTTCCAATCCAGGGCAGCAAACCCAAATCCGCCTGGAGGTGCACAGCTCTCGCATGAAATTACATATGATGCCTCTCGTTTGGGTAACAGCTTAATCTCATCAGTGTGAAAAGCAATAATAATAACAGTTGCTATGCTTTTCATGTCCTACTGTGAGCCAGGCACTTCACCCACTTTACTACTAATCCTCGCAGACTGGGGGATCGATATTGCAGTGCTATTTGGCCAAGAGGACACTGAGGGCCAGAGGGTGAGATGACTTGGCTGGGTCCCGGGTGCCAAAAAGAGCAAAGCTGAGGTTCAGAACCCAAGTGGTGGTGCTCCTGGCTCGTCTTGGCTGTGCACACAGGCAACCTCATCCTTTGTCCAGCGACTCACAGGAACCTGAGAGAAGCGGGGTTGGCATCAGCATGCCTCCGGCGCATGGGGAAACTGAGGCCCCAGGCACCAAGTCTCCAGGGACCAAGACAACAACTTAGGCTCCTCGGCCTTTGAGAATGGCCTTTCTGCCCACATGCATGGGTGGAGTTCTGTGGACACCTGACCATAACACGGAAGCCAGGTGTCCAAAGAAACCACAGATTCAATCTGGCGTCACAGACATGGCTTTGGGAGTCACTCAGCGCCACCCACCTCAAGGGCACGCACAGCACTGGGTTTCCTGAGCCCTTCCTCCGACATGGTTCAGTGTGACCTCACAACCACCAGGTAGGGAGGGTGTTGCCCATTTCACAGGTAAGGAGCCTGAGTGGCCTGTGGTTGTCTGATCTTCCAACGTCCCGCATGCAGCCTTCCAGGAGGCATGTGTGCGGTGGCCAGAGGATAAACTGTCATGGCTGCATACATGTGAAGGCCGCTGGTCCAAAAGGCACTAATGAACTTGGGGACAAGGCAGAGGCTTGGACACAGGTGGTCCCTCTGGGTCAGGGCTGATGACCTGCATGGGGTGGGATGTGCAGGGAGGCCCCTGCCAGACCCCTCTCCCAGGGCACTAATTGGAGCTGAGCTGGGTCAGAGGGGCCACAGTGCCCCTCCAGAGCTGGTGTTTGGAGCCAGGCAGGGGGCCAGCAGCCTTTGTCTCAAATTCATCCCTTTGTCTCTGACCTCAGAGCAGAGGCCTGCAGGAGGCTGTCCCCAGGGGCCTGGAATATGAGCTAATGAGGCCACTTCTGGGCCAAACCTGGACCAGCTGTGGTTGCAACATCAATAGCAGGGGACAGGAAGCATGGGGTCCGCTCTGAGCCCAACACCCAGGGGCCTCTTGTTTGTGACACAAACAAGTGTCATTTCTGTGCGCTGGTAGTGAATATACCAGGACAACAGGTGCAAACAGGGCCTGTCCTGACAGACCAGAGGGCATGGTCACTCGGCCGGGGCAGTTGGCATCATCCCCATTTAAAAGACAAACTAAGGGTCAGAGTCACTGTGTCTTCCCAGGGATACAGCTGCCAGAGGCAGGCCACAAACCCAATCAAATCTGACTCCAGTTTGCTCCTGCCCCTGGCAGACCCCCAACACCCGCCTGCATGATAATAATACTTCTCATTGATCCGCACTCACCCCGGGTGAGACGCTATGCTAAGCACTTCACATTCATGATCTCATTAGATTCTCCTAAACAGCCTAAGAAATGGAACTAGTATCCCATTTTAGAGACAAAAATGGAGCACAGAGAGGCTATGTAATTTGCTTAGAGTCACACAGCTAGGAATGTTAGAGCAGAGACAACAAACCCAGACAGTCCAGGAACTGTGTGAAGGGGGCTGGTCTAGGGGCCCCAGGGTCAGGCCAGCAGGGAAACAGGACGGTGGGGTGGAGGGGGGGACGAGCGGGTGGCACATGGAGAAGTGTGAATCTCGGAGGACTTTCTAAAGGAGACAGCCACCACCTGAAGGAGGGGCCACGTGAAGACTGCCGCGTGACCTCAGAGCTTGGCTGTCTCTCTCCCCCCAGCAGCCCCAGCCCTCCAGCAGCTTGTAGAAAAATGTGCGGTTCAGGTTTGGCATCCAAACCTGGAGGGCTGAGATCCTGTGTTTCCACAGCAACCGTATCCTTAACAGCATCCAATAAAGACATTATTTGGCTGCAGTGAGCACACATGATCTTTTGATTACGGCTTCAGGTATTGAGAGGCAGCACTCTCCCTCTCCAAGGGCCCCCACCAAAAAAAGTGAGGGGGTAAGGGAGGAGGAGTCCTCACACAGGAGAGGGAGACATGGGGAAAATCAATGCTCACATTAATAGAGTCGCCTGTTCAGCGTTTCTCCTCTTTTATAGATTCAGATAACACGCTCGTCGGGGATATCTTCATTTCCCAGAGCAAAGAAATTAATTACTCACTAATGGCGTGATGCAGAAATTAATTTGTGCTACCGTCTCAAATATGTCGTTATTAATCAATTGGCCGCGTGGGGCTGGCAGGGAAAGGGGTCCATTAGGGTCTGGGTGCTCGGCCTGACCTGGAGCCAGATTCAGAGGCAGGGTTGGAGGTTGGGCCAGGCCTCTGGGCCCCAAGTTTCCCGCCTGCACGCCTGGGAGGGTTAAACTTGAGCGGTACTTTTCCAACCTCCCGCAACCGCAGAGTTCACTCAGCACAATAGTGTGCGGAATCCAGCACCCGGACACATGGACTGGGGTAGGCGTGGGAGGCCCGGAGCCCCTCGGCTCTGCCCCCGCTCCCCCCAGGCATGGTCCCCAGGGCTCTGCAGAGCACAGCTGGGACCCTGAGGAGAGAATGCTGACCGCCTCCACTCCCTGGTTCTCTGAGGCAGGGGTGTCAGGGTTCTTTGTCATTTAGAGAGGCATCCCCGGATCCTCGCCCCCAACCCCACACACACTGACCCACACCCCATTCAGCTCCAGTGCCAACTCAGCGATGGGCAGGCAGCTCCAAGACAGCTAGGCCCGCCTTCCTCACGACTGCACCTTGAGTGCCTACAACAGGGCCTGGCACACAGTAGGTGCTCAGTAAGTATTTACTTACTGAGCATAACTAATGATTTGGCTAGAAATGAAGAACCACCTTGGAATCCAAGCATCGTGACTCCTGTGCCCACGCTCTCACCCACCCCCTACCCCACGCCCCCACATAATAATCCGCTATTTCTCTCTGAGGCTCCACAGTTTGCAGCGAGCTCTACTCACCTTGCATGGCTTGACCTTGTTCTTCCCATTTGACAGAAGAGGAGATGGAACTCCGAGAGGCCAAACCAACTCAACACAAGCTGGCGGGTGGGATGGGGCTTGCTCACCCTACAGAGTGTGGGGCTAATTCAGCCCAGCCCCTCGCTGAAGGGAAAAGCCAAAAATTTCAACTGCATTAGTCTGGGGTGTTGCAGACGAACCGCAGGGACATGTGGGATCTGAGATTAGAAGGAGCAATCCCATCATTGTGCAAGGGGGGAAACTGAGTCCCAGAGAGGGGAAGGGGTGACCAGAGAAGGGAAAGACAGGGGTCCCCTAGAGTGGGACCCTGAGAGGTACCTTATACACTATAAAGGGTATAGCCCCTGAGGACAGGCACCTCGCTGCCCTTGCTGACTTAGGGGCGGGTCTCCCTAGAATCTAGAGGGTGGACATGATGAGCCTCGGGCACTGTAAGGCTAGAGAAGGCTAAGGCAAGAAGTGGATGCAGCCAGTGAGCTGGCCAGGAAACAGCAGAATTGGAGGTGATTTCCCAGGTGATGGCAGACCTTGGGAAAGCAATGGGAAAGTGCTGCCTGGGGAGATGCCACTGCCCATCCCACCCTCACCAAAGGAGATGCCTGGGGCTCTTCTAATAAACCACTTACTGAGCATCTACTATGTGCCAACCATCTTGTACCTATCACTCCACTTAGCCTCCAGCATCATCCTATTCACAGAGACCTTCCTTTGCTTGGAATCGACCCAGCTTGGCACAGGGCTCAACGTGCAGGGAAGCAGGGGAGCCGTGGAGCAGGTGTGAGGAAGGACAGAGAAGAGAAAGAACGTTTAGCATGGTTTCCCTGGTGATGCTGACTGCCCGCAAGCCACTCTCACTCAAGACAAAGAACAATTATAATCCACAACATCAACGGACTCTCGCAGGGTTTCTCTGTACCCAGGGCAGCAGGAGGGAGCAAGCAGCCTGTACAGGCCTGGGAGCCAGGAGGGCTATGTCCTGCTTCCAGCTCTGCCCTAGCCCCTACGGGACCTTGCACAAGTGAGCCTGTCCCCTCACCAGTGAAATAGGTTAAACCCCTCAGGTTCAGTGAAAGATTCAAACAAAGGAATCAGGTGAAGGGCTTGGTGAATTGGAAAGGCCATATAAGGCAAGCCATGGACTCCCTGGTAACACACACACACACACACACACACACACACACACACACACACACACACATACGGGCACCTGACTGTCCCCCAACCCCATTGAGACTCTAGACCAGCGGTTCTCAACCTGTGGGTCGCGACCCCTTTGGGGGTCGAACGACCCTTTCACAGGGGTCGCCTAAGACCATCGGAAAACACATATATAATTACATATTGTTTTTGTGATTAATCACTATGCTTTAATTATGTTCAATTTGTAACAATGAAAATACATCCTGCATATCAGATATTTACATTACGATTCATAACAGTAGCAAAATTACAGTTATGAAGTAGCAATGCAAATAATTTTATGGTTGGGGGCCACCACAACATGAGGAACTGTAGGAAAGGGTCGTGGCATTAGGACGCTTGAGAACCACTGCTCAGGTGGAGGTAGAGGGCCTGAGTCAGATGTGTTGTGTATGTGAGTATGTCTGGAGGGATAACTAAACCCACATTGCCCCTCCCCATTCCCTAAAAGGCAGAATTTCCCCGGCGTAGGAGCAACAGGGATATGATGGCCCCTCCACAGAGATCCCTCCAGAGCTCTTGGCCAGGACCTTTCTGCAGGTTACAACCTACTTAACCACACCAGTGCCCATTGGCTGGGTAGGCACCATTACTTCCAATTATGCAGAGCTGGGTTGGGTTGGGTTGGGTTGGGTTGGGTTGGGTTGGGTTGGGTTGGGTTGGGTTGGATAAAATGGGCGGGTTGGAGAGTGAGAGATGGGGTTAAGCTATCATGAGTACAGATGGAGGGAGCTGAGCTTGGTGGGGCTGGGCTGAGTTGCCCCTGTGGGACAAGTCCTGGAGGGGGCTCAGTTTATGTTTGGGGGCCATAGCGATGGTCGGATGTGTCTGTGCCCTGTTCCTTACTCAGTGCTGTTATAACGGAGCTGGGCTCAGCCCCAGGGAAAGGAGTGATTGCATGTGTGTTGCCCCAACTGCCTTGGGAAACGTGCAGTAATCCTCCTGGACTGGCCCCTCGAGCTCCCAGTCAGGCCCCCTCTGCGTCCTAAGGAGTCGCCCTTAAATAATCACACCTGACAGCTGAGGGACCATTCAGAGTAGGTTTGCCAGAGGATGGAGGGCAGTAGGTATCACAGGGCCAGTGGCAGAGTAACGGTAAAATAGGCTAGTGGAGACCGTTGTGTGTTGAGCCATTCTCTCTTCTGTACTTTTCAAAACATACCTGTTCAGGAGGCCAGGGACTTAGAACCTTGCAGAAGTCTATATAATCCAGTCATTTAGTTTCCTGCTAAGGGTCTCTACATGAGGTCCTGCTCAGGCAATGTTGCCTTTTCCCAGGAGATGTGTGGACAGACATGATGCTCTAAACCAGCAGTTCTCAACCGTGGCTGCACATTAGAATCACCTGGGAATCTTTTTAAAATCCTGATTTCTGGGCCTCATTCCGGAGGATTGAGGTGATTCTAATGTGCAGCCAAGGTTGAGAACCACTGCTCTAAACCCAAGATGTGGGCTCTTTGGGGATCTCTGTCCCCTTAGTAGTCTAGGGACTATGCTAGGGAGGGGGAGTCATTTTGAAAATTCAAGGACTTTTGGTCCCCATCAAGTCACACAGTGAAAGGATCTGGTCTAAGTCAAAACCAGCCTGAGTTTGGGGATGTGCCCCAGCCCCATGCCAATAGCCACCCTACTGGGTGCACAGCTACGCACAGAGGCCTCTCTCTAGAACCCACCTTCCCCATATGCACCATGAGAGGAGAGAGGAAGGATGGGCAGATGATCATTATGATCCCTTCAGTGCTCAACAACCTCTGAAGTTCAACAACGCACTTGGTGCATATAAAAAAGTGAAGGCCAATGTTAGTACTGTGGGGAGGAGCAGCACTTTGTCACCACTTACAATGCACTGGGCAGGGTGGCGGTTAAGTCCATTTTATGAATGTGGAGTCTGAGCTGCAGGGAGCTTGACCAGATAGCCCAAGGACACACAGCCCAAGGACACAGAGTTGAAGCAAAGTGTTCAGATGACATTCTTTCTACATGATGCTGCATCTTGCTGGGATTATTATCTTGCCAAGAGAATATGTTTTATATCTCTAGTAATGAATTCCTTTATTTAATTGACCCTGTTTATTTAGCCCACCCTAGGGCTTAGGAAACCCTGACTGATTAGTGATGCTAAATTCTATCCCTGGAGGGTCCCAAAGCTCTCCTTCCTCTTCAATTCATGGCATTGGCCTCCCTCCCCTTCCATCAATGCCCTTCATTCTCCTAAGTCTTATGACTGCCTTACTGTGCTCTCTGGGAGGGGTGAAACTATGAAGGTGAGACCACATGTGGTAGTGGTCAAGTGGCCCTCCCCTCATCTGCCTCCCTCCTTTTGCTGAATGTTCATGGCAGCCTGGCTCTACCTAGATAGCAGCCTGGTTACCCTATTAAAGCTCTGGTCCTGGTCCTAGCAGTCTCCATCATACGTGTACACACACACACACACACACAGCCACTTCTAGATTTCCAAGGAGCTAGGCCAGGGTATGGGATTCCTGTTCTCTAGTATATATAATAAATGATGATTCTGAAAATGTGGGGCAAGAAGTTATAAGAAGGTGTGTTCAGGCTCCACATAAGATGTAGAGCATTCTAAGAATTAAAACAACCTCACCACTAAATGGACTGCCTTGGAAGTGGTAAGCAATCCAACCCTGGAGGTATGCAAGTTGATGTTGTCCTACTCATTAGAGGGCCTGACAAAATTATTCCTGCATCCAGGGGGGGTTGACGTAGAGACCCCTCCACCTCTTTCCACACCTACAATTCTGGAGCAGTGGAATGTGGAAGGAAGTGCCAGGTGCCAGGACATGAGGTTCTGGTCCCAACATTTTCATTAGCTATTCAGGGGTGGAGAAACCCCTGGCCCATGGGGCTTATAAAGCTGCAAAATCATTTTGTCAGGCCCTGCCAAGGCATTAGGAGTGAGTTCATTAAATGTTTGACCAAATATAGCAGGCTAATTTTTAAGTTGATAATTTTTTATGGCCCAAGAATGGTGTTATAAATATCCAAATGGCCCCTTGGCAGGAAAAAACAAAAAGGTTCCCCATGCCTGAAGTATGTGATCCTAGGTTAGCCACAGACCCGCTCTGAGCCTCAGTTCCTTTGCTATAAAATCGTGGTGGTGGATGAGACCATGGCTTTCGTACTATGCTCTGTGGACCCCGGCGTTCTCTGGAGCTGCCTCAAAGATGCTGGGAGGCTGGTGGAAAGTCAAAGGGGAAAGAAAGGGCTCTGGGCCCTTCCCCAACACCAGAAGAGTAGCCTTGCAGCATCAAATAAGATCTCATTTGAGCCAAGGGTACCTGCTGAGAAAAACTCAAAACAGGATTGAAAAACCTTCCCAGCTCTGACGTCTGGAATCACAATTTTATTTCAGAGATATTGACTGCCCTTTATTAATTAACCTTTGTTTGTGCCCAGCCTCACTCTGGGTCCCCTGGGACAGTGAAGTCCTTGGTCCCTTTAAGAAGACAAAATCATATATGGTCACAAAGACCGGTGGTTGTCTTTGGGTTTAGTCAAATATATTACTTAGTTTGCATATTACTTAGTTTGCACTGCTTCCTGGGAGTGACCTGAGATATAATCAGGAGAGTTGCTAACCTTTGGGCGTTGGGGACATGGCTGGTAGGAAAAAAATCATTATTTTCTATTTTCTCGGGGTGGGTAAGGGTGACTCCACGGGAGAAGGGAGCAAGAAAAGAGGCCCCGTCAGCTTACAAGGATGTGGGTAAAGCCGTCCTTGGCTATGTCCAAAGAGAGGAGTGGCTTCTCTCCAACTGAGCTGCCACCAACAGGGGAAGAAGGTTTCTTGTCGGTGGTACGAGGTGAGGAGTCTAGAGAGGAAGGTCCATCAACACGGCACGTGGGAGGGGCTCTGGGCCATGGCATGAGCACAGAACAGGCTCCATTGGTCCAACAGATACTGGCTTGCAGGTGCACACTCAGAGGACACTGAGTAATCCCTGTGGGTCCTCAAGCTTCCCTATCTCCTGGGCTTCCGGGTGTCCAGTGAAACCTGCCGAACAGGGTGAATCCTTAGGGCAGGGGAAACATGCCGACACCTACACTGACACCTTCCTGCTACTCACATTGACATCAGTTTCTGGGCTCCAGCATGTGCAGTGCTCACACTCCAGGTGTTGAAAGAAGAGAGAGATCCCTGGGAACTGGAACTGTCGTGGACGGCTGTTCAGTGATCCATTTCTGCATAGCAAACTGCCATAAAACTTAATGCCTTAAGAACAAGTTGTTGCTATTATTATAGCTCACTGCTCTGCGGATCAGAGATTGAGGCCGGGTAAAGAAGGGGTGATCTTAGCTCCATGATGCCTGTGGTCTCACTGGATGACCCAAATGGCTGGGGGCTGGAACTGGCCAGGTATCCCTCTCTCCCCATGTAGCCTCTTCGTACGGCTAGCTTGGGCTTTCTCACAGCATGGCAGTCTTGGCATAGTCAAATTTCTTTCATGGCAGCTCATGGCTCCAAGAAACCGAGGTGTGGGCTGCCAGTGCTTCTGAAGGCTGAGCCTGGCGCTGGCACACTTTACTCCTGCTGCCTTCCTTAGTCAAAGCAGTCAAGGGCTGCTTAGCCAAGATTCACGTGAGGGAAAATGCACCCACCAGTCAATAGGAAGAAGGTCAAAGGTTTTGTGGCTCTATTTCATCCATCACGGATGATGTCTTAATTTTCTGTTGCTGTTCTAACAAAGACCACAAGTTTAGTGGCTTTAAATCACAGGCATTTTTTAACTCACAGTTCTGTAGGTCAGAAGTCCAGGGACAGCATGGCTTAGCTGGTCCGCTGCTCTCAGATTCGCAAAACCAGATTCAAGGTGTTGCCAGAGCTGTGTTCCTTTCTCCGTGTTCTCGGAATGAGTCTGCTCCAAAGCTTGTTCCGGTTGTGAGCAGGATTCGGTTCCATGTGGTTGTAGGACAGGCCCCTGTTTTCTCGGCAGCTGTTTCACTTTCTAGCCACCACCTGCACCTTGGCCCTTCTTCCATCTTCCAAGCCGGCACTGGAGGTCTAGTCCTTCTCGTGTTTTGAATCTCTCTGACCTCCCTTCGGCTTCAGCTCTCCAAGGCTTTCCTCTTCCCCCACATCTCTCTGGCCAGCTCTTCCGCCTCCCCTTCTGCTTTCCGGGGCTCTGGTGATTACATTGAGACCACCCAGAGAATCCAGGATCACCTTCCTATTTTCAGGTGAACTGGTTAGTAACATTAATTCTCTCTGCAAAGTCCCTTCACAGCAGTAACTGGATCCAAATTTAATTAAGTAGCCAGGGACAGGGATCTTTGAAGACACTTTAGAATTCTGCCATTACAGATGGCTTCCTAGAGAAGATGAAGACTGGGCTGGGCCTGTACAGTAGTAACACCAGGAAGGGCACCAAGAAAGTGTTGTCCCTGGAAGGAGGTGCAACAGGACAAAGATGTGGAGGAGGACTTCATGGCCTGCTGGGGAGAGTCCGTCTACCAGGTGGGGTGCTATCAAGGGTTTGAGAAGGGTGCTGGGCAAGGAACAGAGGGTGAAAGGTGTGGATCTCCAAAGGGGTCCACAATGAAGTATGCAGACTGCAGAGGGAACCAGCACTTGGGTTCAGAAGTAATTCACTGAGATTTCACGCACCTCTATGGGTGTTCTAAAATGTCATGGAAAAATACCGTTCATACATGGGTACATGCATTTTTAAAAGTATGTGTCTTATTAATTTCAGAGAGGAAGGGAGAGGGTTAGAGAAATAGAAACATCAATGATTAGAGAGAATCATTGATCGGTTTCCTCCTGCACACCCCCTACTGGGAACTAGCCCACAACCTGGGCATGTGTCCTGACCAGGAATCAAAGTGTGACCTGGTTCATAGGTCAATGCTCAACCACTGAGCAACACTGGCCGGGTAGTACATGCATTTTTGTAGGGAAAGCATTCATCATATTCTCCATGTAGTCCATGGCCTACAAAGACTATAGCCCTTTGCTTTAATTCATCTCACTCTGACCTCTCCACCTAGCCAATCTTCAAGTTAGTGAATTCTAGAAGAATCCTTTTGTGACACAAAATATCTCCCTCGGTTTGGGTGTTGGCTCCAAGGCCCATCAAGTTTCTATCTTGGTACAGGAGGCAATAGGGCATTTGGCGGGCAGCCTGCACCCCCATTTGTTATACTAAGGATGTGTGAGGATCCAATGAACTTGGGATGCACCAGCGGTGACAGGAACAGGGCGGGGGAAGGTATAACAAGAGGTTGCTCAGCACTACATCCTCAACAGTGCAGGTCCCTTTTCCTCGTATTCCTCTGCCTCCCTGGCCCTGACCCTGGAGGAGCCAGCAGCAGGACGGCAAGCAAGTGGTAGGAATGTGAAAAGAGCAGACGCTTTCTTTATTCTGAGTCACCAAGTCATGGGTCAGACAGACCTGAGCGGAGGGGAAGAGAGAAGTTTTACATTGAGTGTGAGACGGAAGCGTTGACTGAAGCTGGACTGGCCCTGAAAGTGAGTCCTAATTACTAAAATGAGGCTCTTGTTAATACCAACAGTGACCCCAAACTATGGACTCTATCTAAGATGTTATCAAGAGACAAGGAAAGAAGACTTGATAGGATCAAGTTTAAAGGCAGTGATTGGAAAAAAATAGTCATTTCCTATTTGCATCCCATGAAGTTTAATCTCTTTATATTAGTCACAGCAATTTTCACTAGCTGCTCTAACAAATAGCCCCCGGATTTCAGCGGCTTTACACAGTAAATGTTATTCCTCATTTATACAAAATCTGATCGATGTCTGGCAGCGTTCCTGGATATCTCTGTTCCATGCAGTGACTCAGAGATCCAGGCTCCTTTCACCCTCTGGCCCAACATCTTGCAGCTTCAAGATTATCCTGTCACCCTCCAGGTGGCTGGAATGAGTCATGGTAGGGAGTCATGTAACAGCAAGAGAGATGGGGAGTATGAGAAACTCCCAAGTGTAAGGGATCACTAACATGGTGGTCACTAGACTGGTCAGACAGCCATAATCATTGTGTCTTTTATTCTGCTAATCCCTACCCGAGAACCATTTATGAGCTAGGCACTGTGTTGGGCACTGGGGAGACCAACACCAGCAAGAAAGTCTAGGTTCTTGCCCCTTCTGGGTTTGTCGTCACATAGGGTGTGGACAAATGATTGGGCATTGACAATTCCAAGGAATGCACGCTGAGATGGGGAAGTAGAGAGTACCCTGGGAGTGTGTATGAGGTGCACTAAAGTCAGGCTCAGGGTGAGGGGCCTTCCTGGAGGAAGTGAGGCCTGAAGGGTGAAAGGCACCAACCGGTACGAGGTAGCTTGTGAAGGGCATCGGAAGAGCATTCCAGGCAAAAGGGTCACAATGGGGAAGAACATGGTGTTTCGGGGTCGGGGAGGCAGGCATCCATCCTGCTCTTCTCCTGGGCACCCCGAGCCCTTTCTTCCACTAGCCCTGGATCCAGACGGGTTTGGGTTGTGCATCGTGCATTCCGTCCATCACTGCCTCTCCGAGCCTAGCAGATTAGCAAGGAGGGCACCTTTCACTTGTGCTGTGTGACCTTAGGCAAGTTATTTTCCCCTCTGGGCTCAGTTCCCCCTACTGAATAAAGCAGTCAGAAGGTTCTTGAAGGTCCCTGGAGCCCTCTTTGGGCAATGTCTTTGCCCTACTCTAATCAGCCAGAATAGCAGAGCAAGACAAGCTGGGCCTGCAGAGGGAGAGGGGAGACCAGGCTGTGACCTAGTGGACTGGGGGATGGGGAGAGGCCGCCTGCTCCCCACCTTCCAGACCAAACCCGCCACTAATGAGGCCTGCCTTTGGAGTAATTAGCCGCAATCACAGCGCGGTGCATTAGGCAGACACGGCCTTGGTGCGGCACCACCTCCCAGAATGCAGGAGCCCAGGGCTTTGAACACTGCATTACGGCGGGGGATGCGTCCTAATGTCACTTAATTACCCCAGACAGCCTCAGATGTAATCGAGCCTGGATGGGCTGGTGGGAGGGGTGCAGACGTCCAGAGGAGGCTGATGCGTTCATAATGATGCCACTTTGCAAGACAAATCTGGCTTTGGTGGGCTGACAACGAGGAGCACAAAGTGGGGGTGGGAGGGAGGAGGCTGTGCTGCCATCCCAACGAAGGAAGGCCCTTCTACTCCCCAAACCCTGGGACATCTTGACCCTAGATTGGCTGGATGTCTCCACTTATCTGCCAGAGGCAGCAGGACACTGGGGAGAGGAAAGGCCGTCTTTCCTTCCCTCATTTAAGATGCTGTAGGGTGAAGATTTCCCTCTTTGTTCTTTCCTTCCACTTTCTGTTCAGGCCAATGGTGGATAACGTGGGAAGCATGGCAGGTGGGGAGCTGAAGACAGGGCATCAGAGGTAGGGCGGTGCCCTCAAGGATGCTGTAGATGAGTTTGGGGGGAAGCCCCGGGGGCAGGAGGAAGAGCTCTGAGGTACAAATCTGGACACTGAGTTTCAGGGGCAGATTCTCAAGATACTGCTCCAGTCAATGCAACTCCTTTCAGTGGCCAGACACCCATCGATGTAAGAACCTGGCCTCTGGAAGGCCCTTGAGGGGGTCTGCTGCACTCCCTTCCCTATTTCCAGCACCTAGTACAGTGCCTGCCCATAGTAGGTGCTCAACAAATATTTATTGCCATGAATAACCTACTATCCCCCCTCGCCAGTCATTTTTCTCTTTGGACCTCGGTGTCTTCATCTGGGAAATGGAGCTAATGATTCCCTGCTCACCACCCAGGGCCGAGGTGGCAGCCGTCGAGTGAGCTAATGACAAGAGCACTTTCAATGGTGTGGAGTCCCTAACAGAGGTGAAGGGAGCAACCACATCTGGGGCCTGCCTTCTCTGCCAGATCCCACAGGCCCACCCAGGCCAGACTGACCACTTGGACCAGTGGGAAGTGAAGATCCCAGTGGCCAGGACTGGGGTGAAACTGCTCTAGGCTTATAGAGGCCAAGGTCTCACTCACCATTTTCTCCTTCAATCCCTGACTTGTTCCCCACATGCTAGGAAAGAAGTCCTCTGACATCCATGCTAGAGGTACTTCCAATAAGTTCAGGAATGGCTGCCGTGGAAGAGAAATTTCTTTGGGGAGGTCCTCCCTAAATAATAATGGAACGCCGCTCAGGTGGGGACCTTGTGCAGGGTTAGTTCAAACTGCTGAGTAAAATGTGTGACTATAAAGGGCTTTTGGGTTTCCTATGGATCATCAGACAGATAGATGGGAGGGGCTTGGAAGGCAACCTGCCCACGGGGGACATGAGCTAAAGCTGAGGTTGGAGGAGGTAGGCAGATGGCGTGGGCTACAGAGTGGGGAGGACGAGAAGGTGCCAACAGAACATCAAGGCCTCGAATGCTAGGCAAGAAGTTAAGACCATACCCTTCTCCAGCCTCCAATAAGTGAGGACAGGGATACAATGATGCAGCTCTTTCTCTTCTCTGCCTCCTGGACCACCAAGGACTTTTACAGGAATCTCTGCTTTTAGCTTGCTGTGTGACCTTGGTTAATTTGCTACCCCTCTCTGGGCCCGTGCATCACTGCTTAGACAATGAACAGGCTGGACTATACGGTTGCTCTATCCTTTTTAACTTTGGTATTCCATCTGTCTGTGCCACAAATGGAGCTAAGGGAGAACTGTTCTTTCCGGGATCCCATTCACTGCGCCCCGTAGCCCGTGCACCCCCTCTCTGGAGGGCCAGCAGTCACTGTGACCCACAGTGACATTGAGGGACGTGCTGCTCTCTACCCTGCCCAATGGGCCATGTGCCAACACCTGCCTTCTCCCCACGAGCCATCCATCACTGTCTTGGTGTGTCGGTGGGAAGACAGCTTCATTAGCTCCTCCCCAGCCACCCGTCCCCTGTGCAGAGATGACTGAAGACCTCCCACTCCCACCAGCCTGGGAGGGCTCAGAGCCCTTAGGTCAGTCTCTAAGGGGCCAACCTGAGCCTCCCCTCCCTGGGCAGTTCTTCTGCCTGAGGTCATGGGCCTCCTCTGCAAGGCAGGAGGCATCATCCCCTTCAAATATATCTCAGACTGCTCCCTCGCCACCTGTCACCATGCCTGGAGTCCCACCATTAGAGGCATCACTGAGGCACGTCTGCCTCCACAAATCTATCACAATGCAAACACCTTTGGCATCAGGAGGAAGAGCACGGGGCTGGAGCTGTTTGAAGACACCCCTCTCCGTTGTCCAACTGGTTTCCCCTTTTTGAGCCTCAGTTTGTCCATCTTGAAATGAAAGAGTTGACCTAGAATCTAGATCATCTCCAAGCCCCTTGATTGCTGAGATTATAAGGTTCCATGAGGGAACTCCAGGGTCCTCAGAAGATACCAGTATATCTAGGTCAGTGGTTCTCAACCTTGGCTGCACATTAGAATCACCTAGGAATCTTTTTAAAATCCTGATTTCTGGGCTTCATCCTCCGGAAATTCTGTTTCTTTGTTATGGGGTGGGGCCACATTAGTAACAAAGAAACAGAATTTCCGGAGGATGAAGCCCAGAAATCAGGATTTTAAAAAGATTCCCAGGTGATTCTAATGTGCAGCCAAGGTTGAAAACCACTGATCTAGGTCCATGGTTGGCAAACCGTGGCTTGAGAGCCACATGCGGCTCTTTGGTCCCTTCAGTGTGGCTCTTCCACAAAATACCACGTGCGGGCGCGCACATACAGTGCGATTGAAACTTTGTGGCCCATGCGCAGAAGTCGGTATTTTGTGGAAGAGACACACTGAAGGGGGCAAAGAGCCGCATGTGGCTCGCGAGCCTCGGTTTTGCTGAGCTGCAGTTTGCCGACTACTGATCTGGGTGAAAGGAAGAGCTAGTAGGTTCTGAGTCCACCAAGTTCATGGCTCACGTTTGTAAGACACAAGCAGAGCAGTGAATGAACGTGACTCTCCCCCTCTAAACCACTTCTTGACAAATACTCCCTATTTCAGAACTTCTATTTCCAGCCATGATCCAGGGGCACTGCCAAGCAATGGGCAGTAGGCAGAGTTGAAGCCAAGCCCTGCCTTGGCATCTGGGCTGATAATGGGCACAGGAAGGAGGTAGCTTTCTTCCCAAGGATTCTGCTAGGTGCCCAAGAGATGACTCTACCTCCTCTACTGAGATGGAGAGGGGATGTGTAATGCCCACCTCTGGGCGACCTTGAGTTCCCTGTGGGTTTAATAGAGAAAAGACAGTCACTCCTCCCCCCACCTGCTTGTTTAACCCAACAAATAGAAGCCCCTTGGTTTTGAGAAGCCAGAAGGAGAGGCAACATACCTGAATTGTTACTGTGCAGGAGACTTCTCATGCCCATTAATAAAATCATGCTGGATCTTCCAAGGTTTTGACCCAAAGAAAAAACTCTCTCCAGGGAGCAGTCTGGGCTCCCAGGGAATTGTGACTAGGAAGCTCCCTGAAAGGTCCCTAAAATTGGAGCTGAGGCGGCCATAACAGCTATACAATGAGAGTGCAGGGTCGTCTCCTAAAGACTCTGAGCAAAGAGGGAGAAGAAGGCCTGTGTACCCAGTCCGGCATGTCTCAGCCACTCCAGGAGGAAGTGACAGGGCTCTGCGTCTGCATGAATTCGACCTTGCCCACGAGTGCCAGCATGAAGTGGGAGCCCCAGAAAGATTCTCTGTCAGAGAGTGGGCCACAGCCTAAGCTAACCTCCTCTCAGAGTAACTCTTCATTTACTGATAAACTTGAGAGAGCCATGGCGGTTCTATCAAAAGAGCTTGATGGGTCAAAATACCCAATATTCACCCATGCCCCTTGCACATAGTAATGAGAAAGTGGTGAGCCACTGTGCCCCACTCCGCACAACCCCGGCCCTGCAAAGCCATATAAGACATAGGCCTGCCTTCAAGACTCTGGCACAATCAGATGAAATCACACTGAGTGTAAGACCTTTTTTGTTTAAGGAGGGGCTCAGAAATCAGCTTTCCCAGAGATTGGGAATGGAGAGTCAGAGGAGATAGTCGGGCAGTGGGAATGGCAAAGTCTCAGAGGCACACACACACACACAAGAGTGGAGAGAAGGTTTTTCTGGCTGGAATGAGAAAGTATGAGGAAGTGGAGAGTGATCACAGTGGGCCTTCAGGGTCTGGTTAAGAAATTTAGAACTTAATTCTATAAACAGAGGGAATCTATTAAAGACTTTTGTAACAAAAAGGGCTGGAGCTGGGAAAGCCTTGAGATAACATCTAATCCAACCCTTCATGTTACAGGTGTGGAGCCTGAGACCCAGAGGGGGAAAGGGAGGTGCTTAAAGTCATCCAGGATTTTTAGAACCAGGGCTGGGCATAAATTTAGGCCACTGTTCACTCCATGCCAGGAGTAGTTGTGTTCTATGCGGATGGAGTGCACTCCTGCCATCCCAATCCTGGGATCTCTGTCCTCTCTGGGGACAGTTGATGCTTTCAGCTGTACACAGGCTGGGTACAGCTCCCAGCCGCCCAGCTTCCCCTTGAAGCCAGAGAGAGGGTGGTTTTCAGCACCACTGAGACAGTGGACAGTTCCTACCTGCTCAACCTCCCACTTGCAGAGGATTTATAGGTATTTTTAGCACCACAAAAGCTCCTGGCCACCCAGTTTCCCTGCTAGGAAGCCCTAGGGAGGGGGAAGGAGCAGTGGGGAGAGGGGTGGTCTGTTGACTTCTATTATCAGGGGGCCCAGATGTAAAATGAATGCCTGTGATATTTATCCCTGTCATCGCTAATAATAAATGGCCTGATTTGTCAAGCGGGGACAGATTCAAAGATGTCAATTAAGAAGAGAAAAAAGCCCAGCTGTACTGTGTTTATCTGCTGTGCAGATGCTTGGTGGAGGAAAGGACCCCTGAACTTGGGGCCTTCATGCCCCCACTCCGTCCTGCGCTCACCTTTCTTCTACCTCACCTCTCCTGCCTCACCTTCTCCGTCTCCCTCTCTCTGCTCCCCTCTCTCTCTTGTCCCTCATATTTTGTCCCCACATCTGGTTGCACGCGTCTCATTTTTCCTCACTTATTCTCTCTCTCTTATCTTTCCCCTTTCCTCTCTCCAGCCCACTGGGTGATCCTCCTTTCACTGCCATTCTTTGGCTTTCTTCTCTTGGCCTCCCCAAAGCAATCCTGGATCTCCTCCCCTAAACCTCTGGCTGCGACGACTCTTCTCTTCCCAAACTGGCCTCCTCTGTGATCTCAGCTCACAAGGCATAGTCCGAGTTCAGAGTAAAGTGGATGTAAACTATTGAAATAAAACTGGAAAAGCCACAAATTGGAAGGCTTTTCACTTAAATTACAAAATAAACCAATTCTTTATAAGTTTTTGCTTTGGAAAATAAAATAAGATCCCAGGGAATCCATTTGACTGGGTCCCTGAAGATAGATTAAAATGGAAATAGCACTTGAACCTAAACAAGAACTTCTCAGTACTGCCTTCCACGGCTTTGAAGCCAGTATGTATGAGACCTGGGTCCTCAGAGCAGGACTTTCTCAGGCACATCAGGGGTTCTAAAAAGCACTAAGAATCCTCCTTCGATATCACTGTACCTTTCCAATCAAGAAGTCACAGAGGAATTCCCCAAGGACAACAGCCCCAAAAGAGCCATTGTAATCTAAGTGGAGGCTTGTCCATTTTGGTATCTTTTATGGAGCCATGGGAAGTCAGAGAGGGTGTCAATGCATCAACCTGGTGTTCTCCACCCATTGGCATTATGGGAAATCATTGGCCCCTTCTAAAGAATACATCCCACCCAGACATCCCAAGATGGGGTGTGTGCTCTTTCCTCTCTCTGCCCCACTGGGGCCCATGACTTCCCTTCTTTGGGCAACAGTGAAAACCGTTCCCTGAATTATGGGATTCCAGGTCCAGAGCTGCTTGTATAAGCAGAGACCCCTCTTCCTGGGCCCCAGCCCCAGCCCTACAATCTTTCCAGCCCACTATGACTTCACATCACAGAACACCAAAACTGACCATTCGCTCTGGCTGGGATCAAAAGCTAGATCCAAACTAACCCCAGAGTGGCTCAGGCTACAGTCAGAGAGAAGGGGAATCCACATGGCCTCCTGCAGACCACTGGTGCTGCCAACCTGGCCAGCTTCCCAGGCCTCAGGGACTAGATGTGAACAGGAGGCCCTTTTGCTACATCCTTCATGTCCCTGCATCTTTAAGGAAATGAGGAAACCTGTTCCCAACTGGTTATAACCCTTCTCAGATAACCACCCACATCCTGGTTTAATAACTACCAATCCCGTAGTTCTCTGCCTCTGCCACTACCACCCCCAGGAGTCAGCTGAGAACATCCTCACTGATGTCCCCGAATAGAAACCTCAGGGGTCTCTTCCAAGGGCCAATTTCCCAGGCACCCTTTCTTCTTCCCAGGCTGCGTGCCCCAGAGGCCCAGCTGAGCCATCCTTAATGCGGCAAAACAGATCTATGGCCTCTCCAGCCATGGCTTCTTCTGTGGCCATGGTTACTCACTAGTAGACCCTTTGAAGAAGCCCTGAGGTCAAGAAGCAAGCCACCTGGCTCTAGTCCCAGCTCTCTGTCCCTGGTGTTGACTTTGGATGGTGATTGGTAGTTTTCAAAGCAGTTCCACATTCATGATTCTCCCCCATCATAACCTTATGTGATTTTTCTAACAATCCTAGGAGAAGACAGAGATTATGTGGCTTTATCCCCACATTCCAGATGAGGAATCCAGCTTTCCTTCTGGAGCCTGAATTAGAATAAAGGCTCCTTGTTCAGCGTTCCTCCCTCTGCTCCACATCCTCAAAATCTGTTTCAGGGACAGTCTGAAGATAGAATGGGGAAGATAAAATGATGCCAAGATAATGAGTTCTTGGGGAAACAGGTGTCATAGACAAAGAAGTAAGTGTCATAGGCAGTATCTATGTGAAGAAATATATTGCCAATGGCTCAATTTGAGCTCACAAAGTCCACAAATGCTACCAGAGTCTGTTCTTTAACTCCCAAAGACATCATGGGTCACTGAAAATTATTCTGGGCTGGTAACCTGGCTGTGTCTTCTGCAAACCTGTATCTCCCCTCTCTCTTTTGTATGAAGCACTGGAATAATTCTGTATCATAAAAGGCCAATATGCAAATTGACCGAACGGCGAAACAACCCGTCGCATGATGCACACTGACCACCAAGGGGCAGACGCTCGATACAGGAGCTGCCCCCTAGTGGTCAGTGTGCTCCCACAGGGGGAGCACCACTCAGCCAGAAGCCGGGCTCATGGCTGGCGAGTGCAGCAGCGGTGGCAGGCGCCTCTCCCAACTCCGTGGCAGTCGGACATCCTCTGAGGGCTTCCAGACTGCGAGAGGGCATAGGCCGGGCTGAGGGACAACCCCCCCGCCCCCCAGTGCACAAATTGTGTGCACTGGGCCTCTAGTAATGATAACAAACATTTATTGGGCACAATGTATTCAAGGCACTGGGCTATACACTCCCACGCATTATTTTGCTTCTTGATCACGGCAATCCCATGGTAGAGGTGCTATTATTTCCCCCTTTTCAGAGAAGAATGAAGTTCAAGGGTGGTAAGTGATTTGTCCAAGGACATAGCTTATGAATGGCAATCCGCACTTGAACTCAGATCTGTATTTAACCAGAGCTGGAGCTTAGGACAGAATTTTTCCCTCCTTCCTGTCTGAGGTCCAGTCCTAGGCTGTCCTTGATGAAGGAGCACATGGAACTGATTCTTCCATCAGCACTGACCTTTGGGCCTCCTCAGCCAGGTGGTGGATGGTGGAGACTTAGTGGAAACTGACCCCTGTCCTCCCCCTCCTTTCTGGGAAGTTCTCCCTGCTCGGTCACTGCAGCAGATGTTGTTGGTGCTCCATCCATATCCCCTCGCCCTCACCACTTCAGAGCACGCTGGCCCAAATGCCAACTGCCAGCATCTTCCTTTCTTTGCCTGAGGATTTTCTCTGACTGCTGGGATCCTCTTGGCTGAATGCATAGGGAAACCCAGAAATGCCAGGGAATGAGCACCTCCCGGGAGCAGCCTTCCACCGAGGACTGAGGGAAGTTGGTGGGTAAACACCCAGCTCCCTCGCTCCGTGGGTGGTCCAGCACAGGCGCTGGTCCTGCTCCAGCTCTCAGAGCTCCCCAGCAGGGCAGGGCTCCACTCACCCCCCACAGTACCCAGCTTAACAATGGCCCTGCTGCCTTTCTTTACCTCCTAACATTCCTGCACGTAGATACATGTTTCAGGGTCTGCTCCTAGAAGAATCCTCCCCATTCTCGGCAACATCCTCAGTACCCAGAGCAGGAAAGCGGCAGAGTGATCTGATCAAGGTGTGGATGCCATTTTCTTAATCAAATCCCCTGATGGCTCCCCAGTGCCCTCCGGTTGATATCCAGAGTCTCTAAGTTGGCGTGCAGTGCCCACCTCTCCTCAGGATACGCCTCAGCCAGAAGGTGGTTTCACACAGGACTCTGCCCACACTGCTCCCTCCACCTGGTAGCCCACCGCACACCCCACCCTCTACCTGGCGAACAGCTACCTGCCTTACCCGGCTTCGCTCAAGGGTCACTTCCTCTAGGGAAGACATTCCTGAGCCCCGCTCCACCCCAGTCCCTGTGATCCATCATGGGACTTCTCTGTTTACGAGGCCACCTCTTCCCCTAAATGCTGAGCTCATTCATCTTTAGCTGTCAGGCCAGCCTCCTAATAAAGGTATGTTGAATGATGAGCTGTCTGTGGGATGAGAGGAAGAAGGGCGGGGATGAGAGAGCTCAGATGGTCGCTTCGGGGCCTCACGGTGCTGGCTGTGGTTGGTTCTGTGACGGTCTCAGAGCCTGTCCCTGCCCTGCTCCAGTGGCCCAGCGGCTGGGCCCAGTGAGTGCCTCTTCCCCTCAGCCCTCTCTGCCCTGTCAGCCAACATCTAAACTGGGGTCTCATTTGTACCCACCCATCCCAGGTGATCAGTGGAGATGACCTCAAGCTCTGGAAAAAGCACCCACCTAGATTAAGCCCACCTGGGACCTTGAGCAAGTTACATAGCCCCTGTTTTCCTACTTGAACCCCACTTTTCCCAACTTTAATAGGGGGGTAATACAAGTATCTCCTCCCAGGGGATCTGTAAGCAGTCAAGATAAGAACCATCAAAGGGCCCAGCATGTCTCCTAGAACGTGGTGGTGCCCTCCAGACTGATCGTGCAGGATGCGGGAGGGAGGTGTGGAGCTCATCAGGCATCGGAAGGGACTTTTGCCAGTTTTAACCCAGTCACTCCATTTCACAGATGGGCAAACTAAGGCCCAAAGAGCGGTCATCCTCCCAAGAACAGGCCTGGGGTTCTGAGCCCCTTGGTATGTTCTTTCCATTGCACCAAGCGGCTTCTTTGCAGACACCATTGTTTAGCTGAAATAGTTTAAAATGTCTTCTTTTCCCACTTGTTCCCATGGTGGATCCTCATGCTGAAGTTGTCAAAGCTTCCCATCCATGACTCTAATCCTGGCAAGACCTCCCCGCACGCGGCTGTCCACACCTGCACATTTGCCCACCTTCATCAGCAAGGATCATTCTAGCCGCTCCCCAGCTGGGGAACTCCAGGGCTGCAGTCTGAGGAGGATGAGAGGGCCTGGGGGCCTGGGAGAGTCTGTCCCCCATGCTTCCCTCCCACACTCAAGGTCTCCCAGCAACAAGGCCAGACCTGGAGACTGACTGAGGGACCAGTGACCCCTTATTCGTTCTGCAAATGTCTGCTAACCTCTCATGATGCTCCAAGTTCTGGGCTACGGGTTGGGGACCCAGAGCTAACCCCTTCACTGTCCAGACCCCAAGATGCTCAGGATTAGGGTAAGGGGACCAAGCAAGTAAAAAAAAAGACCCCTTATGATAGAGCAGACCTTCCCAGGGCAGACACCAGGAATGTGGGGACACAGGCAGCGGCAGAGCAGGGATGGGCACTGGTCAGGTGTCACCCTCCAGGGCCCATAGTCCACTCACCTTCTCAGTGTCTTATCTCCACCAAATATGGACACCCCGGGCCTAGCAGAGAGCCCCGAATCTCCCAATAATGCCTGTGATTGGATCTACTTGTAGAGGGAACCCATTTATGAAAAAGGAAGTAGGGGACCATCCTCTCCCCTCCCCCCACCTCTTCCCTCCTTCCCACATTCCTAGCTCCTGCCTCTTCCCCTTCTAAAATCATTCTATTAATAACTTGTGATGCCATTAGCTTTTGCTATCACCAGCCCTGACAACTCAGAAGCCCCTGAAAGCTGTCTGCAAAGACACAATAAATGACAACTCTTAATTAACACCTTCCTTAACTAAATAAATTAATTTTATGCAGTCATGATGTCAGCGCTGATGACTGAGGCAACTTGGACAGACTCACAGGACTGCAGGGCAGGCTCGGCTTGCTGACTTCTGCAGGGCATCAATAGGCAGCAAGGTCACAGGCATGAGCGCCTGGGGATGGCATAGGCATGAGCGCCTGGGGATGGCATAGGCATGAGCGCCTGGGGATGGCGTACTGGGAAGGGCACCCAGGGCCGGTGGCAGTCAGGCAGCTGTGAGGTGGCACATCAGATAGGAAGTCAGAGACTCTTCCAGCTTTGTCTCTTTGCCTCTACCTCCTGAGTGGTCTTGGGTGAGCTTCTTAGCTTCTTTGGGCCTCTGTTTTCCTCATCTGTAAAATGGGCATCATCTCTTGTCCTGCTTGTTTCTCAGAACTGTGAAGAGACCCTTGGTAGGGAGGGGTTTTCATAAACGATAAAGTGCTGTGCAATGTGAGGAATGATGATGGCGCACACGCCGTTCAATGTCCAGAGAGTCGGTGCTAGCTGGGCAGGTCTCCTGCACTCCCCCCCCCCCCGCCCCCCACAACGCACAGGCAGGAAGAAATGGTCCCCGAGTCTCTGAGTAGCCCTGAGGTTCCCTGAGGACACCTGGGGGACAAGGAGGACACCGCTAAGCCCAATGCCCTCAGAAAGCCTCCCGTATCCACCCACTCAGCTGGCTGGTGCTGCAAGGACAGCAGAGCAGCTCCCAGTGGCTCCCATCAGAGGAAACCTGCCCTGGCCCAGGCTGACCCTGCCCGCCCTGAGAGAGCCTCTGACCCAGCCCTGGGTTAAAGCCCTGAGGTCAGGCCCAGGCTCTGAGCCCACGCCTGACCCCGTCTGAGAACTCAGCCTCAGCTCTGCCTGGTCCCTGATTAAATGTTTCACTCAGGATCCAGCGTGAGCTCCCAGCTACTGCTGGAGCCAGCCCCAGACCCCAGACACCCCCCACCCAGCCCCTCAGGACTCCACTGTGCTCTATCCTGTGTGAGCCTCGACTGGAGGAAGCAGAGAGTCCCCCATGGCCACTGTGGCTCACCCTGCAGGCACCTGCCACAGAGGCAGCACCCTGCCCACTGTATCCCCCAGCACTTGCAGATCATTGGTCATTCTCCCCAGGTAGCGCCATTCCCAGGGATCTGAGCACGGAGACATCAAGCGACTCACCAAGGGCCACATAACAGCTGTGGCAAAGCAAGGGCCGAGATGGTCCCAGAGTTCCCTCTGTCTTCCTCTGAGAGGGAGGAAGAGCTCCCTGTCCTTGCCTTCCTGAGCCGGGGAGCGGAATTCACTCAGCCATCCACTCACTCAACGAATATATGTTTTTACAATCTTTATTGTTGAAAGTATTACATCTGTCCCTTTTCTTCTCCCATTGACCCGTTATAGCCCACCCCCACCCCCGCCTCAGGCCTCCACCACCCTATTGTCTGTGTCCATGGGTTATGCATATATGCATACAAGGTCTTTGGTTCCTTCCACAAATATTAACTGAGGACCCATCACATGCCAGGAACATGGGGGGATCAAAACAGGAGTAGCTGTGAGCAGCAGCCAGCCAGGTTTTCAGAACTGTCACAGGCCCACTCCCACGGCGGGACTTTGAGCGCAGGCAGGATGTCAGAGAGGCCGAGGCCAGCGGTCCAGGCTGGGCGTGCCTGGCTTGTGACATCAGCAGGTCATAGAACTAACCACGGCCTTGCCTCCTCGGCATTGTGGGGTGCCTGAGCTCAGGGCGCCCTGGCATCTGGCCCGCCCCAGTCCAGCCCTCCTGACTTCCTAGAAGCCTCCTCAAACTTGAAGCAATGCCATTCTGAGCCTGGACCCCTCTGCCCGGAAGCAGCAGACATTGCTTGAGCCCCAGCTGTGTGACCCTGTACAAGTCACCTAACCGTGTGCACTGCAATGTCCCCATCTGAGAAAGGCAGCTAATCGTGCCCTTTTCACATGACTATGGGGACATTGGAGACTGTGGTTGCTCTTGGCTCAGGGCTGGGACTCAGTGGGTACCTGGCCATTGGGAGTTCCCCCATCTTTTCACCTCCTCTGCCACAAAGCCAGCCTTCCAGCCACCCCCCCCACCCTCGAGTGGGAAGTACCCTCGGGATACCACTGTTACTCACGCAAACCTCCTCTACAGCCTCCCCTTCAGGTGGCCCTCGACTTTGGCTTGTATGCCTCCAGGTACGGAGCACTCATTCTACCCCTGGCAGACTTTGTGCACAGCTCAGTTGAGGGAGGGCTCTCCTACTAAGTTGGAATGTGCCTCTTCGGAACACCCACATGTCCCAAGTATCCTGTGCCCTGCCTGGCTCCTGGAGACCCCCCTCTCTCTGGCCATCTCCGGGGTCCAGGCCTGAGTGCAGCTGTCTCTGGGTTGTTAATCAGGGCGCCTTGGGGAAGTGAACCTGAGGACCCATTCAACTCCGGGGGTTGCTCCTCTGCCCCCGGCCGTGATCCTTCCCCCTCCTCCCCAGCCCGCACACAGAGCTCTCCTGATGCCCCGAGCCTTCCGCTGCCTCACTCTCATGGACCTGGAACATCACAGCCCTAACGAATGTGCCTTCTCCTGAGCTTCCATATTCCAGAAGCTGGGCTGTTGACCTAATTCATCCAAAGGAATGACTCCCTAATGGTGGAATTATGGACATCCGGGCATCTTGGTATCGGGGAGATTTAGAGATAAGAACCTTCTTATTTCCCCTCCCACCACACTTCCTTTCCGGGTAAGAGTTCCCTGCACAGAGCCCTGAGCCCCGAAGCTTGTTCTTCCGCAGGAGGGCTGAGCCAAAGCAGCTGGGAGAGCTGGGCTTTAAGAACAATTCCTAAACCAGAGGAAGACGGAGGGGAGGGCTTCGGGTTTGGGTCCTCCTGGAGACTGGGTCTGAAATCGATCTGGAATTAACAGGCAAAGTGTGAAGTGGCTGCTGGGTCTCAGGCTCCCCGTGCCCCCCGGTTCCCATCTCCTTTCCTGGAGGAGCGGCCCTGCTGCCTCTAGTACCTCCGCCCCCTGCCTTCTGGGGCCCTGGTCGCAGCTCCGGAGGAATCCAGCTGGCGGCACCTCTTCCAGGGCCTGGTCACCCGTGCAGGGCCGCAGGACGGGCTGGGAAGAGGGGGCTGGCTGGCAGGGCTGGGTGAGGGAGCAGGAGGACCGTCCGCAGGCCCACAGCACAGCTGTTGGGGTGGCCTGGGCTCCGAGGCGTCACCCTGGCCAGATAAGAGGCAGCCCTAGGGGTCCTTTCCAGCCCACCCCCTCCACCTCCACACCCCAGGGCGGGAGGAGGCTGTGGCAGGGCTTCGGGGAAGCTGCCGTTGCTGAGGGCCGGCACAGTCAGAGCAGAGAGCTGTCTGTCCTACATTCCTGGCCTGCCTACTGACCAAGCCCGGGAGACCTGGCAACTGGGACGACTTAGCTCAGCATCGTCCTAACCAACCCCCAGCCCCTTTCCCACAGCTCTCTGGAGAAGAGAGGTGCATGGGGGAGGGGAGGAGGTTTCAGGGAAGTGGGGGCTGTCCCAGGGGAGCCATGGCACTGCCTTGAGAAACCTCGGGTTCATGGGGGCTGTTTGTCTTCTGTCCTCTCCTGTGCTGTGTGAACTTGGATGGTTCCCCTCCCCCTCTGGGCCTCCAGGCCCCTGGACCATGAGGGTGGGACCAGAGGATCTGACTGGGTGGGAGGGGCTCTCAAGGCTTGGACCATGACATCATTTGGGGTTTTCCCCAGTGGGCAGTGGTCTTTGCCAGCTCGGCATCCCAGAAGCCCCGGGAGAAGCAGGTCCCCAGGGAGTGGGGACTCGTTTGTGGCCTTGCACTCTCGTTCCTGGGCTGGTTATCTCTCCTACCTCCTGAGGTGGGAGGTGGGGGGTGGGCCAGTGCCTGGAGAGGCTCAGCTCAGCCCTGAGCCATAGCAGTGGGGGCTGTGGAGCTTCAGGGTTTAGGGGGCTGTGGAGCCACCAGAGCAGGGCACTTGGGCCTTGAGACGACTCCGCCTCCCCAGGCTGGTGGCAGCAGGTCCCCCACCCACATGCAACAGCACAGGAGTCCAGAGGTTCAAACGCAGGCCCTGCCACCTCTTCTGACCCTAAATGACTCCCTGAGCTACTCCCCCAAACACAAGACCAGGGAACCCCTGGCTGAGAGCCCCGCCTAACAACTCTCACAGTTAGCTCCCCTCCTGGTGTCTGCTCCTAGAGCTCAGTAACCTCTTGGCAGAGCCCAGTGGCAAGTGCCAAGGAGCCTTGCCCTGAGAGGAGGCAGGAAAGGCGTCTTCCTCTTCTTCAGCGACCCAGGAGCTCAGGCCTGAGCTAGAAACCTCTGCTTCCTCTTCTGCCTCCTTCCCTATCTCCTCCTCTTCCTCCACCTTCCCCGCCCAGTGAAGGACAGAATTGTTTTAACAATTACCTATGTCCTTTGCCAGATTGCCAGGTGGTCAGATAGAATATATCCATCCATCCATCTAGCCACCCACTGAACCATTCATTCATCTATCCACCCAACCATCTCCCCATCCATCTAGCAACCTAGCCATCCATCCATCCATCCATCCGGCATGCCCTCTCTCCATGGTATCAGACCAGGGGCTGGGAAGACCAGAAAGAAATCCAACAGAGCTTCTGTCCCCAGGGAGTCCGAGGCCAGCTGAGAACAGGCATGGACATGGCCAACTGCCCTGGCACACAAGGCACCCAAGCATCTACTCTTCCCAAAGAAACATGGGTACAGGCATCCTGGGGTGCTCCAGTCAGCCCCTATACTCACCATTCAAGGGACCACCCAGCGTCTGAGCAGAAGGACCTTGGAGGTCCTCTGGACCAGCCCCCTTTGGACAGGAGGAAAGGGCCTGCCTAGTGAGGAGAACAGCATGAGCAGAGGGCAGTGTAGGATAGGCTAGTCAAGCACAGGGCCTGAGGGCGAATGAGGAACAGAATGACTGGCTAAAGGGCTGGAGCGCAGGCAGCCTCTGGGTGTGGGCAGGAGGTGGCTGCCCCAATGCTGTCACCTGCTCTCCATCTCCAGCTCCTCTCTACCAGGTACGGCTCGCAGGGGTCACCCCAGACCCGCTGATCTGCATCCCTTCCTTGCCCTCCAGAAGGCCCCGCTCTCTGCCAATTGGCTGGCAATCTACAGATGCTTTCACAATCTCCATTACATCTTCATTGCCCAAATTTCTGTCCCTCGTTTTTCTTGCTAAAAGGCAGTTTTTAAAAACGCGTCCCTGAGCTCAGCCCTTTCCAGCCTCGTTAGTTTCGTGCCCCATCTCATTTGTTCAGGGGACCTACTTTCCCTCCGCTGCCGCCTCCCTCCCGCCGGCTATATTGGGATCTCCGCTCCGTCCTCCGTAACCTTGTGTGCCGCTCAGAGTTCTGCGGGTTTCTCTCCGCCAAGGAACTCGGGCCTGGAAGGAACCGCAGAGGTCGTCTGCTCACACCCAACCCCTCCTCATGCCTGAGGCTGGAATCCCTTTCCTTGCACCCTGCCCAAGGTCATCTGGTCTCAGTTGCCTTCCTCCAAGGACAGGCTGCTCCCTGCATCAGGCAGCCGGAGTCGCGGCCGGGCGGCTTTTGCTGGGCCCAAGTTCTTTCGGAAAGGCGGGGCCAGCCTGGGACTTCTTGCCATTTGTGCCACGGCTCCCTCTGTGTGTTTTGTCTGAGCCACGTTTCCCAGGGGATCATGTCATGCATTTCTCAGTGTCCCAGGGGCCACGTTCTCTGGATCCCTGGGATGTGACAGACATATGACAAAGCTCCATCCTTTGCCTGCGTGACTGCCAGCGACAGGACTCCCAGGCTTGTCTGCGTCTCCAGCAGCCCTGGGGGTCAGCACCAACCTGGAACCTCTCCTCATTTGAGCTGAAAGTTGCCTCTTGTCCGTCTCCACCTCTGAAGCGGTCTCTGCCTGCGGAGTCACCCAAGGCAAGCAGAGTTCCTCTTTCCTGGGACAGACCATCAAACGTTTGAGAACAACCACCCAGTTCCCTCCGAGTCCAACTCCAGAATTCCTCCAGTCACCCTGCTCCTGGCCTGGTTTTGTAGCCCGGCACCACCCACTCCTCTCCAGGAGACACCTGGCAGATTATTGACGTCTGTCCCAGGGCGAAACCCCTCTGGCTGTGGTCTGAGCAGAGCAGGACAGATGTCACCTGTTAATGCAGCGTGACCTCGAACGAGAGCTGTGGCAGCAGCGGCTCACACTGTTGACTCCAGGAGAGCCAGGTGCTGGGCAGCCCCACCCGCCGTCCATCTCGGGTGTGCAAAGCATGCTGGGGTCCGGGCCCTTCTCACCCGTGAACCCCAAAGCAGCCTCTGCCTGCTGTCTCCACACCTCGCTTTCCTCTCACCCCTCACCCCTGACTGTGCCACACACACCACAGAAGCCTTCCCACTGCACGCCCGGGCCCCTTTACAGCAGCTGGCCTACCGGCCACCCCTCTGCGTGGGGATGCACAGCCTGTTCCAGTCTCTAGCTCCCAAGCGACTCCTGCCCCGTGGGCTGCTCTGGCTCCCATTCCGTTCCTCCCACCGATTTGAACCCTCAGCCACCCCTTCTCACTCTGGCCTGCGGTGCACCACTCTCTGAAACCCCGACTTCCTCCAGGATCCAGCCCCTACTGCCCTCCTCTTCCGGGAGGCCTTGCCACGCCCTCAGGGTGCCTGCCACGCCCATGTACCATCTAGCTGTGATGTCCTGCCCACACGCTCCGCTCCGAGGGTGCAGAGTGGAGCAGGAGGGATACATGGCCCTCCCTAGGCAGCCCGGGCCAATCCTGTGGGCTGGCGCCAAGGGCTCTGCCCAGTGGGGTGGAGACCATCGGCCGAGGCTCTCTGGCATTAGGATTGAGGACAAGGCCAGAACTAGAGCAAGAAGGCTGAGCAGGAAGCAGAGGGAGTGGCCTGCCTGGGTGATGGGGGAGCGGGGAGGTGGAGAGGCCTGAGCTGGGGCCCTGGCTCCACCTGATTTCCCTCCCAGGGAACCTGTTCCGTGCAGAGAGCTCTCCCTGATGCACAGGCGCCTACGAAACGTTTCATGTCATGGCTCTAACATAGGACCCTCGGGCCTGAGCACCGGCTGGGGGCTTCCTCCCTCTTCTCACCAGGGCCACCGGGGGACAGAGCCGCCCATGGATGCCAGACAGGGGTGCTGGGGGCCCTGCAGCACAGGGACTGTCAGGAGAGCTGGTCAGGATTGCCTGCAGGTCCCCTGGCCCCAGCACCCCTCCCAGCCCACACGGGGCACAACTTGGCCGTCCCAGCAGCCACGGCCCTGTCAGAGCTGGGGGTGAGGCCCAAGATCTCTCGGTGCCATGGAGGCCAGACAAAGGCTGAGAGGTGTGGCCTGGCCAGACTTTGCTGTTGACAAAGGAGGAAATCGGTGCCCAGAGAGGGTGGCCGAGGCCGAGGGTGGGAAGGGCCGGCAGGACAGGCACACAGCCGGCTCCGGATGGATGGAGGCTCTGTTTCCAGGGCGCCTTCAGCCTCTCTGGGGAGATCTGGTTTCTTCCTGCTTTCTGCATGACCTTGGGCCAGTCCCCTCCACTCTCCCCACCTCATTTCCTCCTGCATCTTAAAGAGGCCGAAAGCTCAGTGTCAGGGAGGTGGAAATGGGAGTGCTGAGCCGCTGCGGGAACCAGGCTGTGCAGGGGGAGCAAGTCCGGTGACATTCCGGAGCCAGGGCCCCCTGGCATTCCTGCGGGCTCAGTCAGAGGAGACAGAGCCAGCTGGGGCCTGAGCGGGAGTATCCACTCAGGACTCCTCACCTACAGGGCGTGGTGCCCATCTGCTGCTCCCCGAGCCTCTGAGTCCCAGTGGTGCTCGGGAGCAAGCCTCTCCAGCAATTTTTCACCCTGACACACCACCTCTCTTCATCGCTCATCACCTTCCCTCAGAAGGTAGTTCTAGAAGTGGAGGTGTGCGTATGTGCGTGCATGAGGATGTGGAGGCTTGGGGGTATGAGGGTGCATGGGATGTCGGAAAGTGTGTCTGTGCGGATGAAGGTGCGCATGCGTGAGTGTGTGTGCGTGTGTGTGTGTGCGCGTGTGTGTGTGTGCACTCACGCATGCTCACGTGTGGAAGCCATGAGAAAACGTGCATATTGCTCAGGGAGTGTGTGACAAAGAACAAGACTGGAGGCCCAGCCCCTTGGTAAGCTGTGCAACTCTAGCCCTGTGTTGGGCAGAGCTGCACATTCTGCCATGTGAGCCACTAGCAAACGGCAGCAAGGAGGGTGTGCCGCCCCTCGAGGAGCCCGAGGTCAGTGCTGAGGTCAGCACAGGACTGAGCTGCCCGGCTCCTGGGCTTCGTGCTGCCCTTCCTTGGCCTGTCTGCTCCCCACCCCCCACTCTGCTGAGCCACAGGAGGACCCATGTCTGTGCCTCGAAGGGGCTTCCACACTCTGGGTCTGCTTTTCACGGTGAGGGTGAGGCACAACCTTGAGCAGGAAGAGGCTCCCACCTCAGTCTACCCCCCTACTGGCTCTCCCTTCTTGCTGAGGAGCAGGGAAGCTGGGGTGGGGGGAGCAGGCAGCGGACAGAGAGCAGCCTGAGATAGCTGGGGCGGTCACAATGCAGGGAGCTGGTGAAGAGTGGGCCCTTGACCCTCTGCCCACCAGCTGAGACCGAGGGAGGGACTGTTGCTGTCTTAAATGCCACCTCTGCCCTCTCCTCTTCCCCCCTCCCCCGCTCCGCCCCCAAATGCCGCAGCAAGAGCAAGGCTGGAAGTTGGCCTCAGGCCACAGAGAAGAAAGCAGGTGCTGCTCCTATGTCAGAGAGTGATAGAAAACCCTGGTGTCACTTCTCCAGCCACTCATGCACTGATGTCCCCATTTTACAGAAAGGAAAAGAGAGGCCCAGAGAAGGGATGCAAGTGAGAGGGGCCTCTAGCTGGCCTGGCCTATCCCCACAGAAAATTCCTGGCATGGGGCTGTGTGTCTGCCTCTCCCAGCTGCACAGGCTACATTCCCGGGGTGGGGGTGGGCATTCCCACAGACACTTTTTAGTAGGGTGACCATCACATCCCAGTTTGTCCTGGTTTTCGCACCGAGAGCCCTACTTCCCTGGAAACCCCTTCATCAGGCCAAACCAGGACAGTGGGTCGCCCTACGCTGACTTCCTGGCAGACCCTGAGTGGCCTCAGGCATGGCGGGGCCAGATTGGAACCAAAGAGGGCGAGGAAGCGTCTGAGAGCCATGCAGCGTACTACCTCCCCCTTAGCCATTCTTACCAGCCTCTGCTGATGCGCCCCAGGGCCCGCGAGCCCACCACCACCTCAGGCCGCTGTTTGTCAGGAGCACCTCTAAGTGCTAGAAAGTTCTTATAGCGGCTGACAGCTGCCTTCCTGGGGCTGCTTCTCCCGTCCCTTCCCCTGCCTTCATCCTGGGCCACTGCTCTGCAGACACCGGGAGGCTGAGCTCGCACCCCCAGGGGCATCTGGGCATGTCTCCTCCCGCAGTGCTGTCTGCGCCCCTCCTCTTTGTCCAGCCTTGAGGCCCTGATGACAAGCAGAGAGTGGACATCAGGGCTACCTAGCATCCCACTCCCACCCTGCCGTCCTCACACCCTCCCAGGGCTCAGAGTTCCAGACAGCCTCTGTCTGCAAGCCCCCTCAGGCCCCAGCGCCCGCCCCTGCGATCTCTCACATTAACTGGTGCCTACCACCAGCAGCCCTGTCCTGGATGCCGGAGGCAACACCGCCCACACAGTACCTCTCTGACCTACGGGGCCGCCATCGCCTGCACACACACAGCCTCGCCAGCTGCGCTTCTGGGGATGAGGGAGGTCTGGAGGCTATGCTCTCTCTCGGGGGTGATCCATCTCTGGGCTCAGCGTCACCCTGAACCAGGTGAAGGGGGAAGAGGGAGAGGGCCCCCGGAGGGGAGCAGAGAGAGGGTTGGAGGCAGGGCCAGTGGGGAGAGCACCCTAAGAGCAAAGGGAGCGGCCGGACCTGATTTGTGGGGAGACACTCACTCTGGCCACCGTAGAAAACAGTCAGCATGGGGTGGGGGGAGATAGAGGTGGGGACAGTGGGGCAACCGCTGTCATCCTGAGAGAGGTCACCGTGGCTCAGAGCAAGGGCATGGCAGGAGTCCTGGGGAGCGGGACAGACTCTGGACATGAACAGGAGGTAAACCTGTAGGGTTTGGCAGTGGATTAAACACAGGGAGAGAAGGAAAGGAGGGACAGGGGGTTCCCCGCTCCCCACCCCCATGCGGCTCCACACACTCTCAGCTGACACCCCGGACACTGGGCAGGCTCTGTGCCTTCCCCAGTGCACCTGTGGAGCCGAGCGCGCCTCCCCGCCCCCACTGTGCCTGAGCCGAGGGTGACCCTGCGCTGTCTTAAATGCCACCCCTGCCCTCTCCCCCGCTGCAGACAGTGCCGCGGCCTGCCCAACCCACCAGCCAACTGGGCCACGGCCCTCGGAGACCCTCCGGTTCTCAGCTCCTGGATGCCCCTCAGGGTCACGGGGGACCCCTCACCATTCTCCCCGCATCTACTGGTCAGACCCCTGGGGTTGGGGCGGCAGAGCCTTCCTTCAGGCTCCCGGGTTTGCCCTGATGCTCAGTGGGGTCGGGAACTACTGCTCCAATCCAACCCTCTGTACTAGGGATGGGAAACTGAGGCCCAGAGAGGGAGAGTAATCCGCCCCGAGCCACACTGCCTGTCTGCAGCAAAGCCAGGACGCAGAGAGAGGTTTCTGGCCCTGCCTTGGGGTGCCCCCCTCCCCCGAGGCCCCAGGCGTAGGGAGGGCGAGCCTGCGGTCCTGGAAGCCGGTCAGGGGCTGTGCTGCCTGACAGCTGTTGTCACCCTTCCGCCTGAGCCGGAGCTGGACGCAGCCCTCTCCCTCCTGCCCTGCGCCTCGATCGGTCTCCTCCATGCTGTAAACCTGTCTTGTAAAAGCCGATGAAAGGCCTGGCCGTGGGCCACAAAAGCCTTCTCGGGCCCCCTCTCTGGTCGCATGTGGCTCCTGGAGAAAGCAGGAGGGGCAAGCTGCTGGCAGTCAGCTGCTCGGTAAATCTGTAGGAGATATATTTTATCACTTCCCGACATTCCTCTGTAAAAGCCACTCGGCTGCGTTTACAAATTACAGAATTCGCGTGATGTCAGGGACCTGGCCGATGGCCTGGGTGAACCCAGCCGGAGCCGATGGGCGCCCTCCCCGATCAGTGCCTGTCTGGCGGTGCAGCCTCTGGCAGCCGAGTCACGGCGCTCCAGCCTCTGCCCCCGTCCATAACAGGGGATGCCGGGGCTGTGAGGCTATGAGGTCACAGATGGACACACCCAGCTCGAGGCCTGGCACAGGGGAGGCCCTCAGGAAAGGAGGGTGGCGTGACAGGTACTGGAGCCTGTTGGAGGCCAAGGGTTATTGAGGGTAAAGGGTGCAAAACCTAAAAGGTCTCTGCCAAGCAGGCGCCTTTGAGCCCCAGGGCACCCTCAGGGCGAGAACGCTCTGGAAGCAAGGCCTGGGCACCTTCCTCCTCCTCCCCCTTCTTCCCCCTCCTCTCCCACTGCAAGCTTAGATCCTCCCCGTCATGGAGTTCCTGAGCTTCCCACATCAGCACAGTCCTGGCCCTTAGACGTCCATCCTTAGAAGCTCAAGCCCTCCATGGACTGACTGGTTGAGGTCCCCTGCATTCTGGGTGAAGGATTCCGAGGCTGCGTCCAGGTGATCAGCGAGTCTGCCATTGGCCTTGGAGCGTGTGGGGCAGCCCCAAGGACGCCCTCATGCGTTGCCATCCTTTCAAGTTCCAACCCCCTTATCGATAGATGGGGAAGCTGATGTTTAAGGAGGGGAAGGCTTGGGTAGAGGAGGTCAGGAAGTGGGGGCTGGTATGTCTTAACCACCCACTGTGTGCTGCCTGCCAGCCAGCATGTCCATTCATGGACCCTCCTGACCATCCCAGCCATTTGACACAAGATCTGAGGTGGGAGCCGTCACCCGGCAAGCTGGCAGCACCATGGCTTTCAGGAGCGATGGCACTGGGTGCCGGGTCTCAGAGAGCAAAGACCAGCTAGATCCCTAGAGCAGAGGGAGCAGGGGCGCAGGGGCAGGTGCGGGGGGGGGGGGGGGAGGCAGCAGCCACATGGACCTCACCGAGGGGTGATCATTAGGGCTGGAGGCTTCCTCTGGCAGGAGTTTCTCCTTCGTCGCCTGAGCAGTAACACGGAGCCAATCACCAGTAGTCCTGCAGGCACCGATCTTCCCAAACTTTTCTGAGAGCTCTCACACCCGTGGCCTCGTTCCAGCCCCTGGGAGGCCCCAGAAAGGGGGTGAGGGCGGCTCAGCCTGTCCCAGTCATACAGGAGGAAGGGGGGCTGCGGAGGTGCCCTGACACAGGTCACCCCCACCCCCCACTCTGTAACTCCTGGCCTACTACACGGTGCCCAGCTAATGCCTCTGGGGAGGGAGATGGGAGCACAGGCCGGCGGGGCATTTCCTGAGCTTCTTGGCTTATTTTCTGGAGAAAGAGCCACCGTGCTCTCCTCCTCATCGTGCCGTGTGCGTCAGGGGTTTGCACACAAGTCTCACAAGAACCACAGAAGGCAGGCTCTCATTGGCCCCATTATGCAGATGAGGAAACTGAGGCTCAGAGCACTGAGGTTTCAACAACAAGACAGTGACTCCAAAAGCTTGCTCTTCCAGCTGCCAGCCTCTGCTGCCGCTGCTTTCCTGCCTCCGTGTCAGGTCGGGAAGCTCGGGCACAACGTGTGCACGGAAACCCACACCGGGAAAGCCGCTCGGCCTCCCTGGCTGAGAACGCTGGAGGGAATGAGCGCCCTCTCCCCTAGTCACTGGAGAAACGGGATCACGGACGTGAAACACAGAGACACGAGGAAGCACGCCGATTGCTCGTCACCACCACGCTGCTGCCGCTGCTGCCGTGGGGCGCCACACGGGATGACACACAGCGTCTTGAGAGCCTCCACCGGCTGCAGCCAAGGCAGGGACTGGGCACCTCGGACGGAGGGCTCCAGAGGCGGAGGATGAAGGGCTATTGAGGTTTTGCATTTTCAGCCAGGAGCCTGAGGGGGAGGAGCCGAGAGGGTGGCCTGGCCTGGGCCAGACCAGGGCTGGATTCCAAGCCTGGTCCGCCTGGGGAGGGCCCCTCCCCCACACCGCAGCTCCGAGGTTTGGGAACCCAGTCACCCCTTGGGCTTTGATCAAGGGGCCCGCCTCTGAGCAGGAGGGCGCAGGGGGAGGAAAGCTGCCTCCGCGGGTGGCCTGGGGTAGTCCCTGCTGGGCTGCGTTCCGGCCGCGCCCTCTCTTCCCCACACTGGCCCACCACACAGCCCCCTAAAAATGAATACATGACTGAGCAAATGACTGAATGGACGAAGCGCCCTGGCCTCTCTCTCTCTCCATCTGTGAAATGGGAGATTAACAACAACCCCACAAGACGGTTGCAAAATTCAGAAGCAACGTACACACAATGCTTCCCACGCAGGTGCACTGAGCCCTCATACCAGCAGCTTAGTCTCAGGAAAGCAGGGGTCACAAGCTAATTGCCTCTCCATGGTTGGCCTTCACCCCCCCTCCTGAATAAACCCTGGGTCGGCCCACAGCCCCTGAAACTCACTCACTGTCTAACCAGGTCCAGACACACACACACACACACACACACACACACACAATTGGCAACAGATGTTACAGAAAATAGGACGACCTGGATTTGAAAAATTCTGCAGACATTTCTGAGTTTTGTTTCAAAACATGAAGTCACCGTGTGCGACACAAATCAATACTATCTAATGTCTGCCGGCCTGGCCAGCCCTCAGTGCAAAGGAGGTCACAGTGCTGTCAGCCCCCAGACCGCATCAGCTCAGTCTCACCCCCACAGCCACAGCCCCGCCCGCCTCCCGGAGACCTGGAGGCCGGGGAACAGGACAGGGCTCTCACACTCCCTGTGCCCGGTCATTCCTGGGGCCCCACGAGAAAGGAGCTGAGGCGACAGCTCTGGTCCCTTCCCGGAGCTGCCCTGGCGGGGTCTCTGCATCCTGGAGACCCTGATGTTGTGGCCGACACGGAGGGCGGGGGTGTCCCTCTCCCAGGCCTGGGCCATGCTGGGGGGCCAGGGGTCTGAGCAGCCCCCTTGGGAGCTCCACATGACAAAGTCCCTTCGACGTGGCCCACCACCCTTCTCTGAACTCGGCTTTTCCTTTGGCAAACATTCGTTGAGTGTCTGGTCTGTGCCAGGCAGAGTGGCCCAGCCCTGACCCAACAACTACAATCCAGCCCTGTGGGCTGATGGTTCCAACGGGGAACCTGCCCCACCTGGTCGCTGCCCAAACCAGCTCCAGTTTGCTCAGGGCTCTAGAGGCAGGCCCGGGGCTGGGAGGACAGGCACGGGGCTGGGGGGGGCAGGCCCGGGGCTGGGACGGCAGGCCCGGGGGCTGGGAGGGCTGGCAAGGGACTGGGAGGGTAGGCCTGGGGCTGGGAGGGCAGGCATGAGGCTGGGGGGCAGGCCCAGGGCTGGGAGGGCATGATCAGAGATCTAGCCTCGTGGGGTGGGGTGGGTAAACAGATGGATGGAGGACTGCAGGTGTCACAGTGGTGGAGGGAGGCAGGGACAGCCTGTGCAGAGGGCTGGAGGTGGAAGAAAACAAGACACATTCACGAAAAAGGAGGAAAGCCGTGTGCTCGGTGCAGAGTCAGCCACAGGCTCTTGCTGGGGGCAGGGGATCAGTCTCACCCCAGGTTCCCAGCTTCTGATTCTCCTCATCCCATCTCTGTCCCCCACAGCCAGGTATGAAATTTCTTCTTCACATACTCCTCTTTTTTTAAATATATTTTATTGATTTTTTACAGAGAGTAAGGGAGAGGGATAGAGAGTTAGAAACATCGATGAGAGACAAACATCAATCAGCTGCCTCCTGCACACTCCCCACTGGGTATGTGCCTGCAACCAAGGTACATGGCCCTGACCGGAATCTAACCTGGGACCCTTGAGTCCGCAGGCCAACGCTCCATCCACTGAGCCAAACTGGTCAGGGCATACGCACCCCTCTTGCTGATCAACTCATGAAAATGGGTGGCTGGGGCTGCTCCTGGCCTCACCGTTGGGCAGGTGCAGTGCAATTCTGGGGCCACTTTAGTCTCAGCTGGGGCCTCCTGAGCCCTCCCCAGCTACAGCCCCTGCCTGCCCCCAGGTGCTCACAGCAGCCACAATCAGAGGGAGCCTGCAATGACTCAAAGCAAACTGCACAAACACAGTGGCATCTCCAAAGCCATGGCCACTCGTGGTGTGACTAGCAACTTACTGAACTTGGCAGTGGGCACAGGGCTAGGGTGGAGAGTCTGTCAGTGGCAGAGTCACACACCTATGATTTACCCCAAGAAAAGATGAGACAGGCACTTGAGACTCGGGGTTCAGAGCCTAGTAGCCAGAGCTTGCTCCAGGCCCAAGCTCTCTGCAGCCTGACCTGCGACCCCATTACACCCGCCTCCAGGCAGGCCACTGTCCTCTCTCCACATCCCTGGTTGTCCTTGTCCCCATTAGAGGCTGAACTGGGGACTTCATTAATCCTCAAAGGCCTGGACTGAGACCACCCTGTCCCCTCCAACTCTGGCCCAGGGGAGATTCACAGTGAATAATCAAGATGAACTCAAAGGCCACTACTAGTACCTCCAGTAAGCAATCCTGCCTGCCTCCCATGAAAAGAAAGGCTTGCTTCTCTGATTTGAGAGGCAGACAGAGAAAGACAGAAGGAGAGAGAGGCAGAAGAGAGAGAGAGAGAGAGAGAGAGAGAGAGAGAGAGAGAGAGAGATGAGATGAGGTATCTGTATCCCTAAAGGCACCTCATCTGTACTGCTCTGCCCGGCACCCAGAACAGAGAGTGATCAGTGCAGGGCCAATGAACGTTTGTTAAATGAAGGAAAGAGAAAAACCATGAAGCAAAGGAGGGCTAAGAGAAAAACCAAGCAGCAGGTCTAGAGAGGAGCTAAGTGCGTCTCTCTCTCTCTCTCTCTCTCTCTCTCTCTCTCTCTCTCTCTCTCTCTCCTCTCCCACCCTCCCCCCCTTTTTATTTTTGTATCTTTTTTATGGAAGTGGAGGGAGGCTAGGTGCCAGGCCC
Source organism: Myotis daubentonii (assembly GCF_963259705.1). Lineage (NCBI taxonomy): Eukaryota > Metazoa > Chordata > Mammalia > Chiroptera > Vespertilionidae > Myotis > Myotis daubentonii. Next base: position 21,877,311 of record NC_081852.1, read on the forward strand.
GACCTTGCTAACCCAGGACATCAGCTGTCTCTTGTACAAGGGGAAGCTGAAAGCTGAGATCCTTCCTCACCCATGCCCCACCCTCCCAGGCTGCCCAGCACCCAAAACTCTAGCTAAGCTCCGCCCAGCCAGGGAGCCACGCCTGGACTCTTGCTCCTCCTCCAGGCCCTGGCAGCAGAGGGCCCAAGGGGCAAGCAGGCCAGGACAGCACCACAGCCCGGTCCTCTGGGTGGCTCCTCACCACCCATGCGCAGAGAAAAAAAAGCATCCACCTGGGCGTGTATGACTTATGGCTTTAATCTCCCTGATAGAAGGCCTTTAAAGATTATTTCAGGGCTGAAAAAAATAGTCCTGGGTAATGAATCACGGCCTTAAGAAGCTGATAAGCAGCAGGGAGCTGGCAGCGCCGGGTTCCTGATTTAATTAAAGTCTTACAGATAGTCCCGGAAACAAAAGCCATTGTGGCCATCGAGGTGATAAAAAGACTGCAGGTTCCTGAAGGAACCCACCTGCCTCGTGAATCTTCCCGGGGAAGAGGGCGGAGGAGGCCATGTCTCAGGCATCACTGCAGGTGGCCCAGTCTAGGACCTGCTGAGGGCCCCGCGGCGGGGTCGGGAGGTGACTCGCGGAGACCAGGAGCTAGAGCACGCCAGAGCCGGGAGGCTGCAAATGTGCTGGGACAGGGAGTAGAACGCTGTCCTTCCAGCCATCGCTGCCCCTCTCTGGGACTCAGTTTCCATGCCTGGCATCCAGGGAGCGAGAGATGAGGCCCTGGGTCTCCAGGAGGTGCGGAGCGGTGGGTGACGTCGCCGCCTGGAAGGCCCTGCCCACAGTGTGGTCTCCCTCAGCCCTTGTTCCTCTGTCTTCCTCTTCCCTGCCTTCCTGCTCCCACTCATGCGCACAACCGCCTGGCAAATGGGCAACTGCTGAAACTCTTGGGGACACTGAGTGACCCTGGCCCTCTGGGCACCGCTGGGCCAGCCAGGGAACAAGTGACGTGTATGTGTAGCCAGAATGCACCATGGGGAGCACAGCCTCCGGAACAGGCAGGAGCCCAGGGTCCCATCTGAGTCCGCTGCCAGGCTCTGCAAAGTCTCAGAGAGAAGCCAGGGGGTGGACCTGGAAGGACAGACGTAGAGTCCGTGAGACTGTGGGGACAGTGGCTGGTGGTCTCTACAAGCTCAGAGCCTGTTGATTCTCAGAAGGTGAATCAGACAGGTGAGTGGCTGGCTGGCTAGCTGGCTGGACAGATGGATGGATGGATGGACGAACAAGTATCCAGGGGGCATGACTGAGCTGACACTGGGTCCAGCCCTCCGCCCTGCAGCCTAGGCCTGCACCTTGTGCTCAGAGCAGATGTGGGAGTGGCTGATCTTATCCCCCATGAGGGCCAGCACCGCAGTCAGGTTTGCCAGATAAATATGAATTTCCAATTAATTACGAATAACTTTAGCATCATTATATTCCAAATATTGTATTTATTGCTACGTCTGCACCCCTACACAGGGTGTTCCCTGCGTCCCATGCCTGACACAGAACCGCCCTGGAGGTGCCCACAGGGGCAGTGTGTATGGCAAGTTTCTCATTCACGGCCTCGCCTCTGGGCTCTGAAGCCCCCAAGCCTCTGGCTGGACTGGAGCTGGTGGGAAAGGAGAGAGACTCCACCAGGAAACTGCAGGCTGTGATGGGGCAGCGCTGAGCCTGGTCCCCACAGCAAAGTCCTCCTGCTCCAGTCTAAGGCTGTGGGCAGGGCTGCTGGGGGCTGGCTGCCACCTAGTGGCCACTGTCAGAATGGCATGCCATGGCACCCAGAGAGGATGGGGCAGGTCAGTGTCCCTGCAAAACAGCCTCCTTATGCAAGATTAAGATTGCTACCCACTTGACAGAAAGGGAAACTGAAGCCCAAGGTCCAGGTGACCCCAAAACCTAAATCCATAGCCAGACCCCAGCGTGGGCTTAGCTTAGCCCCTACTTCCAGGCCGCCCTCCTGTTCATAGGCACTGAGTGGGCCCCCAGGACCTACGCTGTCATGTCTTATGGGCGCAGTTACAGTGTTTGGACAGGTTCAAGCCTTGGACTGAGGAGAGGGCACAGCCCTCTCATTGCACTGAGAGTGCAAGTCCCAGCTTGGAGGGCAGAGACCTCCCAGCACAATTAGCCAACCGCTATCGCCGTAAGCTTGAACCTATGGTCCGAACACGTGCCTGAGTGATGTAGGCTTGATAGAGTTCAGGTGCATGTAGTTGAGAAGGGTTGAAACCAATGAGATTGTTTTAAACGTCTTGATCACGCCCCTACTTTGCCTCGTGGCATCTGCTATAAAATAAAGACACAGCTTGTGGGCGCTGGCGCTGTCCATCAGAGGGGCAGCGTCCCACTGAGACCCAGCTTTCCTTCTCTTGTCTGTCTTTTCTAAGCCTTCCACCGCCCCCACTCAGGGTCACTGAACCAGGCTGAGCTGGCATGAGTATGCCATGGCCGTGCCGGCGCCCCACAATGTCTGTCTCCTGCTCACCAACCTTTAATGCTCCCTTTGCCGTGGAATGAAGCAGTCTCTCTCTGTGCTGCTGCTCAGAGCCCTCTACAACACAACCCAACCTTCATCTCCCAGACTTTCTCCTGGGCCCTCCCCCAACCACCTCTCTCCCTCCCTCCCACCAGGCCCCCAAGCTACAAGGCTGCCCCCCATCTCCTCGTGGCCCCAGATCCTAAAGCTGAACAGCGCTGGGGAGTAGGCTTTGAACATCTTCTCTGTCTACCCTCATACCCTTCATAAGCTCGTTTAATTTCATACCTTTACCTCCCATGTATTCACCGAATCCAGAATGGATCCCTCTGGCCCAAGTCTCTGCCCCAAACTCTTAGACCCTCAGTGTTTACAGTCCACCAGAGCCTCACAGGCGACCCAAACCGAAAAGGCTCAGAACTGCGACCCCAGGTCTCCCTCCAAAACCTGCTCATCTGTCGATTTCCCATCTCAGTGGCTTCTGCATCCCTCCAGTTGTTCAGGCTAAAATATTTCCCACACACCCCACATCCAATCAATCAGCCAGCAAAGCCTGTAGGTGCTGCCTTCAATATCAGCCTGAACTCCCCTCCACCGCTGCCCCCTGGCCCAAGGAAGGCCAGCCAGCCAGCCATTCATGCCCGTGCCTGGATGCCAGCCATTCACATTCACCAAGCAAGGGCAGCTGGCCCACTGCCACCCCACCTGGACCACTACACAGGCCTCCTGGCTGGCCTCCCCGCTTCCCCTCTTGTCCCCGCAGTCGCGTCTTACACAGTCACTCATCCATTCATTCAAGGACAGGCGAGGCCCCCACTGTCATGGAGCTTCCATGGGGGAGGTGGGCCTGGGAGACAGTTTATTATTCACTGGAATCACGATTGCTACTAGGCAGCAGAAGCGGAGGGAGACACAAAAGCAAACAGCAGGTGGAACCAGCGTGGTCTGAGGCACAGAAAGGCCGCCTGTGAGGAAGGGTGTTTAAGCAGCGCTCCCGAAGACGGGCCTGGCCTGTGTTATCGGGAAGAAGAGGGGGTGGGTGGGGGAGGTGAAGGGAAGGGAGACTCGGGGAGAGGGGATAGCCCGGCGCAGCCCGAGATGGGAGGAGTGGCCCAGAGGTGGGGGTGTGGTGGGAGCCGAGACTGGAAGTGAGGCAGAGATGGACCCTCTGGCCTCAAGGCCTCAGGAGGTGGTCAGGGTTTTATCCCAAGGGCCACAGGAGTCCCTCTTCTGGACAGTGGGTGGGGGTACACCAGGCCTTCATCCTTCAGGACCCTGGAACCCTCCATACTGACTTGTCCCCCAATTAATTCTGGACAAACAGGGGCAATGAGGGGTGAGTGAGACACCAAGCACAAACAGTAGGTCAGGCTGGTGACTTTAGTGTGGAAACCCTAAAGCCCACCTTAAATCCGAGGCTCGGAGTCCCCAAGCGCCACCCGTCCGGTATCCTGGTGGGTATAGAGACCCCTGTGCCAGCCCCAGCCCGCCCAGACAACACAGGAGAGGGTCCCTCGATGGCAGTGCTGGCCTTCCCAGAGGCAGTGGTGAACCGAAGGCCCACCACGAGGGAGTGCGCCCATTTTTCGCAGAAACTGGAGTGTTCCCAGGCCCACCCATCCCAGGGAGCGGCCTGGGGCTGCCACAGGGACACCCAGGGAGTGAGGGAGCAGCCTTCCAGGGGCCTGGGATTGTGCTGAGGGCTGCAGGGAACGAGGGGAGGCTCCCTGGAGGAGGGGGGGAGAGGGTCTTGCACGTGGAGGGGGTGGCAGGAGGAACATTTGTCCAGGTTCCAGAACAGCAAGGTGCAGGAGGACAGGGCTGCATCTGCCTGCCCTGCCCAGCACCCACCTCAGCAGGGCCTCCGGAGCTAGGGAGGATGATGGAGTGAGTCAGGTTTCATCGTTGGGGGTGGACATGGTGGGAAGGACAGATGTGGCCAGATGGGGAAGGGGGCTGGGGAGTGTCCCTAACTGAGGCTGGGATGGCACCTTGCGGTCAGCGCCGGCTGTCTCAGTGGGAACCGGGCAGTGATGCCACGGTCGCTGCATCTGTCTGGCTCAGTGTGGCTGCTCCCCAGCAGGCGGAGCAGATCCCCAAGAAATCAGACCCTCCGTCTGGGGAGAGGGGAGGTCACCAGGGGCCAGGAGCAGTGCCCCCTGAGGAGGCAGCAGATGGTAGGCCAAGGGCAGAGGGAGGGCACCTGGCTGGGCACTCAGAGGTGACATGGAGTCTAGGGAGCACTGGCCTCAGAGCTGGGGCAGGGCTTCTGTCCCTGCTCTTCACCTCTCAGCGCCTCAGTTGCCTCATCTGCCAACTGAGTAGGTGATCCTCCATCTCCCAAACACATGGGTGGATGGGGGTGATGTGGGTGGGCACAGGGCTGTGCATGAATGCCAGGCCTCCCTGAGGGGTGACCTGAGGCTGGGGGTGGAGCCAAGCCTTACACAAGGTCCCTGCCTTCCTTCCGCAGAAGGAATCAGGAAGCGCAGGGAGCCCTCCTACTGTCTGGCCTCCTCCCGAGAATTCACAACGGCCCATTGTCCCTCCCCCGCCCAAGCCAGCCCGGCCTGACCCAAGCAAGAGCTGGTTGGGTCCCTCCTCCCCCCTGAGCTCCTGGGACCGTCCGTGGTGCTTGCTCCTAAGGAGCTCCAAGCTCTCTGGTAGCTTCTGCTGTTCTCCGTAATCAGAAGGAACATGGAGGGCCTCCTTCCCCCACTGAGCCACCAAGAGGGCACTGGGACCAGAGCTCTGCTCCGCGTCCCTTCTCCCGGGGAGCGGCAGGGAGCGCCCCAGGCCCTGCCGATTATCTGGAACAGGTGCCTAGGGGAGCCCAGAACTACAGGCCATCTCAGGACATTAGATTAATTAGCTCAGGCTACACACACGGTAGCCACAGATACAAGGCATCCTAGAATACTTGGTTAGCTCAGAATACCTGTCAGCTCAGATAACCCAGAACTCAAAGGTCAGTTCAGAACATACAAGTTAAAGCAGGTTAATTCATAATTGTTTACTTGGTACACCCAGGATAAATGGGAACAAATGTATTGGTCCAAAACAATAATTTTTCAAAACATTTTTAAATCCTCACCCAAGGATATTTTTTCCATTGATTTTCAGACGGGGGGGGGGGCGGGGCGGGTGGAGAGAGAGAGAGAGAGAGAGAGAGAGAGAGAGAGATTGGTTGCCTCCCACACAAACCCCAACCAGGCCAGGGATCGGACCTACAACCCTCAGTCCACAGGCCAACGCTCTAACCACTGAGTGAACTGGCCAGGGCTCAAATTTGTTTAAAGCAGTAGAATCCTCTTCAAATATTATTGCATCCAATGGGCTAGCCTAGCTAGTACTCTGATGCGTAGTCTTGCTAAGACCGCAACACATACAGCAGATAAGGCGGAGCTGCTGTGGTGGGAGGGGGAGGGGGGGCCCAGGCAGGGTGTGCTGATAAAGGCCCAGCACTCAGCATCCAGGAAAAGCTCATCTTTGTGGCATTTGCTGATTTCTGTGGTGTAAATACTCCGGCTGATCTCAGGCTGCCCGCCTCCAGTCACTGAACTCGGAGCTGGGAAGAGATGTGCCTAATTGACTGACTACACGAGCCAGGTGAGCCAGCTCGGCACAGAGCGGCCCGTTGGGCATCTGGGTGCTTCTGGGGAAGGCCTGGGACTCTGAGGCTCTCGTGCTGGGCGCCCAGGTCGAAGACACAGAGGTCGGCCCAAACCTGGGGCTGACTGGGCGCTTCCGGCTTCTGAAACCAGAGGGGGGCCAGGACAAGGCTTCCCATCACCGGCAGGCGGGAGGCCAGGGGAGGTCTGACCCCAAGACTTTGCCACGTGACCTGACCAAGTCCTCTCTGCCCTGGGTCTCAGCCTCCTCATCCGTATAACAGAGACCTGAGGGCTGTGACCTCCGGAAGCCAGCAAGCTCCCAGCTGTCATTTCCCACTTCCGCCCCCCCAGGCTGGGCACCTCCCCCCTGGCAAGCCCAGCACGGAGTCACTCTTCCTCAGCCGCACACCTGCCCTGGGCCAGCTGGCCTCGAGGGAGGGTGGGAGCTAGTCCCACAGGCCGCCGGCAGCTTCGTCAGAGCTGAGCGCTACATGCAGCGCAGGGCCGCCCTGCACCGGCCCCGCGGGTCATGCCGGTGCTGGAGGGAGCGACAGGAAGTGACTCCCGCAACCAAAAGCCCAGCCTGTGCTTTTATTTTTATTTTTTTATTTAAACAATTTAAATTATAAAAGACTTCGGACATTCAGAAAAGGACATTTAGCTGCCACCTGGATTTTGCAGATGCTCCTATTCAGCGGGTTTCCCCGCTGGGACATGCCACTCCCTCCTCTCCTCCGGCTCCATGCCCTCTCCCGGACCCCTCCTGCTCTCCCACTGGCCCCAGGGGCGGGTGTGACATCGCCCCTCCCAGCGGAGACTCCCGGGGGACAGGAATGGCTTCTCTGCACATCCACATTGTGCTCCTGTCACATGCTCACCTGATGTCTCACTTCCCCTATAGCCGCCTGGTAAGACACAGGCGAAGGAAGAACTATTCTCCCCATTTCACAGAAGGGGAAACTGAGGCCTAGAGGGTGAGAGCACAGCACACTGGAGACAGGTCAGCACTAGACCCAGGTCTGTCCCTGAAGTGAATGTGCTCTTCCCAGTAGTCTCGTGGCGCCCTCTCCCGCTCCCCTCCCCTTGGGGCCTGGGGGGGGGGGCGATTATTAACCACGAGGCTGTGTCCATGGGGGTAACTGGGGCTCTCCGAGGCAATCGGGCCACGCCTCAACCCCACCTTCGAGAGCTGGTTGAGAACAGCATCAGGTAAGGTACAGGGCCACTGCGAGACAGAGATGACAGAGAGTCGTCCCCAGAGGCTCAGAAAGAAGCCAAGATGTCCCCTCCGCACGCAAATGGCTAAGATAAAAAGGAAATAATAAATCCCAGTGTGGATGAGAATGTGGAGCGACCAGACTCACACATGGCTGGTGGGAGTGTAATTGGTTAGGCCCCGTGGGAGACTGTTTGGCAGTATTTGCTGAAATTAAACTCGTACCTGTGTTATGATGTAGAAATGCCACTCACAGGCCTTACCCCAAGAGAAATAAAAGCAAATGATCATTGAAGGTCATGTTCAAAAATGGTCATCGCAGCTTTATTCATAATAGTCAAACACCGAAAGCAACTCTAATGCCCATCTACTATAGAGAGGAAAAATAAGTGACTCGTCCATTCGATGAAATACTACACAGCAATGAAAAAGGAGAAATTGCTGATCTGTGCAACTCAGGGGTGCATCTCACAGGCGTGATGCTGAATGAAAAAAGGCGGCAGGAATGAGTAGATGCTGAGTGCTGCCATGTAAACGAAGCTCAGGGGCAGATGAAATTAACTTTGGGGATTAAAGTCTGACTAGCAATCACCTTGGGTGAGACTATTGACCAGAAAGGGCACAAGAGAGCCCCTGGGCTGTGGGAATTGTTCTGTGTCTGGCTTGATGAGGCACTTACACAGGTGGATACACATGCAGAAATCCATTGAGCGACACACCTAAGATCTCCGCACTTCATGCTAAGAAATCCTCTAATAAAATGGGTTTTAATCCCTCCAGACGGAGTAGGAAGGGGCAGGACAACCTCTTGGAGGCGTTTGCAACAGCTCAGGTGAGAGAGAATGAGTAAATCAGCAGAAAGCAGGTGCCAGGCGTGGGCTCCGCCAGTCACGCGGCAGGAGGCCAGGGGAAGATGTCAGCGGCGTGGGCAGGCAGGGCCGGCTTCTGGGAGGAGAAAGAGGGGCGCGGCCGGAGCAGGCAGAGACCCTGAGGCATTCCAAGGTGTCGTACCCCTGCCACCCCGTCCCAAAGCTCCAAGCAGCCTCAGGGGGTGAGCTTCTCACTGGCAGGATTCGACCAGAACCGTCAGCCCCGTGGTGGAGCCCTCCCGTGGTGGAGCCCTCCCGTGGTGGAGCCCTCTGACGGCGGGGGAAGGCCCTGCCAGGGGCTCTACAGGAGCTCTCGCCTAGAGCTATTCTGAAGGAAGCCCATTCTTCCAGTTTAACAGATGTGCAAACTGAGGCTCAAGGAGGCCCATCTGTTGCTCGGCCTGTTAACAGCCATGATCCACCAGAGGCGGATGACCATGTGTGGCAGGGACAGAGCACGGGTGGAGCTGAGGGGCAGGGTGTGCTGGGAGGAGGGGGCTTGGCAATCTGCTCCTCTCGAGGCCGCCCGGAGTCTTGGGCACACCCACATTTGGGAACGAGCAGGTTGGATGACAGTGGCAATAACTCTGAACCTGGGTGCAGGGCAGAGGGGCCTTGGGAGGTACCCAGCTTTGTCCTCAGCCCTCACTCCCCCCACCATGGCCCTCTGAGGGGAGGACTGCTGCCCAGTGCACAGATGTGGAGACGGATGCTCACGGTGGTCAGCCAGGGAATGGCAAAGGCCTCAGAGAGCAGTCCCCAAGCCCAGCCTGTCACACTCAACTCACACACCCCACAGGGGTCCTGGGCACTGGAGGGTTGGCACTGCCAGTGGATGGGCAGAGATGACCAAATACAAGTGTCTCAGAGAATGGGAGAGAGAAGAGAGGAAAGAGACTGGGCGGGGAGGGGGTAGAGGAGGGAGAGAGAGGGGAGGCAGGTGGTGCTGAAGTGGGAGACAAGCAGATGTTCCCGGCAGCTGTGAACTCACACAACAGACAACAGACGCTGCGGACAAACTTGTGGGGCAGGTCCCCACTCCCACCTGCCCCCTGCATTCCTGTGGTGCCACCTGGGTCCAGGCAGCTAGGGGTGTAAGGGGCCGGGGGGGGCGGTTGTCAGCAGAAGGCACTCCCACTCAAACTGTGTGACCTTGGGCCCCTGTTCCATCTGAGCCACCGAGGTATGTCTCCTGCACCCCCCACTCTGCAGTGCCTCCACCCCTTCCCCCAGCCTCCTGGCTCCCTGTGGGGAGTGGCCAACTCCAAGTGGGCACCTGCAACTTGGAGGCTTCGATTTCCTCCCCAAAGGACAGGGTCCAAGGCTGCCTGTGACATCTTTGTCCTCCGTTCCCGGTCCTCCCCATGGTCCTGGAGGCAAGCTTTGAGCTCTGGGGAAGAGGGGGTGACTGTGACCGACAAGGGGCTGACGTGGTGGTAGGGTGGTGGGGGCGGGGGGAAGTCAAGGAAATCCACCAACATTATCTATGGCTGGGCTCAAGCCAAGCTTTGCCACTGAAGAGCTGTGTGACCTGCGGCAGGTCACTCGGCCTCTATGAGCTGCTCATCCCTGAGGTGGGGACGAGGTGGGGGCTCTGCAGAGCTGGTGTAAGGACTGGCTGACCCTACAGGTGTGGGAATCACCCCTCCTCCCACCCCCACCCCCACCCCCAGCTCAGTGCCTAGACTCCAGGGCGTGAGAACAGCACCTCGGGCAGGAGAGGAGCCGGTGACCAACGGTGGAGCTAGAAGGGACCTTGGGCAATGCCGAGTCCCACCCTCACTCACACCCGGAAAGACCAAGGCGCAGAGGCAGCCACGCAGCCCTCAGGCCCAGGCCGGCTGCAGCCCAGGCCTCCGTGTGCCAGGGCAGTGCTCCTTGTCAAGGAGGGGGCAGGAAGGGCAGAGGTCGCCTAAAGTCACTCCGCCGCTCATGCAGACACAGCAAATGCCCGGTCCATGATGGCATCTGGAGATGCCAAGCAAGAGTGGGCAAGCCGCAAGCCCCGGAACTCTGATCCATCATTAGGGACAGACCAATAGCCTTCCCTGACCCCCAGGCGGGGCACCTGCAGGAGGAGGTGGCCCAGGTGGGATCCAGGCTGGTGGCGCCGGGCTCCCTCTGCCCGCTGTCCTCTGAGGTCCCCTCTCCCTGGCACAGGCTCCGGGCTTAATTAAGCTGACACTGCCACTTGCAATGTCACCTCCGATAGAGTCCCAGAGGGACGAGGGACGAAAGTCACGGGGACCACACGTCCTGAAGCCGGCTGCCCTGAGGTCAGGGCCTCCTGGGACTTTAATGCTGGCCAGCTGCCCTCCGAGTGCCCGCCCGGCCCTGCGGCCTCACGCTGAGGAGGGGGCACTGTTTACAGCCCCTGCTTAATTAAATCAATAAACCACCATGCAAACCTGGCTGAGGGCCCGCTGTTTGTGACGCCCCATGCGAAGGGGCCTGAATTAGCAGCTGCAGCAGGACAGGAGGAGGAGGGAGGACAGGAAAGCCAAGCTGGGAGGGCTCAGGGGCAGGGTGAGTGTCCGGCCCCGACCCTCCTCTCAGCCGCATCACGGCCACCTCTGTCGCAGCCGCTGTCGTCCTGCTCACTCCCAGGCTCCCCTTCCCATCTTCCTGCCCATGTGCCTTGAAACTGAACAAGGCGGCAGCGACGCCTGCTCCCACCTCATTAAAGCGGTGCTTACCGCTCCATCTCGGTCACTCACAGAGTCCCCCAGGCAAGGACTGGGGACTTCTAAGGCCCCAGAGCATCGGTGGCCTGGCTGGAAACTTCTGAGCCCCAGGCCAGTCCAGCCTCCATGCGGCACAGCCTCCCACACCTAGGCCTGGCTTTCCTTCCTCACAAAGTGTCCCCCTGGGGGAGGGAAAGGCACGGACTGGTCAGTGCCATGCTGGCAGGGCAGGCTCCCCGAGCAGGAGCCCTGCAGAGTCCCCTTCTTCAGGAAGGGCGGGGTCCCAAGGGCGCAGACGAGCAACCCAGCTCACCCTCTCTTCTGCACCCCCGGGGACCTGGGGACCAGGAGGCCTGTCCATTAAGGGGGCTGTGTGGTCTGGGCCAGCCCCTGGCTCTTTCGGGGCCCCGTTCTCTCCACCTGGATCACGGCGGGCTCAGAACTGAGCATCTGTAAGTGACCTACTAGCTCCGACTCTGGACCAGGGTCCATGAGGGAGAACTGCCTCCTCGTCACGCCTGGGGCCTGAGCGGAGACACCCCGCGTTCAGAGCCAGAACCCCTCCAGCCACCACCAACCCGCGGGGTGAGCCCTGAGGTCCGGCTGGGAACCCCCGTTCCTCCGTTTCCCATCTGTAAAAGGGAGATAATGACAGGAGTGGAAGCCACGTGTGGGAGGATGGTGCACTGATGAGCGCTCTCGGATCCTCAGATGAGAAAAGGGGGAGTCGCTGTGGGGGTCGGGGGGTAGAGGGCGGCAGCCCAGGGACTCCTGGGGCCAGGCTGGATGCTGGCCGGCCCCACGAGTCTAAGAGGGGCCTCAGCCACCTCAGCCCCAGGGGGGCCTTCCCAGCACTCTCTCCCTCGGACCTGAGGCAGCGCCTCCCACTGCGGGACCCCCAGCTCCCTCCCCGGTAAAGGACTCTGAGGCCGGTGGGTTCCGAGCTCCAGGGGAAGTGACAGCATTTACTCCCGGCCCCTCCATGTGACTAGGGCTCGCTGAGCCTCCTCAGGTGCCTGGTGCTGTGAGGGACGCAGAGGGAGCCCGGGCAGGAGGCTACGCTGCCAAGAGGCTCTGTCTCCCCTGGGGAGAGAAATTAGTAAAGGTTAGTGCACAGACACTAAGATAAATGGCCACATGGCCAGACGCCTCGGCAGGAAAAGCAAACATAAGCGCTTCCGTCCTCCATGCCCCAACCCTGGCAGACATCACTAATCAATCACGCAACTCCTTCCAGCTGCGCGGGATGCAGCCTCGCTGATCCTTCAATCAGGGGCTCCAGGCAGCCCCCTGCCTGACCTCAGGACTTAGCAAGCAAAATGGGGCTCCCCTGCCCCCAGAGGTCTCAGGGTCACAGCGGGCCCAGCCAAGGAGGCTTCCTGGAGGCAGAACGCTTCTCTCTGTTCTTGAAAGAAGAAAGTGGGTGGTTAGAGGGAGAGGAGAAGGTGTCCAGGTGGCAGGAACAGTGTGAGGAGAGATCGGGAGAGGAACGTCCGCGCAGCACACTCAAGGACAGCTGGGTCAGCTGCCAGGGGGGGAGACACGCGCAGGGGAGGAGGAGAAGGCAGAGAGGGTGGTGGGAGGTGGAAGGAGGAGAAGGCAGAGTGGGAGGTGGGAGGTGGGAGGAGGAGAAGGCAGGGTGGGAGGTGGGAGGTGGGAGGAGGAGAAGGCAGAGTGGGAGGTGGGAGGTGGGAGGAGGAGAAGGCAGAGTGGGAGGTGGGAGGTGGGAGGTGGGAGGGGTGCCCAAAGTCAGAGGCAAGCCCACTCCCCCCTCAGGCTGGTTGATTGGCCGGAAGCCCCTGTGCCTTCTGCACTCACTCCGCAGCCTCGGGAGGCTATGGAGGGGCCAGGGGTGAGTGAGGTGGTGCTGGCCATGCCCATCAACCTCCCAAGTGGCGAGGACATTTGCAACCTCATTAAAATGCCATGTTGCTGCCCATTCTGAGTTGCAGGGTAGTGCCTGGGATGCACCAACCATCCCTATCAGCCTGGCTTCGTGGGTTGTTTATAGCCATGTCCAGCCACTGGCCCCGGGGCAGCCCATGCCACAGAGGTGTCCTCCGTCTCTGCACCCCAGGGACCAAGTACAGGACAGTCAGCTCAGACACCAGACCTTGCCCAGGCTTCCAGAACCCAGGATGCAGGGGCACACAGGCCACGGACAGTTGCACAACCCAACTCCTTTCCTTTCCCCTGGGTTTCCTCCCTGGAAAGCATCTCTCTACTCATGTTTTCTTTCAGAGCCTATTTTAGCTCTCAGCTCTACCAGGGAGCCTACCAGGATTTACCCCCAAAACTAATCAATTGTACAGAGTGAGGGGAGACCTGTTTATAGTTCCGACCTCATGCTGACATGCTGAGGGACTCCGGGAAGCCATCCCTCTACCCAGGCCCTGGTTTCTCCACTAAGGGAGCTGGACAAGAGCGCCTCCAGGCCTCCAGCACAGAGCTCTCCCATGATTTCCTGGTGACAGAGTCTGGCTGCCTGGCTGGCCTGTGGCCACCGGTCATCTGGTGTCCATTCACCTTGTCCTGCTGCCCTCAGAGCTTAGCCCAGGTGCTGACCAGCAACCTGAGGAGGGTCAAAGTCCCAGAACCTTCGATCGCCACAGCTGGAGGAGCCTTCAAAGACCACCTGGTCCAAACCTCGCCCAGTGGAGGCCCAGAGAGGGCAGTGACTTGCCCAAAGCTGCACAGCGAGCCACCCCCGGCAGGACGCGTTCCTTAGTTGGGTCTCGCTTGGCTCCTGAGTACAAAGCTGTGCTTACTGCTCCATCTCTGTGGCTCACAGAGTCCGCGAGGCAAGGCGGGGAGGAGTGTCGCTGAACCTGACTGGGGCTAGGACAGAAGAAACGGCCCCCATCTGCCCAGAGCCTCCAATTAAGACAAAAGGAAGAGAGTTTAGTGGGAATGAGAGAGCCACAGAGAGACCTCCCCTCCAAGTCTCTCCCCACCAGCTCCACTGCCTGTCATTCCATCACAGTGATTTGGGTTAAAACTGCTCTCTTTAGAGGAAATTCCAAATTAATTTCCTAGCATCTCCTTCTTGGGGAAAGTAGGAGCGGAAATCAAGTAAGAGACTCAGAGAAACACCCTGACTTCCTTTCGGGGTGCAGAGAAAACCTCTTAAAATTCTCCCCCCACGGGCAGCCCTGTGGCCTCAGATGCCGAAAGCATCAGCCAGGCGACGACCTTCTTGGCATCGCAGCAGCGTTCTCAGGGGGGGAGCGGCCTGACCCTGGAGGCCCCCAAGCCAAAGCGGTGAAATGATGAGGGGGCATCCCAGAGAGACTCGGACACCTGGTCACTCACCCTCCTCCTCCTCCATTAGCCCCAGGCCTCTGGCCGGACGCAAATGGCCCTGCCTGCCGCCAGGGTCCCAGCATTCAGAGACGTCCTCTGGGTGCCAGCGGACATAGGCGACAGCAGCGCTGGCTCCTCACAGGGGCTGACAGCCCTGCTTGTCACGAAGCTCAAGGGTCCTCAGCGCCCCCATGGATCAGGCCACGGCCCACCCCTCAGCTGCTGGCTCTGGGCTGCAGTCCCTCAATCGGGGCCCAGGGAACCTGGCCTCCCTCCCACCCACATTTCCTCAACTCGCTCTCTGCCTCTCCCACTCTCTCTTTTCGTTGTTGTCTCATTCTCGGCAATCTCTCCCTCACGTCTCTTTCTGTGTCTCTCCTCTCCTCTCCTTCAGTCTCTAGCGGTGTGTGTGTGTGTGTGTGTGTGCTGTGCTCTTCCCCTCCTTCCCCCCACTGCCTCCTGCTCCTCTCCCCCTCTCTGCACCCCCAGCCTCCCAGCCCTGCAGAGCTTCCCACGGGGAAGTGAGCGCTGAATCCATTTCTCCAGCACAGTTGTGAGCTGATGGGACCTGTCACTGACCCCCCAGCAGAGCCCGCCCCATTGCCAGCCTCCTCCGGCTGCTTCCCCACAGGCATCTGCTGGGTGCCCAGCCCCGAGCCAGACTCCACAGCCGGGAGAGGAGGGGAGAGGAGCCCTGATGGTCCTGGAGCCACTGAGCTCCGTGCTGTCCCAGGCACTTTCCCTGTGTTATCCTGAGTCATCCTCAAATAGGAGGGGTTTTAATTTCCTCGTTTTACATGCCAGGAAACTGAGGCACCGAGAGACCACACCGGCCTGGCTGAAGTTCAAACCCAGGTCTGCCCGACTCCAAAACCCACGGGCTTTCTGATCGCCAGTTTACTGGGCCCAGAAAGCGGAGCCACTTGAGCTAATGGCGCAGCCAGGATTGGAAGCTCCAGGCCTTGAGGTGCATGTGGACAAGTTCTGAGGCAGGAGGTGCTCACTAGACCACCGCCGTGGGCACCGCCGTGGGCACCGCCATGGGCACCGCCGTGGGCACCGCCGTGGGCCACCCTGTGCTGGGCGCCAGACAGAAGTCGAAGGCGAGGGCTAGGGGAGGCCAGGAGGCAGGCTCACTGCGGTGGGGTCAGGGAGGCCTTTGCGGAGATGGCTGCCCCCAGGCAGGGTGAAGGGAGTGAGTCAAGGTTTGAGGTGGGCCTGTGAGAACCAGGGAGGGTTGGCAGAGCTGGACTGGCCAATCAGGACCAGGCTGGAAGGCCCGACAGAGGAGTCTAGGATGTGGGCTGGGGAGGAAATGCTGGGCCCCACAGTCTTTGTTCCCCTGCAGAGCTCAGCAGCCGGGGAGCCACAGCCCTTTGATTTGGTTTCAGGCCCCTGGGAGTCTCCCAGCCGGTTAAGAAGAGCCCAGGACAGCCATCACAGGCCATGGTCCTGGCCTAGCCTGCTCCAGACCTGCTGTGTGGCTACAGGCAAGGTGCTTAACCTCTCTGGGCCTCTCTGTGAAGTTAAGTGACGGAGCCTGCTAGTCTCCACAGGCCTCCTGCCCTGACATCTTGTCTGTCCACAAAGGACCAGGGCGCTCTGGGAGGTGGCGACCCAGGCAAACCGGGGGGCGCTTTGGCCAGCAGGACCCCCAGGCAGGGACCCAGACAAGCACACAGGTGCCATCAGGGAGGCTGCGCCAGGCCCAGGCTGAGGATGGCACCCAGGCTTTCCAGGAGCTTCCCCACGAACCTACCAAGTGCTGGGCCTGGAGGTGCTGCACCTCGCACCATGCACACCTGCCGTGCTCTCTGGAGGCGCTTGGCCCTTGGTCCTCTGAGAACAGCTCCGAAGGATGAAGAGGAAAGGGAGCAGGAGCAGAGGGGAGCACTGGTCTGACCCTGTGAGAGGATAGAAAGGGTAAGGGAAGGGGGAGGAGGGGGAGGGGGAGGAGGGGAAGAGGGAGGAGGAGGAGGAGGGGGAGGAGGAGGGGGAGAAGTGGGAGGAGAAGAAGGAGGAGGAGGAGGAGGGGAGGAGGAGGGGGAGGAGGGGGAGGAGGGGGTGGGCGAGGAGGGGGAGGAGTGGGGGAGGAGAAGGAAGGCTCTTCTGAGGAGGATCCCCAGACTCAGTGCAGCTCTGGGACAGTCTCGGCCAGGCTGAGGGGGAAGCCCGACAAAGGCTGCCCGTGGAAGAGTCCCACTTTGGGCAAACGAGCCTGGCTCCAGTACCCGCCCTGTGCTCAGCCATCGCCAGGGGCAGCCCGGGAAGAGGAAGGACTGGGAGCGAATGCCACGGCACGTCCTGAGGTGCAGCGGCTGGAAGCTGTCATCCAACTGTGTCCCGTGGGGCAGCTTCTCTTGATGGGAGATCTGAGGTATGGACACCATGTAACCTCTTGGTGCCAGAGTCCTTCAGGATATTGGTAGACCCGCCCCGTACACACACCCTCACACTCACACTCACACACACACACACACACACACACTCACACACACGCACGCACACACTCACGCACACACACTCACACACACACGCACACACGCACACATGCATGCACACACACACTCGCGCACACACATGCACGCACACACACACACTCACACACACACTCACACACATACACACTCACACACTCACACACACACGCACACGCACGCACGCACACACATGCACGCACACACACTCACACACACACTCACACACGCACACACACTCACACACACACACTCACATACACACACTCACATACACACACACTCACACACACACTCATACACATACACACACACACACTCACACACACTCACATACACACACACACACACACGCACGCACGCACGCACTCACACACACACCGGAACAGGCCCTCCCGCTCAGCCCCAGAATGCAGCACCCTCATCTCCCCAGGATGGGACGGCGATGCTGGCTCAGAGGCAGGTTTGCTGGAGCAGCCTGGCCTCAGAGCAGCACCCGGGCCTCCTGGGCCTGCCCTGCCTCAGGTGCCTGCTCCCACAGGTCCCAGCAGGGTCTCTGGTCACCCCAAATCACCTCCAGCTGCGGTGCACCTGCAGACGGCTTCCTACCTGAGTGGAGATGGGGGTGGGGCAGAGTTGGAGACAGGAGATGAGAGTCTGGTGCCATCACCTCAGAAAGAGGTGCAGGTGCCTGAGTTAGGGCAGGTGAGAGAAGCGGGCCAGTTTGAGAGCAACTCTGGAGGCAGAGTCAACAGGGTGTGGCGACTGCCTGACCAGGAAGAGTGGGGATGTGCAGGACAACTCCCAGGACTCTGGCCTGAGCGACAGGAATCCTGGCTCTCCACTTCCTCCCTGGACATTACTTAACCCCTCGTACCTCAGTTTCCTCATCTCTAAGACAGTGATAATACTACCCGTGTCACAGATCTGTTCTGAGGATTCAACGAGCAAGTATGTGTACACTGATTAGAAAGGTGCCTGACACCAAGTGAGCCCTCAATAAACACAAACTATTATTATCATCATTGTTGTTATGAGGAGGAAATGGACGATGAACAGATGGATAGGTAGGTGGATGAGTGGGTAGACGGCTGTTTGAATGGATAGGTGGGTGAATGGAGGAATGGATGGATGGACAAGTGGATGAATGGATGGGTGGGTGATATGTGGGTGTGTGGATTGATTGATGGACTGGTGGATGGGTGGGTGGGTGAATGATTGGGTGGGTAGGTGGATGAGTGGGTGGGTAGGTGGATGAGTGGGTGAATGAGTGGGTGGGTGGATGGATGGATGGGTGATGGGTGGGTGAATGAGTGGGTGGGTAAGTGGATGGGAGGGTGAATGAGTGGGTGGGTAGGTGGATGGGTAGGTGAATGAGTGAGTGAGTGGATGGATGGATGGATGGATGAATGGGTGGATGGAGGGATGGGTGGGTGATATGTGAGTGTGTGAAGGGTTGATAGACTGTTGAATGGATGGGTGGGTGGATGGATAAATAGAACATCAGAAATAGTTGGATCCATGGGCTCAGTGGAGAGCTTGGAATCTCCCTTCTCCTTCCATCACATGGTCTGCTTTCCTCGCTGTGACCTCTTCCTCGGCAGGCTCTCCCTGCTGAGGCCAAGACACCATGGCAGCTTCATGTTGATCCCACCACAGGAAAGACCGCCCCCCTCCTAATCCTTCACAAGCCCAGGATGGGCTTCCACTGGCCAGGCCTGGGCACACATCTCTGAAGCCAGAGGGCAGATTGGCCCCACTTAAAAATCAGGACTGAGACAAGGTGGTAGGTGGGGAGGTCGGGAGGGGGTTCAAGGAAAATGCACATATTAGTAGCTAAAGAAGGTGAAAGGGCATGGGCAGGCACCCCCACTGCTGCCTGCTTCACAGGCTCACACTAGTCGTTAGTGGGAGGCGTGGAGGGGCACCCACAAGCCTTGTCTAGAAACGGGCAGGGGACCCAGAAGACAAGAAAAGTCACTGCCAGCTGCGGCCACAGAGAGTTCACTAGATTAGCCACCAGCAGCCGAGAGACACTGCTCCTGATCTGCCACCTGGAGGAGAGGCCATTCAGACAGGAGTGGGGGGGAGGGGGGTCTATGAGAGGGCAGCAGCTAGAGAGGGAGATGGGGGCAGGGACAGAGGAGCCGGAGGCAGGGAAGGAAAGATGCCAGGACAGAAGGGTTGTGAGGAGCTGCCACACGAGCAGAACAGACTAGTGGGCCGGGCAGAAAAAAAAATGAGACTAAGGAAAAGGAGAGAAGAAAAGACGCCACTGGGCCACTTGCCCTTCCTCACCTCCCCCAATGCCAAGGTTAAAAATAGGTTGTGGGTCGCCCTGACTGGTTGGCTCAATGGGTAGAGCATCAGCCTGTGGACTGAAGGGTCCGGGTTCAATTCCGGCCAAGGGCATGTACCTTGGTTTCGGGCACATCCCCAGTAGGGAGTGTGCAGGAGGCAGCTGATCAATGTTTCTCTCGCATCGATGTTTCTAACTATCCCTCTCCCTTCCTCTCTGTGAAAATCAATAAAATATGTTTAAAAAAAATAGGTTGTGGGTGCGGGGGAGACAGAATGAGGACAGTCCTGTTGTAAAGAGAGGGGGTTAGGGAGCTGGGGTCTGGGAGGAAAGTCCCCGATGAGAATGCAGCAACAGCCCCCAGGCAGTAACCCTGGAGCTCAGGACCACCCTTCAACCCAGCCCAGGCCTCGAAGCACAATAACCCCCTGTGAGTGCTCAGCTGGCTCACGGAGCCCAGGGTCTGGGCCCCCAGACCTGTCAGGGTGGGAATCACAACCCCAGTGTACAGGTGAGGCCCAGAATCTGCAACAGGCCTACTGAGCCCTGGGTCCCACCAAGGGACCGTGAGCACGGGGAGGATGCCGAGGTATTCCAGGCTCACTATTAAAGACACAGGGCACACGGAGTGCCAGCACCCAGCATTGGAGGGCAGGAGGAAAGGGGGTGAGCAAATCAGAGGTGATCCGGCCCACATCTCATGATGCTGCACTACCTCCTGCCCGGGCAGCTCTGGTGGGGAAACTGAGGCCCGGAGAGAGCACGCTATCTGCCCACCTGTCCACGTCAGCAACGCCAAGTACGAGTAGGTGCTGAGAACCCGGAGCGCTTTCTGTTCCCAGCCCAGCCCCGCCCCGAACCGGCTGGGTGGCCAGGTAGGCCCCCCCTGGGAGCTTCAGCTCTCTCATCACCCGGTGCCCGTCCTGCCCACCTCCTGGGCACACCCGTGGAGGAACTAATTAGTGGTTGGTTTGCAGAGGCAAAGGCCCGCATTAACACACACAGGGTTATTAGCCCTCGGCGCCCGAGAGGAGGACCGGTGAGGCGCTGTGCCGGTGCTGACAGGGCCGGATTCCCTGCCCGACTTTAGGGCGTCATTCCTTTTGTGAGCAGACAGCCTGATTATTGGATGTTGTTAATAATCTCTTATGTTTATAGATGGCCTTGCTTCCAAGGATCTCAAAGCTCTTTTACATGTAGCTTCCCCCTATTGCCAGAAGTTCAATCCCACAGTGTGGAGGCGCATGGATCTCCATGCTGTTATGAGGCACAGAGAGGTAAGGCTACTTGCCCAGGGCCACACAGCAAATGGGCAATAGAGCCGGAGTCAGTATTCACAGTCTTCTTCTTTACCCACTCATGTTCTGGACACTCACTGATCTCTCGGCCTCTCTCTGGGCATCGCAGGATGCTCCTGCCTCTTACACTTGCCTGGTGTTTTCTTTCTGTCTTGACACCATTTGGTCAAGGCAGGGCGGGTTGAATTATTTCCATTGTGCCTGTGAGGACACGGAGGCTCAGAGAAATGATGGGACTGAAACCCACGCAGCAATGGGCAGGGAGAGGACTCGAACCCAGGGCTCTGTACTCCCCATCCAGTGCTCTAACTCGGGCAGCCGCTGCCCCCATCCACCCCAAGCGGAGCTGCAGAGGCTCTGGAGGAGCCCTGGGGTGGGCCTACACCTATGGGAGGAGGAAGACCCTGTCCTGTTAGTCCTTCCTGCAGGCGGTGGTCTGGGGACTGAGCGGGGAGGACTGGCTGGGGTGGCTGTCGCCCTCCCTCAGCCCATGAGTGGTACTGAAGGACAGGTGGCCAGACTGAGTGGAGAGGCCTGATTGGCAGGGCAGATAGCTCCCCTCTCGTGTCTCTATTTCCACAATTGCCATCTGAGGACGGGGTGGGCTAGGTGAGGCCTGGGCCGCCTCTGATTCTGAGGTTGCCGGGGTGTCTAAGAGCCTGAGGTCTGCCGGCAGAGTGCAGCCCACCAGAGCCCCTCTGGGATTTGGGGTGAGGGGTCGGGGGTGGGGCCTGCCTGCCCCGCCCCTTCCATGTCCAGTGGCGTACTGCAGAGGGAAGACCCAGTGGTAAGGCAGGAGACCAGGGCCCTGGCACTCTGTGCCACAGCTGGCAGCGACCCTGGGTAAGTCCCTCCCCTGTGGTCATCTGTCTCCTCGTTGACTGAATAAAGGACTGTCCTCCTGTCCTACCCTAATGTCCCTTCTGGCCCCGGGGCAGCCACAGCCGGAGCTCCGGGGGCGCAGTCCTCACAGTACAAGCTGGTGTGGGGTGTGCAGGAGTCCCATCCAGATACTGACAGACATTGATCGCCCAGCCTCCCCCACCACTGGCTACAGAGACAGCCAATGGGCCATATGCATCTTCCTTCAAAGCCCCTGGTCTCAGGCTCCAGGCCCGGGTGCCCCTGGGGAGGTTCGGATGGGGAGGGCTAGCTCCGCCCAGGCCTTAGCCCTAGACCGTGCTGGCAGCCAAATCCCTGGTTAATGAAGATGGATGGGCTGGCCTGGGAGGCAGGGGAGGCAGGGCGGGGCGGAGGGAACTGTTAAACGGGCGGGGCTGGAGGGAGAGAGTGATTAATTATTGAGAAAGATGAGGAGAGGAACCAATGCAAGGATGATTCACGGCCTCCTCTGAGAGAGCTGCCTGGGGTACACAGGGCTGCAGCCCCAGAGGGCAGCTGTATAGGGTTTGGGGTGGGCTTAGGAGGTGGGGAGCGGAAGTGGGGGGGGGGGGTAGAAGGAACAGCAGATCTGATCTCAGCCAGAAAGTCCAGAGCAGTGAGGGAATAAAGTGAGCCCATCACCAGGCCCAGCGCCCAGAGTCTGCCACTGAGTGTGCCCGTCGCGTCTCCCTGGAGCCTCGCAGCCACTCCATGAGGCAGGTGCTGCCCCTCATTCTACAGCTGGAGAAACCCCTGGGCCTGAGCCTGACTGTGGGCTCCCTGACTCCCAGGCCAGAAGCCCCCACTGCCACCCCCAGCTATAACCTGAGCCAACAGGACATCTGTGTGCTCACTCCCAGCAACGGGACCCTCCCCATGGCTGCTGCAGGAAAGGGATGCCGGGTGGGGGTGTGGTGACCAAGAGAACTGCAGCCCTCTGTCACCCATCCTGATAACAGACAGGGGGTTCTGGGGGCGGGAGGGGAGGGGAGTGAAGGATATGAGGAGTGAGATATTTTCCTAGGGGCATATTACAAGGTCAGCCAAAAGTGACTGTGTCAGCCGCAGGGTTGACTCGGTCAGCCCAGTCACAGCTGGATTCTGCATCCAACCTGAGAGATGCCCACAGTGAGGTGCTCTCTGCCTCTAAGGCCGGAACCTGCGAGTTGGGCACCCGCCTTGCTTGCTCCCACATTCATACAGAGAACGGATGGCCAGCCCACTGGAACCTGGAGGGGCCCTGCTTGCACTGGGAGGGAGGGCCGGGCCTCGAATGGTGGGGTCTGAGTTGGCGACCAGGAGAGGAAAAGTGGAGAAGGAGGAGACTTGGTTGGAATCCTTGGTGTGTTGCTGGCACAGGTTAGGAAAGGGGGCGCTGCCTACCAACACCGCCCCCACTCCCCACTCGGGGTCTACCAGGCAGCAAAGCAGGGATTGGGACAGCAGACAGCTCCCCCACCCCCACCCTCCACCCCTCACATCCGAGAGGCTCCTGTAACAAAACACCTCCTCCCCATTCTGTGGCCCAGGCTGCCCGGTGAGGAGCCAGGACTTCGGGAAGGCGCAGGCCTGAGTTTGAATCCCCGCTCTGTGATCTGTAGCTGTATCTCTCCCAGCAATTCAACCTCTGAGCCGTAGTCTCCTCGTCTGTGAACCAGAGATAAACGCCTCCTCCCAGGGCGCTTGTGAGGATGAATGAGGACAAGGTGTGTCCTGCCTGGCGCCTGGAACGCGCTGCACGCTCCTGCCCCCACAGCTTCGCCTTAGCCAAGTTCAAGTCCTGGTTGCTTTTCTCCCAGATCCTCATAAAAGTCTCCCAACTGATGCCCCTACTCCAGCCCCCGGCCCCTCCATTTCCTCCTCTATCCTCTGCCAGGGTGGCCTTCTCAAATGCCCACCTGATCCTGGGCATTCCTGGGCTTAAGAACCCGTCCGTCCCAGGGATGACATTAAAGAATGACTGAACTTTGTTCAGGTGCGATCATGGAAATGCCATTGTGTGGTTTTTTTTGTGTTTTTTTAAATATATTTTATTGATTTTAGAGATAGAGAGTTAGAAACATCAACCAGCCGCCTCCTGCACACCTCCCACTGGGGATGTGTCCACAACCAAGGTACATGCCCTTGACCGGAATCGAACCTGGGACCTTTCAGTCCGCAGGCCGACGCTCCATCCACTGAGCCAAACCGGTTTGGCCATTGTGTGTTTTTTAAAGAGTCTCTACCTTTTAGAGATACATCTTAAAATATTTATATATGAACTGATATGTGGTTTGCTTCCAAACAATCTGAGGGTGGGGGGAGGGGTCCGGCTGGTGCTGACACAGGCTTGGCAAATTGTTCACGCTGAGCTGGGTGGTGGGTCTGTGAGGGTCATTATAGAGCTCCGTGTGTGTGTGTGTGTGTGTGTGAAGTTTTCTATAGTGCTTTAAATGTGGAGGGAGCCTGGCTGACATGGCTCAGTAGTTGAGCATCAACCTATGAACCAGGAGTTCACGGTTAGATTCCCGGTCAGGGCATATGCCCGGGTTGTGGGCTCGATCTCCCGTGTGGGGCATGCAGGAGGCAGCCGGTCAATGACTCTCTCTCATCATTGATGTTTTTCTCTCTCCCCCCTCCCTCACTTCCTCTCCGAAATCAATAAAAATATATATTTTTTAAAACCTCTAAAAAATAATAAAAAATAAAATGTGAAGGGAGAATGGATGAAAAAGTGAAAAATGGGATCATTGTTGGTGGGCACGTAGGAATTCATTATCCTACATGCTTTAGTGTATATTTGAAATTTTTCTTCATAAGAAGATTTTTTATTTTCTTTTTAGAGAAATTCTGTCTGCTCTCGAGGTTTGCCAGGATGGAGCTCCGTAGCAGGACTCCGGGGCCCTCAGTGAGCTGTGCCCACAGCACCACTGCACCTCCCTGGGTCCCAGCACCTATGGCCCTGGGATCCAGGACTGCCTGACACTCCAGTAGGTGTCACCCCCATGCACCCTGTTCTGTCCCCTCGGGCTGACACGTCTCACAGCCCTACCAGCCGAGAAGACAACGTCTCATCTCGCTTTAGCTCAAGAATCACCTCCTCTGGGAAGCTGCTCTTACTTCTCCTCTGGCCTCCACCCTGACAGAACCAACCACTGCTCCTTGCAGTCCCCTCCATCCGTGTGGCCCAGGACACGGGCTGCAAGAGGCGTGGTTCATTTTAGTGCACCGAGAGCCCAGCACGAAGCCCGAAGCCCGAAGCCAGGAAATATCCACTGAGCATCACAAGGGCTCCCCTATGCAGGACTTCATCCAGCAACCTGTCCCCAAAAATGGGTTTCATTTCCTGAGTTCACTCTGCCCCCTGTTGGTAGAAAGAAGCATTGCAGGCTTGTCGGAAAGCAAAACTGGAACCCCTTCTCCACCTCAGTCCAAGTCACCCTATCTTCTCCCTCCACCCGTCAGGAAGCAGAGCTCCGAACGAGGCTCCATGAGGGACACTCGCCAAAGAAACATGCAGATCCTCCCCCGAGGATCGATGCCCCACACTGGAGATCGAGCTCACCATCAGCCTCTCCCAACCCCTCCAGGCCCCGCTCTGACAAGGCCCCCCAGCCAGCCCCCCAGGACTCACCTGAGAAACAGGCCACACCCTCACTCAGGCCACTTGACCTTTGCCCGGGCCCCCTCTCTGCAGGGAGTGCTCACAGGCCCCCACGCGCACACCCTGTCTCTGCCTGGCCCACGACCCCTAGTGAATCTTCAACGCGCACGCCAACCATCCCCTCCACGTGCACCCACCGTCATCTGAGCATCACTCGGTGTCACTGCCGCAGCCTGACCAGGAGCCTCTGCGATAGCACGTGTCGCCCTCACGACGGCATGACAATTACAATAAAAACAGACGGAGCCACGTTTAAACGGAGCCAGAGCTGCCATCCCAGAGGAGCTGCCTTGCACAGCTCCAGCCTTTCTAATGCGAACGCAGGGCAGCATGGGGCTGGGCCCAAGCCAACACTGTGTCCCAAACTGTCTGCAGGGATGACAAGAAAACAGATATCATGATAACCAGGTGACTACCAAACGCAACCCAAAAAACCTCCTTTCTAATTAGCGTCACTCTGTTAGCTGTTCTGCACCAACTGCTACTGGTGTGGTCGCTCCCCTCCCCTTGCTCGTACATGCCGCTTGCCTTTAGCTCCTAATCGGACCACTGTGTGGGCTTCTGCCTGGATCCGTGGTTCCCAAATAGCTTTTTAAAATAAAATCTCCACTAAGTGCTTGTTGCCTCTTACTGTGAGTGCCTTTCATGTCCAGGTTCACAGTCTCCTCCCCCAGATTAGAGGGTCCCTGAGAGAAGACGCTGATCTCGGGGTGGCAGAGCCCCAGGAAGAACTGAACTTGTGTGTTTGGTTTCTACCTCTGTTGCCAAAAGCTCCCTTCTGTGCCCCTCTAGGAAGAAACTAGGACTTTCTATTTCTAATGGTTAGACCAGTGATGGTGAATCTTTTGAGCTCGGCATGTCAGCATTTTGAAAAACCCTAACTTAACTCTGGTGCCGTGTCACATATAGAAATTTTTTGATCTTTGCAACCATAGTAAAACAAAGACTTATACTTTTGATATTTATTTGATATATTTAAATGCCATTTAACAAAGAAAAATCAACCCAAAAAATGAGTTCACGTGTCACCTCTGACACGCGTGTCACAGGTTCACCATCACTGGTGTAGGCCTTTGCTGTCCAATAGGGCAGCCACTAGTCACCTGTGGCCCTCAGACAGTTGACCGTGTCTCACCTGGCCCTCACCCATCAGCAGGGACTTCTGTGCAGCCCAGCCGGCGTGCCTCCGTGATTAAGCATCGACCTATGAACCAGGAGGTCAGAGTTCAATTCCCAGTCAGGGCACATGCCTGGTTTCGGGCTCCATCCCGAGTGTGCGAAGGAGGCAGCCAATCAGTGATTCTCTCTCATCACTGATGTTTCCCTCTCTCTCTCCTCTCTTCCTCTCTGAACATCAATTAAAAATATTTTTTTAACAAGAACTTCTGTGCAGAAGGAGTGAGCGCCCTGTGACTGGAGGCATTCAGCGTAGCCCAGGGGACACCTCGTCCTGAAAACCAGCGGCCCCTCCTCGTGTGCCCGGGACCCTAGGTGGCTCCTACACTGCCTTCCAGGCTTCACTTCACTCAGCGGCATCTAGGAAGTGACTGTCTGAGCCAGGCGCCGCGCTGAGGCCCAGGGGTGTGACGGTGACAGCTGTCCATGGGGGACAAAATCACTGCCACTGTCACCACCCCCTCCCCCCATTGAAAACCACTTCTCTCGCTGTTCTAATAGGTGGTCTGGATCCCTTGTGGGTGGGGTTTGTGTTGGGGGTGGAGGAGGGGAGCAGCCACCTTGGAGTAGGGTCTGTGGCAGGGGTCCTCAAACTTTTTAAATGGGGGGCCAGTTCACTGTCCCTCAGACCGTTGGAGGGCCGGACTATAGTTTAAAAAAAAACTATGAACAACTTCCTATGCACACTGCACATATCTTATTTTGAAGTAAAAAACCAAAACGGGAACAAATACAGTATTTGTCTTTGCATGTGGCCCGCGGGCCGTAGTCTGAGGACCCCTGGTCTGTGGCCTTGGAAGGGGCTGGAGGTAGCTGGTTTCAGGGTTTCACCGCTGGCTCTGCGGCTTCGAGCCCCTGGAGAACAGCTGAGGGGGCCCCGGAGGAGCAGCCTCGGTTGCCAGGGGCAGGGGTTCTGCTTCGGGGCCCCTCAGAGAGGGCTGGTGGCTGGAGCATAAGCATCGGCCGCAGAACGCAGCCCAGGACCCAACAAGGTAACATAAGGACAGCAGCCGAATGGGAGCAGGCTCCTGGCGCACCCAGAGGGGAGGCCGGTGCCAGCCCCCGGGGTTCGGAACTGCTAGGGAGGGGGCTGGAGCAGGAACCCCTGAGGATATATTGCCCTTCCAGCCACTGGGGGGAGGGCCTCTACCACATTCTTATTCAGGTGGAGACTATTTTAAATGACTACTTGATCCCAAAGGTGTGAAGCAGTCATACCTGTAACTGTCCTCTCACTATCTCCTTCCTGCCTCCTGGCACGTGGCCTGTAGAAACCCAACTGGAGGGAGGGCGGGGAGGGAAGTTGCCCTTGATTATCACTCCCTGGAGGAGACAGCCTGTGAGAACAGACACAGGACCCAGAACTAAGAACCCGCAGAGCCTTAGAACTGGAAGGGATCTAAGAACTTTCAGTCAAAAGCTCTGCCCCACGCAGCAGTCCCCGCGGCAGCCCTAGCCGGGTCGGGGCATTCAATTCGTGCCACGCGGGTGTGTGGGGCTCTCTGTGCTTGAGGGGGCCTGTCCCCCGTGGCACAGGCACGGCTGGTTCAAAGCTCTGCTCATCCACGGAAAACATTAGACCTAAACAGAGAGTTCACCAGCATGACTGGAGACAAGATAGCACCAGAATCCACACCCCTCCCATACACCCCGAAATAGCCCATTAGAAATGTGATGGGGGAAACATTCCATGCACAATGGCCACGCCGGACGATAAAATACCCAAGAATCAACTTAATGAGAAATGTCCAGACCGTACAGAGGAACACAATAAAACTGTACTGAAGGACATAAAGAAGGCCCGAGTAAATGGGGTGATACATCATGCTTGAGGCTGGGAAGGCTCCATAATATGAAGATGTCAATTCTCCCCAAATTAAATCTATAAATTCAATGCATTCCCAATCAGAATCCCAAAGAGATTTTTATAGAACTTGACAAGCTGATTTCGAAGCTCATCTGAAAGAGTAAACAAGCAAGAATGGCCGAGAACATTTTGAAAAAGAAGAAAAATGAGATGAGACTTGACCTACCAGATATCAAAACACACTGTAAAGCCAGAGTAATTAAAACAGGGTGGGATTGACTGATCAAAGGGACAGAACAAAGCACCCAGGAACCAAGCCACGAGGATTATGGGAACTTGGCCTCATACAGAAGCAGCTCAAATCGGTGGGGGACAGAAGGACCAGCCAAGGTAATAAAACAGTAGTATGAGATGACCGTCTACTAGCCACTTGGAAAACAAGTCATTGCTGTTATAGCGCATATGCTGTCCAAAAGTAAATTCCAGAGAGATTGGTAATCTGAACACTTTTTACCAACTGTCAACATATTAGAAGGCAATCGAGACCAATATTTGTTCCTCTTCGGGTGAGGAAGTCCTTTCTAAGCAAGACATAAAATCCAGAAACCATAAAGGAAAAGTGCCGGGGTCCAACCCCAGCAGGTCCAGGGGTTCCCAAAGGTGTGGACGGAGTCGGCGAAGAAGGAATGACACAGAGGCAGCGTTCAGTTGATCATCATAGCCGGGTTCTCTTGTCAGGGTCTCCAGCCAGGTTCAGTCACCAGGTTCTAGTCAGGTTCTCTTGCCAATTTCTGTAGTCAGGTTCAGTCCAGGATCTTTTGCCATGTTCTCTCCAGCGAAGTTCTTCTGTCTCTAGAGAACGTTCTGTGTAGGTTCTGTGCCTAGGCTCTGTCTCTCTTGGTCCTGTCTTCCAAGCCCTGTGTTCTAAGTTCTGTGTCTTTCTGTCTCCTGAGTTCTGTCTCTTTCTGTCTTGTTACAACTGTATTTATACCAGTTGATTCAATCCTGTCAATCTCTATTCCAAAGGTTAGGGCGTTTCTTATCTCCATTCCAGGGAGTAAAGATTATGTAGCTTAAGCATGATTGTTCATAGTTAAAGTGATTAATTACCCGCCTGGCACTTAGTTGAGGGGTTTTATTCCCTCCCTAACTTCAGGGGGAAATCCCTACCTGGGGAAACAACCTTTCTCGGAGAGGTGACCTTGGTTAAAACACAGCGCCAAGAAGGTGAGCAAACATATTAAGAACCGTATGCCATATATGCCAGGTCCCTTGAAACAGCAAGCATGGACTGGCTCCCGGCAGAAAAGGCAGGCAGATCTACCTGAAAATTTCAATATTTCTCTATGTCACTCAGCTAAAAAGCAAATGAGCTTCGAAGAAAATATCCACAACATATATAGTAAGTGAAGGGCTATTGTCTTACAAATCAACAAGAAAAAGACCACCTTGAGTTAAGAAAAATAAGACAGCAGGCAGGTTAGTGGGGGAAGAGGAAAGCCAGAACGTGTGCAGTAAGCAGGCTGTCGCTGAGGGCAACGCGCTGATCCCACGGGGACCCCGAGACACTGCCCGACACTCCAGAATCACTCTGTCGGGGGCGAGGAAGCAGACCTTTACCTCTGAGCTGGCCTCACTGGTGGAGTGTGAGCTACTGGCCCCCTTTCACCTCCAGTGTCTGGAACAGAGCGTGTTCTCTGGGCAGACAATCCTCAGGCAGAGGGAGGCCCCTGTGGGACATGAGACTGTGTGCGGGTGACCTGCAGCGTGGGGTTGAGAGGACACCGGTGGCAATGCAGACACTCGACATGGGACATCTCATCTAGTCGTTACGAAAACCCTTCAAGGCAGCTATTATCCCATTTTACAGATGAGAACACAGAGGCTCAAAAAGAATAAGTAAGTTGCTCAAGATTCCACAATTAGGCAAGTGGAGGAGCCAGACTTCAGAGCAGCTGACACCACCCCCCTTCCTATGGTGGCCTCTGTGTGGTGACTTTGGTGGGTGCAGAGTAAGGTACAGAAGGTGGTTTTTACCTTAATCGCCCAGTCATTTTATCCCTGCTCTTATTGTTGTTGTTATTATTATTAGTATTTATTCTTTTGGTAATTTTTTAAAGGTGGGGATTTTGTTTGTTTTGTTTTTTATTTTTTAGATCCTTAACTTAGGATCTGGCAAAAAAAAAAAAAAAGTACTACATAAATGTCGGAGTCTCAGAGCTGTCAGTGCAGACAGTACTTGAACACAGTTTATATGTTGTGCAGAAGCCAGCTCAGCTTCCAAACACCAGCACGCAAACACAGATTTAGGAAACCTCTGCTGAGGGAGTATTAGGTGCAGAGGAGAGTACCAGCCACATGGGGGCTCAGAGGTGCCACTTTTCATCCTTCAGAATCAAGGGAAAGAGGGGAGATGACGTGCTGAGGAAGGAGACACACAAAGGGTGGTCAGGACCCGGGTGGGGTTGGCCGGAAAGGCTCCTGGCCAAGCAGTAGGTTAAGCCCCTGTCTTCACTCCAACTTCCCCTCTGCCACACCCTCATGTAGGTTGTGCTCCAGTAAATTGTTGGGCGTGTTTGGGGATCAGGCTATGGGCGAATTGAGGTGGGAGACACTTAATTTGGATTTAGAGGGATACATGCACGGGATTCTCAGTCACATCCATGTCTAGGTTAGTCATTACTAGCCATTCTGGTGCTAGACATGCATTCCAGAAACACTCCCGCCTCCGCTGTGCCCACCCACCCAGCATGTGACATAGAGGCGCCGGCCAGAAGCTGTAAGTGGCATCGCGGGCCAGAAGCGTGTGGGTAACGGACGAGACACAGGCTCACTGTGCACAGAGCCAGCGTCTCTCTGGGCAATTCTTCCCATCATCAGTGTGTAATTTTTGTAAGCACACAATTTCATTTTTTAACAGTTTTCTGAGAAGCGTGTGAGTGTGGCTTCTGTCGTGCAGCATCACGTGTCTGAGGTTTGCCGTGCTGCTGCTGGGTCAGCCGGCTGCTCCTTTGCATTGCTGACTGGTACTCCAGTGTCTGAATGGACCGCCTTTGTTCATTCATTCAGCTGCGGGGGGGCATTTAGGTTCTTTCCAGATTCGCTGCCATGCACATTTGCATAGAGGTTTCTGATCTTTCTCCTGGACTGGGATTGCTGGATCACACGCTAAGTGTACGCGTAACTGCATTGGAAATTGCCCGATTGTTTTCCGAAGGCGCTGAACCATTTTGTTTTCCACCAGCGATGAGGGGAGTTCCAGTGACCCCACATGCTCGTCAGCACGGCTCTGTCAGGTGGCCTTTTCCAGTCCTTCCAGGCTCTCCCCTTCTCCTGTGGTAGACGGGCTGCTACTGTTGCAGCTGAGAGCTCAGTTGGAGCTGGTGCAGGGGTGGGCTCTCTGTGGTCCCCAGTGCGGGAGCTTTTGCAGTGTTCCCGCCCATCCTATGCCCATCCCCACCCCTTGGTAGCCAGACTGCCTGCCTGTGATCTGTGGCAGCCCTTAGCGGGAGCTCCTGCTCCTCCCCGCGATAGCGACCTCTAAAGGTATTGGTATAGGATCCCGACCTGAACTGCTCTCTGCACCTCCCCCAGGCAGAGGGATTCTTTCCCTCCTACCGAAAAGAAGCCACAATGAGCCTTTACCTAGCCCGGAAGTGACAGGGTTGCTGGCCCGCTCCTAGTGGCTCAAGGCTTCTGCGCCTTTTGGGCAGGGGTCTGGAGAGGAGGACGGGGTCTGGCACTTTCCCCACAGCAGCAGCTGACCCATCCCCTCCTGCCCCTACTGGGCTGAGGGCGTCTCACTCCCACCTCCTGCCCTTCCCCACTCTCCCCTGAGCACCATAAATACAAGCTCTTAGTGTGTGCACACTCTCCCAGCCACTCCACTGGCAGGAGGCACAGGCCTGGCTTGCAACAATGTGTTAAGGTTATAGCTGACTTGCTGACTTCTTACCCTCTCTTCACGAGGCCTCGGCCACGGGTCCTCCCCCTCCCTCCCCAGCCCTGGCACAGGTGAGCCAGTCCGCATCCTCTCCTCCTTCCAATGCAGGCTACTCCGTTGCCAAGTGACCTCCGTGCCTTGGCAAGCTGAAGAAAAGCGATGACTCTGGAGTATATCCAGGCTTTTCTCCTTGTTAGTGTGGGAGCGACACTCCGCAGCTTTCTGCATCCTGGGCGGCGGTAGAACCCTCTCACTGCGTTTCAAAATTGCCTCCTGCCTCATACTCCACACCGGTCGCCAGCTGATGCTGCGTTTTAGGTTGCTCACTTCCAGGTGCCAATTTTTGTTCGGGAATCTATTTGTCCTGTCAGCTATGGCTGCATAACACACTGTGGCATCCTGATAAGAACGAACCACTGTTTCTCATGGTCCCATGCGCTGCCAGTCTCTGCTGGGCAGCGTTGCCTGGGAAGCCCCCGTCCCTCCACAGGCAGACGCTTAGCAGAAGCCGTGAGGTGACGTCCACTTTTACTGGAGCCGAACACTGCATTCTAACGGGGACCTTTCACATCGGGTCCTAAATTTATCTAACTACAAGGTTAGAAGAAACGCAAGAACATTTTGTTGTAAAAGGGGTGGGAGGAGACTTATCAGATAAGTCTTTAAAAGCACTAAGTTATAGAGGGAACGGAGAAATCTCCTTACACCGACATGTAAGATTTCTGCCCACAGAGGCCCACATAGAAGAAGTTAGTACACGGATGGCTGAATGGAAGGAGATAGCTGCAATATCTAAAACGGACAAGCAGTTAATGTCTAGCTATAAACTCCTGCAAATCAACTAAAAAAAAAAAAGGAGCACTATAAATTCTAAAAATTTTGCAAAGGATATTAACAAGCAATGTATAAACATTATGTCCCAAATGTTAAGAAGCAATATGAAGAGGTGCTCAGAATCATTAGTAATTAGAAAAATGCAAAGTAAAACAGTGAGCTATCGTTTTATACCTATGAACTTGGCAAAGATGAAAGAGCTAGATAACGCCAAGGGTGAGTAGGTATGTGTGAGGAACGCAGGGGAAAAGGAACCCTCACACACTGCAGTGGGATGAGGACTGGTGCAGCCATCTGGACTGCATCTGGAACTGGCTATGGGTACATACATACCCCTGGGGGAATTGCTGGGTTTACAGGATATGCATGTACACACATTGTCTAAGAAACTTCCCACAGGCCTGAGAGCTGTCAAGTTGAGAGAGATGTTCCCTGCAGGATCACTTTGTTGTTTGGCTGTGCGTGTGTGTGTGTGTGTGTGTGTGTGTGTGTGTGTGTGGCGGCATAGAGGCAGGGAGCTGGAAGCAATCTGAGTGTCCATCACTGGTAGAACGATAAATCATGGTGGATTCTCACCACAGAAACCCAAGTAGCAGTTAGAAACTACAGATTAACTATGCATATAGCAACATAGATGAAGAGTAATTGCTCACTAACTATTCTGCTTTGAATTATCCACTATTCTATTCTGTCCACTAACTATTCTGGAATGAGATATGGCATAACAGTACAATTTACAAAAAAAATACAGAGAGGTGAAACAACAAGATGCTTTTTTTGGGAAGAACATGTACAAACAAAAATATATATTACCCCATTAGAAAGGTCACTATTGTGAGGACATAAGTAAAAGTGGAGTATAGGGATGAAGGTTAATTTAGAAAAATGTTTTTCATATTAAAGGATGTATGTTACCTGACTTCCAGCTTTATAAAGCTACAGTCGTCAAGACAGTGTGGTGTTGGCATCCAGATGGACATATAGATCAATGGGACCGAAGAGAAACTCCCCAAACAAACTCACACATACACGGCCCATTGATTTTTAAAAACAAGTGTACAAAGGTGTGCCGTGCCAGCACGGCCATGGATGAACCTGGGGGGAACCTGGGGGGGGGCGGTGGTGAAGGATTAGAAAAGACAGACAAGAGAATAAAGCTGTGGCTAGTGGACGCTGCCCTCTCTGATGGAGAAACAGCACCACAACCTGCAAGCCAAGTCTTTATTTTCTAGCCAGATTCCACGAGGCAAAGTAAGGGTGTGGTCAAGATGTTTACAACGTTCTCACGGGCTTTGAATCTGCTCAATTACATGCACCTGATCAAGCTTTGTTTACCTGCTGCACCTCCCGCAGCCCATATCACTCAGCCACGTGGGACCACAGGTTCGGACCATAAGGTCAAGCTTACAGCGATAGCCTTTGGCTGTAATTGTGCTGGGAGGCCTTTGCCCTTTAAGCTGGGACTTGCACGTGGCTTTGCCACGAGAGGATTGTGCCCTCTCATTAGTCTAAGGCTCGAACCTGTCCAAACGCTGTAGCCGCTCTCCACACAAAGGCAATTCAGTGGAGAAGGGAACAATTCAATACCCATATGCATAAAGTTAATTTGGATCCATAACTCAGAGCATATGAAAAATTAACTAAAAACGGATCACAGGCCTAAATGTAAAACAAACAAACAAAAAACTATAAAACATAAGAGAAAACATAAAAGAAAATCTTTTGTGACCGTGGGTCAGGCAAAGATTTCTTAGTTGCAACACTAAAATATCAGTCTATAAAAGAAACATTTGACATATTGAGTTTCATCAAAATTAAGAGCATCTGCTCTTTGAAAGACACTGTGAGAATGAAGAGAAAATACTTGCAAATGATATACCTGCTAAAGTGCTTGTATCCAAAATAACTCTCAAAACCCAGTAAGAAAACAAACACTAAATTTTTTAAATGGTCAGAAAACTTGAATAGGTAAAGAAGCACATGAAAAGACGTTGGATATCATCAGTCATTACGGAAACTCAAATTAAAACTATAATGAGCCCTAACCGGTTTGGCTCAGTGGATAGAGCGTCAGCCTGTGGACTAAAAGGTCCCAGGTTCGATTCTGGTACCTTGGTTGCGGGCACATCCCCAGTAGGAGGTGTGCAGGAAGCAGCTGATCGATGCTTCTCTCTCATCGATGTTTCTAACTCTCTATCCCTCTCCCTCCCTCTCTGTAAAAAAATCAATAAAATATATATATTTAAAAAACTACAATGAGATACCACTACACACCAGTGAGAATGGCTAGAATTAAAACGACTGACCATGTCAAGCGCTGGTGCATCTGCGGGGCCAGGGACCCGGAGCTCTCACCAATCCACGGTGGGCGTGTGTGATGGTGCCACCACTGCGGCAGTTTCCTAAGAAGTTATAAACATCCATCTACCATGTGGCCTAGCCATTCACTCCTCGGTACTGACCCAAGAAAAATGAAGGCACCTATCTATGCAAGGACTTGTAATCTGAAGTTCACAGCAGCTCAACAACTGGAAACAACCCAAATGTCCATCCACGAGTGAATGGATAACCACGTGGTGACATATCCAAGACAATGTAACACTATAAAATAAACGTTACTTAGCCATCAGAGACAGGAACTGTGGACACCCCTGCACGGGTGAACCTCAAACAGTCTTTGTACTGAGTGAGAGAAACCAGGCACAAAGGGGTAATACTGTATGATTTCCACTGACACCGAATTCTAGAAAATGGGGTGTAATCCACAGGGAGGGGAAGCAGATCAGTGGTTCTCTGAAGAGGGAAGAGGAAGGACACTTTTAGGGACGATGGATATGTTCATGATCTTCATCGTGATGATGGTTGCATGGAAGCGAACATACGTCAAAACGCATCCAATTTTACACTTTAAATGTGTGCAATTTACTGTAGATCAAAACCTACATAAGGAGTGTTTACAAAGGCAATCTCCCGCCCAGCGTAAGGGGCACAGCTGGCTGAGGGGCAGCGCAGGATTCGAACGCGTCAGCCTGCCGTGGAGCCCGCTTACGTAACCCCTGAGCTCCAGTCCACAGCACCGGTGCACCCAGGAAAATGCTGGAAGCGGCAGAGACCGCTCGCGCCGGTTGCGGCCGGACAGAGTTAATGATTACGGGTGGCGGCCCCGCCCCGTCTGCACTCCCCGCCCCGGGGCGGCCCCAGCCCGGCCCCGCCCGCCCGACGGCCGCCGGTGCACCCCGTGCGGCGCTCGCCCTCTCCGCCGCCACCTGCTGCTCGCCCGCGCCCCCGCTGCGCCCCGACATGGTGAGGGGGGAGTCGCGCGCCGCCGCGATGGGGGCAGCCCCGTTAGGAACGGGCGTGCGTTAGGGTCCGAGAAGAGGAAGGGGGCCTTAGGGTCCGCCCCCCCCCCCCCCCCGCTCCCCCGCAGCCGACTGCGCTGGCTGGGCGGGGGAGGGTGGGTGGGAAAGGTGGGGAGGTTTCCTCTGAGCCCCTCGCAGGTTAGCACGCGCCTGGTTCGGAGAGGGGGGGGGAGGTCTGTCGCGCTCCCCGTCGCGCTCCCACCCCTGGTGGTGCCCCTGTGGAGGCTGAGGCCACGAGAGGGCGGTGGTAGGTCCAGGGAACAGGCAGGCTGGCCCGGGGCTCCCAGGCCTGTGCCCCCTGGGCACCACAATAGTTCGGGCGGGGCTTAGCGACCTCCCTGGGTACAGGTGGGGCGGTGGGACCAGGGCCTGGGTGGGGACGGACAGCATACGCAGCCGCCGTTATGGTCCCCGAGGGTGGTATTGGAGGTGGGGATGGGCTGTGTCTGTATGTGGGAGTGTGGAGAGGGAGATTGGATTCGTGAGTTCCTCTGCGCCCTGTTTACTGCCCTTCTGGCTTGCACTTCTGGCCACCGGGGCTGGCGAAGCCCGCTGGGCGCCCTGTGCTGCCCTGGCCTCGGAGCCAGCCCCTGGTGCCTAGTTTGAGGCCTGCCCCGCAGTGCACACACCATGGCTCAGGATCATCTGTCCTCCGGGCTGAGCTTGCCCCCAGGAGGGTCTCGGGTGTGCTTCAGCACCGCCTCCCGGCTCCCACCTCAGCTGGAGAGGAGCCTCTAGACCCCGGAAGCTGTATAAACAGCCCATTTCTGGCCCCAAAGCATTAGGAGCAGTCCAGACCCCAGTGACACCTGAGAGGCACTGTGAAGGCTATGGCTGGAGGGGGAGCTGGTGAGTGAGCCACACGGAGGCCCCAGGAGCGGGCATGGGTAATCCAGTAACCCCTGGGCACACTCCCCCAGAGGCCTGGCCAGGACTGGCCTGATTTGGGATTTACTAAGTAAACACCGCCCCTTCCCCCCTCTGACCCCAGATTAGAGGGGCTTGTCAGCTCAGCCTCGGCTGTGAGTCCTGGGGGTTCCAGAGGACTCTAAAGAGAAGGGGGGCCCTCCGGGGACTCACTAGTACCCACCGCTCCTTTCAGAGCCAAAGAACCAAACAGTGAGCTCTGATGCCCTGGGTGACGTCTGGTCATCCGGTTGCCTGGAAACGTGGAGCAGGCTTCTCAGCCAGAGAAAGGCCAGCTCCGGAACGGAGCTCTGTGATGCCAATCTCTGCTGCCTTCCCTGGCTCTGCGGCCCAGAGGGGAGACAGACCCCGGCTGAGCATCCAGAGAGAGCACGTGATTTCAGGAGGGGGAAAAAGATGGACTTAGCCGGAGCGCTTTTCCAATTCTGCCCAAACCCAAGGCCCATCATGAGCCTACTTCTCCCAGGAAGTTTCCTTTTAAAAATGCAGATGGCACTCCTTTAATTAACAGTGGTTCTCAACCTTCTGGCCCTTTAAATACAGTTCCTCATGTTGTGACCCAACCCTAAAATTATTTTCGTTGCTACTTCATAACTGTAATGTTGCTACTGTTATGAATCGTCATGTCAATATCTGATATGCAGGATGGTCTTAGGCGACCCCTGTGAAAGGGTCGTTCAACCGCCAAAGGGGTCGCGACCCACAGGTTGAGAACCGCTGCTTTAATAACAACGGTGCGTACTGAAGTGTCCCATTGGCCCTTGCTGATGTGACGTGGACGTGCTTGTCCCCTTTCACCCGTGAAGCCCAGGGAGATGAGTGCCACGGGCCACCTGGCTGGAGAAAGGAACTGGGCTGGAACCACCCCTGCACGCTCCCTCCACCCATGTGGCCTGCGGGCTGCCTCACGAACACTGCTTTCCCCTCCCTCACGTTGTCTCCCCAGACCTTGGTGCGTTTTCTACTTAGCGCTGCATGGTTGCGGTCCTTGGGGGATCGATTTCAGGAGCCTCATTCTGGGACCCCCCTAAGCTCCTAGACCTGGATCCTCCACAGGATAGAACTGACTTGCTTCCTTCCGTTCTCGGAAGGTTCCGCTCATGGCCTGAATTGTGCCAATCCGGGCTGCCCAGAGGGCCCTTTGCACAATATACAGATGGGGCACTAGGTTTGCCAATTGCCTTTGGCCAAGTTATTTCAACTTTTAACCGAGCTCTGTGGCTCAGGCTTCCCAGCCTGACAGGAAAGAAGGTCGGGGAAGGAAGTCTGAGAACCTGTGGCCTGGCCGCTGGGAACCAGAGGCGGCTGGGAGCGCCATGGAGGACGCACTGGGTGGTGGTCAGTGCTCGTCTACTGCACTGTGGCTCAGAGCCGCCTGAAATGTCTTTAGTGCTGGGCCCTTTGCCGGCCGCAGGGACAGAGGCACCGACCCACTTGAGAAGGATGCCTAGGCTCTCACCGACTCGGGGAAGTGCCGTGGTCTTCCCCTTCCAGGCCTCAGTCTCCTCTTCACTGCACCTGGCAGCGGGTGCCCGTAGGGGCATGGAGGCAGGTCCGTAA
This sequence comes from Myotis daubentonii, assembly GCF_963259705.1. Classification (NCBI taxonomy): domain Eukaryota; kingdom Metazoa; phylum Chordata; class Mammalia; order Chiroptera; family Vespertilionidae; genus Myotis; species Myotis daubentonii. The sequence continues at coordinate 21,915,708 of NC_081852.1, forward strand.
TTGGAAAAGGAAGGTTGTATGGTTGGGTGCTCATTTTCTGTAAGGTTATGTGGTAATACACACACGTCTAGGCTAGGTTTTGCTCTTACTCCCTCATTAGTGTAAGAGACTTACTTTGGGGGGGTGGGGAACATTACTTAGTTTGATGTGATTGACCTCATACTTTAGGATTTTCTCTCTTTTTTTTTTTTTTTTGTAATCCTCATTCAAGGATATTTTTCCATTGATTTTTAGAGAGTGGAGGGGGACGGAGAGAGAGGGAGAAACATTGATGTGAGAGAGACATATTGACTGGCTGCCTGCACGTACCTCAACTAGGACCTGGGATCAAGCCTGCAACCCAGGACATGCCCTTGACCGGGAATTGAACCCACAACACTTGGGTGTGCTGGCCAGGACAGGGTTTTCTGTCCTTTTTCGTGGAGTGTAAATCTAAGAACCTATCAGTGCCTGCACCAGGGCCCCACCCCCAGGGCAGGGTGCCACCCTCCCCACTCCATGTCTATTGCTTTAGACCAGCTGCCCTTTGTCACCTGGGTCCAGAGCTGCCAGTGGAAGCTGGCTCAGTTCCCTCAAAGGTCTGGGCCCTCTCCTTTGTCTTGTACAAAGACATGCCCTTGGGCCTCTGGGTTTTCCTCTCCTAGGCTGGCAAAGCACACAGGCTCAGTGCTGAGGAGAGGGACCAGCTGCTGCCAAACCTGAGGGCCGTGGGGTGGAACGAGGTGGAAGGCCGAGATGCCATCTTCAAGCAGTTCCATTTCAAAGACTTCAACCGGGTATGGCCCAGCGGGGGGACAGTTTTCTGAGTCTGGGGCTCATGGGGTCACACTTGTTCTCTTCCTTGAAGTCTTAGACCAGTGGTTCTCAACCTTCTGGCCCTTTAAATACAGCTCCTCATGTTGTGACCCAACCATAAAGTTATTTTCGTTGCTACTTCATAACTGTAATGTTGCTCCTGTTATGAATCGTCATGTAAATATCTGATATGCAGGATGGTCTTAGGCCACCCCTGTGAAAGGGTCATTCGACCGCCAAAGGGGTTGCAACCCACAGGTTGAGAACCGCTGTCCTAGACGCTCAGACACTACACTAATGCAGGTTACTCAGACAGTGTCACCCTTGGGGATGGGAGAGGGCAGACCTGGCTTTGGACTCTCCACACCTCGAACTCACATCTGAAGATATTTTAGACAAAAGATTGGCCAAGACTCACCACCTCTGCCGTGTTTCCACCTTGGTGGTGGTCTTCCTTCCTACTGCAGGGAGACCCCCTCGAGCTCCTGCCTCAGAACCAGTGGCAAGATGCTGGGGATGGTGAAAGCGCGAGGGGGTCTCCTCCTAGGAAGCCTGTCAGCCCTCCTGCATCGAGGCCTAACACTGGCCACGGAAGGGTGCCCAGCAGCCTCTCGCGCAAAACACTAACCTGGGTCTCACTCCACTAACAGGCCTTTGGCTTCATGACAAGGGTGGCCCTGCAGGCTGAGAAGCTGGACCACCATCCTGAATGGTTTAACGTGTACAACAAGGTGAGTGATGTGTGCCTGTTGTGCTTGGCGAGTTCAAGTTCTGAGAACTCCACCTCCCTTGGACTTCCCTATGGGCCTCCTCACCCAGACTGTCCACTCCTCCTGCTCCATTCATCTCTACAAATGTTTAAAATGCACGTTAAAACACTGTTCAAGTAGACACCAAGAAGATAAAACCCAAGGAAGGAAAGGCTGTGGGAGTCCGACATAGCCACTGTTCGTAGCTCTACGTGGCCTAAATCTTTCTGAAGGAATGGAAGAATGAAGTAATAAAATTGAACTAATAGCCATGCACAGCAAACAGATCAGATATTCTGCTGAATGAACTGAAACAGTCATTAAATGCCTGCCATGGGCCAGGCGCTATCCTGGATTCTGAAAACATTAAGGCTAGAAGACATGGATAGCGTTTAGTGGGAATTGGAGTCCTTTAGTTTTTTTGTTTTGTCTTTAATCCTCACCCAAGGACATGCTCATTGATTTTACAGAGAGGGGATGGGAGAGAGAAACATCTGTGTGGGAGATAAACATAGATCAGTTGCCTTCCTGTATGCGCCGGGCAGGGGAGTGAACCTGAAACCTAGGTATGTGCCCTGACCGGGAATCAAACCCGTAACCTTTTGGTGATGCTGCTCCAACCAACTGAGCCACACTGGGCAGGGCTCATCTTTAGTTTTTAGGTAACTCTCAATGTGTGGAGATTCCATTTTTAACCTAAAGCTGAAGTTGCCATTTTTTTTGGAGGTGGAATAGAAGACAGTCCTGCACTGCTGTTACAGAAACCAGTGCTGTCGGGACAGCAGCCCCCAGGGGAAACCCCGTAGTGACTGGCTGCCACAGGCAGACCTCAGAGATGTGGGTTCCGGTCCAGACCACCACCACAAAGCGAGTCACAGATTTGTTTCAGTGTGTGTAAGAGTTATGTTTACACTCTATTGTCCTCTATTAAGTGTGCAATGGCATTATGTCTAAAAAAGCCAATGTTCATACCTTAATTTAAAAATACTTTATTGTTAACAAGTGCTATCACCTGAGCCTTTAGCGCAGTGGTTCTCAACCTTCCTCATGCCGCGACCCTTTAATACAGTTCTTCATGTTGTGGTGACCCCCAACCATAAAATTATTTTCGTTGCTACTTCATAACTGTAATTTTGCTACTGTTATGAATCGTAATGTAAATATCTGATTGGCAGGATGGTCTTAGGCGACCCCTGTGAAAGGGTCATTCAACCCCCCCAAAGGGGTCGTGACCCGCAGGTTGAGAACCACTGCTTTAGCGAGTCGTGGCCTCTTTGCTGGAGGGACAAACTCTCTCAACTTGTAGAAACGCAGCCCAGGGAAGCGCAGTGAAGCGGGTATGCCTGTATTCCGGAGCTCGGTGTGGCTGAGCCAGCAGCTAGTGACTCCTGCTCTTCGGTGAAGTCCGTGGAATCAGCTGGTCCCAATCTCTGGCTCTGTTTCAGGTCCACATCACCCTGAGCACCCATGAGTGTGCAGGCCTGTCGGAACGGGACATAAACCTGGCCAGCTTCATCGAACAAGTAGCCGCGTCCATGACCTAGACCCTGCCTTGCCTCGTTGAATTCTTCAGGGAAAGGGGTGACTGATCTGGAAATCCAGAGAGAACAGGGGAGCCCCCCAAGTGCTGCTGTAGTCAAAATTGCTATGTCCACCTTGCTGCCTCCATTTCGGGGCGAGTCCTTGCTGTGGGGAGAGATGCCAGTGTCACTGCCAACACCAGGAACTTGGACTGTTTTCCCCCACACTGTGCTCTTCATCTTGGGGCCCTATAGACGGTGCCCTCGTTTGAATAAGATCTTCCCATTCCTTACAACTCTCCAGCAACAGAAATGATTTTCTTTCCAGTCCGTATCTTGCTCCCTTTCTAATTCATTTCCCAAGAAGCTGTGGTAGGAGCTGTGTCTAAGACAGACAGAATCTTAGAAACCAGAACCTTAATGCCAGCCCCCTCCTATGTGATAGAAACGCATGCTTTTATGCCTCAAATAAAACTTGTTTCACTTGGCCGCAGGCTAGAACCTTCTCTTCGACAGGTCAATCCAGATTGCAGTCAAAAGGCATTTAAAGCACTTCCTGGGTACCACCCTGCCTTCAAGGAGTTCAGTATCCTCCAGGGGAAGCAAACAGGGACACAGGTAACTGCTACTGCGCAGATAAATGAAGGCAGCACTGGTGCAGGGGTAGGAACTGCACGGAGAACAGGACAGGACTAACAAGGTGACTCTGGAGCTTCATGAGTTGTGCCTCAGACCTGAATCCGACTCCTGAGGCAGAGGTGGCATCGTGAACGAAGATGAAGGTGAGCAGGACACTGTACACACGCACGCTGAGGCCTACGCCTAAAAAGGCAGCCTGGGCCACGCTGTCTTGGCCTACAACCTCAGGTGAGGTTTCTAATCCTGACGGCTTTCACACTTTCCTAGAAACTCAGCCACAGTCTCAAGGCTTGTCTGCTTTTTACTCTAAGGGCGACGACAAAAGCCACGACTTAGAAGATGGCAAGCTGTTTGCCACCTGAGAGTTAAGAAGCCGATTCGCGGATTGGTCCCCCAACCCAGTAAGCAACGCTAGGGCAAAACACTCACTGACGTGCTGGACAGAAGGGGGTGCTGAGCGGTGTCGTCCACGGGGTGTGCATGCCACCCGGCTGTCATTTCATGTTTGCCATTATGCAAGAGTTCTCACCTATGACATCTAACCTGAGGCGGCCTGGGTGCTAAGCTGACTTACAGATACCAGGGTCACTTGGAGCAGGCATCTAGCAATGTCACAACCCAGTCACCCTGGAGGAGTTGGCCCTGCAACAGGCCAGAAGAGGCAGAGACTGGTGGTCGAGAAATCAGCATATTGTTGGCAAGAGGGACAAGCAGGCCCCCCTTCCCAGCCTATGCTAATAAGGATTATCATTGCCTACATTAATAACAAATTCTCAGCAAAGCCTAGTGTCAAAACCAACAAGGTACAGACAGTGGTCCCTCATCTGCTCTTCTGACGTAAATTTTTCTAAGTGCACTTTGACCTGATGACTATGGGTTAGGGGACCGCAGCCACGTCACACTGTGTTATGCCAGCTTCTTGCCTCTGCTTACGGCATGAATCAAGGGCTGAAAACACCAAATCAGAGGACACTACAGTTGTATGAAGCACTTTTATGTGGGACAATGACACAACACTTTTTTAAAAAAATGTTTATTCTAAAATTATTCAAGCAATTGAAATTATAGGGAATGGAGTTAAAGAGAAGTGATAATAAAGAAAGCACAAGAAAAACTAAAGCAATTAAAACTCCAAATCAAGAAAAGGCCCTCAAACATCTGACTTTTACCACACCCAGGCTATCAATTTAGGCCTCCGCCATTACTTTTGTCACTACTGGGTTGAGCTATAAGTGGCTCATTGCTACCAAGAGCCCATACAGAAGGCAGAGAGGCTCACAGCTGCAAGGAGCAGGTGTACGCACCCGACACCATTTCTTAGATGGGCCACATCTCCTATCAAAGCATATGCTGGCCCCTCTTTCTCTAGGGTTTACCCCAAAGCAAGCAGGTGCTCAGAGAACTGAGTCATCTGGCATAAAACTACAGCAAAGACCACATTGCTCGACTTGATTCTGGCAAAGTCTGAATGGGCTGAAAGCCAGGTGAAAAGTGTGGTTACCTGAACGAGTCTTTGGAACCTGAATAGCCCTTCAAAAAGGCTTCTCGCTTCTTAGTCATAATGGAACAAGACACTCAGCAGTTGTGGGTGCAACGATAATTGGAGAGGTTGCATCAGTTCCCAAACCAAATGCAAGGTGTGAAGTCCGCGTCCATTGGTTAGATGGAGCTCACTGCCCAGCCGGCTGGACACTAGCCCAGATGCTTCAATCTATCGTTAAGGTATACGTAAGAAGTGGATGACAAAGATGACGGCATAAAGCAGGACCCTAACCCGGGGAACTAAAGACCTGAGTTCCAGACCTCCTTAAAGCAGGTGTGGCCATCACTCCCGGTGGAGCCATGGAAGTGCTGGGAACTAGGCTGACGTGCTGCTCACCCACTCATGTCTATTTGCCCTAATATCAGTGTCACAGACAACCACTTCACCACAAGGGGGCGATCTCTCACCAGCTGCGGGTTCAAGAGCTGCCAGCATCCCATCTGGGATGATGTGCAGACACCTAATAAATGAATGCAACCATCCACAACAATCAAGATTTGGAACATTTAATTATTTAATTGCTTTTTAAGAGATTATTGCTGCAATTAGGAAGAGGACGTTGAGGGAACGAGGAGGTTAAAGACAAAAGATTTAAAGGAGGCAAGTACCATTTTCCAAGTATAAAACTGGCAATATGAAGTGACACGGCAGTATAGTCACATGTCTACTGACTTCTAATGCAGAAACAAGACAGTACGGTTTTTGCAGAGGCCAGTGGACATTTGCTAACAACATGATATTGTTAAGACATTCTGCCCACCTCTGCCAGACGGGGTGCTACTACAAGCAGATACACACAGAATGGAAAGCCCACAAATGTTAACTCAAACTAAGGCTCGTAAACATAAATTAAAGTGGCTACAGTAGGTCCCTTTGAAAAATAGTCCCACGACCTTCACCCCAGCCCCACCCCTGCAGCAATGTTATCACAGCACAGGGGGCGGTGCTGGGGGGACAGTGGAGGAGGAGAACACTCTGTAGGGCGCATGCTTCTCCATTTTAGCAGCCGACAAACCACAGTGGTGCCTGCTGGGTGGGGCTGGGTCCCTGGACTTCCTCCAACATAATGAATGCACTGGAGACACAAAAGACAATTCACCACAGCTCCGACCACTTCTCCTCTCTCAGGAGATGCCCACCAGTTCAGCAACTGTAACACACGCGTGCACACACACACACCCCAACCACTCTTGGAACCCACAATGCACAGGATGACTGACACACACACACACCCTGCAGCGACATGGCCAGTCACAGTTTTGTGTAGAAAGTACAGTGCAGAAGAACATTTTAGACAAAAGTGGTGAGGAGCTGGGGGAAATGGTCATGTTGGCTCCTGGCCAGCATACCCAGCAAGGGGGGCGAGAGGATACCAGCCTGAAGTGGCTGAATCTTCAGGAGTCCCTGAGAAGGGGAACGGACAGAGGAGTTTCTCCCAACCCAAACAAAACCTCAAAGACTGATCCCACCCCTGGGCCTGGGTCAGGAATAGCCACCACTGCTCCCCGCTGAGGAAAAGGCACACATACAGTATGTCGTCACTAGGGTAGGACAGTGGCTCAGGTGAGATCCAGGCAGGCCCCATGCAGGGCAGAAAAGGTAGAAAGTGGGCACAGAGTTTGGCCCTGTCCCTGCACCATTCTGAGCAACTAGTCTTAAGAAATCACAAGCCCTAGGCTACAACCGACACCATCTTGTTTCCCTATTCCAAAACGTTCTCTCATCCTCGCCAGGGCTGAGAAGTGTCCAGTACCTGAGGCTGATCTGCCATAGTACCTTTGGGAGCTGAATGAGAGGAAGGAGGCTGGAAGAACACACCAATGAACGAAACATTTTCCCTTGCCTTGGGGACTCACTCATACCCTCCTTGTACCAACTAGGATAAATCAAGGCAACTTGTGAAGGTGCTGTGAGCAAACATATTCTCATACATGATGGCTTAAAGCAGTGAGGGAGGGGAGGACTACAATGAACTTTGGTGACATATTTGAATTTGCGTGCTCATCCTACCCTGATACTCAGAGAGGCAGCAATAGGCCAGGAGGTCCTAGATTCTCTGGGAATTACAGTCCCTTCCTAGTTCCAGAATAAACCAGTGGGGGCACAATTTCAAATACGAATCTCCAAAGAGGGTGGAAACCAAATATCAAAGGGGACTACACACTAGCAGAGGACCATGTACCACTCGACACGCCGCCTTGGCAGACTGACCACTGCTGCAGAGTAACAAGGGCCTGGTCAGCCTGTGTCTTGGGAGAAGAAAACAGGCTGCAGTAAAAGTAACTCTGAGAGACAAGTGACCCACTCAGAGAGCAGGGCTGAAGAGCCTCCTGCTCAGAGTTACCGAACACCCACCCGGGAAAACTGTCACACGAATGCTTCCTATTTGACTAAAACAATCTGCTTGAGATGACAAAGAAAACCTTTTTCTACCTCAAACTGCCCCAGCTTCCCTAAGGAATCAGGACAGGCCAGAGCTGCCACCCCATGATTAAGTGAAGGTAAAAGCTAGAAAGATTAGAGAAGGAAATGGTTAAAACAATTCCTGGGGTGATGTTTAGAACAAGGGCAAAATAATTACGTCATGGAATCCTTCGGGGCTTTCACATTAAAAACCACAAAAGGATGATGAAAGGAGGAACTCGAATCCTGAGGATCAAGCTGTCTTGTGTCTGTCTCGTTGTGCTCTATGGAGCAAGACCAGATGTTGAATCTCCGTGGGGCCTGTTCCACACCCCAGAACCTTCTGAAGGCCAGAAGCCCTCGGGCTCAGCGGGGCTTTGGAGAGCCATTCATCTGGCTGCCCTGAGGTACAGTGTCTGTGCTGAAAAGGCTGTCCAGGAACATCGAGGACAATTCTGCTACCTGGTTCCTGTCGACAGTGGTCTGGGCCATGCCATAGATCGCACCCTGCAAATCCAGTCACAGAATTGTTAATGATGAGGGATCCAGAATGGCTGTGCTCCTCCCCCCCATACTTGCCTTGCATGTGTCCTCCTCTCCCCAACTCCATCCCCACCCCAGGCTCCATTCTATCAGAGGGACAGCCAGCTCGCTAAGTTTTCCCAGCTACTTGCCAGTCATCTGCCTTTCTGCCCAAAGGAACTATCCTGTGGGATTTTATGTAGAAAATTCAAGAGATAATTGGTTTATTGCCTCTCCTGTGTCAAATTTTTCTTTTCAAATGGACACTGCCACCACCTGCCTTTGCATATAGCACTTACAAATTTACAGGATGCTTTATACTCAGTCTGTCCATTTCCTGGGAATGGACAAGGCAGAAATCATCAGCCACAATGAAATAAGGAAACAGGTTTGTGGATAAGAGGCAGAGGCAGGTACAGACTCGAGGTCACCTGGTTCTTTCAACCCCCTCCCCGTAACACCTAAACTTCAACAGAGAAGATAAAACCCCAAGTGCTCCTACCATTCCTGTGGCCTTTCCTTTAGGGTTCTTCATGATTTGAGTGACAGACTCTCGGACGTCCTTTAGGAACTGTACGGCTACTCGCTTCCGGGTGTGTACTAACGTGACGCAGAAATGAATACTATGAGAGAAGAGAGACAAAGAGAGATGCACCTTAGAAAAAAAAATTTTGAAGTTGTAAAATAAAGCAGCCCCCAGTACAGGCATTTATTGGTTGCTCCTTCACGTTACTTGTGACAAGTGTAGTCGTCCACACTGTCCCCAGGGCTGGGAATCAGGGCTCCCAAGTCCATGGCTTGTCAAGCACGGGCTGGCAGGAGGGCGTCTCGGCCTCATCAAGAACCTTCCTGACAGAATGGATACAGCGGCTGTGCTACCCCACCCCTCTCCTCAAAATCTATCCATCACTAGTCCTTCAGCCATGTGGCCTTTATCTTAGATGATAAGCCCTCCTGGGGACAGGGCCATCGGCTGGGTCTTGAAGGATGTCAGGGCAGAGAAGCAGCTCTAACGCCCCTGGAGGGCGTCTGTGGGGCAGAGGGATTGTGAAGAGGAAAAGGCAGTCAAATGGGGCTGGCAATGGTGCGAACGTGATCGGATCAGGGTACGTGGGGGACACCGAAGAGCCCTATTCTGCTGGGGGGGAGTGCTGACTTAAAGACAGCGTGGACGGTGAGGCTAGGAAAGCAGCAGGCCTGAAGGATCAGGAGCTCTGGGAGGTTGTGAGCTAAGGATTACTCAGGTACAAGTCGGTTTATAAGAGCAACATGAAGACCGTGTACAAGACGGATCTGAGAGTACAGAGAGAGTGGGGGTGGGAATCTTATGACAGACCCCTGATCTCAAGAGGCTGCCACCTAACTTTGCCAGCGTTTAAAGATAATGGTCCTGTTTTGATACTGAGATACTCCAGGTGTCTGGACAGAAATCCTAGATCCTACTGTTGCCACTAGTGCTGGGCCCTAGCAGCCCATCTCTGTATTTTCAGATCACCCTGCTACCCAAGTTCTTCAAAAGTCACAAAGCAAAGGAAGAAAAAGGGGCTTCTTTAAGTTTACCTGGACGGGAACTGCAGCTGGTTCAAGTTCCACCCCTTAGCAGTCATCAGATTAAACAGTCGGTAGATGTCAAAATCATGGGAGCCCAGAGCAATGACCGACAACTGAGGATCCCCAAAAACAAAGATGCCTTTGATATTTTCCAGTCTTAAAGCAAACAAGAAAAGGAACAGAAAGAAAATTCAGCCACATACGGTCATCTGGTCATCTTTCATCACCCAATGTTTCCCTTACAGCCTAACCTTTTGGGCTTTAGTTTTCTCATCCTGTAAAATAAGGTATCTAGACTGAGATCAGTAATTCCTAAGCATTACAAATAGTCAAAGGCCCAAACCATATCTAGACCCAATGAATCAGAATCATTGGCTCCTGTCTGCCCAACTCCCAAATTATGATATCACCCCCAGGGACAGCTGAGGAATAAGACATTTTTTCAAAACACTGAAAAAACAATTTCTCCATCCCTCAATTTTAAAAACATATGTAGTCGCTAAAGCAAGAACTAGTACAGTTCTCAACAGATAGGGATTATCAGAATCATATGTGGGCCTTTTTTCAAATGAAACATGTCCACTGGCCGCTTTTATTCACCCTCAAGATTCTGAAAAAAACCTCCCCAATCCTGGTGACACAGAGAGACAGGCAGTATGTGAACAGATATGCTCAACAGAGCACACAGCTTAGTTCTAGCCTTAGCTTAACCCAAGATGCCATCGCCGCCCCCTTCCCCATTCCTTCTCCAGTTCTTTTTTATTCCAGTGATTCTCCAAGTGGGATTCCTAGACCAGCAGCATCAGCATCCACTGGGAACTTCCTAGAAATGCAAATGCTCAGGCCATTCCAGATCTAGTGAGTTAGAACTCTAGGAGCAGGGCCCAGGAATCTGCACTTTAATAAGCCCTCCAGGTGATTAGGATGCATCCTCAAATTTCAGAACCACTGTCTTGTCTCAGTCATTAAACTGTCCCTCAGTACTTGGTAAGAGCTGCCAGTGGTTAAGACATCCTTGGAAACAAGATGGCCTAGATCAGTGTTTCTCAACCTTCTGGCCCTTTAAATACAGTTCCTCATGTTGTGACCCCCAACCATCAAATTATTTTCGTTGCTACTTCATAACTGTAATTTTTCTACTGTTATGAATCGTAATGTAAATATCTGATATGCAGGATGGTCTTAGGCGACCCCTGTGAAAGGGTCGTTCGACCACCAAAGGGGTCGCGACCCACAGGTTGAGAACCGCTGGCCTAGATGAAGCGCTAACCTGACATTCCAAGTCACAGCAGAGCAAGGGAGCCCTATCCTCCCAGGCCAACACCACACTCCTAAGCTGCTGTCCTAAGCCCTTGGTCTCTCAGGAGACAACGAATGGGCTGGGGCTACAGGTGCTTGGCCGGGCAGATGCCTTGAGCACACTAGCAGACAAAGCAAGAGACAAGGAGAATCCCAATCTTCCACATACTCTGACTTGAGGAAGCGAGACGTTTTGATGATCTGTTTGGTAGCTTCAACATAGCCGCTCTCACCGAAGTGCATCAAGGCAGCCCAGCAGGCTGCACTAATGCCACCAGGCCGTGAGCCCGCGACGGTTGGGGAAGCGTAGATGCCACCCTGCCAGTCTGGATCAACGAAGAACTGATAGCTCCTGTACTTCTTGTCACTGTATAACACCACGGAAGAGCCTTTGGGGGCATAGCCATACTGGGGGGAGAAGCAGACAGGTGATTGTACAGTTCTATTCAGCAGACCTGCCCTGGCACGCTGATCATGGAAAATTTTCCCTCACATTCTCTATGATGCTTCTCACTCACATTAAAAACTCAAACTTACAATGTTAACAGGTAGAGAGAACTGAAGGGATGGAGCTGAAACTCTATTTTAGGGATGAAGAATCCAAGGCCCAGGAGGAACAGTGCCTTGTCCTGCTAATCAGTTTAATTCCCCTTTCCCACCCAGCACGTGGTTTTCCTTATTTAAAACATTATTCCAGCCCTAGCCGGTTTGGCTCAGTGGATAGAGCATCGGCCTGCAAGCTGAAAGGTCCCAGATTCAACTCCGGTCAAGGGCACATGCTCAGGTTGTGGGCTCAATCCCCAGTGTGGGGCTTGCAGGAGGCAGCCAACCAATGATTCTCTCTCATCATTGATGTTTCTCTCTCTCTCTCTCCCTCTTCCTTCCTCTCTGAAATCAATAAAAATATATTTTAAAAAAAATAAATAAATCATTATTCCAGGGCAGTATGTCAGGATGAAAGCAAAGATAAAGAGCCACTGGAAGCCAGGAATCCAAGTCACTCAGGTCAACTACAATCACGACCTCACTCCCTTCTCATCCTTGTTCACTTACTAGTACACTTCCTTTCTACTAAGAGCTTCAGAATCTAGAAGCTATTTCATCCAGTTTTACAATAAACTGATCTAGATTTTGTCTCAGTCCATGAGGGGGGGGAGGAATGGACATTTCAAACATTCCTGAGCACGTTAAGTTCTTCCCTTTTTCCAAAGGACTTTCCATCAGCATACTCCTGTCACAGGTGCAGGAACCCAGCAGCATGGGAGCTGCAGCATTTACATACCTCCCTCAGGAAGCCCAATTAAACCTCCCTCCATCCTCCCCTCAGATCGCCTCAAGGCTCAGGGAACTCTTTTTTTTTTTTAAATATATTTTTATTGATTTCAGAGAGGAAGGGAGAGGAAGAGAGAGATAGAAACAAATGATGAGAGGGAATCATTGATTGGCTGCCACAGGTACGTTGGACCAAGCCTGCAACCCAGGCATGTGCCCTTGACCAGAATTGAACCTGGGACCCTTCAGTTCGTAAGCCGATGCTCTATCCACTGAGCCACACCAGCTAGGGTGGGAACTAACTCTTAAGAGGGCCACTACACTAACATGTCCCAGTTATAGAAATTCTCTCAGCCATAAGACCCAAAGATAATGGGTTCCTTTCCACTATTGCTTGTCATCTCTATCACTGTACCTTGTCACCTGAATCAGCTGCCCTGGTGAAAGCAAAGAGCCAGATTTCATTTTACATTTTGGGAAAAGATAATGCTTTAACCAATTTATTTTGTTGATAACAGTCAAAATAATCAGCTGTCTCCTCTGACTGACATTTGGTCCCTTCCGTAGCTCACCTTATGGGTATCCGCTGAAATGCTGGTCACACCTTTCACCCGGAAATCAAATGGTTGCTCCAGTGGGTATCCTGCTTTCTCCATAAAGACGATGAGAAAGCCGCCCAGACAAGCGTCTACATGAAGAGGTATTTTGTATTTGACAGCCAGCTAGTTCCAAAAAACAAAGACCATAAGAGAATTTCATTTACAGCCCTGTAACAAAAACTTTGCAAGACATGGGTGGAAAAGTGGGCTGTAACTATAAGGCCATTATGTACTACTAGAGGCCTGGTGCATGAAATTCATGCACTTGGGAGAGGGGGGATCCCCCTCAGCTTGTGCCCTCTCGCAGTCCAGGAGCCATCAGTCGGACATCCTTAGCACTGCTGTGGAGGTGGGAGAGGCTCCTGCCACCGCCGCTGTGCTTGCCAGCCATGAGACCAGCTTCTGGCTGAGCGGTGCTCCCCCTGTGGGAGTGCACTGGCCACCAGGGGGCAGCTCCTCCATTGAGCATCTGCTCCCTGGTGGCCAGTGCGCATCACAGCGACCGGTTATTCTGCTGTTTGGTCGATTTGCATATTAGCCTTTTATTATATAGGATATCTTCCATGTTTTAAAAAGCTGGCTACTTTTTGACATTCCCAATAAAAAGAGTTCATCTTTCAAATGTATTTAGCCTTCAAAATAATTCATCTGAAATGTGGTGTTTATTTTATATTTAAATATGCAGGGCCTCAAATTCACTGCAAAATCATGCAGAAAATGAGCACCACTCTGATTCTGGGTGCCTCTGGAGTGGGTCCGAGGTCCTGCTTGCTGACTTCCCAGCAGGGAAGGAGGGAGGGTGTGCTATGGAGCAGCAGATCGAATACCACCCTTTGGTAGGCATGCTCCTAAATGCAGATCATTTCCTGATCTGAATTGAAATGTTAGTCCTACCTCCAAATATCCCATTTAAACAAAGGCTTCTTCCTTCTATTCTCCTCCCCCACAGCAGAAGCCAGTAACCTTCAGAGGCTCCAAACAGAGCTGCAGAGTTTACCACAGAGCTGATGAGAGCTACTCACCACCCATGTGCTAAAATCTAAATTCAAAATCGCTTCTATTTGCCAAATACTGTACCATGAGATTCTATTTTAAAATCTCAGTTTCACTGCCTAGTGGTCCCTTTTTCTCACATACCTTGGCCACTTCAGGAACAGGATCGATCACACCATGAGGGAACTGTGGGGTAGAACAGACGAGCATGGCAGTGTTCCTGGAGATGGCTCTTCTCATTGCCTAGGAGTTACACGTGGGAAGGAAAATGAGCATCCACATCTCAGTTACTCTCCTATTGCCCTAACAAGATTAATCTAGTCTATGAACTTCAGTTCCACTACTGGCCCCTCCTTCACCTCTCCAACCTGGGAGAAGCCTGCTGCCCACCATGGCAGCAGAATACAAACAAGGCTAGATGGGTCCACTGGGAGAAGAGAGCACAATACAAAAACAGCAAAATCCTTGTGAGGGAAAAAGAATATTGGGCTAAGCGGTAAAAGCCAACTAGCACTGAAACCTGGTGTAAACTACTTCACTCCACCCACTCCGTTTCCTCATCTATGCACTGCAATAATACTAACAGCTTCTACGACCTCCCTGGGCTGCCCCAGGCTCCAATGAAATTCCGATAGCACTCTGAATACTGGAAAGTTCTATACAAATGCAAGGCATAAAATTAATCAAGAAAGGAATATTATTCAGCCTTAAAAAGAAAAGAAATCCTGCCATTTTTGACCACATGGGTGAACCTGGAGGACACTACGCTAGAGTAGAAAGGTGGTTGCCAGGGGTTGGGAGTGGAGGAATGGGGAGATGCTGGTCAAGGGGTACCAAGTTTCATGCACCCCTATCTTCATAGCAGCACAATTCACCAGAGCTAAGATCTGGAAACAGCCTTAGTGCCCATCTGTAGATGAATGGATTAGAAAACTGTGGTACATCTACACGATGGAATACTATGCTGCTGTAAAAAAAAAAAAAAAAAAGGAACTCTTACCATTTGCAATGGCATGGATGGAACTGGAGAGCATTATGCTAAGTGAAATAAGCCAGTCAATGAAGGAAAAATACCACATGATCTCACTCATTCATGGATAATAGAGACCATTATAAACTTTTGAACAAAAATAGATACAGAGGCAGAGCTGCCTCAAACAGATTGTCAAACTGCAGCGGGAAGGCCGGGGAGGGTTGGGGGGCAGGAGGGAGAGGGGTAAGAGATCAACCGAAGGACTTGTATGCATGCATATAAGCATAACCAATGGACATAAGACACTGGGGGGTAGGGGAGGCCAGGGGATTGTCAAGGGCGGGGGGAAAAAAAAAAAGGACACATATGTAATACCCTTTGTAATACTTTAAGCAATAAAATAAAATAAAAAGGGGGTACCAAGTTTCAATTACGCAAATACATTCTGGAGATAAAATGTATTGCCATGTGACTACTAAACAAGTTTTGTTAATACTGCATTGTATATTTAAAATTTAATTAGAGATCTACAGGGCAGTCTTAAGTATTTCAACCATGGGAAAAAAAAAGAAAAGAAAAATGTTAACTGTGTGAGGTGATGAAAATGTTAAACGCTTGATTGTGTTGACTACTTCACAATGTATACTGACATCAAAACATTAAGTTGCACTCCTTAAATATATACAATTTTTAATTTGTCAATTAATTATACATTAATGCCTCAATAAAGATGAGGGAAATAATGCTAATGCTAATAAACTGGAATAGTTTACTTATGGAAAAAATCATTACTTTATACTGGCAATGGTGCTCACTCAGGCCAATCAAAACCACAGTGACACCCTGACTGGTTTTGTACATCCTGTACACCAAAAGGTTCGATTCCCAGTCAGGGCATATCTCTCTCTTTCTCTTTCTCTCTCCTCTCTCTCCCCCCTCTCTTAGGGCATCTCTCTCTCTCTCAGGGCATCTCTCTCTCTCTCTCTCCCCCTCCCTCCCTCCCTCAAGTCAATAAAAACATATCCTCCAGTTAGGATCTTTTTAAAAATTATAAAAAAACCATACAAACCACAGTGAGAGTCTTAGAGCAAGTTAGGACATGCTTATTTCACAAACAGAAGAGAAGGTGGCGGTGCTGAAGCAAACCCGGGTCTTTAAAGTTAGGAACAAACGGATGAATCTGTGCAAAGACTGACGCTGCACTCAGTCAGCACTGCCAGTGGAAGATTTTGCAACTCTGGCCACTACAATCAAAGACATTTTGAGCCTGTCTGCATGTGACACTGGAAAAAAACAGTCAACTGGGTACACTTCCTGCTTCTCACAGCCCAGGGCAGACAATGGCCCTTCAGAGGAACTCACCCGAACATCCACCTCCATCATTTTGTTCAGTGGAACCCGTATAATCTTCATCCCAAAATAATGGGCTGCCTTGTCAAACGCAGCATGGGCACTCTGGGGGGCCACACTAAGAGACAGGGAAGAAGAGAATAAGGAAATGAGGTTCAAAAGAACATAGCTGCAGCTAATCTAAAACATCAGGAATAAACTTCTGATTACTTTTCCTCAAAAATTTTAAAGTGTTTGTATTTACTTTTTAAGCACAAAAAGAGATATTCTAAGGAACCTTCTCCCTACTATTTAGGAAATCATTTTGGCAACAGGAAAAACTTGGAAGTAATCCTACATCGAAGGATCCAAAATATATACTAGGGCTGACAGGTAAGAGAACGGGAAATTTGGATCAAATTAACATAAAGTGGTTGCCTATCCAAAGACAGGCACATCAGAGGAGAGCAAGCTTCCTGACACGGTACAGGTTGAGGCAGGAAATGTAAGCTTGTTTGGCAGGGCTGTTAAAGCAGCAGCCAAGCATCAGATCAAAGGTCCCCTCCATCTTAGAAAGACCACGATTCCTATACGAAACTATAATCCCCATCTGCACTGCACACTTGGAAGTAGCATTTCAAATAGTATTAAAAAAGGAAACTGAGTCATAGTTAAGTATTTGCTTTCAGACTTCCCTCAATGGTTCCACGCTTACAATTAACCTGTTCCCTTTAATGGAGAAAAAGCTCTCTTACTAAGTACCAAGCACCAAAGATTTAGCTTGAAGAAAGATGGTAGCCTGATTTATTCTCTTAGGCTAAGTAGGAAAAGTAGGAATTGCAGCATGAGATCATGCGCAACCAAGTCCTAGTCACTGACACTTGTGGGAAAAACATTAACCCAAATAATGTATAAACACACTGTACAAGGAGAGGGTCTACAGAAAAAAAAATGCAACCAAATAGCGAAACTATGGGGTGGGCCCTAGCCAGTTTGTCTCGGTGGATAGAGTGTCGGCCTGCGGACTAAAGGGCCCCAAGTTTGATTCTGGTCAGGGGCACGTGCACAGGTTGCAGGCTCAATCCACGGTAGGGGGTGTGCAGGAAGCAGCTAATCAATGATTCTCTCTCATCATTGATATTTCTCTCTCTCTCTCTCCCTTGCTATCTGAAATCAATACAAATATATTGCAAAAAAAACCCCACCAAAAATCTATGGGGTGGCAATATGGGTAAACCTCAAAAAGATTAAAGAATTTTCTATCCCATAAAACTACCCTTAGCTTGAAATTTTTTTTCTTTAAATATATTTTTATTAATTTCAGAGAGGAAGGGAGAGAGATAGAAACATCAATGATGAGAGAGACTCATCGATTGGCTGCCTCCTGCACGCCCCCTACTGGGGAATGAGCCTGCAACCCAGACATGTGCCCTGACCAGGAATCCAACAGGTGACTTCCTGGTTCCTGGGTCAATGCTCACCCATTGACCTACATCAGCCAAGCTAGCTTGAAATTTTCTTAGGGGAATCCCAAAGCAGCCTGTAATATAACTTTCATTGAACTAATATAAACAGAGAGCGTTCCTCAGGCTCCAAATAATTTATAATAAATATCACAGAATTCATAGATGTAGTCTTGTCACTTAGAAAAAGGATCTCATTTTTGCTTGCAGTATATGTACCATTTATAAAAGAGAGGTGGGGGTCAGGGTGTGGGGGGGGGGGTGATTTTGAAAATTAACTGGCTAATCCACTTAGGATTTTGGTGAATGTGAAGAGAGGAGAGTCAAGGACACAGGACAGGAGGAAAGAGGACTAGAATTGCCAAAGGAAGAGAAGACGCCGAAAGCAGTCATGGTGCTTCAGGCAGCAGCATTCCAGACAAATCTCAGCAGGGGGTCGGGAGAACGACACAGCCCCACATACATACATTTCTGGAGTTCTGATCCCGTTCTCTAAGGCCAGGTCCCGATAAGCTTTGCAGGCCATCAGTATGCTTTCTGTACCCCCAGAGGTCACCTGTGAAAAAGGAGAGATGTCATTTGTGGAGGGAAGTTAGGGGTAGTTATCAGCCTGCCCTGATGTTGATGCTGGTTGGTACAGAAAGAGGTAAGGTCTTGTGTGCCACAGGGCAGACACTGTTACATCTTCCAGAAGGGAAACTTGGCTTCGCTTGCTAAGCCCACGCTGGGTTCAGGAGAAGAGTAAAAACACTAACAATGAGCAGAAGCTCCATGCTGTCTGGACAACTTGCACATCTGCCCAGACCCGTGCACAATCCATTTCCACATTAATTCCTCCAACTGCAGATAGGATAATGCATTTTACACCATTCAAAAGGATCAGGATTGACTTTGATTTACATTTTCAATGCCCACTGAGAACGTGAAATTGTGAAGTTACAATTCTAGTAAACTATGCAATATATTAGAAGACAAAGAACAGATAATTAGGCATTCCAAAGTGAACTTCTGGTTTTTGACAAGTTTGGGGGGAAAAAAGAAGCCTCTACCTAGTTTGTTATCTGAAATCAAAACAAAAATCCTAATGTTTCTAAATGAAATAAAATGTTTTCCTGAAGCAAGGTCTAGCAACTCTGATACAGGCAACAAAAAGACTCAGCGGTCATTTCAGTCATCCTATTGACCCCAGGGGACTACAATCTCATAAAGGTGAGGGCCAGTCTGTTCATGACAATATTCCTAGCACCAAGCCTCGTAGCAGACACCTAACAGACCCTCAATTAACATTTCTTAATGCCTGGGCTGACTCTCAGTAAGCCATGACTAACACAGGCATATCATACCCACCTGGCTATCTTTTGATAACATCTAAGAATGAATAATTTTAAAACAAGCCGAAAAAGAAAACCATAGCACTGAGCTAGGTGGATATTTTCTTAAATTTACCATTTCCAAAGACTCATAGGATCTTATATAGCTTTTTCATTACACAGGTGAGCTGATGAGAGACTAAAGTGATGCACCCACTGTCATCCATTAGCATCTGTTGATAAGAAGTAAAACTTCCTACGTTTTTGTATTTAGTGTAGCTAAGTATGAGACAGAACGAGAGAGGGTGATTACTGAAACTTCCTAAAATAATATCCATATATAGGACAAATAGCATTGGATAACAAATCCCAGTAGTCAGGAGTTATATGGAAGGTTAGCTGAGAAAAGTTGAATCATTTTTGATTCAGGAAGTCTTCATGAAACATGTGACCATCATCCACAAAGTAATGCACTGAACGTGGGCATAGCACACTTGTGTGTAGTCTCTGCACTTCAATGCTGGAGAAGACAAAAGTGCTTACAGCTGAGGTCAGCTCTGCAAATCAGCAGCATGTCCTGTGCTCCAGCACAAAACCTCAGCATGTCACATGAGAAGTCAAACCAGCTGTGAAGCAAGTCGGAAAAGCACCAGCAAAGTCAGTCTCCAGGGAGTCCATCTCTTACTAAGGTCAAGTAATGACATAAGCAAAAATATTTCCAAACCCTAGTTACTCACTTCACATGTCCTATATTTAGTTCAACAGTTAATCAAATCAACATTGATATTTGTTAAGCAAATATCAGTGTATTTTTTACTATTAAAGCTGGGATACCTCAATTCTACTTCTAATTCTTATTTCTGATCCCCAAACTCTGTGTTTAGAGATTCTCCCATTTCCCTCCTCCCCCTGCACCCAAAGGGAAATGAAAATTTAGTTGTGAAGTAAGAGGCTTCAATCACTACTTGTTACGTTAGTCAACTTCTTTTAACATTTATAGTAATTCTCACTCTAACAAATGAAATGTGTGTCAAAAACAAGAGCAGGACATGAACTGTTTGGAAATTTTTCTTTTAGGTGATGTTTGGTCATACTGACATTTGCATAAGCCAGTTTCCTTGGCAACCTAATTTCTTTTGGTATATAGTCCCCTCTCATCCATTTTGAGGCGAATGAAGTTAATAAAAGGGAAAAGTTGAAGGCTAAAGAACAAGAAGTGTAATACCTTAAATGGGAATAGTCTAAAGACAGCCCAACCCTTAGGCTTTGTCTTCATGTTCCCCACCTCTGAACTTTCTTCACTGAAAGCAGCTCCCCAAGAGAGAGACAGGGACATGTACAGAGATAGAGACAGACTGAGAAGCTGAATGATCCCAGAGATTTCAGTCTAAAGTCTAAGCTTTAGGAGAGATTGGAGACCTTAGACTCCATCCTTCTCCTGAGCCCTGACACATCCACTAAAGGAGACTGTAACAGGAGAGACATGGCCTAGTTGTACCTATGCAAAAACAAAGTACAAATACCCTAGTGCTGGACTTTCGGAAGACTTAAACTACTTCACGGACTTCCTCCCAATACCTGGAAGACTAAAGAAAAACAGTAGTAACAACGTGTAGTAAGAACCAAAGGAGGAACGAGATATATCTGATGCAATAAACTTCAAATACTGGCAATGAAAGGAAGAAACAAGTTTCCAATCCATAGCAGAGAGCAAAACACAATACATATTCCCTCTTCTAAGCCCTGGAAGTTATCCAGGCAACTCAGCAAAATCCTGACCATTCTCATTAATACTCCCAAATCTTCGGAGAAGCAACTGGAAGGGGTTTCCTTATCTTCTCTCCTGCTCTTCAGATCAGAGTGGTAGACACGGCAGCTAGGGAGAAAGAGCAAAATGCGGAGAGAACATCTGGACTGATTCCTTAAAGTGGAGACTGCAGAAATACAAGATGGGTTAAAGAAATAATCAAAGCCCAACGGGTATTATTCCCTTCCAACCAGGCAGAGTGAACTCCGGTATAGTTAACTTTTAACAAACTATCAGAAGATGAGACCTAGATATATTGAAATACAGGTGTAACAAAGCTTTAGCTGAATCCTGCCTCAACCAAATGCTCTCAGACAAGAAATCACCCACCACGCATCAGAACAAATAGAATGTCCAGAGAGAGTCACCTAAGCATGAGCCAAGATGAAAGAAAATGGCATGGCAATGATGCAAACATACCAGGAAAAAAATAGCGCGCAAAATAAAGCCAACTCCGACGGTAACCACCTAAGGAGCAGAAGGACATTCCTCATAACCGTCGCTCACTACAAGACAACATCATCAGACCATGAATTCCAGAAAAAAGTTGCAAAGCTGGACACTGAAACAACAAAGTGAGACTGCAAACTTTAAAAAAACACAGTACCAACCAGCACCGATACAGAACTAGGAGCAGAAAGGAACAGAATAAACACGGCTGAGAATAACAAGTCTGACTTAGAGGAAAGGCTTAAGATAGGGTTAGTGAACCCAGATAAGTACGACAGAGACTGAAAGATCAATGTCCCTCCACACTTGGAGAACTATGTCCATGTGGCAGCCGCAACCAAAAAGCGTCCAGAGAAGAATGACAAGGCTGGGTGGCATCTGTTTGGAAATCGTATTCCCTAAGGAACAGCTGAGTAACCTAGGAAAAACAGGGAAGAGACTCAGGGGTAGAGAGGCTTTCAAGTACACAAAGGTCTCTCACGTGGAAAAAAACACACAAAACAGTCATGGAACTTCTATCTCCAGCAATACAGATCATATACCTTGGGCAACGCTCCTACCTGAAACTAAAAAACCTGGTAAGCCCTAACCAGTTTGACTCAGTGGTTAGGCCCCTGGACTAAAGGGTCAGGGGTTTGATTCTGGTCAAGGTCAGATACCTCGTTTGCAGGCTCAATCCCCCAGCCTGCTCAGGGCGCATGCGGGAGGCAATCAATCGATGTGTCTCACATCAATGTTTCCCTCTTTGTCTCTCCCCCTCCCTCCCACTCTCTCTAAAAAAATCAATGGAAAAAATATCCCCAGGTGAGGATTCATTTTTTTAAAAACCTGATAAAACATTACTTTTTTAAAATATCTGCCACTGAGCTAACGTAAAGGAGTATCTGAAACTGCAAATAAAACAAAATCAAGAATCCTACAAAATAAGTAAGTACCAAAGCTGGCTTTAACTCTGAGGGTGGCTGCCAATCCCAAGAGTCCTTAAACTCCCACGCCCATTCAAGAACAGAAGATAAATTTAGGACCTGCCCAAAGTAAGGAGGCTAATGGGAGATGGCTGAAAAAAAATGGAATTACACCTACAATCTGAGGGTACAAGAAAAAAATCCCACTGGTACAGAAGAGGACATCAAGAAAAATTGCTGTTGCTCAGGTAAAGAAAAATAAGGATTTCTAAACCATGTATGAAAAGGCAGCTTTTATGTGAGTTTGTGGTCTGAACTCAACTACCTCTGTAGTGCAAAACTATAAGCTATGCACTGGACTAAAATTGGTTCCAATGTGGTAGTACTTCCCAGCAACTGACAGAAGTAATTACAAACCTTTTCTGGAAGAACTTAACTTAAATCTAGGCCTTAAAGTTAAGTTCCCAGGAAAATGAGTGGTTTATAGTAAAAAAAAATAAATAAAAAACACAACTATAAGGATGCAAGACAACACGAGTGAAACCAGCAGAAACAGAAAGATAAGGCCATGAACAATGGAATTGTCAGAAAAGAATCCTATATAATAAAAGGGTAATATGCAAATTGACAGAATGGTGGAACGACCAGTCGCTATGACACACACTGACCACCAGGGGACAGGCGTTCACAGGTGTTGCCCCCTGGTAGTCAGTGCACTCCCACAGAGGGGGGGCCACTCAGCCACAAGCTGGGCTGATGGCTGGCGAACACAGTGGCAATGGTGTCAGCCGAACTGGGCTGAGAAGACCCTCTACCCCTAAGTGCATGAGTGTCATGCACCAGGCTTCTAGTATAAAATAATTACGTGCAACATATTTAAATAAACTATAAGCCAAGGGACAATAAAGAACCACCAAACAGATTTAAAAAACAAAAGAAGAGCTCAGCCCACGTGGCTCAGCTGGTTGAACGCTGTCCTGTGCACCAAAGGGTTGCTGGTTCAATTCCTGGTTAGGGCATCATCCCTGGTCGGGGCATGTACTAAAGGCAACAGATCAAAATCAATCTCTCTCCCCCCCCCCACCTCCTGCCCCCTTCCTCCTCTGGTGAGGATTGAATGAATGAATGAACAAACCAAATAGAATTCTCAAGAATGAAAAATACAGTAAACAAAATTTAAAAACCCAATATAAGACTAAAATGTAATTATACACAACTAATAAGGGAATTAATAAAATCCCTGTACTGATCATACAGCTCCAACAATTATCAGCTCATTGCCAGTCTTTTCATCTACCCCAACTGCCCCAGGTATTGTTGCTATTGAGAGTATCAGTTGTTCTAATAGTTACACCTTTACAGGTAGTTTTGTGTTTTTTTTTTCCTGGCTGCTTTAAACCCTTCATGTTTCTTAACTTAGCTTTTGTACTTTCTATTTATTTGTCTCTCTGGATTCTTTTTCCAATTGTTTTAAAATCTTTCTTGTTCCACAAATTTTACTTAGAAACCATGTAAGTATTTTACAGAGTTATAAATGAACCAGGGTTCCTTGCACAAATGGCTGACCCCGGGTCTAGAGCAGAAATGTACAAGATGAACATGGAATAATAAAAATATTTGTCAAAAAAAGGGGGGAAGAATGGAAGCTTTACTTGTAAAAGACTACGTGAGTCATGCAAAAGGACCCAGGAGCCGAAATTAGAAAGCTCCCACTGGCCAAAAATGGAGCGATTTGGGCATCAATTTGAGTAGCAACTAGAATGGACTGAAACATAATTTCCTTATCCACCCTACTGTTGACAGACATCTGATTTATTTCCAGTTTTTAGCTACCATGAGCAATGCTTTTATGAATATACATCTATCCTAATACACACACGTCTTTCTAGGATATATCCTGAGTTGGAGAATTTCAGGGTCTTAGGACTTCTATCTTCACCTTTACTGGGTAAGGTCAATCTGTTTTGTGCTTGTTTAACCTTTGGTCTCTTAAAAGACATCGTCTCATGGCACAGGAGAACACTACATACTGTAAGTATATTGTCATCTACCCTCTATGTCACACCGTTCATCAAAATGCCATACGAGAACCCGTTATTGGTCCAGTTTGTAACTATTTTGGAATTATTTTTGGGAAATGAATGCCATGAATACCAGTTCTGTTACCTACTGAATATCTGAACATGTTGATTTACCATGGTGCCAACATAATAGTAAAACAATACAGCTTACTGGAAAAACACAAAAAGTAACTATTAAAAGTTATTGTTTTTGGATGGGCCCTTCGATAATTACATTTGCAGACTTTATAATGATTACAAAAGTATCTGATAGGGTGAGCACCTCTAGGTTACCACTGCAGCACACTGGGTTAAATCTAACTCTATGCTGCATAAACTGAGATTTCATTTTTTCTAGGAAGACAGTATCAGTTTGTAGTAACAAATCTAAACAGAAGTTTATCTATCACAGTTTAGGAAAACTAACAAATGTTTACTGAAAAGAATAGTTGAAACATGTGTGTCTTAAATATAAATGATACCATCTTCCTGTATTCCTAAACCAACTAAATGATATTCGATTTATAGCAAAATCAGAAAGTAAACTTCCAGCTCAATTAAAATGAGAAAGTATAAAAATAAGTCACTACGACATGGTTCAACAAATTATATATGTAAATGGATAGGAAGGTGGGTGGATGGAAGAAAGGGAGGAAAGGAAAGAAGGAAGCAGAGAGCAGATAGGGCAAAATATATTTAGCGAATCCAGGGTGTTCTTTAAACTATTCTGGCAACTTTATGTAAATGTAAAGTTTTTCAAAGTAAAAAATTGAAGAGAAAGATTATCTAGAAGAATATATGCCAAAATGTTGATACTCTATGAATTACAAAACTACAAGCAGTATTTTTATTTTTATTTTTTTAATATATTTTTATTGATTTCAGAGAGGAAGGAAGAGGGAGAGAGAGATAGAAACATCAATGATGAGAGAGAATCATTGACTGGCTGCCTTCTGCACGCCCCCTACTGGGGATCAATCCCGCAACCCAAGCATGTGCCCTTGACTGGAATCAAACCGGGGACCCTTCAGTCCACAGGCCAATGCTCTATCCACTGAGCCAAACTGGCTAGGGCTACAAACAGTATTTTTAAATTGCTGTTAATCTGGATCTTTCTACAATAATCACATATCATTTATGTAATAAAAAAAGAAAAATGTTCTAATTTAAGCTAAAAAAAACACTGGATGCCACCTGCATATACTTACACATCCACAGGAATCCGGTCCCCCATTGAAAAGGGAACAAGCTATCCTCACAATCTCTGCTTCTATCTTCCGGAGGCCTGGGAAGATATCTGGATGCAGGGGATTACTCCATGCAAAATCTCCATAAGCCTGCAAAGGAAAGCAAGCAGATATGAAGCAAGACAATTAAACTGTACAGAACAATCATACACTAAACCAAAATTTCTAGGTATTAGGCACAACATTAGACACTGGAAAATGGTAGACTATGTCCCCCAACCTAAAGAAGATCAAAATACAGTGGAGGAGACACACATGCAAATAAATTATTTTACAATGTGGTAGGAGAGGAAGTATAAATGTGGTTAAAAGCACAGACTACAACACCAAGCAGCCTCAGTTTGAAGGTTAAGCTTTGCCTGTCACTTCTAGCTGTGTAATCTCGGGACAAATAACCTCTGAGGCTCAGTTTTCTCATATGCTAAAAGGGTAATTAAGGTGCTGATCTGATAGGGTTCTGGCGATAAGCAAATAACATAACACATTGCAAAGCACTTAGTCGAGTGTCTGGCACAAAGCAGCCATTGTTCTAAGTGCAATGCCAGATGTGCTTGCACGGGAAGGCAAGGGGCCTTAAAGAGGGAATAATGACCATCCTGAGTGGTCTGGAGGTGTCTGCTGAGTGGAACCTTGAGAGAAATAGGAATTCACATTTACAACAGGTGGAGTGAAGGAGAGAAAAGCAAACAACCTAAGAGCAAGGTGTACTCTGTAAAAAGAAAAGGCACCAGGTAGTGTTTACATGGGAAAGTAGTAGGAGTGTTTGCCAAAAGTAGGTGGGAGCTGGCTCATGAAGGGACTTGGTATTTTCTGCCTCATAAGCAGCTTGTATTTTATCCTGTAGATGACAGGAAGCCACGGAAGGATTTTTAAACATGGAAATAAGGTTGGAGCATTATGTCAAGATACAGCTGAGCAAAACCTATACTTAGTACGGTATAAGCCGTCTGATCATAATAATCAAACACAAAGATCTCAGAGACCATCAGTCAATGCCGATTTTATATGGCAAAGTGGGATTTCAAAATTAAATCTGACTAGAAATGGAAGACGCTAAAGACAATTCTAAAGTCAATAAAAAATGAGAAGTATTTTCATTATAAGTGAAGCCACACTCATCCTCAGATCATCTGATTTGAGAGTCAGGTAGTATCGGAAATTATAACCAAGTTTCTCTCCCATGTCTCTTCTTATCAAACAAAATGTGTCTTAATATTAATCTCAAACTCTGGGAATACCTTTCCTGTTAATCTGCCTTCTACACAGGGTGTCAATAAAGCCTGCAAACATAAACAATATTTTACTTTATTACAGACTGAAGATGTCTTTGACAATATTATATGTGTTCACCTGTTTGGGTGAAGAGAAACTTTCTACACTTTAATTACAAAGTAGACAGCAATGAGGTACTATAAACTGGCACAGACCACCGCACTCCCCTCGAGTCCCGGGCATCACCTTCACGAGGAGCTCGGTGAGCTTCTCCTCCCCACTGTACACCGCTCCGGAGGCTCGCCCTTCCTGCCACATGACGTCTGCAGAGAAAGTTAACATCACTGGGTCAGTAAGCAGAAACTTTTAGGACAGGTAGGGTCTAAAAAGAAGAAATGCAAAGAAAGTCCTTTGAGTACAAAAGAAAAAAAAATTTTGGGTGGAAATCCAAAGGTGTCTTTATATTACATCAAGAAAGAAAAAATCCATTACAGCTACCACAGCAAAATAAAGGTCATCAATAAGTATCAACATATGAAAAAGATACCCACAGCACCTAGTACAGCCGTGGGCAAACTACGGCCCGCGGGTCGGATCCAGCCGGTTTGAAATGAATAAAACTAAAAAAAAAAGACCGTACCCTTTTATGTAATGATGTTTACTTTGAATTTATATTAGTTCACACAAACACTCCATCCATGCTTTTGTTCCGGCCCTCCGGTCCAGTTTAAGAACCCATTGTGGCCCTCGAGTCAAAAAGTTTGCCCACCCCTGAGTACAATAAAGTCCAATAAATATGCTGTCCTCTTCCCCAACTGCCTTCTCGCAGCAGAAACTTTTCCCTCCATCTATATATCATTCTATGTTCTCTGCAGGGCTCAGCTTGACCTTGTCAGCAATGCTTCCTTCTTCCTTCCCGCCCTTCCGATCTAGTCCTAGGAAGTGTGGGGACTGTTATGAGCAGAGGTGGCAGAGAAAAAGTGAAACTGCAGTACACAGTCAGGAGGGTTGGAGTCAGGGAATTGAATCCATGGCCACACAAGCCACAATGAGACAGCTTAGCCTCAGGGCCCCTCCTTCAGACAGAGTCTGGAAACCCACCCAGAATTAGCCACCTGCTTCCAGCAACATCTGCTGCTCCATCCAGGATCAGAACAGTCAACACGGGTAAAGCTCACCGGAAAGATTCCTGACCAGAATACAAGGCCCACCTTTCCATCTCCTGCCTGAGGTTCCACATCACACACTCTACATTATACCAACAAATGTGTGAATGTGGGTGTCTGGGTCCTTTTGCTACAATATGGCTGTGCCTGTTGAAAGTGAGTAGTGAGAAAGCTATTACAAAAACACACTACTTAAATACTGCAGTCATGGGCTTCACAAAACAAAGATCTTCAGCTCCAACAAGAGGGCAGAGGACTGAGTAGTGAATATCCAGACTAACCCCTCAATCTCACCAACCTGCCAAACTCGGCTTTGCTGCCAGCTTGACTTCCCTCTTTCCATAGAGGACCCTGCTCTGTACCAGGTGTATGTTCAGGCCAGAGGCCACCAGACTTTCAAAATTAGGATACCTGGTTTCATTTCCTGTTCATTTACTGCTGCTACAGAGTATACTAGTGGATGGTGACTTAAAAATGGAAGGGAAGGCAGCAGCCAGACCTTATCATCACAGAAACCCTTAATATACAGGTCTCAGAGTGCTAATTCCTACTTTATATCATCTATAAATCCTGGACTGTACCTAATTTTGTACCAGCCAATGTCAAAAGCTCAACATATTGCATTTAACATTTTTAAATGTATTTTTTATTTTTAAAATAGATTTTTATTGATTTCGGAGAGGAAGGGAGAGGGAGAGAGAGATAGAAACATTAATGATGAGAGAGAATCATTGATCGGCTGCCTTCTGCATGCCCCTTACTGGGGATCAAGCCCGTAAAGCTTGTGCCCTTGACTAGAATCAAACCCGGGACCTTTCAGTCCACAGGCCAACACACTCTATCCACTGAGCCATACCAGCTAGGCCTAAAATGTATTTTTTAAATGCAACATGGTATCCTGGGCTGGGTCCTAGAACATAAAAAAGGACATTAGTGGGAAAACTGGTGAAATCAGAAGAGAATTTGTAGTTCAGTTAATAGAACTGTACCAATGTTAATTTTTAGTTTTGACGAATGTTATTTTAAATGTTAAAATCAGGAAAAGCTGGATAAGGGATAGATGGGAAATCTCTGTATTATCTTTGCAAATTTTCTATAAATTATCCCAAACTAAAAAGCCTACTTTAAAAAAGTATTCATAATATGACTTTAATGTGTAACAAACATGCATTTGTGTTAATAATTAACATTTATTGAGCACTTACTATATACCAGGTATTATCCATTTACATGTATAATCTTATTCAATATCTATAATCATCCTTTCAAATAAGTATTCCCATTCCCATTGCAGAGAGACAGAAGTTGAAGCATAGAGAAATTAAGTAAGTCACTCATTTTTATTACACATATTATATTTTCAAAGAACAAATGTATCTGTTTTTCTCAGGCTTACAAAAGGAAACGGAACCAAGTTCCACTGTCTGAGATTTGTTTGTTTTATGGATGAAGATGAATCTAAATATAAATTTTAAAATATGAAAGTCAACGTTTGAGACAGGCCCTTCTGAGCATTTACATATCTGGATGAACCTTTCTTTTCTTCTCTTGCACACGTGAGAAAGAGGGTGAGACGGAGTGTGTGTCTGAGAGAGAGGGTGAGGCTGGATGTGTGTGTCTGAGAGAGAGGGGGTGAGGCCGAGTGTGTGTCTGAGAGAGAGAGAGGGTGAGGCTGGATGTGTGTGTGTGTGTGTGTGTGTGTGTGTGTGTGTGTGTGTGTGTGAGAGAGAGAGAGAGAGAGAGAGAGAGAGAGAGAGAGAGAGAGATAGAGAGATAGCAGGATGAATTGTTCTTAACTTCACAAACATTAACTGAAGTAGGTGGCATGCATGTGCAGAGAGTCATACCCATAGAGCTGTACTCCTTGAGCTTCTCCAGAACTTCAGACGAGCTCAGACCTTGAGAGGGCAGAACCTTCACATACTCCTTGTCCACTTTCAGAAATGACATGTTCTTGATAATATCATCCTTGACCTTGTTCAACTCATCTTGGATCTCCAAAGGTAAGAAAGACAAAGTTAACAAGGAGGTGGAAGAATACAGTATAGAGAAGAACCAGTTGTGACACTAAGTCAACTGCCAAAGGCTGGGCACCACACAAATACTACAGAAAAAGGAGGGTATTTTTTTCTTAAAGAGAGATGATGACAGTTTGTGCAACTACTTTCTCGCATGTGAAACAGTTTCTTAGAAATCTGAAAAGTTGACTTTTTCTCTGAAGGTCAAAGAT
The DNA here is from genome assembly GCF_963259705.1 of Myotis daubentonii. Lineage (NCBI taxonomy): Eukaryota > Metazoa > Chordata > Mammalia > Chiroptera > Vespertilionidae > Myotis > Myotis daubentonii. The sequence continues at coordinate 21,945,745 of NC_081852.1, forward strand.
GCACTCGCGCCCCCCCCCCCCCCCATGTCAACATCACCACTGCTTTACTTGGTTTGCATTTGCTAATGTCAGCACTTCTTTGAGGGCAACATGTGGACCTTGTTCCTGCCCTGACAGCAGCTAGTGTGTCCGCTAAAGAAACAAAGGTAGAGCCACGAACAGTCACCAGAAAACGGGCCAAGCAGCAGTAAAATGGACTCTGGTGCTTGTCCAAGTGATGAACTCCTTCAAAAGACAGGTACAGAGCACAGGAGGCTTCTGGAGGCCCTGCACACCTCCCCCCACGTAAGCTCAAGCCACCCTGGGAAGTGCCAGGAAGACAGCATTCTATCCCCTCAGGCTGGCCACAGCTTGTAACCAAAGTGCTCACTCAAAATGAATAACTTGTCTCTGAGCCTCAAAATCTGCTTCTAAAATATGAAAGGTGATTCATTATATAGTTTCTAAGCCCCTTCCAATTCTGTTAGTTCATAAATCTAAGAATAGGTTCTGAAACCCTAGCACTGTCTCAAAATCTGAAATTGAAAGAGAAAAAACATGAAGAAAAATAAGGGCAGGAAAAATATAGGGACTGAAAAGGGGAAATGCTATTATCCTTAATGAGCCAGTCCATCCATTATATCTTCCCTTTTCCCTGACCCCTTATTCTATAAGGACCAAAGCAGATTTAATTTGGGGGCTTAATGTAATTTGAAGTAAAATAAAAGCCTATGTATCTACTCTCATGCCCCATCTCCACCCCAGTTATTACTTCTACTTCCCCACAGGAAATGAACTTGATAATACATAGTTGGGAGTGTTTATATAGTGCTCTGAATGGATTTCAGTTAAAGGCTAAAGATAACTGACATCATTGCTGGTCTGGCCAGAAAAGGGAATTGAAAGCCAAAAATAAAAGAAAGATTGATGAGAAGCTGAGGTGAAGGGCAGGATACTGGAGGAGATGAAGACATCAAGAACTCATTTGCTTCCTTAAAGCTGGCAATGGGGCCTGCCCTGTTTATCTTCATCTGTGATAAAAAGGAAGGGTACAGAGGTGACTGTTTTATCCTCAGTAAGGGTGAGGGCAGAGAAAATACAGTAAAGGGAACATACTAGACTATGGATAGGTACAAAGAGCAAGAGAATAGCTCTGTTATCAAAGTTTCTAAACCTGGGATCAGCAAACTACAACCCAAATCTGGCCTACGCCTATTTTTGTAAAGAAAGCTCCCTGGAATACGGCCAGGTTCATTCCTCTACCTATGATCCTGTTGCTGCATTCCCTCTGCAAGGGCAGAGTTGAGGAGCTGTGACACAGTATGGCCTACAAAGCCTAAAATGTTTCATATCCAGCCTTTACAGAGTTTGCCAATCTTGATCTCAACCACATAAGCACTCAGCCCCCACATAAATAACTACAATCAGCCCAGCAAATATTGCTCCAGAGCATCATGTCACTTCTGTCACATTTTCTACTTTCAAATTCTTGACAGACATCTCCTTTCTCCTTTAGTCACATATGTTGCAGAAAAGGTTAAGGTTTCTCGATCTTGGAGATTCTGACATGTTGAGCCATAATCCTCTGCTGCGTGCAGGGGTGGTCCTGTGCATTGTATGTAGGAATTTTAAGCAGCATCCCTGGCCACTACCCACTAAATGCCAGCAGCATTCCTCTCCAGCTGTGATAACCAGAAATGTCTCCGAACATTATCAAATGTTCCTTGGAGGTGGAGGACACAAACACACCGCCCCCTTGAGAATACCAGGTTCAGTCAATAAAAGGAAAGAGGGATGGCGATGGGGGTGGGTAGGGGAGGAAGATTTATACAAATCCCACTTACCTTGCGACCAATAATAGGCATCTTCCTGATGAGCTTAAAGCATTTCTTTTTAAACCTTGACCATAAACCTAAAAGAAACAAATGGTTCTATTATCCATGGATACAACATGCTAGTCATAGTGCACGAACTATTCGGGTATGTCCTCTGCAACCCCATTTGCCCTCAGGTCACAAAGGTAGAGTTTCTTTCCATAAAAAAAAAACAAACAACTTTTAATTTAAGTAAGTTATATTACATGGTTTAAAAAGTAAAAAATAAATAAATCTATGCACACAGAGTTAAAAGTTAAAAGTTTCTCATCTACCCCCAGACCTCATCCTACCCCCACGAAAACACTGCTACTAGTTTCTAAAATACCCTTCTAGAATTTCTTTATGCATATACAAGCAAGAATATAGATCTATTATTATTTGTCTCTATTTTTACACAAAAGGTAGCAAGCATATTCTAGCACTGTACCAGAACTTCTTCTACTTAGAAATATTTTCTTCTAGCCTGTGTTGCTCAGTGGTTGAGCATCAACCTATGAATCAGGAGGTCAGGACACATCTCCAGTCAGGGCACATCCATAGTAGGGGGCGTGTAGGAGGCAGTCAATCAATGATTTTCTCTTTCATCATTGATGTTTCTCTCTTTCCCTCTACCTTCCTCTCTGAAATCAATAAAAATATTTTTTCTTAAAAGATTGGTGCTACCTCACCCATTTTTTATAGCTGTAGAGTATTTCATTATATGTATTGCCATAATTTACTTAACCTGCCCCTTCCTGATGGACACTTAGGTTGTTTTTAGTATTTGCTATTACAAACCATGCTAAAATAAACTTTATAACACATACCGTACTCCATACATACAAGAATACCTAGAGGATAAATTCCCAGAAACAGGACTGCTTGGTCAAATGACATATGTATTCCAGAATTTTCTACCTTCTCAAGGTTTACAGAGGTCCAACATTTCTCTTCCCTCTCTGAAAACAAATGACCAATGCTTGCTTTTTTTCAGGATCTAGACTCGTCTCTCATTCAACATATATCCTAACAACATTTTCTGGACCTAAAAAGACCTTCAATATCATTATATCACTCAGACTCCATTATGTTGGCCAGTACATAAGGCAAATACAGAATTCTGATCCTGTTAATGACAATAATTATAAATACATGGCATTGAAACAGACTATTCTACCTTTAATGAATTCACATTCACTATATCTAATTGACTCTGACAACAAGATTTTGAGGTTGGCACAGGAGGTACTACATACTATCCAAAGGCAACAATGGGTGAAGGCATTAATAACTTGCTCAAGGCCACAGATCAAATCGGTGATGGAGCAGGGATTTAAGTGAAGTCTTTGTTTTTCTAGTCCGAGACTCCCAGGACTCTATGCTGCTTCAAATGCACAACAGAAATGTTCAGTTACCCCAAATGTGTATAAGGAATCTATACTGAGCTTTCGTACAGGGCATGAACTGAACATGAACTTTTACTGCACTGCTAGGAGATCTGGGCATTCCAACTTCTCTGGCCACAAGGAGTGTGCTCTCAACAACAGAATGTGTGTGTTCCTTCTTTCAGTCATTATATAAAGTCTTGCATCTTGCTGTTTTTGCTTAGGTTGCATCCCTGTCTTTCCACCTCACTCTATGGTTAACTATAAATGACTGGGACAAAAGCCAGTAGTTAAGACACAGACTGAATAAGAAGACAAAAGGACTAAAACCTCTTACCTGTAGTTACTTTTTTGTTTACATTTTGAAGTATTTCCTTTCAGTCCCATGTTCTACACATTGCAATATGTAACTGAGATCTTATTGTATATACAATATTGTACACTCTTCTCACTTAAAGCATTTTCTACATTAATAAAAATAGTCCATCAAATGAGTATAACTTAGAATTGGACATTTAAACTGACTATAGTTGACCCTTGAACAACATAGGTTTGAACTGAATGGGTCCGCTTATATGCAGATATTTTAAAATAAATATACAGCACTCTGAATCCCCAGATTTCCAATCTGCTGTGAATCACAAACAGTACTTTTGATCGCAGTTGGGAAATCTGCAGCTAAGGAGGACTAACTACATGCATTGTTCTAGGCCAGTGATGGCGAACCTTTTGAGCTCAGCGTGTCAGCATTTCAAAAAACCCTAACTTAACTCTGGTGCCGTATCACATATAGAAATTTTTTGATATTTGCAACCATAGTAAAACAAAGATTTATATTTTTGATATTTATTTTATATACTTAAATGCCATTTAACTAAGAAAAATCAACCAAAAAAATGAGTTCACGTGTCACCTCTGACACGCGTGACATAGGTTCGCCATCACCGTTCTAGGCCATCTATAATAATGAAAGCGTAATATGCAAATTGGCCAAACGGCCAAACAGTGGAACGACCGTCCGGACGACCTTCCAGACAAAGCTGGGGCTGCAAAGGCCAAGGCAGCGGGGCTGTGAGGGCCAAGACCCTTGCACGAATTTTGTGCATCGGGCCTCTAGTTTTATATAAGGGACCTGAGCATCCACTAATTCTGGTATCCGTGGGGAGTCCTGGGACCAATTGCCTGAAGATAGCGAGGGACTGTAGTTAAGTTTTGGGGGAATCAAAAGTTATACATGGGCCCTAGCTGGTGTGCTCAATGGTTAGAGTGCTGGCCTGCTCATTGAAGGGTCTCAGGTTTGATTTCTGATCAAGGGCATGTATCTGGGTTGCAGATTTGATCCTAGAGGCAACTAATCTAAGTGTCTCTCTCTCTCTGTCTTTCGCCCCCTCCCACTCATCCCTCCCTCCCTTCTACTCTCTCTAAAAAGCAATGGAAATAATATCCTCAGGTGCGGATTAACAAAAAATAAATGTTACACGTGGATTTTCGACTGTGCAGGGGCCAGTTCCCCTAATCCCATGTTGTTCAAGTGTCAACTGTACCTCTAGCCATGTTAAAGCTGTAAAGATTCAGAACCACTTTCTTATTTCATAAATGAAGTAGTAATTAATGAGGTGGAAAGAGGTCCACAAATTAGCAAACTGATTCAGGTGTCCAAAAGTATAGTAATGTGACTGGATAGGGAAGAAAGAATAGACTAATTTGGTGAAAGGCGAAATAAAATGGTACAGGGTACAAAGAACAGAATACAGGATCAGAGATGGAGACATTAAAATGAGAAGACCATGTGGTCACGATCTAAAAAGATGATCTTGAAAGTAAAAGTCCCCAGAAGTACAGAAAGAAAAGTAATTAGAATACGTTAAGGTAATAAAATAGAAAATGTCAATGTAAGAAAATCAATGCATGGCTCTTCACAGTTTACAAATTCCTTCCACACAAATTATGCCACTCAATCCTCATATTATCCTATGATTAGGTAAGGCAGGTATTTTTATGCTCAATTTATTGTGAGGAAACAGGCTACGAGAACTTAAGGGTGTTGTCAGGGCTAGAAACTGGGAGAGTTGATCACACCCTCCTACCGCATAACTGATTTCTGTTGATGAACTACTGACAATCAGTTAAAGGCAGCATCAAGTGATAAGAATTTGAGAAGATAATGACACAGCATAAAGAAGGAAGAGAGAACACCTTAGAGAGCTGCTACCCCTTGCCCATCCTCACACCGGTTCCTGCTGCTGCTTGTTCTTATCTACCCTGGCATCCATTCTGTGTTCTAGAATTACCCTTTCCCTCAGAAAAGTATTCAGAGTTTCAGTATTAGCAAAGTTTATCACTAGTCCAGACTTTAGACTCCTCTAGGGCAATATACTAAAAATAACTTGATTGTTCAGTGATATGTAGAATACTTCTCTACATGAGCAAGTTTCTGAAAAAAACATGGCATTGCTATCAAAATGATCTCCAATGTCTGGAGGGAAGACAAATATTTTTATATGTCTAAAATTCAAGTTGGAAGTTACAAAACAAGAAGTGTGCTGTGTGTATATATATGCATAAAACTATGAAACTGCCAACATTCAACTATTTTTGACCTACAGAAACTACATTTCGTATGGATACGTAATATAGACACAAACAGTGGTTAGATCTAGGTAGCAAAATTTTAATTTTCTTATGATGGCTTACCTATGTCTGATTTTCTACAATGAACATATACTTCTGTAATAATAAAAAATAGGTTATTAAAAATAAAACTGAAATGGCTTGAATTGAGCTCACAAAGATCTAGGTGCACCCTGCTACTATGAATTTCCTCATGGAATGCTTCGGGGCCAGCACATTCTTTTTGGAACACTAAAGGCAGTAAGTATCAGGACCTAGGATGCTCTGCTTCTACCAGTTAAGCAAAATGTACATGAGCACTGTGGGCTGCAGAACTGGAAATAGAAGTAAACACCTAAAGCTAATACTAATTATAGCAAAGGAATACAAATCTCTAACCTTGTCTGTTTTTACAAATGCACTACCTTAAAAGGAAAAGTATATAGAATAGTGGCTATCAGGAGCTGGGGAGAGGAGGGTATAGGGAAGCAATTGTTTAATGGGGACAGAGTTTCCGTTTAGGATGATGAAAAAGCTCTAAAGAGGGATGGTAGTGATGGGTGCACAACATTGTGAATGTAATACCCCTGAAATGTACATTTTTAAAATGGGGAAAATGGGAAATGTTATCTTATGTATGTATATCTTATGATCTATATACTAGAGGCCCGGTGCACAAAATTCGTGCACGGGAGTGGGGGAGGAGGAGATCCCTCAGCCTGGCCTGTACCCTCTCCAATCCGGGATCCCTTGGGGTCAGGATCAGGCCTAAACCGGCAGTCGGACATCCCTCTCGCAATCCGGGACCACTGGCTCCTAACCGCTCACCTGCCTGCCTGCCTGATCACCCCTAACTGCTCTCCCCTGCTGGCCTGATCACCCTTAATCACCTGTGCCTTGGCCCCTGCTATCATGGCTTTGTTTGGAAGGACAATCGGAAGATCTCCATTCAACCCGGTCTAATTAGCATATTACCCTTTATTAGTATAGATATAAAAGCCTAAGCGACTGGCCAACCAGCTGACCGGCCAGTAGCTATGATGCACAATGACCACCAGGGGGCAGACACTCAACACAGGAACTGCAGAGCAACAGCAACTTTGCAGAGTGCCCTCTCGAACTCCAGGACCCCTTGGAGGATGTCGGACTGCCAGTATCGGCCCGATCCCCACAAGCCAGGCCGAGGGACCCCACTGGTGCATGAACACATGCACTGGGCCTCTAGTAATAAAATAAAAGAACCCTGGCAAATTGCTCGGTGGTTAGAGCACTAGCCCTTGGACCAAAGTGTTGCTGGTTCAATTCCAGGTCAAGGGCATGAACCTCATCGTAAGCTTGATCCTGGCCCCGGTCAGGGAATATGCAAGAGGCAACCAATTGATGTTTCTCTCACACATTGATGTTTCTTTCTCTGTCTCTCCCCCTCACTTCCACTGTCTCTGAAAATCAATGGGAAAAATATATTTGGGTGAGGATTAAAAAAAAAAGAAAGAAAGATGGGAGGGAGGGAGGGAGGGAGGGAGGGAGGGAGGGAGGAAGGAAGGAAGGAAGGAAGGAAGGAAGGAAGGAAGGAAGGAAGGAAGGAAGGATTTATTGCTACTCCTGAAAGTCCTATGGAATAGGCCACTTCACCTGGAAGGACAAGCTGGTGGGTACCACTGAATCAAAGGCTTCCTGGGTTCATGGATTAGTAGGATTAATATCATTAAAATGTACATACGACCCAAAGCAATCTATACTTTGATGCAATCCTTACCAAAATACCAATGACATATTTCACAGATCTAGAACAATACTCCAAAAATGTATATGGAACCAAAAAAGACCCCAAATAGCTGCAGCAATCTTGAGAAACAAGAACAAAGTTGGAGGAATCATAATACCAGATTTGAAGTTATACTACAAAGCCACCATAATCAAAACAGCCTAGTACTAGCACAAGAATAGGCACAAAGATCAATGAAACAGAACAGAGAACCCAGAAATTGACTTAAGCCATATGCTCAATTAATATTTGACAGAGGAGGCAAGAGCATACAATGGAGTAAAGGCAGTCTCTTCAATAAATGGTGCTGGGATAATTGGACAGGTACTTGCAAAAAAAATGAAACTAGACCACCAACTTACACCATACACAATAATAAACTCAAAATGGATAAAAAACTAAATGGAAGTCATAAAACCATAAAACTCGTAGAAGAAACCGTAGACAGCAAAATATCAGACATCTCAAGGAGAATTTTCACCAATATATCACCTAGGACAAGAAAAACAAAGGGGAAAAAAACAAATGGGATTATATCAAACTAAAAAGCTTCTGCACAGCAAAAGAAACCAGCATCAAAATGAAAAGGGAACCCATTGTATGGGAGAACATATTTGCCAATAATACATCTGATAAGGGTTTAATTTCCAAAATATATAAAGTACTCATACAACTCCACAAAAGGAAGACAACCCAATTAAAAAATGGGCAGAAGACCTGAATAGACGTTTCTCTAAAGAGGACAGACATGCAGATGGCCAAGAGACATATGAAAAAATGCTCAGTCACTAATCATTAGAGAGATGCAAATTAAAACAACAATGAGGTGCCACCTCACACCTGCCAGAATGACTATCATCAGTAAATCAACAAACAACAAGTACTGGCTAGGATGCGAAGAAAAAGGAACCCTAGCACACTGTTGGTGGGAATGCAGGCTGGTACAACCACAATGGAAAACAGTGTGGAGTTTCCTCAAAAAATTAAAAATGGAACTGCCATTTGACCCAGTGATACCACTGCTAGGAATATATCCCAAGAAACCAGAAACACTAATCAGAAATAATATATGCACCCCTATGTTCACAGCAGCGTTATTTACAATAGCTAAGATTTGGAAACAGCCCAAGTGCCCATCAGTAGATGATTTAAAAACTGTGGTACATTCACACCATGGAATATTATGCAACTGTAAAAAATAAGGATCTCTTACCTTTTGAGACAGCACAGAGGGACCTGGAGAGTATTATACTTAAGCAAAATAAGCCAGTCAGAGAAAGACAAGTATCACATGATCTCAGTTATATGTGAAATCTAATGAACAAAATAAACTGATGAACAGAAAAGATCCAGACATTGAAACATACAACAGACTGACATATTTCAAAGGGTGTAGGGGAGGCAGGGGGAAAGCAGGAAGAGATGAACCAATGAACTTATATGCATATATACATAGCCCAGGGACAGACAACAGTGTGGGGAAGGCCTGGGTGGAGGGGGCTCATGGGGGTAAAAAGGGGAACGTCTGTAACACTTTCAACAATAAAGATAAACTTTAAAAAAAAACAAAAGGTTCCCAGAAAGGAATGAGCCTGAGCAAAAAGACAAGGACTGTGTCCATTTCCAAACCACAGAGCAGACACAGCCTGGGACTAGCACAAGTACAGGCACTAACAGGGTTAGTCTATCTACGTTTTCAGAGTTTGAGAAAAGCCTGCAGACTCGGAACAGAAACTGAGGACTGGGTGTTTAAAGCTGGAGTGAACTAATTTTACTATGCAATGTTACAGAATGGCTCAATGGCTATTTGCATGATAGAAATAAAACAGAATCTAGCTTCTAATTTGATTTTCCTGGGGGGAGAGAAAGAAAAGCAGAAAAAATAATTAAAGAGCTCCTTCAAACAAATGTGATCAGGGAAAAAGACAGTTGTTGAAATTTTAGACATATGAGAAATGACAAGCAAATTCCTTCAATGTTAATGGTTTCTTATCCCAAGGAAGTAAACTGGGATACCCTAATAAGGTAGGAAAGGGATTCAGGAGTGCTACAGAACACCCACCACCACTCCTACCATCTACTTCCCAAGCACAAAGTTCAGGGGAAAATAATTAACAAGGAGGAAATATGTAATCAGGTTGGGGATTTTTTTTGGGGGGGGGGGGTGGGTGGGGAGGGTAAGCAGGACCTTAGGAAGGATGTAGGATTTACAAACTGATGGCTAAAAGACCTCTCATCTTCTACACTCTAGAGAAGTTGCTTCCTCTTCCCCATATCAATTAGCTCCCTGAGGCACTACCCAGGAAGCTCAAAGTGCACTGTCTCCTGATATCAGAAGGTCAAGTCCAAGAGACAGGGCCCTCTATCACTTATTTAGATATCCCCAGAGCCTAGCACAGTGCCTGGTACACAGCAGACACTGAAATGATCATTGTATGGGTGCTGTTTCAATTTCACCTAATCTTGAACGGATGGCCTAAAATTAAAGCAATGATTCCTACTTTGGGAGGTCCAGGTGGCACAATTACGTTCTAGACTAGAAACTAAAACTGACGAAGATTTAAGCCGCACTCAGATATCTGTGATCCTTACAATGACTAATTTCTTACGAGTTTTTATGTAAGTTGCAAATCCAGAAAAATCAACATACTAGTAAGCAGTAATAGTTACACAAGATTCCTATTATAATAAGACTTTGCCAATCAGAAGACAATGTCCCACTTCCCATTAAATTTTAAAAACCGGAACAAAACTAAAGGCAAGGAATCAGTCATCATCACTATGAGTTTCAAAGCTAGTGAACCTCCACTGTTTCTTTACAGAGAGGACAGTATACTTACTCTCCGGTTGGAAGACAAACTCATATACCCAGACTATCAGCAGGGTCCACACGACACTCCATGCAATTAGCTGCCAGGGCTCATATTTGGTGCAATGACCATTTACGTAATTCTTGGCCTTTGTGGAATATACTTCCAAAATCTCGAAGTAGGGCTCAAAGGCCTTCTAGAAATACAAGAGAAAAAAAGAAATATTACATTCAGAGAGAGAAAGGAAAAGTCTGTTCCGAGTTTTTCTTCAACACTCATCTTTCAAGGGCAAGGACATTCATAATCTGGCCCTACCCCAGCAATAATCTTATCACCCCAAGCTCCTGCTCCTTTCACTCCAGTGAACACTGCCCCTCTCTAAGTCCTGTGGACTTTGACAAGATTTCTGATCTTCTATCTATTCTGTAAAATAAAAGGATAAGCTAGATCATCATTTCAGCTCTAAAGCTTCAGCATGACTACAGTATTCACTGTCCCACTCAACTCAAACATTCATTCTCAATATGGATGTCTTTCTCCTCTTCTCGACTTTATCTGAATTTCTCCCACCTTCTGTCCAGGATTTGGCAGACTGTTGCTGTAAAAGGCCAGAATAAGTACTGTGGGCATCGCAGGCCAAGAAGTGTCTGTTACAGCAATGCAGCTCTGCTGTTGTAGCACAAATGCAGTCAGACAGTGGGTACACAAAAGAACGTGGCTGTGTTCCAACAATATTTAATTACAGATGCTAAACTCTGAATTTCATACCATTACACACAGCACCAGATATTCTCTTTATAAAAACAATTTTTGAAATGTAAAATATCATTCTTAGCTCATAGGCTGTACAAAAATGGATAGCAGTTCTGATTTGGCCCACAGACCATAGACTACAATCTCTGCTCTAAGGCCCTATTTGACTAAAAACTCTGGGGGCCAGGGACATATCTTAACACTATGTGCATCACTCACAAATAAGAAAAAAGTCCTCTCATCTGAAATTTACCAGAATATCCTATTCATGAGAATACACCTCTCTCTTTAAATTTTCAAGTACCCATTTGTGCCTCTACACCAGGAGTGGGAACGTCAATTATTTAGTCTGGCCCTGCCAAGGCATTAGGGGTGAGTTAATTAAATGTTTGACCAAGTATAGCAGGGTAATTTTTAAGTTGATAATTTGTATGGCCTGCAAATGATGTTATAAATATCCAAGTGGCCCTTGGCAGAATAAAGGTTCCCCATCCCAGCTCTACACAGAGCTTATCACAAATCACCTTGCAGTCTACTCATCTGTTTCTTATCTCCCTGACTACATGGTTAGTCCTTGAAGACAGGTCTTAGTCATATTTACAAGCCCCTGTGTGCCCTATACAAAGCAAGTTAATCTGATAGTTTGTTATTCATTCACTTACTCAACATTTATTAAGCATCTCCAATGTTTAAGGCATTAAGCTGGGGGAGCATTTAGATAAGTATCACAGGTGCCTGCCCTTACTGAGCTTATACTCTAATGGGAGAGGTATGTGTGTGTGAGTGTGCATGCCTACACATCCACGCATACACAAGTGCACACATATATAAACAAATAATTAAAACTCTTCAGCATAGCCCAGCTGGTGTGGCTCAGTGGTTGAGCATCAACTGATTCCCATTCAGGGCATATGCCCAGGTTGTGAGCTCGATCCCCAAGTGTGGCAGCCAATCTATGATTCTCTGTCATCACTGATGTCTCTATCTCTCTCTCCCTCTCTCTCTCCTCCTCCCCCTCTCCCTTCCTCTCTGAAATCAATAAAAAATAAATTTAAAAAAAAACTCTTCACCATAAACACTATAAAAAGAATGCAAGTGAGGTGCTAAGAGAGACCATTGAGGAAGGCCTATTTAACTCTACCTAAGAGGAGATAAGGAAGATATGACAGAAGATAAAATCTAACCAGGTTAAAAAGGTAAAAGAATGATCCAAGAAAATTACCCAGGCAAAAAACATAAAAAAAAATTAAAAAAAATAAAGCCATAGGAGGAAGAGAGAAAAGTAGCTGCAAATGCATAAAAGAAATCTGGGAATAGCAAAAAGTTTATGTGTTAGGAGGGTAAACTAGATGAGGGCAGGGATCCTATCTGTCTTACCAGGTACTAAATCCCCAGCATATAGAGACTGCCCAGCACACAATTTGTACTGAATAAAAACTAGGACAGTGGATGACAGTAAATGAGTAAATATGTCAATTAGAGCACTGAGGCAGAAACACACTAAGTCCAGATTACCAATGATCCTTTAAAAAAAAAAAGGGCATGGAAAGTGGGAGTATAAATCGATAGGCACTTTCTGTAACGTGAGTTGCCAGTGTCAACTGTCAACATTCATTCATTTTGACCCAGAAATCCCACTTTTTGGCATCATGCACGTGTTTATGGACACTCACTTCAGTATTCTCTGTAACAAAGGGGAAAATGTAAATAACAAAAATGTTCATTCACAAAGGAATGGCTAAATAAACTATAATAAACACTTTTTTTAATCCTCACCTGAGGCTGTATTTTTTACTGAGTTTAGAGAGAGAGGAAGAGGGCGAGAGACAGGAGAGACAGAGAGAAAGAGAAAAAAAAAATCAATGTAAGAGAAACATTGATCAGTTGCCTCCCGTATGCATCCCAATGGGGGATCAAACCCACAACCTAGGTATACACCCTGACCAGGAATCAAACCCGCAACCTCTGGTGTAGGGATGATGCTCCAACCAACTAAGCCACCTGACCAGGACTGTACACATTTTAACGCAGCATTAAAAAGAAGATAGATCTGAATGAACTACATGGAAAAATTTCCAGAATATAATGTTGAGTAAAAATAAAGCAAACTGTAAAACAACAAAAACAAAAATAAATGTCATGTGTTGTTAATCAGAAAAGTAATTTTTAAAAAAAGATAAGTGACTGAGAGCTAAAAAGAAGGAGGACAGAGATTAGAAATGAAAATTTTAGTTTAAAGGGATTATTGAAACAGTCCAGGAGAAAAATAAACTGGGCTTGACCTTAAACAGTAAAACACTGGGGACAAAAAGCAGTTTGGATTTGAAAAACATTTTTGGTAGTGAAGCAAACAGGGTTTTATAACTTATTAGACATAGAAAGTATGGAGTGGAAAGGGTACAAATAACTCCAAGTTCAAGTTTGAGAAACTGAGTAAAAGAACAAGAGGGGAAGTAGAAGAAGGTAGCAGTGATTTTGAGAAAAAGATAATGATATTTCCTGTTGAACATCTACCAATGTTCTATCTAATAGGTGCATGAAAGCTTAGAAGGAGACAGTGCTCAACAAATGTTTGTTGAAAACATTTATACCCTTAGCAATTAGGCTGCGGCATAAGGTCATTAACTTTAGGCAAGTACTGGGTTCCCTAGAGGGCTATCCATGGAAACATGGCTTATCTACAACCTCCTCTTAAGTTCTTGGTGACCATTCCCCAGAGCCCATTGTTGCTATCAACAACCTCAAATCTGCACACCAGTGGCAGTGGCAGTCAAGACCTGAGGAAAGACCAGAGGAGTCCATCATCATCAAACATGTCATAATTTCCATCATTATAAAGAATCTTGTGGTGAAAGCTGTGATCAAACCAAACGGTTTAATAGTGTGGATGAATGGGATGATGGAACAACAATCATTCAGATCAGATTTTCCTCTGGTGATATAGTTCCTAATTTACCCAGAAAACAGAGGTTATTGCCAATGTCAAAAGATGACTGTAGATATTATCACTCTTCACAGCACTGAACAATAAAGCAATATAACTAATATTAGGGAGAGGTCAAAGAATCAGCAAATGCAAACTAATTTAATTTTTAAGCCTATTAAGATATGAAGGCATTCCTTGGTAAAATCTATAAAATTATACTTGGCAAGAATATATATATATATATATATATATATATATATATATATATATATATATATATATATATATATGTAATTGCTACAAGAATATAATGGGAGTCCTTGAATTCAAAGTCTTTAACAGGAGATATAGTTCTAATTTATCTTACTCCAAAGACAGAATGATATTGTACTTAGATGGATCCTAGCAAGCTTTTTGAGCATGAACTAGTTGGTCACAGAAATTACATCTCCTGGCCTCATTCCAAGATCCTTCTTGGTTACTACAAACAACCTAGGCTCAGTCCCCAATGAATTGAAGCACATAGCGCTGACATGTCATTGCATTATGGGGCTCTGTGGGGTAATGTATGCTCTCTCCTTGGAGAAAAAGAATGAGGCAGTTCCTTGGGGCCTTGCAAACAGCACAAACCCCAGGATGGGTCCTGATGCAATACTCCAGCCATTTGGGAGGCAACAACCTAAATGCTGAAGGGACCTTTGGAGATTGAACAGAGACCCCAACCTGAAACAACATGCCTAACCTTATATAAACAGGCTCTATCAGAGCACAGACTAGGAACCCAGGCCTGCTGACTTACTACTCAGTACTCTTCCAAGTCTTTATTTTCAGTGTTCATAGGCAAAGAACACATTATGATCCAGTGCCACTCTAAGAGTTTTCTTTGCACAATGTATGTTCTCGTGTAACTCCTAGCAAATCATTTCACCAATCTGTGTCTCCAATTCTTTATCTAGAAGGAACACAAAATAATCATCTCAAAATAAATTGTATCTGTGTATGTATCTGTGAGTGTGTATGGATGTGTTATCTCCAGCCCTTGCTTAACAGGACAGTAGTTTGGGTAAAATTTCCCCACATAAGGCATTCCTTCCTTTCATACTTTGTTATAAAATTGGAAATATATTCCTCTAGAGAGAAAAAAATACTTTGCTCAATGGAAATATATAAAATGACAGTAAAAAATACCATCAATCTTTTGAAAGTATATTATTAAAGTATATCAATTAAAGGAAATAAATTGATAAACCTTAGTAGTATGAAGATTCAAAATGTTAACTACTTTTAAGAAGCTATTGTCAAATAATGAAGACTAAACTACCAGCCTTTCTCTTCTTGTTCTAATGATTTAGGTGGTGCCTTAAAATACATCAAAATAGTATTCAATAATCCTAATCATTATTAGACAGCTGCTAGAATTTATGGGAGTTTAATATCCTGCTATTCCCAAACATAATGAACCCCTTAAGCGCTCAAATCACTTCAAAGCAGCAAGACACTTTCATGAATGTAACACAATAGTGGAAGTCTGCAAATCTGGGGTGTGTTACTTGTGAGACCCATGAGTTTCAAACTTTTCCAACACGGTCCCACAGAAACACATTTTACAACACAATCTAGTACACATAGCAACAAAAAGATATAAAACCAAACCAATAATTTCCAAACACCTAATACCTAACACCTTATTACTTGTGATGCACTCACATCTCTATTTCTTCCTTCTTTTTTTAAATGCTTGACCCCACTAAATTGATTTTATATTCCTCTAAATAAATCATGACCTTCAGGTTTGAAATTAGTGCCCTAGAGTAATTTTACTCCTGGCTTCCTTAAATTTGGAATGTGGTTGCATAAGGCAGTGAAGAGAATGAACACTAACATGATTCTCAATACTTTTTATACTTGTAATTTATTCTCTTAACATTTTTGTGAGGCCAGGATTATGATGTGATGAAGTAACTAAGTCAATGGGGATTCAGAATTCTTCAGTCATGAGTTAATTTCCTATCGATAGTCACCATTATCCCCAATAATGTTAATTAATCTCTTTCAGACCCTAAATCACCCCAAGAGAACAAGATTCTATATGCAAACTTCCCATACTGGCACTACCCGCACCCCTTTTCTCCCAAGAAAACTTCTTTGAGAACTAGTACTATACTTGACCAACTGCCAGTTAGATGGTGATTTTTCCCCATTCAATTTCTTAATTACCAATTTATACCAGAAGAAACATTCTACAAATGAGAATCATTAAAATATATCTCCTAGTCGACACTGATGGTGCTTCTTTCCTGGGAGCTAATACAAATCGTAGCAATCCTTACTCAAGAGGAGCTAACCATCTGCATTTGTCTTATTTAAGGACAATGGCATCTCCACTCAGGCAGCCCCTAGAACTGCCTACCACACCATCCTATGAGACCAGCCCCACAATGATGCCACTGCTACAGAGATGCCTACTGCGTAAGGGTTTCCATTTATTCAACAATTATTCCTGAGTGCCCACCACCTACATGGCACTATTTTACAGGGATGAGAGTTCACCAGTTTGTTTCACTTAAAATTTTCTCTTCCCTTTAAAACTCAAAGATTAGGTGGCCACCTGATTACAGAGGGAAAAGAACTAATTAAGAAAGAGAAGGCCTTGCCCTAGCCAGTTTGGTTCAGTGGATAGAGTGTCGGCCTGAGGACTGGAGGGTCCCAGGTTCGATTCTAGCCAAGGGCACATGCCTGGATTGTGGGCTCGATCCCCAGTAGGGGGCATGCAGGAGGTAGCCGATCAATGATTCTCTCTCATCATTGATGTTTCTATCTCTCTCTCCCTCTTCCTTCCTCTCTGAAATCAATAAATATATTTTTTAAAAAAGAAAAGAAAAAGAAGGCCAAAGGTCCGAGACAAACATATAGGAAAGGGTGAAGCACTTAAAAGCATTACTTATTAATAGAGGATACATGGTAATATTTATACAACTTAAAATTTTTAAACATCTTTTATATTATCTTATTTGTACTTTATAACCTCATGAGGTTCTTAGGTTAAGAATGAAAAATTTCACTTTATGGGTGGGGAAAGAAGTTAAGAAAGGTTAAGTGACTTGCTCTATGGCAAACCGAGTAGTAAATAGCAGAGTCAGAGCTAAAACCCAGGACTTCACACTTCTGGAACCATTGCTCAGGACTTTAAAACATTATAAACACCAAAACCTAACTGGAGGAATACAGCCTAAAAGAAGAGTACCAAAGAGCTGTAAAGCCAAGCAGAGGAACCAACAAGACATTTCAATGTACTTTCTCCTTCTTGTTCCTCTCACATTAAAAAATCAAGCTAACGCCCTGGCTGGTTTGGCTCACTGGATGGAGCCTGGGGACTGAAGGGTCCCAGGTTCAATTCCGGTCAGGGGCATGTACCTTGGTTGCGGGCACATCCCCAGTGGGGGGTGTGCAGGAAGCAGCTGATCGATGCTTCTCTCGCATTGATGTCTCTAACTCTCTATCCCTCTCCCTTCCTCACTGTAAAAAATCAATAAAATATATTTTTTAAAAAAATCAAGCTAAACTTTAAAGAAAAACATTTCCGCTGTCATGATCTACTCTACTGATAATTCCCGAACTGCCACAGAGACCCAGATTGCTTGCCAAAGAAAAGGCAGTAATTTTCTCAGCTGAGTATTACACAGAACAAAGTCTTCTAATGATGTCTGGTCAAAACTAAAGTGCACACAAATTAGTTTCCTTTGGCTCTAATAACAACTTGTACCTTTCAAACTTCCTGCTTTGTCCAAATACAGACTGCTGACCACAACACAGACCAGGCTTCCAAGTGTCACTCACTAGAGGAAAAATTCAAAACAGTAATGCCTAATAATACCACTGTAGTATCATTGTAAATCAGGATTCAGGGAACGCTACTTCCTTACAAAAGGTTCGTCTTCTTACATAGCACAACATCTTCTCTGCATTTGTAAGATGCCAAATATCCGTATGCCACAATTCAGGTTATTTCTCAGGAGTCACTCAGGGCCAAACTGCATGAGCCAAATGAGTTAGTCTGTCCTAGAAGGAACGCACTCTACCCTGGTGTGGGAGAATAACCAAATGATTATTTTAATATCTGAACTCTCTTATGGTACCAGGTCTGATAAGAATATAAACAAGAAGGAGGACCTAATTTTTTTATCTCCTACACCATCTAGAATAGCATCTTCAACATGGTAGGAACTCAACATTTATTCAACTAAAGTGAAATATTGCATAAACTTATGACAATTTGTTTCCTAAGATCTAGGAAGATCCTGCCACCTCCTCTCCCACATTTCTCCCAGTGGTGGTGGCTTGACCAAGAAAAGAATGGCTGGTTATTTGTAACCACACTCTGCACACACTGGCACCCTTCTAATGAGCACACAAGACACATCATGTCATAGGCCATCAGAGTTAAATTAAAAGGGAGGTTAAAGATCTGTTCATGACCCACTCTCCATCCTTCACAGATGAAGACACAGAGGCCCAAAGGTGTCTCACAGCCAGGACTCAAACCTTCTGGCTCAAAATACATTGTTTTTTCCCACTACATTTTTCCACAGCCCAGGTTTCCAGAGCCAAACTATCAGTGGCACAAACTATCAGAAAACCAACAGGTTCAAAATAGACAGTTCTCATAGTTACATCATCTAGTTTATTCCAGGAACTAAATTAAGAGCCACAGCTTTACTACTCTCCCAGCTAAGACAGACAACACTGCCAAGTGATCTGAACACTGTCCTACAAACAGTGAGTGCTTTTGGCGTGTGGACAGCTATCAATGATTTTCTCAAAACTCCTCTTCTCTCAGCTAGAGACTTACACTATTACCTACTTCCAAAAAAAAAAAAAAAAAAAAAAGACTGAAAAGAGTCAGTTTGAAAAGTACTTCAGGAGAGTTGTCTTCAAAATCATAAAATGTTGCTGTTTGAAGGCCGCTTAGAGACCACCTAACCCAATCCTTTTCAAGGGTGAAGAAATTGAGGCTCAAAGACTAATACTAAAGTGTGCCTTCCCTCGGGTCAAACTACATGCAGAGGCCCCATCAGAATCTAACTTCCTGGTCAATACTCTTTCCACTAGTGAAGAACATCAAAACCAGTGAAGTGCATCAAAATCATCCAACGAGCTTTTCTGAGAATACCCCACCCGATGGTTCAGTAAGTACCGAGTGGAGCCCAGAAAAAAATGTATTTTGTAAAACCTCCCCCATATGATTCTGATAGGCACTCTTGGTTAAAAACAGTTTCTCTACATTATAACTTGTCCCTTCTCTTCCCATCCCCTTCTTTTACAAAATAATTACCCAATAGTTAACATATTACTGAGACCCAATCACCAAACTTAGACAGGGGGTACAAAGACATCACCATGCTTTCCTGGAACTGTTAAAGCCAGGTCCCAGCCTCATGAATCAACGAGATCAACTCATTCATTGTTCCTGGCTAATATTTATTCTTTGGCCAGATACTAATGAAAATCAAAATCTTCCACCCTGCAATGCTGCAGAGAAGAAAGGATTTGTTTTCCTCCTTCCTCCACTTTCTTAACCTCTAACACACTGCACAATTCAACCCTCAACAGCTTTTCCAGAAGAGCCAGAAATCCAAACTTTAAAGCAGGAGTGGGCTGTTGAGAAAAAGAAAAACCTGTCTTACCCAGTTCATCCACTACCTAATGTCTTAAGATCAAACGCTAATTTAAAGACTGGGACTGGGTGAGGGAGTGAAGTGAAAATACAGAAGATATCCAAAGAGTTAATTATTTATTCTTTACTTCTGCCCTAAAACCACAGATTTCATATCACATCCTAAAGAACTTCAAAGTACAAAGTAAACAGGTAAGAAAATACTACCGTCTTTAGAGCCCCAAAAGGCATTAAAGTTCATCAGCAAAAATAGATCACAAGCCCAAATGGAAAACTCCCCTGAGTCACTGAAGAAGTTAAGAATTGAGAAGCAAAACCAGACAGCCTTCCAACCAACCACTAGTGACTGTGACAGAAATGTCCCAATCAGCATGTCTTAGGAGGTAAAGAGTAAACCATAAACTTCCCCCAAAATTCCACAACGTAAGTCAAGAGACCTAGTATCATGCTGCGGTAAAAAAAAAGGAACTCTTGCCTTTTGCAACAGCATGGATGGAACTGGAGAGCATTATGCTAAGTGAAATAAGCCAGTCAGAGAAAGATAAATACCACATGATCTCACTCATTTGTGGATTACAGAGAACAACATAGACTGATGAAAAGGGACAGACCCAAAGACTGAGAAACAGCGATCAGGCTATCAATCCCCAGAAGGAAAGTAGGGGAGGGCGGGGGTAAGGGGAAGAGATCAACCGAAGGACTTGTATACATGTATATAAGCCAAACCAATGGACATGGACAACAGGGGGATGGGAGCATGAGTTTGTGTGTGGGGGGGAGGTTGGGGGTTAATGGGGGGGATGAGGACACATTTGTAATACCTTAACTAAAAAAAAAAAAAAAAAAAAAAAAAGATCTAGTATCTGAGAAGTTCCTCTCAAAAAGCTTAACGGCCCATGTGCTCCCCTTAAGTCATGTCTCAAGCCAAAGACAGACATGCTCAGCACTATTCCACAAGCGTGTGTAAGTCTAATTGCTCCGTACTTGGCCCTGGAGTGCTCAGGCAAAGCTCAATACCGTCACTGAGATACAATCTTGTCTTCCGAAAGGAAACAGACATGCAATATGGTCTAGTCATTAGGGTGCACTCATGGAAAATCAAAGCTTCTGAGCTCATAAAAGCTGATAGCCCTAAACACTGCCAAATGGTCATTTAAAATGTTGTATTTATTTACTTGTGGTGAGGACAGGGGACCAACTGAAGACAGATGCTGACTTTTTCAACTAATGATTTTGAGCACCTTCTCAAATACATCAAGACAGACACTACAGGGAGCTTCAACTAGTAGAGAAGACTGAAATGTATAAAACTAAGTTCAGTAAGGAGAGGAGCAGGCTAGTGGTTGTAGAGGTAAGAGCAATTATGGGTTTTCTTGGTAAATACTTTCTCAGCATAAGGCAAGTAGGTAAGATGTGGGGGGAGAGTACATGAAAACCTGAACATACAATGCTGCTATGAATTTGCCATGAATTCCCCATCTCTTCCAATAAGTAGCTAAATGACTTATCACAAATATGCACAGAAGTTACCTTTCAAAGTACAAAAGGAGCCCATTATCCTCTGAGGACTAGAAATGAGAACTCCTTGGATAATAAGCAAGGTCTAGTGGAAATAATCCCATATTCTTCACACATAAAGGAAGTCTTGTCTTCCCTAAGCTATCACAATGGGAGAAGTAGTCATGAGCTTTTCCCTTCCCAAATTTATCTCAATAGGATTATCTACTTTTGTCACTGAGTTAGGATACCTAGACTTCCCAAATGATAAGTATTTATAGAAATCTATTCAATAGTCATACTGCTGAGATGAGAAATACTGAATATATGCTGAAAAGTGTAATTGGAGATTTCTAACATGTAATCCTGTTCAAAAGAATAAACTTCAGACCTATCCCTGGGTCTCTGACTCTTTGGGAAGACTGCTTTCAAAATCTAGTCAAAAAAGGAGCTACTTTTTAAAACTGAAGTAAGACTAAATTTAAAATTATCATTTGGAAGAGTTTCCGACTTTCTGATAACCTATTGAAAGTGCAGGAGAAAATGTGTACTTCCAATAGAAAATTAGTCATTGGCCAGGACATCCCTCTAGGTTATCTGATTATGATTACAATGGAAGTTACTTTATAATGTAGATAAATCGATAATGTAGATAAATATAATGTAAATGATTGAAAGCAATGCAAACTAGCCCTGGCCAGTTTGGTTCAGTGGATAGAACATCGGCCTGCGGACCAAAGGGTCCCAGGTTCGATTCCAGTCAAGGGCACGTACCTTGGTTGCAGGATCCTCCCCGGCCAGAGCCCTGGTCGGGACCCATGCAGGAGGCAACCAATAGATGTGTTTCTCTCACATAGATGTTTCTCTCTGTCTTTCCCTCTCTCTTCTACTCTCCCTAAAATTCAATGGAAATATATCCACGGGTGAGGATTAACAACAAAAAATAAGAAAGCAATGCAAACAAATCTTCAGCTATAAACAGGCAATCTGCCATGTCTGGTAAAGGTTCAAATGACTTCTCTCTCCACTATGGAAGAAACTAATTTTGCCTCCATTTCATATTCATTTTAATATTCTTGATCTATAAATATGTCTGTTTTCCTTTGAACCAATTATAACATCTGCCTGAATTCTTCATTCTAAGTAAAATATTTAATGTGTATTCATTTTCTATCTGTATGAGTGTAATGATTTTATCATTTTTTTTAAATTCTCAGTCCCCTAGACTCCCCCACCCCCCCCCAAAAAATGCTAGGGAACATAAAATCTTGCAAATAATTATAAAGGGTTCAAGACATCCTGAAGGCCAGTCATTTGGGTTCATATTTCCCATAATAACCCCTTCTTTAAAATGAATCTTAGAAGTAGCCTTAAGATGACAAACTATCCTATTATATTAAGATGAGACCCCCTATGTTCCCTGTGAGAACAAAACAGAAACATGACTGGATATAGCCAGTATTTAAAATTCTCCAGGAAAAGCCTTATCCTATCTAATAAAAGAGAAAAATGGTAATTGGCGTACGACGATACCCTTTTCATTGGCTAATCAGGGCTATATGCAAATTAACTGCCAACTATGATTGGCAGTTAACTGCCAACTATGATTGGCAGTTAACTGCCAACTATGATTGGCAGTTAACTGCCAACAAGATGGTGGCTAATTTGCATATGTAGGCACAATGCAGGGAGGCGAAAGGGAAAGCAGGAAGAAGCCCCCTGCCACTGACAGTGATCAGAAACCCAGGGGGCAGCTAAGAGCTGGGGGGCAGGGCAAAGGCGGCCCTGGGGCCACCTTTGCCCTGCCCCCCAGCCATGATCAGAGAATCAGGCGCCTTTGCCGCCCTGGCCAGTGATAGCAGGAAGTAGGGGTGGAGCCAGCGATGGGAGCTGGGCACGGTCGAAGCTGGCAGTCCCGGGAGCTAGGGGTCCCTTGCCTGGGCCTAAAGCGAAGCCCACGATCGCGGGGCCGCTGCAGCTGCGGGTCCCCGCTGCCCGGGCCGGACGCCTCAGCCAGACGCGTTAGGCCTGGGCAGGGGCGGAGCCTGCAACCACGGGGAGCTGGGGGTCCCCTGCCCAGGCCTGACACCTCTGCCGGAGGCCTCAGGCATGGTCAAGGGGCCGATCCGGTGATTGGTGATCGGAGGGTGATGAGGGTCAACTCCTCTGGCCGAGGCATCAGGCCTGGGCGGGGGGCTGAGCCGGGGATTGGGGGGATATGATGGTCCCCTTGCCCAGGCCTGAAGCCTGGGTCAGAGGCGTCAGGCTTGGGCGGGGGGTGGAGCAACGATCAGAGGGAGATTGGGGTCCCCTGCCCAGGCATGATTCCTGGGCCAGAGGCCTCAGGCCTGAGCGGGGGCCAGAGCCAGTGATCAGGGGGAGATGGGGGTCCCCTGTCCAAGCCTGACACCTCTGGCGGAGGCGTCAGGCCTGGGCAAGGGGCCAATCAGGCGATCGGAGGGTGATGGGGGTCTACGCCTCTGGCCGAGGCATCAGGCCTGGACAAGGGGCCAATCCTTCGATTGGAGGGTGATGGGGGTCAACGCCTGAGGGCTCCCAGTATGTGAGAGGGGGCAGGCTGGGCTGAGGGACACTCCCCCCGCCCCCCCCCCCCCACACACACACACACCCAGTGCACGAATTTCGTGCACCGGGCCCCTAGTAACTACAATAAAAAGAAATGAAGTTATGATCATGCTACAACATGGATGAACCTTGAAAACATTATTAATTGGAAAAAGCCAATCACAAAAATGACATATTCTATGACTCCACATATATGAAACATTCTGAATAAGGAAATCTATAGACAAAAAAAAATCATTTGATGTGTGCCTAGGGCTAAGGGATTAGAAGGACATAAGTGACTGCTAATAAGTACAGCATATCTTCTGAAAACTTTTTAAATTTGATTGTGGTGACAGTTGTACAACTCCGTGGATATACTAAAAACCACTGAATTTTATATTTTTAAAAAGAAAGCATTATGATGCAGCAATTCGATTATGGTCACCAAATACCAACTAAGACCAACCACCTAGGATTTTGTATGGATTCACAGGCTTAAAAAAAGGGGGGAGAGAGGGCTCCTTTCTGAAAAAAGTTTCCAAATGGGCCAACGACAGCAGAAACTGCAAGTCCAGAAACAGAAAGTAACGTTTTGGACTTCAAATAAAAGCAACCAAAAGTATCTGATAATAGTTTAGAAATGTATAGAGCAATTATATATAACCTAGACAAAGAGAATCATTACTGTTAAAAGTATGTATTTTAAAGATTCTATATACTGAATTACTAAGCGCAAAAATTGTGAAACTTTTAAAAAACACGATTTTTCCTTTGGCAATTCATAAACACATACTCCAGCTACTACCCATACTCCAGCTATATGAAAACGACAGCCATCTGAATACTGTCCTGAGTCAACACCCCATCACTACTCATGTGGACTCTTTGAGCCGTGTTAATGGTGTTCTACAGGCATTTGGGGTGTCCTAGGAAGTCTGGACTAGTAATCTAAGTCTTCAGCTCTAATTTTACCTCTCACTTAGAAGCTGTGTGACCTTTGGTACATTAATAAATGTCTATGCAACTAGATTTTGCTCATCTGCAAAAATAGATGCTGTTGCTATAACTCAATGAAAAGTTCACAAGAAAGAAAAAAAGGTACCACAATCAACTGATAGGGTCGTTGTGAATATTAAATGAGGTAAAGGTAATAATAACTGCAGATAAGAAACACTAAATATTTAATGAATCTGAATTCTCTGATGAGCATTTCCTTTCCTCTTCAGTAAGCAGTAAGGGAAATAACCTTCACAGTGTCCCAAAGTCACAAAGGTAGGGCTGGTAGACGTTTTCAACAGTTTGATTTATGCCTATGTTGTATTTTCTTACATATGATGGTAATGAAATGCACGTTAATAGTGAACTACTCCTGAGTTTTGTAAGACAGATGTTAAGCCAACTCTTTGCCTTCACCAATGTAACTCAGTCATAAGGTTGCAAGTGACCCTTTGCCTATCTACAAAACAGGATTATATACTTACCTACTTACGTTTACAGATCAGAAACCTGATTTCAGTCATCCAGTAGATTGCTGTTCACTGCTATAGCCATGACTCTTGGGAAAGATTTTAAAATCCTAAGATTGGCAACAAGAGCTGGAGATTTCTAACATGTAATCCTAGGTTTTCTTCCATCCTTGCTACAACACAGCTAGACAAGGAGGTCTACCATGGCATTCTCGTATTTGTCTGAGATTCCTTCCTAGTACAGAGTCCTTCCTAAACAGAATTTTGTATTTGTCCTAAAGACTTGGTACCGTTAAAACTGAAAGTCAAGATAGGACTGATGTATTCCTTTGGGGAAAAGCCTCCAGAAAACAAGGTCTCCCCGATACTGAGTGCAGAATATAAACACACCAGAATAGCTACTTAGGTTCCAAAGAGCTCCAGAGGACTATGATTTTGGTCTCGGAATTAACTGCTATAAATGGTGTTTTACAAATCTAAACTCTGCCCTTAACAGAGCCCTTTTAATACTCAAAAAGAACCAGGGCTGCTTTGTTTCCATCAAATGTTTATTAATACTTATAGACTACATTAACGAGAATGCAGAAGGCTTTTACTCTCTAAGAAAATTACAGGGGGGGAAAGGGCATTTCACCTTTTAAAAGTGCCTATACTACTTCAGGAAAGAATTCTCAATGCTCTCTCTAATGTTTAGTGTGCAGAAATTTAAGATTTGTTGCCCAAATCTCAATCCAAAATGTATATATTAAGAAAATCACGTAAGAATGTAAACTGGCACAACCACTGTGGAAACCTACTGGGCAGTATACCTATGACCCAGAAATCTATTTATGTTTACCAAAAGACATGTTCAAGAATGCATCAGCATGGCCCTGGCCAGTGTTGCTCAGTGGTAAGAGTATCGGCCTGCACAGTGAAGGGTCACAGTTTGTTTCCTGGTCAAGGGCATGTACTTGGGTTGCAGATTCTTTCCCTGGCCCCTTTGGGACAGCTGTGGGAAACAACCAATGTCTCTCTCACATCAATGTTTCTCTCTCTCTCTCTGTCTGTCTCTCTCTCGCCCCCTTCCACTCTCTCTAAAAAAATCAATAAGAAAAATATCCTTGGGTGAGGATTAACATACATACATACATACATACATACATATGCATCAGTGTCACTCATAATAGTCAAACACTAGAAACATCAATGTTCATGAACTATAGAAAAAAATTAAGATATTTTATATACTGTTAAACTACATTGCAATAATTTTTAAAACTATTGCTACATAAGAGCATGGCTGAATCTCACACACAAAATGTTAAGCAAAAAGGACATTCACAAAAATATACCTATTGTACGTTTCCACTTATGAAAAGTTCACAAATCAGCAAAACTAACCATAGTGAGGATGATAACCTTTGGTGGGTTATCAACTGAGCGGGCTATGAGGAGCTTGCTGGGATGCTGGATATTTTTCAGTCTTGATCTGGGCAGTGAGAACAGTGTATCCATGTGCAAAAATTGACTGATCTGTACAATTAAGATTTGTGCCCTTTACTATATGAAAGTTATGCCTCAAAAAAGAAAATGCTACACTCTTTTTTAAATTAAAAATGATTTATTCAATTCATGGGATAGTAAGACACATACATAACAGTTCATCTGAATAGGCTAGAACTGTCCTGCAGTTTCTGCCTGTACAAAAAGGCAAGTCATTCATTCATCAACATTTACAGTTTGCCTATTTCAGGACAAAAAGCTCATGAAGTTATATTACATTAAGTCAAAAAGCATCAAAAAACACTTGGTAGGTAAGATGTAGCAATTTCAAACCTGTATGAAGCTAGTAACAAAATCACAAAATATATACAATAAAATTTCGTAGAACTACAAGAAGTAGATAAATAATTGATAAGGCATAAGACTTGAAGAGGACCCACAAACCCAGAAATCCAAATAGTTAATAAATATTTAAAAGGACACATTAATAATCAGGGAAATGCATATGGGAATCAATCAGATTTCATTCCTACCAAATTGGCAAATATGCAAAGTCCTATAAATATCAGGTTTGTCAAGCTGTATAGGAATAAGAACTCCAATATGCTATTGCTAGGACTATAAGTTGTATCAAACTCTTTAGAAAAGTTTGGCATTATCTAGTGAAGTTAAGGATATACATTTCTTACAATCCAATAATTCCACTCCTAGGATTAATCCCAGAAAAGCTCTGTGATCACTTGCCATATACAAAAAAGCTCATAATGGCAATGTTCAAAAAAGCCCCAAATTGGAACAATCGCGATATCTATCATCAGTGAAATGGAGAAATAAACTGTAGTAGTCATACAGTAAAATATTGTACAGCAATGAAAATGAATGAACTAAACTACATGCAACAACATATCTGTATCTCACAAATACTGAACACAGGAAAATCAAGCATACATACAAGTACATTTATATCAAGTTGAAAAATAAAACTAAACTTAAGATTGCATACATAGGCAGTAACACATGTAAAGAAGAAAAAAGGAAAACAAACAAACAAAAAACAGCAAGGGAGTAATTATCCCCAAAATCAGGAAAGTAGTTATCCCTAGAGGGGAAGGAAGGATAGAGCATGTGGGATTGGGGGTAAATATTCTAGTTTTTAACTTGGGTGGTAGAGAGATTATTATTTCCTTTATTATTCTTTAAAATGTAGATATGTGCTTCATACACTTTCTGTATGTATAATGAATTTCACATGAAAACGTTTTAGTTAAAAGTGGGACAAGGCCTTCTTTCCTCTTCCTGCTGAATGAAGCAGAAACCTGATAGCCTGAGCTTAAAGCAGCTAGCCTGGCCAGGAGGGGATGCATTATAAGTGACAGAATTTCCTCAAAGACCTAGGAACGGCCATATCCACCAGGAACTGACTACTCTGGATTTCTCTTACTTCAGAGAAAAATATTTCTACTTTTTAAAGATCTCTATTACTTTAGATTTTTCTTTTCTATACAGCCAAACTAAGACATTCAGTGATCTGCATAAATAAAAACTTTCCAACAATTAAAGCTGTCCCACAATGGAGAACTCCCTGAGAAAGTATTCTGCACCCACTCCTGGCAGGGCCCTGGGGAGGGGAGTCCGACACAGTAAGAGAAGCCGGACTGCAGGATTCCTAAAGGTCTGTCAAGCAATTACGATTCTAAGGCTACTGCTGGAACAAGCAGCTCTGGGCTTGCCAAAGCTGTGGCAACACTTTGCCTCCGAATCTGCCTTCTGTTATCAGTGAGAGCATTCCTTTTCTATAATATTCCAGACTCTGCTCAGACACTGCCTTCTAGCTGTGCCTTTCGGAGCTAATGTGGCCTTGTTTCTAGCATGCGGGGCAGCCTCCCTTCTCTGCCAGATGCTCCGCCCAACCTGCTCCAGCTCCGCTATGCATGTGCCTTACAGGGCTGCCCTGTGTGAATTCAATCACCCAGGTTCCCTTATTCTCTGGTTTCCAGTGAGTTTGACCAATGAGAGTCTCTGGCAGGAGTTCAGAGGGTGGGAAATGAAAGAGTTTGAGGTATTTATTCCTCTTAATTCCCTCCTGCTGGGCCATTGGTTGGCAGTGGCTACATTCCTACAGGTTCCCTTCTCCTTCAGCTAAGCTCTCTCAAGGTTTCAGAAACTACTCCCCTTCCTGGCTCCTTCAGCCCTAAGAGTAATAATGGCTCTTACCCTGAGTTGTTTCATCATCCCTGTTGGGCTTCTTTAACCCTGCCCAGCTCTGTAAATAGTCCCTTCATCTCCTCAATCACACTGTGGGAGTGTGCCAAGAGATAACTGATATACCCAACGAACTACTTTCCGCCTTCCCAGAGGGCTCCTATTGCCCCTTAACAAATAGCATGGTTTCTCTCTCAGTAATTGGGCTCTGTATGTTTCCATACATGAACTGATTCACTACAAATCAATTCCCTATGGAAATTTCTTAATCCCAGGCTGACTCTCAATTCTGCCACCAATGTGTACAAACTTTATGTAATATTAGATTGGACAAAGACTAATTAAGAAGGTAAATGTTACTAAAAATTCCTGACACACAGACTGCAAAGCTAAGCCAAATACTGGGATTTCAGGGTTTCTCTATTTATAACTCCCCTTTCCTTTAGACTAAAGGCTGCAGAAATTATTATACTTGTTATTATAATTTTGCTTTATTTTAAACATTCAAACAATGTCAAATACAGTGCTCATCCTACTGGCCACTCAAATTATCAACAAAATTTTAAATCTCATACCAGTCCCAATGGATCTCCCCTTTCTTCTAGACAATCCTACAAATAAGACACTGGATTAAAATGAGCTTTTTGTGTCGATCTTTCAATTTATTGCTTAAATCCCAATTGAGATTCAGAAAGAAAGCATCCCTGAAAAAGATCCAAGGGTTAAAGATAAAGCTCTAAGATCTGGAAAGATTCTATTTTTGAACCTGAAAAACAAAACTAAGACAGGCTTACAGTTTTGTAAAAAAGTGCTGCTGCCCTGGCCAGGTTGCTCAGTTGGTTGGAAGGCTGTCCCATATACCAGAGGGTTGTGGGTTCAATTCCCCATTGGATGTTTCTCTCTCATGTCAATGCTTCTCTCTCTCCTCTCTCGCCCTCTCTCTCCCCCCTCCCTCCCTCCCTCCCTCCCTCCCTCCTCCCCTCTTTTCTCCCTCCCTTCCTCTCTCTCTAAAAAAATCAATAAACATATCCTCAGATGAGGATAAAATAAATAAATACTTTCTTTTAAGAAAGTGCTGCAGAAATAGTGCAAAAGAAAGCATTTCTTAAGAATGTGCCTCTGGCCATGGCTCAATGGATAGAGCAGGGGTGGGCAAACTTTTTGACTCCAGGGCCACAATGGGTTCTTAAACTGGACCAGAGGGCCGGAACAAAAGCATGGATGGAGTGTTTGTGTGAACTAATATAAATTCAAAGTAAACATCATTACATAAAAGGGTACAGTCTCTTTTTTTGTTTTGTTTTATTCATTTCAAACGGGCCGGCCTGCCTGCGGGCCATAGTTTGCCCATGGCTGGGATAGAGCGTCAGCCCTCCCACAGAAGGGTCTCAGGTTCAATACCCAAAGGCACGTACCTGGGTTACAAGTTCAATCCCTGCCCCAGTCAGGGCACATGGAGGCAACCAATTGATATGTCTCTCTCACATCAATGTTTCGCTCTCCCCCCACCCCCCCCCCACACACACACACTTCCATAGCCTCTAAAAATCAATAGGGGCGGGGGGAGAACAAAGAATATTCCTCCGCTGCAGAAGACCATGCTGTACACTCTATATATTCCAAAGCAGCAGGGCTTGATCCATGGGCAAAATAACCCCAAGTAACACTATAACAGACCCATTACACACACACACACACACACACACACACACACACACACACACACACACACACAAAACCACAAAAAAACCCACTTCATTCTGCCTGGAATGACCAACATTAATGCCTAGGCTGCAAATACTGTTAAGAACCCTAGACCAGAGTTTCCGCAACCTGGGCACTACTGACATTTTAGGCCAGATAATTCTTGGTTGTGTGAAACTGTGTACATGGTAGGGTTTTTAATTGCAACCCTGACTCTAGCACTCCTCAAGTATGACAATCAAAAATGTTTCCAGACACTGCCAATGATCCATCCTGGAGGGCAAAATCACCCTGGGTTGGGAACCTCGGCCCCAGACAAACAATTTTCACTCAGACCCAGCACTACCATGGAGCAGATGGTAACCCTGATTTACCTATCTGGATGGGAAAAGAGAAAAGCCACCTAAGGAGTAGCCTGAGCTTCTTCTTAAAAGTATTTGGCAACTTGTAACCCTAGCTTAGGGAGAAGGAGAATAGGGATGAAAAGAATGGCTGCCAAAGTGAAGAAAGATTGCTAAAAATTGCCTGACTTGAATTCCCTCCGAAAGTATCACAATTCTCAGATGAATACTACTCACTCATTTAATTCTCTCTGAGACACAGGTGGAATGTAGTACAGCCCATGACATATCATATAGGAGCAAATGGAAAAAGGCAAGCAAACGACCGTAACCAAATGAGGGCTGACAAAATTAAGGACAGCCCAAGCTTCTTATCCTGGAATACAAGGTTTGACTTATACGACTCCAGTTGATCTTCAAGTTTTATTACCACAGCATACTGTCCACATATGTAGTTTTTAATCTTATCAATCCCAATGACCTCTTTTTATAACAAATATTTTATAATGCCTTTTATTATTCTAAAATGAAACTCAAAGATTACAACATTATACTTATAGGCATAACTTTTTAAATTTCAACATAATGCCTCAACCGCAATGTAAAAGAAAATAAACAGGAATATTTGTATAGAAAAACACATATTTTCAGACAAGACTATTCTAGAAGACAAAATCACGGCCAGACACATACACATTTCCAATGTGCCTGCTTGAGGGTGGGGCTTTCCCACCCTTTCTGCTCTACACAAACCCTCTCCCATCAGTCACAAAGTGCAACAATCTCTCTCCCTTACGGAGAGTATGACCCAGAGGCAGCCTTATAAAGTAAGTAAGAGGGGAGGATCTCAAGTCAGATCGACTGTGGTAAAAATGTAGCTCCACCACTTCACTGCTAATAGCCTAGCTAAGTCTGTGTTTCACCTGTAAAAGGAGGATGCCAGCCTATTTTCCAAAGGGATTTTGTGAACATTGAGTACGTAGAGTATCTATTTCTGCACATAACATGGAATGGAATACGTGCTCAATAAATATTAGCTGGTAGACTTACATAACTATTCCTGAATACATCCTGTATATTGTTTTAGCTTATGCCCATCTTATTCCCCCAGCAGAAAAGATGGATGATTGGCTACCCACTTATCAGAAATTCTAAAAAAGGAGGCACGCACAACATAAGAAGCTACATCATATGACTTCTATGATTGTTTCTAAGTTTCTACAAGGCACTGCCCTGCATTGAGGTTTACTTTTTATTACCTGGGATCCTTTCTTCCCAGTTAGAGGGCCAAGAATATGTCTTACACATCATACAAAGTAGCTAGAGAAACACCTTGAACTCAGATCCTGGCAGTTTAGTGCCCCCGTTGAAAACCCACCCTGGTTCTTTACATTTTAGCTTCAAATAGCACAGTTTAGACAAGGAAAAAATGACTTTTCCAGTGAAAGTTCCTCAACCGACATGTATGGTGTCTTAGGAAAACGATGAACCTCAAGGGCCTGTTGTTATCCATGTGAATTAATTCCTTACCCCGACAAGCAAAGCAACACCCCTAAACATTCTAGATTATCAACGGAGGAAGTGAAAAGTAATGGCAACAGCGACAGAAATACTTCAAAACAAGACAAATTCCAAAGTTAACATTCTGAGTAAAAGCACTCACTGCTCAGACTTTTAAAGAGACATATAAGCACAAAGGAAACACAGAAATTGCCAACTCTTAAAAACCATTCTCCACTGACCCTCCAAGGTGCTAACAGTGGCTATCCCTGAGCAGTGGAATCTGGGGGAGAGGGTGCTTCTTTTTGCATATTTATAATAGTTTCCATTGTTTCTAACATATTGCTTATATAATAAGCATTTAAAATCATACTGAGACTGTTTATTATCTACTGACAATCCATAAGACTTGAAGCAAGAAACTACTTTAGGTGAAATCTTCTGGATCTGTAGATAAACCAAGTATTTATCTCTCTAAAATCACCTTTGTTCCCAATCGCAAACCAGAACTTAGTTTCCCTCTCTATGTCCCGACCTTACAGGTTTTGCCACGATAGCAAGTCAGCACCAGGTATGAGAAAACCTCACTGTGTTTTTGCCCAGTGACAGCCACCACCTCTCTGGGATGGTGAGACAAAGAGAGGGAAAGGAATTGTTCCTAAATCCATGATTTTGCCCAGAGGCATCGGACTCAATGAAGTGACTTGTTAAACATTAAATGCAGACACTTTTCCTACGTAGCCGTTTGAAAGGTCTGGGTTCCCACAATTACCCCACTAAAGAGCCTCTATGGAATCATAACTGTCTCAAGAATAAAACGTCGTTTTGGTGAACACTCATGTGGCAATGCTAGTCTCCTTGTTTGGTGAGAAAACAGCACAGGAAGATCTCAGGAGAGGAAAATGCAGCCTCTTCCACAGCAGGTAAACACACACCTCAGCTCAACAAAACACTTACATTCAAACTGATTCAATTCAACAAGCAGTTGTTAAGCACTTACTACTGCAGAGCGCCATGGCAGGTGTTTATTCATTTCCATAAAAAGAAGACCTATCAGCCTTCTGAGGCATCCTAACTGTAGTCCGGGAGACCATTGCTTCTAGATTAATATATGACCGACCCAGACAAAATGCAATAGAAGTTTTAAACCTGCTCTAGTAATATGGGAAGGGAATGATTAAACTCAACTGCAAGAATTTTGAAAAAGACTCTTCATGTGCATTAAATACATACTCATCTATTGAATTCAGTTATTTATCCACTTTAATCATTAAGCCCAAACTAAAGGTGGCAGAAATGCTCAGCCACCAAAAGCAAGCGGCAGAGGTGAAATCTACCTACTCAGATCCCTTGGACTAAAAATAAAACTGAAGGGACAAGTGCCTCCGAACCAGGAGGATGTTCGGGCAACACTCACCAGCATGAGAACGTCCGCACTGGGCATCTTCCCGCTCTCAGCGCCGCTCCTCTGCAAGGGGAACCAGGTTTGTTTACTTCTACAGCTTGTAACTGTCACGCCGACCCGCCTCGATCTGCCGGAGCAGTCAAGAAATGGTTCTCTCCCTCCTTTGAGAGCTCGGGTTTCACCCCCAGCTATCACACTCCACCCCCGGCACCCCACACCAGCGAATCAGGACCTCGCGGACACTCGGCTCCGCTCCGACAGCCGGCCAGACTCCCGATCCAGCCTCCCACAGAGCAAATGCCCCCAGGTAGGGACCAGGGGCACCGCCCAGCCCGCCCCCACCGAGGCCCGGAACCCAGAAGCCCGGCCCATTCAACCGAGCCCCGCGGGGAATCGGACGCTGGAGGCAGCCCAGCCGCAGGGTCCAGCCTCCGCCGGACTCTCTTTAAGAGCCAGGCCGGCCTCGCTCGCTTCATCCCTCCCTCCCCAAAACTCTCTCTTCGCGTGCAGAGGCGCAAATCCTGCCTGCCCCCAGCCCTCCTACCCTCCCCGGGAGTGGAGTTTCAGATCCTCTCCCACCCACTCGCACACCTGCACCCACTCAGGGTCCAGACGCGGGGGGCGGTGTTTCCCCTTTCCGCCCGCCCCCGAGCCCGCCCCCATCGGCTAGCTAAGCCCCTCAGAGCCCACGGCCCTCCCTCCTCTTCCGACCCCTCCCACCCCAAGCCCCCCGAGTCTGACCCTACTCTCCTCCCCGGCCCGGACCCGCCTCCCACTCAGTCCCTCTCCCGCTACCCCCAGCCGAAGCCCACCTCCCCGAACTGGACTCTCCTCCTTCCTCCGCGCCGCGGCGGCCCCTCTCCCTGCGCAGCCCGGAACCAGCTTCCCCGCTGCTTCCCTCGGACGCGGGCGCCCGCCGGGGTCCTCTCCGCCGCGGGACCGACTCGTGAGAGGCGAAGCTCGGGCTCCCCCTGCCGCCGCCGACGCCGCCGAGATTAGAGGGCCTGCCGGCCGCCCCGCCCCTCCCCGCCCGGAAGTGGCTCCTCGGCCGCGCGTGCGCGGCCCCGCGCCGCCCCCCGCCCCGCGCGCGCGCCTCCCCGGGGACCCACGGCGCGTGCGCGGCGCCTGCTGACCCGGCCCCGGCCGCCTGGCCCGCGTGGGCAGGTGCGACCTCCCTCCCCAGCCCCCGGCCTCTCCCTCTGGCCACGTGTGGTCACTGGTAGCCCTCGGGAGAGTTGGCCTGTAGGGCGCTACAAACTGATCTAAGCAACGACCCGTCATGGGGCCCGAGAGGAGGCCTTGAATGTGCCCCTGTCTTTTACCTGAGGCCCCCCATCAAGGTCAGTGACAAAGGGGCGTGAAAACTCCCTCAGTGGAGTTACCGTCCTCGTCGCCCCCGCCCCCACGGAAGTGGAGCACGGAGACTACCTGTTGTGGAGGAGGGAGGAGTTTTGCTTTGCCCTCAAGGTTCTTCCTGCTCATCTTCTAATCAAATGCACATGAGACGTTGTAGCAAGAGGAAATGACCCAATGTAATTACATTCGGATGTGGGGAACCCCGCACGAGACCCCCAGGTACGCGAGAGGCTCAGGGACAGAAGGGGAAAAGGGGAACAGATGTGAGATTCTGAGCTAAGGTAAAGGAAGGCACCTGGCGGCTTCAGAAGGTCATGGCAGGGAGCACATGCTCAGTAATAAACAGGTCATAAAAAGTGGTTTCTGGTGATAACTCTTATCATGGGCCAGGCCCCCTAATTCAAATTCTTCCAAATATTAAAGGGGGGGGGGGAGAAGGGACATGTTTATCTTGAGCCTACGGGTCTGGGTTGCTTTTAGCTCAAAAGAATCCTCATACCACAAGCTTGTCTTGGGGTGACTCATTCTGAAACCCCCCCGCCAAGCTGTTGGGCAAAAATGCTACCAATACGACTTTATTTTTGTGAGCATTGTTGGGACCTATCTAATATTTAAGTGAAAGTGCCCATCGGGATCACAAAGGTCCCCCTTCATTTCCAAACAAAATTTAAGTTTTTCATGACTTGCCCATGTTGTCATGATAGTAATTCAGCAGAGGCAGAAGGCAGCATAGTTACATGTCACTGGTCAGTGATCTACATACTGTGTGTGTTTTTTTCCAAGAGATTTTTTAAATGATACCAAGAAGGAATCTTGAAATCTTAATAAAAATGACACTAACTAGGGCACCAATTCCATCCCCTTGCAAAATGTCCTGACACTAATTTAGGGCAACATCATCACTATTACCATTACCCTCATCAAGGATGAAATTCCTTGTTACCACAGTTTCCCTTCCCTGCACATCCCCTCAGTCCTTTCCAGTTTCCCAGCCAGAATGGTTAAAACCCCCAAGGAGTCAAGCAGTTTATCTCTGGGCTTCCTCCCTCCCACCCCCACACCATCAGGCATCTATCATCCAGAGCCCCCGAGTCAGGCTCTGACATTCCATGTTCTTATTCCTCTTGCTGCAGTTCCTCCATAGACACGCATTCTCCGTGTTGAAGGGTCAGAAAATGTTCTGGGGCCTCCTGCCAGTGCTTACTCATCAGGAGTTGCTTTGAGATTCCAGGCATGCCCCCCCCCCCCCAACACCATCTCTCACCCCTCTGCCTTACTCCTTTTTCAGGCCCTGGGACCTGCTCTCCCTAGTCTCCTTCCTGGCTGCTACCTCCCACCCTCTAATCTAGACTCTCGGTGCCAGCTGACTGCAGGACAGGGTCCGCCTGATTCCTCCCTGCCCCCTGCAGCGCGGCTTCCCTGCTCCTCACACTTGGTAGGCGGTCTGTTGATTCTTTCCAGATGAACAAACCAAGTCAACCATATTGACTAATCCTTGCTGTTATGGACGGAATGTTTGTTTCCCTCAAAAATTAATATGTTGAGGCCCTAAACCCCCAATGTGATAGTGGGGCCTTTGGGAAATAATTAGAGTTAGATGAGGTTATGAAGATAGTGCTCCCATAAAGGAATTATTGTCCTTACAAATAAAAGGAAGAGACAAGGGAGTTTTCTCTCTATCTCTCTATCTCACCCCTCCCCCCCCACACACACACATATGAGGTCATGTGAACACACACTGAAATGATTGCCCCTTTCAAGCTAGGAAGGGGGCCCTTACCAAAACCAAATCTTCCAGCACCTCAATCTTGGATTGATCAGCCTGCAGAATTGTGATAAATAATTGTCTGTTGTTTAAGCCACTCAGTCTATGGTATTTTATTATAGCAGCCCAAGCTGACTAAGACACTTATTTTGCCCAGAACTATGCTAGGCACCTTTACATCTAAGTCCCTATATATGTCCTAACCTGCCCAGATCAGGTGACTCTCATCATCACTCAACATGTAAACAAGGCACTAAGGCCCAGAAAAGGTAAATGATCATCCCAAAGACACACAGTAGGAAGGGCAGAATTTGGATGGAAAAATAAGAATTCATATTTCATTCAGAGGACCTAAAATGTGCTTGTTGGTTAATTAGAATCAAAGAATGTTAAAAACAGAGGGGCCTTCACCTATTTGCCAGCTCAGCCATGTAGTATAGGCATAAAGAAACTGTGGCCCAGAAGGTAACATGACTGCTGACAGCTCTTGGCAGAGGCCATGTATGTATGCATGCATACATGTGTGCACACGTGTGTGCTATCAGGGCACTCTGCTCCTCAAGCCCACACTCCCTCTGATGGCAGAATCACATCAGGGGTTATAAGAGAAGCAGCCAGAACAAGGGACTCATAAGGGCTGAGGGGGAAACCTTCAGCCTTCGCAGGGGAATCACATTGTACCAAAATGGAAGAAAGTCCCCACTGACTATGTCTTACATGTCCTAGCTGTATTGGTGAGCCCTTGGCAGAAAGCAAGAGAGAAGAGAGCAAAAGGGATATAAATAAAAGAGAATTATAATTCAGAGAGAAGAGGAATGTGAAAAAGCAAGAAGTGTTGACTAAAGAGGGGGCACATGTCAGACCTCCTTCCTCTCTCACCTCCGGCACTCACACTGGGGGGGTTTCAGGAGGCCTATGAAGAAGGGGCTTAGCTGGCTGAAGGGAGGCAGAGATGGGGCTGCCTGGGGCTTCATACAGAATGTCATTTCCCAGTGAGCAGCCTGGCATCACCTAGGAGCTTGTTAGAAATGCAGGGTCTCAGAGCCCCACTCCAGACCTACTGAGTCTGAATCGCATTTTAACAAGATCCCCAGATGCTATATATGCACGTTAAAGTCTGACAAGTACTTCCCTGGACACCCTGCTTGCAGGGAAAGCGCTGTGTTTTTATGAAGATTGCATGTTTATTTGAGATGATTTAAGTCGGCTGATGAGGAAAAAGCATGGGGGGTGAGGAGGAGAAATAATGCCCCCCAAGTTGGCCTTTGGTGTCATCATGGTGTCTTTCAGGATAAAAGATTGGGAGGGGTTGGAAATGCCTGTGGGAACCAGTGAGGGACTGAAATCCCTGTTGAAGACAGAAGGCTTAGGGGTGGAGGGGACTGTGGAAGATGGTCTGGGATTTCCCCCCACATGGTTTCTTTAATTTAGCCTGAAAGTTCTCAGAGCAGTACTTGTATCTACCAATTGGTCAAACAATTCATGTCAGCAATTCTGGTTCTGCTTAAAATGGCAGTTCTCGGGGACCTAGTTAGTGACATCTCCCCCCCCCCCATGCATGAGCACATACGCCCCCACTCTCAAAAGCCAGAACGCACTACCCATGCTTCCATTCCTGTCCCTGACATCCTGCACTCCACTGAGAACCTGTGTGGAAGTTCAGCTGAAGACAGGGCTGTGGGCAGATCTCAGTGGTTAGCAGCTTCTCAATCCCTCCTAGAAAGGAATGGCCCACGGGAACGCCCCCTTCAGGACTCACGGAGCCTAGAATGCCCTGCCCAAAGGGTCAGGAAACCAGCCGACAGAAGCAGGCTGGGTTGATCACAATAGACGGCCACCTGGGAAAAGAGAAGCTAAGGGCCAGCCAGATGTGGGAGCACCCACAGCAAGGAGCGTGTGCCCTGAGGTTGGCACTTGGGATGGAACAGAAAGGTGCAAGTGAGTCACAG
Source organism: Myotis daubentonii (assembly GCF_963259705.1). NCBI lineage: Eukaryota > Metazoa > Chordata > Mammalia > Chiroptera > Vespertilionidae > Myotis > Myotis daubentonii. The sequence continues at coordinate 21,984,741 of NC_081852.1, forward strand.
AGGTGCATGTCCCAGGTGCCAACTCAGCCAAAAGTCAGAAAGCCCAAGACCTCAGGGGATCAAGGGTTATTCCCCAAGGAAGCCCCACCTTTCCCAAGGAAGCCCCCCTGTTGCTATCCAGGCTGTACAATCACTCCTAGCAAAGATCAAAAGCAGAGCCACGACTTATCAAAAACTAAATAAATACAAAGGTTTGGGGGCAGCAGGAAACTCACTAGGGCCTGCAATGCCAAAGCTGCTTTGAAGGCAGGTAAACAGGCTTCCACCCTGAGAACACCGTGTAACCTCAGGCAAGTAGTTTAATTCTCAGAGCCTGGGCTTCCTCTGTTGTGAAATAAGTGCTAACAGCATTTACCCTCGGACCTTGGCGGCAATTGCAGGATATGGATACGTGTACGCAACACAGGTCCTGACCCACAACAGGCATTCAAGAACTCCCACTCTAGCCCCTTCCTCACATGTCTACGGTGAGTTCAGATAAGACACCAAGCTGGGCTCTGTGACCTGCTCACCCAAGCCCAGCCTTCTCACCTTGTTGCTCTAGGTCTGGTTTCATTTTCTCATCGGGATCTGATTCTGACAACTTGATTCATCCTTCCAGCCCGTCCCCTTCTCCAACGAAGGCACCCTAAGGCCTTTTTGAGGCCTGAGAGCTACAGGTCTACTGGTTTTCTGCAAGGTTTGGTGTTTGTAGATCAATAAAGTCCCAAACCAATTAGACTCAACACTCCATTATGGCAGTTACAAAATATATTTCTTATAAATAGGGAATGTACTACTTACACATATAATTCTTTACAAGGTAATAGAATGTCTAACTTTAAAAGTGAAAGCCAGGATAATAAAATCATACATGAAGTTGGAAAATGTATGAAGTTACAATGGATAAGAAAACTACTTCTTGTATGTAAGCTGAAATCGAGTTTTCAGCTCATGTAACTATGAACTGACCTTTCACCTACATGCGTGTTCTGGCAGGATGTTCAGAAGACAGGCAGGATTCAGGACAATTCTTCATTGTGAGGGCCTGTCCTTGTGATGTCTGCATTACAAGGCATCTAGCCTGCATCACTGAATGCCAAAGGAGCTACCCCCTTCATTTTCACAACTAAAACTTGGTACTTTTTCAGGATGCCTCCTAGGGAGCTGAACTGCCCCACTGAGACCTGCTCTTGTGGACTGATGATAGGAATGCACTCGAGCACAAGACTCATTTACTACCCATAGCTGAATATCTCTCAAGCCAGAAGGGACGTAAACATCATCCAAGCCCATGCTTCCCATTTAGCACTGAGCATCAGAATCTCCAAGGACCTGTTCCAAGTCCACGTGTCAGGGCTCTCCTGCAGACCTAATGAATGAGGAATGGAACCCACACATCTGTATTTGGAGCACCCCAAGATAAAAGCTGCTAAATTCCATATCCATTCTCATTGAGTTCTATGCTTTAGTCCCACATAGTATAGACGGAACCAGGAATTCCTGACATTCCAGCCCCAGAAGCCCAGGCCCAGAAAATATAGTGAAACCTATGGGTTCATGTGCTCAGTGGCTTTGGATGCACTCTTTACCCTCTCTAAGTTTCAATTTCCTCACCTCAAAATTGGGTAGAGAGGGGAAGCTGCTCTCCAGCTCTATCAATTTAGAATTCTCTGTGCCCGCCTTGGGTTGTACCTCCCAGAAGCCTCTGCTTGGACACTCCACCTTTCTGTCCACAGGTTCCCAGGAAGGGCCCTCAATCATGTGATTATTTGGTTGGAGAAAGTGTCACCCCTGGTTCTGTTTGGAAGATGAGTCATGTTGCTAGAATGCCCTGGGAGGTCAGGCCCCCTGGCTCCCTCTCCCACTAGTGTTGACACAGATGGGATGCAATAAGGAGGCACAGCATAATGTAAGTCCTGAGTAAACAGAGGACCAAGGTGGTAATTATAAACATTGGCCCATGGCTACGCCTTGTCTGGCCCTGAAGAACTGGTTTCCAGGGCTGACACCCAGAGGGGCTGAGCATTGGGCAGCTGAGCACACCTGTATCCTGAGCTCAGAGGTCACGGTGGGAGGAGAAGGCATCCATCTCTACAAGGGGATGAATACCTTTTATGTCCTTAAAATGTAACTAAAGGAATTTTCTCTAGAAGGTTTTGAAAGAACCAACCCCATGCCCACAGAGCTTGACCTAGGCAGAGGAATCAAGGACAGTGGGAGAGCACAGGATGGGCTCAGGAGTTAACCAGGAAGAGAGGGGCAAGAAGAGTGTTTGGACTGAGGGAACTGTCTATGCCAGGGCCCGCAGGAAGGCCAGTGCGGCCTGGAAGATGAAAGTAAGGGGGAGGGGAGGGAGAAGCTGGTGTGCTGATCAGTAGAGACAAATGTGTAGGCCAGCTGTGCAAATGCACATGCCTTCAGGGGCCCAGGCAAGTAAAGTGACTGTTATCATTTGGGAATGTAAGCCTCAGGCTCATTCATCCATCCATCCATTCAGCTATTAAATGCTAGGTTGCAATATCCTGGGAGGGGGATGTGTCATTGTGCAAACAAGATGCCTGATCTCATACAACTTACATTCTAGTGGAAGGAGACAGACAAATAAACATGTTAAGTAAACTATATGGAAAGTTAGAAGGTACCAAGGGCAATAGAAGAAGAAGCAGCAAAGTTGAGTATGAGAAAGTGTGGGGCCTTGGGCGGAATGTCTTAGGTGCTGCAATTTTAAATAGAATTTAAATGATAGGGTAGGCTCCACATTTTCAATTTTCCAAACAAAGTCCAAAATCCAGACTATTTGGTAAAAGTCTCTCAATTTTGAAATTGTGATGGAGCCTGCCAGAGTGAGGGATTATTTTCATTCTCTTCGCTGGGACTACTTTAGCTCTTTATGTTAAACAATGGGAATAGTTTGGGCACCCCAAGAGGCAGAGCCCAGTGAAAGGGTTTGTCCTTGCCCCGTAGACAAAACCTCCAGATATTAACAACACTTACAGCCACCTGCAGAGAGCTCTCTCTTTCATATGCCCAAGCCGGTCAGAATTCCTATTTTCTGCAGGCAGACACAGAGGTACTACCCACAGTCCTGCTTGCCCAAGCTCTGTTGGGAAGACAAGGCTATTGCTTCAGAGAGGAACAAAGCTCTCCCTGGATCAGAAATGACGCAAAAGGCTGACACCCAGTCATACCTGATCTCCTCTGGGCACTGGGAATCAGAGGCAACATGCAATGATCGCTCTTTATTCTTAATTTGCAATAGGAAACAGCAAACCAGCATAATTTCTGACAAAAAGAGCCAAAAAATGTATAATCATGTTTTTCATGTGGCAGTCTGCATAATTTGCCTTGTGACTCTGATGTAACTTGCTGAATCACCCCCCTCTTTGTTAATTCCATCTTTTTTTCCATCAAGATGGGGGATGGGAATCTCTACTTGTATAATATTTGTCAAGAGATCTTAAAGGTCATAAAGGGGAATCTGACTAAGGTACTCCCAGAACTTTGGGCAACTCATTCAGTTGTTTTGAACTTTTATTTTTTCGTTGAAATGTGCCATATTTATGGACAAGTCTACCGATCAGAGTGGGCTTGATGAATATTCACAGAGTGAACATTAGTGGTCAGCACCCAAAAATCCGAATCACAGGTTCACTTGTGTGTTTTTTAATTAATTTTTTATTGGTGTTTTTTTTCCAAGAGAGATCTATTTGTTGTCCCACTTATTTACACGTTCAGTGGTTGCTTCTTGTATGTGCCCTGTCTGGGAATTGAACCCGCAACTTTGGTGTATAAGGAAGATGCTCTAACCCAACTGAACTACCGGGCCAGGGCTCAATTGCTTTTTAAATAAATGCAACTGAGAGCTGGATGCAGATGATAAGCCTCCTGTCTGAGACCTCAGGGCCTTGTAGAAATACAGTACTTTGATCTTTATCCAAAGAACAGCAAGAAGCTATTGCAGTCTTTTTTTATCCAGGAGCCACTATCACATTTGTGCTTTAAAACAATCCCTCTGTATAATGGCTTGGAGAAGATCCAAATGGGCAGAGTAGTTACAAGGCTTTTACTTTCATCTAGGCAAAGAATTAAGATAGTTCTAGGATAGAATAATGGCATAAATTTAGGAGATGAACTCTTGGAAATTGAGATAACAGGTTAAAACAAGATTCCCAGAGCCACCCTGTGCCTTGGCTCCCAGGCTCCCAGGTATGCCTTCAAACTAGGAGCCTCAGGGGAGAAGTCACATTTGTAGCTCAAGGCAAACTCACCCACATCTAGTGTGCTATACCTTTAACTTGTTACAATAGGATTGTGGTACCTCTCCCATAACCATGGGATTCTTTCTGACTTGATTTCCCCCCCCAAGTAGAGTTGGTTGCATTTCTAATCAATAGGTGGTTGCATGTGTACTGATGCTATTTCTATCTACCCTCCTGTTAGGGGTTGAATTGTGTCCCCCAGCAATTCATATGTTGAAATGCTAACCCCCAGGACCTCAGAATGTGCCCTTATTTGGAAATGGGGTCACTGAAGATATAATTAGTTAAGATGAGGTCATAGGGTAGACTCCTAACCCAATATATCTAGTGTGTTTTAAAAAGGAGAAATTTGGACACAGACACACACAGAGAGAGGGGATGCCACACAAGAGCCAAGGCAGAGATTGAGGTGATGCTTTTACAGTCAAAGAATATCAAAGATGGCCAGAACCACCAGCTAGGGGTGTGGCATGGACAGAATCTCCCTCTGAGGCCTCAAAGGATCCAGTCCTGCCAGCACCTTGATCTCAGACTTCTCGTCTCCAAAACTGTGAGACAATACATTTCTGTTGTGCAAGCCACTCAATTTATGGTACTTTGTTACAACAGCCCTAGAAAACGAATACACCTAGATCCCCAAACCAGCCCCAAACTTCAGTAGGTTATGAGGGAGGAATGGGAAGGGCAGGGTGACATGACCATTCCTGAGCAGCCTCGTGTCCCCTCTGAGCATTCAAATGTCAAAGTAGTAGTTGGGGTGGGAGCGCCTCCAGAAGTCATGGGGCCCACTGCCAACTGGCTTCCTGGTGGGCGAAAACGGCCTGAGGCTCGTCCTTGTGGATCTGTTTGAGGGGACTGCTCCATTCAGTTTTGCGGTAAAAACCAACATCTGCCACTTCGGGACAGATGTTCCAGGGGGCACTGAAGAGGAACCACTCACTCAGACGTCTTTTAAATGCTCACTCTTACTGCCCACTTTCCACGTAACTTAAGTATCTCAAATCTTTAAACCATTTCCACTGGCTGCCCATTCAAACATCTAACTCAACACTCCATCATCTTAGAGTCAATTAAACTCATTTCATTTGAATATTCCTATAAGTCCCTTCAATTCATAAGTCATTCCAGTCCTATTAAGCAAGTTGTTTATTGCTAGTATAGGCCTACACCTGACCCCAGTTATCCCCCTCCAGGGAAGCCTTACAAAATTTCTAGTTGGGAATAGAAAGTCCCAAGGGGATTGCTTGATGTTGTCTCAGGACACAATCTCACAATCATAAACATGTCAAATTAAGGCCTAGTGGCAGACAATCCTATATAATAAAGAGCTAATATGCAAATGGTCATCATGCTGTAACGGCTCAGACACTCAACACTGGGGAGAGAGGAATGGGGACCAGCCAGGCACAAATGAGCTCACTAGAGAGGAATGGGGTCCAACCAGGCTGTGGCCCCGGAAGAGGGAAAAGCTGCATGCTCCACAGTCCTGGGCACCAGCAGCTGGGGCTGCATCCTGGGAGAGGGACAAGCCGCCCACCCCACAGTCCCAGGCACCTGCGACTGTGGCCCAGGCAAAGCCACCTGCCCATTGTCCCCTGCAGCTACGGCTGGCCTGCCCAGGCAAAGCCGGCCCGGGTCCTGGGTGCCTGTGGCCGGTCAGAGGGAGGGAAGCCTGGGTCCCAGGTGCCTGCGACTGGCTGGAGGAGGGAATCCTGGGTCCCAGTTGCAGGGCAAGGCAGAGGTGGTTAGGGGCAATCAGGCCTGCAGTGGAGCAGTTAGGGGCAATCAGGCCAGTAGGCGAGCAGTTAGGGGCACTCAGGCAGGCAGGCAAGCAGTTGGGAGCCAGTAGTCCCGAATTACAAGAGGCAGTCAGACATCTCCTGAGGGGTCCCAGATTGGAAAGGGTGCAGGCGGGGCTGAGGGATACCCCCTCTCCTGTGCACAAATTTTGTGCACCGGGCCTCTAGTTAGTTATATAATATAGGGCACACATGAAAAAGGATCTGCAGATTGTCTGGGCTGTACCACAGGCTATGTGGAGAGTACTTACCTGGTAAGTCTTACATAAATGATAACCTATAGCACCAATCACCTATCAATAGAGGTACCGATCTATGAATTAGGTTATTTATGGAGAAGATGACCTCAAAAGGAAGACACCATACAAAGCCCAGTTACCTGCTCTTCTTGAACTTGGCTCACGGGCCTCTTATGATCAGTGATCATATCATTTATTATTCAACCTGGGACACTTTTTTTTTTCTCTTTCTTTTTTTTAAGAGCAAGGGAAAGGGTGAGAGAGACAGAAACATCCATGATGAGGGAGAATCATTCATGGGCTATCTCCTGCATGCCCCTTACTGGGGATAGAGCCCACAAACCGGGCATGTGCCCTGACAGGGAATCAAAAACTGTGACCTCCTGGTTCATGGGGTGACCTCCTGGTTCATGGGTTGACACTCAAACACTGAGCCACAACGGTCGGGCTGGAACACTTTTGAGACTGAGGATATAATCAGTTTTCTGGGACAAGAGGCATAAATGGAACTGTTTTGGTCTCCCTAGCCATATGGAACTATTTAAGTTCCCATAACATGCCATGGGCTGTTATGTTCCAAGACTTGTGTATATCCTTTTCCTTCTTGCACCATCCTCTCCTACCTGGTATATTTAGAACACATTATATAGCCCACTGCTTTATGGATCCTTTCCCAAGACTCCTAGATGGGCTAGGGGTCTCCTTTCCATGTGTCTCCACTGTCCCTAGCACTGATGACATTCTAGCTCCCCACAAGACCAGTAACCTCTTGAGGATGGATATTATATTTTTTTAATCTTTGTATTCATGTTATACTCAACAAGTATGTATCTAATCAATTAGTTTGTGACTAGCTTGGAGAAGAGGTGGGTGTGAGAACTAACTTCAAGTGTCTAAAGGGTTGTCATCACAAAGAGGGCCTAGGCTACCTTATGTAGAACAAGAAGACTCATTGTAAGCCTTAAGAAGCTATATTTCAGCTCCATATTAAGAAGAACTTCCTAACCAACAAGACTATACAGAAAACAGGCAGCAGAGAGCTTTGTCACTAGAGCGGTCTTATTGACTAGTATACACTTGGTAAGAATTTGAGGCAAGGATGCAGGCATGTAGTGGGGTGAGTGGCCTGGATAACAACCTAAGACTCTGTGATTCATTCATTCATTCATTCAATGAGTATTTATTAGGCATCAGACATTACACCAGGTGCTCCATGAATTAGCACAAAACAGACACGCCCATGTAACCACCATGCAGAGCAAGGCCTTATGCTTGGTAGTGAATGAGACAGATGCAGCCTCTGACCTCTGGGAGCATACAGGCTTGCAGAAGAGATTCGTGTAATTGTAGGAATTATTGGGTATTAAAGAGAACGTGAGAGGGGAACTTGGGTGGGGGTTGGAAAAGAGACATTTAAGTTGAAAAGGCCTGACTGTAGGAAGCTTGTTTGGTTCCATGACCTTAGACCTTCTGGAAAGCTCAGGCTTCTTTTCTCTTATCTGATGCCTGCTCTTCCAGTTGGACAACCTGCTTAGACCAGTCTATACCTGCCAGCTCCAGAGCTGTGAGTCTTTCTCAGGTGACAGGTAACCAGGTACCTTTGACCATCCTAGGGGTGACCACATGGGGTCTTTAGTCACACCCCTTTCTTTCTTCCCCTCTTCTCTGCAAGACCATCAGAAGACGAGTCACACAGACTTTGGGACAATAGAAGGACAAGCAATGCCATGGTAGGTGTACTCAGGAGTTTGGCAGAGACTCAAACTCTCAGAGTGCCAACCCTTATCAAAGCACCCAACAATACTGGCCACAATTCAGAACTCCAGGCATGAAGTACAAAAGACAGCAGATGAACCAAGGGGCATGTGACCACAGGATTTCTTCCTTTACACTGATGGCAAATAGCACCAGGATAATACAGAGACCATTCAAGAAATGTTTGCTCAATATTGATAAACAATATATATATATACCTTGCATTGAACCTCCACGATGGGCCAGGCACTGTGCTAGATGATTACATATGCATTATCATATTTAATCCTCGAACAGCCAGCCCCTGCCTCTCTCCACCTTCATCTGCCACAAGGAGAGCAGAATTATTATTCCTATTTTACAGATGAGAAAACTGACACTTAGAAGTTATAATAACTTACCTAGGGTCATATATCTAAAGACTGGCAGGCCTGTGTGTCTTCAGAGCCTGTGCTCTGGCCTCTATTCTGGAACCTTTCATGGGATTAAATGAAATCGCAACAAAGCCAAGTGGTAAAAATTAGCTACCCTCTCTGAACACCAAAGGTAGGTGAGGAAGCCCTCAGCATTCAGCAGGAGAGGAATGTAAAACTTGAGTTCAAAGCTTAGGCAAAGTCAAAGGAAAAACAATTGAGGAAAAAACTTTGTATTACTCATATTATAAAAGGATAACCTAGTATATAATTCATATGCCCACATAAGAAGGACTAACAAGCAAATAGAAAAATGAACAAAAGATATGGACAGAGATCATAAGAAATATATACAAACAGCCGTTAAATATATGAGAAGATGTTCAACCTCACTCACTAAAGAAATGCAAATTAAAGCTAGACAAAGGTCACATTTATCTCCTGTAGACCTTGGAGGTTGAATCAATCACCTATGGCCAATGGTTTCACCCATCATCTATGTCATGAAGCCTCCATAAAAGCCCAGCAGGACGGGGTTTGGAGCGCCCCCAGGTGTATTTAACATGACAGCTATTAGGAGACGATAGTATTGGTGAATGCTCCCACGTGCTGGGCGAGGGGTGCCCCTCGGTGCCACAGGGACCAGCTCCTGCGCTCAGGACCTTTCTGGACCTTGCCCTGTGTACCTCCTCATCTGACTGTTCATCTGCATCTTTAATGATAGCCTTGATAATAACCTGGCAAACACAAGCAACTGTCTCCCTGAACCTTGTGAGCCATTCTAGCAAATTATCAGACCCAAGGAAGTGATCATGGGAACCCAGTTTATAACTGGTCAGTGAGAAGTACAGGTCAACAACCTGAACGTACAACTGGTGTATGAAATGGGGGCCGTCTAATGGGATTGGGTCCTTCACCCGAGGGGTCTAACGCTATCTCCAGGTAGTATCAGAATAGCGTTAAACTTGAAGAACACCCAGCTGGTGTCTGCTGAGATGGAGAATTGCTGGGTGTGGGAAAAACTCCTATATATTTGGTGTCAGAAGTGTTGAGAGTGGCGGAGAAAATGAGTTTTCTCCTGACAAAGCGTTAGATATTAGGCTGTATTTAAAACGACAGTTATTAAGAGACTGTAGCTTTAGTTGGATGGTAAACAAAGAGCATTGCGAAAGCAGAGAGTCCAGAAACAGGCCCATGGTTAGAGGGATGCCTGAATTTTGATAGGGATGATACTGCAGAGAAACAGGTTATGAACCATGTTTTTAATAATGGTATTGGATCAAAAGGATATTTTTATGAAGAATAATATTACTCTTGACCGCTGTCTTACACCGTACACTAAAATAATCAAACCCAGATTGATATCTAAATGTAAGAGGTAAAACAATAAGTCTTCTAGAAAATAATACAAGAGAGAACCTTGGGTGGGCAAAGATCTTTGAAACAGGCCACAAACACCACTAATCTTTAAGGATGAGATTAATAAGTGGGGCTATGTAGAAGTTAGGAATTTCTCTCTGTGGTAGACAGCTAGATATGAGCAGAGCAAGGGCAATGGGCCAGGTATGGACCAGGGCGCCTAGAAAATGTCAAAACTGGGAAAAGAAGGGTCTCGCCCCCAGGGTAACCTTTCCTCCCTAGCATATCCCTTAGTCATGTGAGTTAGACCTCCTGACCTTTCATATGGCTGGTCATGCTGTTGGGACCCTTCCCTGACTGATTTCCTTCCTGGCTTGTTGCTAGTCATGTGGGTTAGACGCCCTAAGCTGGACGAACAAGAGGATGAGAGAATAGCCCTTAAGCATTAAGCCCCAGGACAATGACATTCTGACCAGCATCATATACATCAAGGCCTCTGTTGTGTTTCAGCTCCAGGCTCAGAAAAGCAGCAAAACCAGACAAGCAACCATGGCTGACATCAGGACCAGCTGCATTGACTAATGACCCCCTGCCCTGGTACTGACCAATCAGTAGAGACCACAACCCTAGAAGGACACACCTGGAAAGCTGATGAATATTCTAATGGATTCTGCCCTGAGACCTCCAGATGAACTCCCTCATGACTGAGGACCAGCGTGGCTCTCTCTAGGGAGCACACCAGCGCCTTTCCCCAGCCTCTTCCCCAAGGTGCATTTTCTTGGCCTCTCTCTTTCTCCTAAGCCCATTTCTTCTACCACTCACTTCTTTTTACCTGTGTGACTTTCTAAATAAACTTTATAGTTTGAGTCTTGGCTCTGAATTCTTTCTTAACCAGAACTCAAGTACTGAGGTTGCTGAACCGAGGGCCGGTCTGACCCCACCCGTCTAACATTTGGTGCTGTTCTTAGGCTCTCAACATCATCTCCATCAAAAGACTACATTTGGAGACAGAAGAGCAAGCCCCAGAGGGGAGAATACTAGTATATTAGCAACACATACCACTAAGGATTTCTCCGATCGCCAGTCCCCTCATGTGTAGGGTTAAATGAGACAATAGAGCACAGTGCCTGGCGAGCAGGGCTCCATAAAATTTTATATTGCTCCTCTTATAACCGAGGCAGCAGGCAGGAGGACTGTACTGCAAACCATTTCCAGGCAGACAGAATCTTGCTCCTGTTTTTGACACGCCACGAAGAAAGATGTCAGAAGGTTTTCCTCAACAATCCTCACAAACCAGTGTTGAGGGCAGTCCCTAAAGTATCCCCTTTGTCCTTCCAGCTGCAATCACATGCAGGTCGGGGTCCAGTTCTAAATAATACCATCGAAGGTTTAGGAGGTGCAACGGGAAGGGTGAGATTGGCTTTTACTCTCAGCTGTGTCAGCTCGCCGTGGGGGCTCCCCAAGTGAGTGCAAAGCCACAGGGAGGGGCTGGTCAGGAGGGAAGAAAGCCCTCTCTGCTTTCAGACATGTCATTCATCATAACTGTCAGCAGGAGGCCCAGAGCATAGAAGAGGGGCTTTCAGGGTGGGTTCAAAGGCTCACCTCCTTCCTGCTGAGGCAGCCCAGGTAAAGCCAGAGCTTAAATGGGGAACGTTCTGACCTGTGTGGATGGAGAAGCCTTTAGGGCAAGGCCAAGATCAGAGGCCACTCCCCGATGTGGTATGAATCCCCACCCCTCAGCAGAAGGACTTGGGTTTGCCTCTGGCTGTCCTTCCTTTTATTCCCCTCCAGCAACCAGCAGCCACTGAAGGAGGAAGACAGCGAGTCTAGAAGCATCCCGGCTGCTAACATGAGGCCAGGGGGAGTGAGGATAAAGACCCTGGAGTAGGCCCTCCCCCATCAGTTTTAAGGGCCAGAGGCTTCACCGCTAGGACAGCATCAAGCACTTTGTGCAGACCTTTCTGTGATTTACGAACCTGCTTGCACCCTCGCAGCCTCATCTCACCACAGCCCTGTGGACTGAGCACTGTCCTTACCCCCAGTTTACAGCTGTCCACGCTGAGCTCAGAGAACTGCTTACTTCCCCAAAGCAGCCTCAGGCTACACACCTATCCCCCCTTATAGTCCTGCCTCCCTCAACATACCAACCATAAAGATACCATGAATTACCATTTGTTAGCATCTCTTATGTGCCAAGCATATAGGTGCATCACTCCCATTACCTCATTTGTCCAGAAGGACCCCAGAACTAGGGGAGAGTACCCCATTTTAAAGGCCCAGAGAAGGTAATAACAATAAGAGAGCCGACGTGGTGCCAGGCACTGTTCTAAACACTCTAAGGTACAATCAATCACTCAATCTTCCCAACCATCCTGTGAGAATAAGCGGAAGTATCGCCTGCATTTCAGAGATACAGAAATTGAGGCTCAGAGATGTCAAGTCCATTGGCTGAGGCCACACAGCTAGGAAAGAACAGAACTGGGATTTGAACCAAGCATTCTTACCACTGACCCGCGTCTGGGAGTACAGGCCACTTACCCAAGTGACACATCTAGTCAGAATTTATTTGAGACCTGCCCCACTGAACACCCAGGATCTTTCACCCAGCGATTCCACCTCAGAGGGGTTAGACGCAGTGGTTCTCAACCTTCTGGCCCTTTAAATGCAGTTCCTCATGTTGTGACCCAACCCTAAAATTATGTTCGTTGCTACTTCATAACTGTAATGTTGCTCCTGTTATGAATCGTCATGTAAATATCTGATATGCAGGATGGTCTTAGGCGACCCCTGTGAAAGGGTCGTTCGACCGCCAAAGGGGTCGCGACCCACAGGCTGAGAACCGCTGGGTTAGAGGGATACTCTGGGTCAAGTCTCTCCATCTAAGGGACAGCTTTCCGCTCACCAATCCCTAGAAACGGGATGCAGAGAGGCAGAGCCCTCCACGGTGGCATCGGGCCGGTCAGACTGACAAAGCTGGGACCCAGTCTGACCGACTGTCTTTGCCAGTTCCTCCCTCTCTGCCTGCTGGGCGCTGGCTGAAACCGGCCCCTGCCTCGCACTCTCTTTTTTGGTCCCCATTGAAAGCACTGAATGGGAGGTGGAGAGGGAGCTTGGAGGGAGAATGGGTCTTCAGTGGGTAGGAGGAGCTAGCTGGGTGGGGGTGAGGAGAGGGGTCCTGGGGAGTGGTTCTGGAGTTGTGGGGAAAGGGTAACCTAGCAACCACTGGCTTATGCAGTCACAAAGCAGGCAGTCTTGTCAACAGAACCCCAAGCCTTCCCTTTGTCCTCTTGCTCCCTCCTGTTGGGGCACAGGGGCTTCTCTCCCTCATGCTATAGTGAGTGTTTGCCTTGGTGAGTCCAGGGATCTTTCCAGGGGAGGAAATGGACATGAGCGGTCTGGGGCCCAGGGGAGGGCCCAGAGGGGCTGAGATGGGGAAAGGAAGTTCTGACCTAGGTTTGAAGTGAGCGTTCAGACTCCTTGTGCCTGGCTGGCTGGGGGCCCGGCGGGGAGGGACGTGGCGGGGAAAAGACAGGTGGGACCTCTTTACAGCAGCTGGGGGGTGTGACCCTTTAGGATCTTATAAAACCAGTTTAATGGATCACGCCTAACACTTACAAGAAGCAAACAAGTAGGATGAAACTATCAGTGAGCATCCTATGTAGCAGGGTAAGGATTGCTTTGGTTTCACATACACACAAGCATGTGCACATGTATGTGAATGGAGGCATGATGTAAAAATTAAGTTTCCTTGCCATGGTCACAGTCAGGAGCATTTGAAAGTTTCTGTTTTAACGACTACCTTTGCCTGTTGGCGGGTGTGTTGGGGGTTTCCAAATGCCCTGTTCTCCAGCCTGCAGCCTCTAAGTGCTCTGGAGTGCAGCCCCCATGCCCCCCATCCCCCGCCCCCATGTCCAAATGTCCAAAACTTCCTTCAGAGGAAGCTCTGCCAACTGTCTTTCTTTTTCTGTTGTTGTTCTGGGTTATTTTGTGTTTCGTGTGTTTTTTGTTTTGTTTTTATTTGTTTTGTTTCTGTGGGGTGTGGTGGTGTTGTTGTTTAATAGTTTTGTTGATTTCAGAGAGAGGAAGGAAAAGGGAGAGAGAGATAGAAACACCAATGATGAGATTCATTGCTAGGCTGCCTCCTGCACGCCCTCTATTGGGGTGTCAGCCTGCAACCTGGGCATGTGCCCTGACCAGGAGTCAAACTGTGACCTCCCGGTTCACAGGTCGATGCTCAACCAGAATCACACTGGCCTGGCTGTTTGTTTTTCTGTAGAGAAAAGATCAGGAGTTTTTGAGTCAGGTTGTCTGGTTTCTTGCCACCTGACCTCAAAGTCTCTTCCCTTCCCTGATCTCAGGCAATACTACATCCTCCTCCATCTGAACTTGATGAAAGGCTGGCCCTTGAGGGGTCTCTGGGGTCCCTTGCAGGTTCTGTAATTATGGGGGTTAATTCTCAAAATGCACTAACTCTAATCCTGACACCTGAACCCCCCAACATTTTGGGTATATGAATATGTGTATACATTTGGGTCCATAGATTTAGATCAATTACCATTCTTGGCTTTGACACCTATCATCTTTCATCCACATCAATTAGTTTATTTAATAATATAATGGACACTCGTAAGTGTACCTCCCAAACCAATAACGAGAATATCATCACTAGCACATCTTATGTGCTCTTCTCCCAACTCTCCCCTCCCCACCTGCTCTCAGAAATAGCCACTAGCTGAATTTTGTGTTTACCATTTCCTTGCTTGTCTTTTCTTGTTTCATCACATATTTATGATACTTTTACTTGCTTCTGAATTTTATTTTTTATAAGGATCTCAGGCCATATGGTCTTTTGCCATTTGCTTTCCTCATCTTAGCGTTATAGTTGCAAGACTCATCTATGTAGCAGTGGTTCATCCATTTCAATTACAATGTAATGCTCATTGTCAGAATGTACCACAGCTTACTGATGCACTCTTCTGCCATTGGACATTTGGATTGTCCCCAGTTTTTACCAATCTGAACCATGTTAGTTTGACTATACTTACATATAGCCCCCGTTATACATCTGCAAGAGTTGCTGTTGGGTATATACCTGGAAGAGGAATTGCTGGATGATATAGCATGCAAACATTCAATTTCGCAAGATATTGCCAATGCTTTTCTCCCAAAGTGTCTGTTCCAGTTGATTTCCCACTGCCAGTCTATAAGATGTTCTGATACATATTCAACATGGATCTTTGTTCTGTTAGAACCCGTACAATGGCTGCGGAGGTGAAGACCCAACCCACTGAACCACCCCGGGCGAGGTGAGGCCCCCAATGCCTACCCTGCTGACCAAGGAGGTGGTAGGGACAAAGGGGGCCTCAGGGGAACTCAACAGACTGGGAGTCCAAGAAAGGCAGTCCTTCCTCCCCTCCCACTGCCATCAACTAGGCCCTGATTGGCTTCTCAGGCCTGAGGTACCACAGGTCGCAGGCGGGCACCCTCTCTGGATGGGGAGAGGATGTGATGGCAGGGGCCAGGGGCACTGAGCACAGAAATTCCAGGGATTTTCAGGTGGTGACTTCCTGTTAGTTGGGGTTTGGGGAGGCCAGCTAACTATGACTTTCAGAGAAGGTTTGCTTTATTTCTTTAAGTCCCAGATCTCTTAGAGGCGGCCGGAGGATGGAACGGGAAACTCAGGGGCCTGGTCAGCAAATTCCTCAGAGGGTCCAGAACAGCTTGCTTAGCATATCCAGAGTCCATCTGTACCAGAGAGGGACTCCCTCCAGCCAGGGTCACCGGGAGAAGGGAAAGCCAGGCACCAAGGACCAGCCCATCGTTGGATCCTTGCTGGACCGACTTCGACATCATCCTCCAGGGGCAAAAGCACAGCATCCTTGAGAGGGAAGGGGTGCAGGGTGGAGAACAGAGAACCTGAGACAGCTTGTCTCCAGTGAAGCGAAGCAAGAGCTTGAAGCTTCCCTGCAGCGTCGCAGCTCTGAGAGCCGCAGCGTCAGCTGGGCGTCTCCTGGGAGTGCCCCAGGGGGCAAGGACTTGCTGGTGTAATCTGGCCTTGGGGACAGCTTTGGCCCGCATGCTGTGTCTGGGCCAAAACTGCCCCGATGGCATGGGGGAGGGTGACAGCCTGTAGCTGGCTTCTCTTGGGCAGCCAACAGTTTGGCTTGGGGAGAGGCCCTTGCTGGGGCCAGCCCTCTGGCTCTGGAGGTGTATATAATGTGTCTTTGCTCCAATCCAGGCATTTGGATGGCTGGTGGGTCTATAGCTTCTCTTTCTGGCTGTAGAGATGGTCTGTGAAAGAAAGCTGGGGTCCCGGGGAATTCTACCTGAGTTTTCTCAGATGGATTCCAGCTCCCTACTAAGGCCCCTGAGGAAGACAGAAGCCTTCCCGGGACTGGATTGTCCCGATCGGGAGGAGACCCTGGGGGAGGCCCAACTTGGAGGCCGGCGGGTGGCAGAGAAACCCTGGAAACCACATTTCAGAGTATCTCAGGAATGGACTCTGAAAAGCCCCACGCTGGGGCAGGCACTGCTGCCAGGAGGCCTCATTAGCTTCTCCTTGACCTTCTTCTTCAGTCCAAAGGCTGAGCCAAAGGCTGAGAAGTCAGAGCACAAGCCAAGAAGCCACGGGGTCGAAGGGCCCCAGAAAGAACCTGTGGTCCCAGGGATCGTGGATTTCAAGGTGGTCCGAGAGGAACTGAGGAATCCCAAGCCCGAATCCCCTAACACCTACCACTTCGGCCGCCTCAGCCACAACTCCTTCTTCTCCCGGCATCACCCCCACCCCCATCGTGTGACCCACATCAAAGGTAGGGCTGGGGTCGGCCAGGGCCTGGTGGGCAGTGGAGGAGGGGTGCTCTTAAAACCTGGAAAGGGAGGACCCAGCCTCTATTTCTAGGGTGAGGCCCAGAGAGGAAGGGGACTTAGCCAGGCTACTTGCAAGCACTTGACCAAGCCAAGAGTTGCCTTGGGGGGCAGGCTCCAGGGGCAGACTACATGTCCCCACAGGGTTTCCCTTGCTGCGGGTCCTCCCGCCTCACAAACCAGAGAAAGGGATGAATGTTTTGCCTCTGAGCTGCACTCGGCTCACAAACACAGGCCATTTCATCCTCAGGTATCTACTGAGTGTGAACTGTGCCCGAGTCAGGCACTTTTTTGGACCCTGGGAATATGACAATGACCAAGACAGGGAGCTGACTCTCTGGTGGGGAAGAATAGGAAATAGATGAGGTGTCAGAGCGTGGGAAGTGCCAAGGCTACAGAGGGAAGACATGACCAAGAAACATGACTTTTAAGCAAAGAACTAAAAGAAGAGAGAGCATGAATCAATCATGTGGATGTGGGGGGATGGAGGGAGGACCAAGGGAACAGCAAGTACAAAGGCCCAGCAGCAAGGAGGCCCATGTGGCTGGAGCCAAGTAAGGAGAGAAGGGAGATGCAGCAGAGAGGCAGTGAGGGCCCAGGCCACTGCAGTCGTCACTAAGCCATCTAACTGAGTCGGCTGAGAACCACCGAGAAGCTGAGAGCAAACACGTGTCAGGCGTGATCTACCGGCCTCTGTGGGGATGGTGGCTTGGACCAGGGAGGTAGAGGTGGAGGAGTTAGTGGTCCGGCTCCAGAGATATGCAGAAGGTAAAGCCAACAGGATTTGCTGATTGATTAGAAATAGTGTGAGAGGAAGAGGGGGATCAATGTTGACTCCTGGGTTTTTGGCTTGAGGAACTGGAAAACTGGGGCGAAAAGACTTCAGAGGGGACCAGTGGAGGAGAGGAGACGAGTCAAGAGTTTGGTCTAGGACGGAGAGATGCAAAATGCGAGATCCTTTTAGACATCCAGGTGGAGGCACGGGGGGGGGGGGGGGTTGGGAATTGGGTCTGGAGTTCAGGGGAGAAACAAACAGGAGAGCAATTCAGGTACGGATGGTGTTTGAAGCGGCGCCTTGATGGCTCATCCAGGAGACTGTGTAGATACAAGCGATGAGAACCTGGGGACGGGGTCCCAGGGACCCCAAGGCTAAGAGGCTGTGAGGAGGAGTTCGCAGCAGAGGGAATGAGGAGTGGCTGGTGAGCCAGGATGAGCCAGGACGGTGAGGGGTCCAAAAGGAAATTGTTTGGGGAAGGAGGCAGTGAGCAACCATTCTTCCCCATTCAGGCTGGTTCTCAGAGCGTAACTGTCCAGTAGTAACAGTATCACACAGACCTTAGGCCGAAGGGTCCTCCTGTGTAAACCGCCTGCCACTGCCTCCAGGCTACCCGGCACTCGTCCCCGCACAAGCTGACAGATGGCGAGATGTTTCATCCAGGGAGTTTAGCTAAATCTCACTCCCCGTGGTTTGAGCCCAGGTCCCTCTCCACACCCAGGGGTCCCTCTTGAGGCTGCTTACCTCTCTCTGCTCACACCTGCAGTCATTGCTGTCATCGAAAGCCCACAGGACCTCAGGATGAGGGTGGCAGGAAGCCCAACTTGCTGCGTGACCCTGAGCGCATCCCTTCGCTGTCCATTCTAAGTGCCCCGGGGGTAACGTCTAGGTGGCTGCAGAGTCTCTCCGTGCTCTAACGATCCACGGGCTCTGGTTACTGGAAGTGCTCTACCTGCCCAGCCTCCTGGAGCTACTGGGGTCCACGCACCCACCCCTTCCCGCGGCCTCTGTCCCTTCACAGATCTCACCGGGAAGCCCGTCTGTGTCGTCAAGGACAGGTTCTCTCTGACCTCCTTGCCTCAAACTGCGCTCTTCTCCCCCTCTCTGATGGGGATGCCTGCCCTCTTTGTCCCCATTGGAGACCCACACTCCAATCGGGATCCCCGGCTTAAGCCAGGTGGGTGCTGGGGCCACAGACCTCTACCTTGGGGCTACACCCCTCCCCAAGGGCTGCCCCGCTTGGGTGGGTGCCTGAGAAGGAAGTGGGATCTGGTCAGGTACCCCGTTTTCCCCCCTCATTTCCTCCAGCTTTGGCATCTGCATTATTCGCCAACCCCAAGATCTCAGCAATGTGCCCCTGCTTGGATTTGAGGTGTTTGAGGAGTAACCACAGCAGAGGACAAGCAGATTTGGGCCAGTCGTGTGACTTCAGGCCGGAGAGGAATGATACTGGAAATTATTAGTACTTGTACTCAGGCACCAGCCATCAGAACAGGCAGCCATACACAGCACCACGGCTCGCTCTGAGGCCTCTGCTCCGCGGGCTGTGGGCTGTGCCCTTTCTGTTAGGGGTGCGGGGCAGGGGCTGGGACAGCCTGCAGGGCAGAGGTTTGTTTGGAAGGCTTGCTTGGTGCTCTATACCGCCCTCTCCAGGAGCAGTTCCATATTTTAGTAACTGGCACTGCATAGCAACTGAATCTCAATCTTGGCTTCAGTTTCCTAAAAGAGGCAAAGCTAGATTAAACCACTTGCATTTTGGCACAAATAACCAAATACGGTCCAGTGTCTCCCATAAAATCATAGGCTAGGACATTCAGGGCCCCCTCCACACCCACCCTCCCACCCACCAATGGTGTGATGCCTAATCCTTCCCGGAGGGCACCATCTCCCCTCCCCTTTAAGATGCAGATGGAAGGCTGGGAGGAAAGGAGGCTCTTCCACCCACAGCATCCCCAACACCTGGTGCCACGGGGAGGGCGAGGAGGAGGGGCCCAGACAGCAGTTGCCAGGATCTTGTCCCCTCCCCGCAGAGGCCTGGAAGAAGGAGTTGAAGGAACTGGCTTCCCAGGTGGTCGTCTTCAGCAAGGAGACTGAGCCGAAGAACAAAGAGGTGGGTGCAGAGCAAAGGAGCTACCTGGGAAGAGATGAAATGGAACCATCTCTTTGTACGAAAATCGTTCCCAAGTCTGACCGCACTGACCAGCCGGAGAGCAAGTGCTCATTGAGATGCTGCTGTCCGCACTGAGGAGGAGGAGGAGCCAACAAGTACCAACCCAAGGGCCGGCCGCAGTGAGGGCTCCACGGATCAGAGAACATACCCAAGAGGAGAAATCCAAGAAGGGTTCTCAGTCCAGAGGTGGACAGGGGAGGCATCCTAGGGGAGGCACGCAGCTCAGAAGCCAGGAACAAGGACCCCTCTAGAGAGCGAGGAGCTAAGTGCAGGGCCTAGTGGGCAGCGGCGGAGGAGAAGGTGGGAAGGGGCCGAACTTAGTGTAAGTGTCTAATCTCATAAGGAATGGAGAGTCACTGACGGTTTTCAGACAGTATTGGGGTGGCCTCGTGGGAACTATTTGCTGACCAGTAAAGACAAGTGGGGGGCAGCTTGAAGGTCGTAGGAATTGGTCCTAGGACAGGCCTGGCCCTTTGTGAATGAGTCTCATTCCGCGCTTGTGCTGGGCAGCAGAATTCTCATCCCTGCTCTGCAGCTACGTCACTGCAGCTCTTGGGGCAGCGGTCTGGGCCTCAGGTTTCTCTTCTTTAAAAGGGGAAGCAGGATGCTGCCAGTCTTAATTGAAGTTGCAGGGTCTAGAGGCCCCAGGCCTTGTGCCCATTGGCCTGGCTTAGGAGGGTTTCCCGGGGCTAAGAGAGAATGCCAAGCTGTGTGAGACAGACCTGGGGGCAACTGAGCTAGGAATTAAGGTAGGTGTGTGTGTGTTGGGGGGCGGGGGGCGGTGAGGGGCTTGGCATAGAATACTGTTTTCAAATCTCTGATGAGCTTGGGGGAGGGATAGCAAGGAGGACTTGCCCAGGACCATGGTGAGTGAAGAGGGGATGGGGGTGTAGGTAGGAGGCCAGCATTCAATGAAGTTCCAGGAGGAAGAGCTTTGGCTGTATGGAAGGGCCCCCTGCTGGGGAAAGGGGTCTAGGACAGTGTGGGGCTGGCCTGGTCCACATCCTGGGTCCCTGCAATGCTGTGATGCTGAGGTTCCAGGAGAGGAGGTGATGGGCGCCCTGGAGATGTGAGCCAGCTTCCTTCTCTTCTCTTCTCTTCTCTTCTCTTCTCTTCTCTTCTCTTCTCTTCTCTTCTCTTCTCTTCTCTTCTCTTCTCTTCTCCTCTCCTCTCCTCTCCTCTCCTCTCCTCTCCTCTCCTCTCCTCTCCTCTTCTCTTCCCTCTGTCTCCTATCTATCTATCTATCTATCTATCTATCTATCTATCTATCATCTATTCTCTCTCTCTCCCCTCCCCCCTTCACCTCCCGAGTCTCTGACCACTTTTCTTCCAGGAGGGGGTGCCTCAGCGGGAGCAGGGTGCCAAGTACTCTGCAGAGACTGGGAGGCTCATCCCTGCTTCCATCCGAGCCCTTAGCAGCCGCCACTCCCACCAGGGCCAAGGGAACCACCCTTCAAGCAGAGATGGCATCCAGGCCTTCGTCCTGCAGGATCAGGAGCTGCTGGTGAGACCCTGGGAAGGCGAGGGGCTGGGCAGGCCGTGGCCTGGGCAGGCCGGGGGATGGGGCCTCAGAGCAGCCCTATCTGAGGGCAGAGAACAGGGCGGTATACCCCCAGGCTTCCAGATCCCGGCTAGGACTCTCACAAGCTGCTGGAAAGTGGGGCCTCTCCCGGGGATACTTGCACCTGAGACCGTAAGATTCAGAAACCACAGCCCTGGGAGTCAGGGGCCTGGATTCTAATCCCTCAGGCTTCCAGGTTTCTGTGTAAGCCCTTTCCTCTTTGTTAAGTCCTTTCCCCTCAAGGGGCCTTGGTTCCATGATCCAGTCAGACTGGGAGCATAAACATGTCACCACTGAAGTCTGTTCCAGCTTTGGCACTGGCGAGTTCCTGAAGGGAGCTGCAGTGGTAGGATGAGATGCATGGAGCGGAAGGTCCCACCTAGTGTGTCCTCAGACTGCACCCCGGGGTGGGTACCCTGCAGCCTGCAAGGCCGGTGCCAGCCTCGTCTCCCCTGAGAGGATCTGCTCTGTGCTGGGACAAGGCACGAAGCCCCCACCTCCACATTCGAGTTTCCCATCAAGGTCTGAGACGAGGCCACGATGGTTCCAGGGGGTTAAGGCATTGAAAGTCTCTGTTAAGCCCTAGCTGGTTTGGTTCAGTGGATAGAGAATAGGCCTGCGGACCGAAGGGTCCCGGGTTCAGTTCCAGTCAAGGGCATGTACCTCGGTTGCAGGCTCCTCCTCAACCCAGGCCCTGGTAGGGGCTCATGCAGGAGGCAACCAATCGATGTGTTTCTCATTGATGTTTCTCTCTGTCTTTCCCTCTCTCTTCCACTCTCTCTAAAAACCAATGGAAAAAATATCCTCGGGTGAGGATTAAAAAAAGAAAGTAAGTCCCTGTTAAAATGCACACACGTTCTCCAGGAAAGGCCAGACAATGAGCCAGCTTCTTGACACCATTCCTGTGACCAGTGCTTTCAAAACAGTCCAGTGAGGTGAACAGAGCAGACAGGGCCCGGGATCCCCCATTCCACAGATGGGGAGGCTGAGGCCCTTCCAGGTGCCACTCGGTGGCCCAGGTCCCCAGAGAGCGAGCAGCGTAGCTGGGACTAGAACACAGTACTTTCTCCACCGTAGGGCGGCCTCACCTTGCCTGGAAGTAGGTTCTCGGGTTCCTTGGGGAGGGTGCAAAGGGAAGGTAAGTTGGAAGTGGTGAATTGAGAAGGACCCTGGGGCAGAGTGGGGCTGGGGTCACCGTATGGGGTGGGGGCCTGGGGGCAAGGGTGGACACCCTAGCAGGCACAGGCCTGGGGAGAGGTGAGCCCACGTTCCCCTCTGACCACCACTGGTTCAGGTGGGCTCTCCTGAAAGAGGGAACCCCACTTTCCTAGGACGCCAGGTGCTCCACCCCCCATCGCAGCCTCAACCTCCAGCCAGCCGTAGCCCCAGCGGCCACCAGCACCCCTGCCTAGAGAGCCCCCGTAGCGCATTCGAGAGAGAGCTGGATCTTTTCCACACGATCCTTGCCTGGAGAGCGCAGAGGAAGAAGGGCCCTGACGCAGCAAAGGTGGCCGCGGCTGAGGACGGGGCTGCGAGCAAAGCGGGGAAGGAGCTCCAAACGGTGCAGTTTGCAGAGCCCGCCGGCCCCAGCCCTCGGGCCGCCCACTGGGAGCAGCCCGCCTCTTTGCTAGCGTCTCCAGACTCTGAATTTGGGAACTTCAGGGTGGGGAGGCTCGTGGGGACCCTGAAATCCCCCCACCAAGGACTCGGGCATTTGGGACTCGGTGCGTCTCTGAGGAGCTGAGTGTGCAGCTCTGACTTGGCCTTCCCAGGGAGGGACTCCGGGGTACAACCCCCCACGCAGGGCTCGGAGATGAGGGCCCACAGCTCTGACTCCGAGGGTTAGTGCTGCCTCAGTCTCCCTGCTGGGTGGCCCCTCTCGCATAGCTCAGCCTCCTTACCTGCTCAGTGAGGAGGCGGAGAGCCTTCCTCCAGGGCCCTTGGGAGAGCAAGCCCTCTGTAGCCAGCGAATCCCACGCAGAGTGGGGGGGAGGGGGGGGCGGGCGGGGCCAGGACCATTGCGAGGACCAGTTCAGCCAAGCACGTGGCCCTGGGAGCCCACTTCAGGGCAGGCACCCGTGCTGCTGGCTGGAAGGTGCCGTCCACACACTGACCCAGGCCTGTCCTCCTGCCCACAGATCTTGGAGCTCCTTTGTCAGATCCTGCAAACAGATTCGTTGAGTGCTATCCAGTTCTGGCTCCTCTATGCTCCTCCCAAGGGTGAGGCACAGCCCCAGGCCCAGGGCCGCCGCTGAGTGGAGGCTGCTGAGGGCCCGGCCCTCTGCTTCTGCAGGACTCAGAGGTCGCTCGGCGCCCACCCTGCCTTCCGCCAGAGCCTTTCTCCTTTCTGGGGCCGAGCTAACTTTTCCCAGCGGGGCTCCCTCCGCCCACTCCTCAGCAGGGTTCCATGACCCTGCTCCTCACAGGGGACCCCTCCCCCACGCTGACTGCACCCAGGAGGGAGAGTCCAAAGCCCAGACTGAGCAGACAGAGCCCCCTTCACCCACCACTGTGGGAAATGCACACACACACACACACACACATGCAGATACACGCACATAAGAACACACATGGACATAAGAATGGACATGTATGTATGCACTGGGACAGGGAGGAGAGGGTATGTCTAAAAGGGAGGGTGAGGAGTGATGAGAGCCAGAGATTGGAGGCAGCTTCCTGATGGGTAGAGTAAGGGGAGGAGAGGGCCAGGTCCCCTATAGGGTTCCCAGAGTGGGCCAAGGGGTGTTGTGGGCAGGTGGGCCAAGGCCACGGTACACACGAGGGAGGTTGGAGGGGCTGGGCACGCAGCACACACAGGGTCCAGGGAGAAGCAGGACCTGCCCATGGGGCCCTGTGGGCAGAATATGAGATGGTTGAGAAGCTGCCTTGGGCCGGGGTGGGCAGAAGAGCCGGAGGCCCTGCTCCCTGCAGGTCCCATCTGGCGACAGGATGGGGGCTGGGTCATGCCCCTGAGGACCCTGCTCCCTGTGCTTACAGAAAAAGCGCTGGCGCTGGGGCTCCTGCAGACGGCAGTGGCTCAGCTCCTTCCCCAGGGTCTGGTCTCCATCCCAACCGAAAAACTTCTAAACCAGCTCCAGGATGTCCAAGAACCATCTCAGGAGAGGCAACAGCCAACCTACAGGTGGGCTTCACCCCGCACCTGTCCCTCTGTGCCCAGAACTGCTCCCTCATGGTCAGCACCTGTCCTTCCAGGTGAGGCTAGTGGGGTGCGGGGAAGGGAGCCTGGCACTGGCCGGAGCCGGCTGACAGCCTGTCCTGGAGGAAGAGGTCAGCCCCCGCCACGGGACCCTCCAGTCCCTTTGGCTGCTCAGAGGCCCACTCTGCCAGACCAGACTCAGCCGCCAGCCGTAGGGTGCCTGAGGGGGTGACCTGTGTCAGCTGCAGCCAGACAGGGCTGGCGGAGCCCAGCTAGCCCCCCAGGAGCTCTTTGGGAGGACACGGTAGAGAAGGGATGCTAACACAGGCCGGCGGCAGTGCCTTTATGTCGGTATTAAGCACCCTGGGTGGCTGGAGAGAAAGAGATTAATTCCAAGGTGGGGAAAGGGAGGGTAAAGAAAGGCCTCACAAAGCAGGTGCGTAGGACCTGACACGTCAGCACTGGAACCTGCAGGATTGAGCACCCATTCTATCTCCCCGACGTCGCTGGTGCTCTGCACAACCACCCATGGAGGCCCTGTGACCTCCAGAGGAAACTGAGGCTCAGAAAGAATTGAATGACCCATAGACACCTGGCCGGTCGGCAGAAGAGCTGGGACCAGGCTTGGGCTCGCCGACCTGATATGCCCAGCAGTGCTCAGATCCACAGAAGTGTGTGTTACAAGTGAAAATTCCTAGAGAGTCTGACACACAGGTGGGGTGGGAGGGGAGTGAGGGCACACAGGGGCTGTGTGTGTGTGTAACATCATCCAAGCACTCCTGATAGAACTTGGAGAGCACTGCTGGCTGAAGAGGATTTGAACAGGCCAAGGAGAGGGTAGGAAGTGTCCGGAATGGAAGTGATGTGCACACTTTCGGGGAGGCTGAGTTCTGGGGTGGTTGGAGCGTGGCGGGCTTGTGCTCGCTTAGGTCTGTTACAGGTGTGGGTGCTCGCTTTGGCCCTGCACGTGGTTTCTTTTCTGCTCGGGGGGCGGGGGAGGCCCAGGAGAAAGGCAGGCTTCACTGTGACCTTGGTCAAGACACCTCCCATCTCTGAACCTGTTTTACCCCTCAAAAGCCCCTCTCCCAGAGCGTAGGTGCGTAAAAAGGCTTGCTGAAGTGTAAAGTCGATACAAGATAATACGAGAGCATTATTCATGCTTGTAAACACTTCATTAGGGAAGCAGGCTCTCGTCTCCTCCATTCCCAGGGGAAGGCTTCCTGTCTGTGAGGCCAAGAAGGGGCCGGGGGGTGGGGTGGGGGGCTGTAGTGACCTTCCTCACAGCTCCCGGGGCAGGAGGGCCTTGGCTCCCTGTGGCACTGCAGGCGATGGAGTCACAGTTGTCAGGGTCTGGCTTGGGTAGTGCTTGCTGGTTCTCAGGGCGGATTGGCTGCTCCTCTTCCGGGAGCACCTTCCTCACCTCCTCGCCCACCTGCTGCTCTGCTATGGTGCGGTCCATCCTGACCGTCCCGGACCTCCTTTCCTTTGTGTTGGTTATAGCCAATCCCCAAAGAAGTCAAAGACACCGCCTCTTCCCAAAAGCGAAAAACCAGGTAAGATTCCGTGCGGCAGATCCCTGCAGGCTCACCGAGGCACACCCTCGCTGGATTCCTTGGGGGATGTAAGGCTCCTGGGAGATAGGTCTCTGCCCAAGGAAGCTGCTCATTTCATCCATCCATTCATTCAACAGAAACTCATTTAGTGCCTATGTGCCAGGCTCTAGGGATCACTGGGAATCTTGGGGGCAGGGGTGGGGGGTTGGGGGAGATGAGGGAGGAGGCTGTGACAGTCACTCTGGTGCCTGAGACCAAGGCAGGGGAGGAGAGCGGGGGTGGGAGGGGAGAAAAGGCAGGTATCTCCATGTACTATATTCTCCCCCACTAGCCTGCAAAGGGTCCTGAGTGGCTGGCAGGGGGGTGGGGGTCTGCATAGAGTAGGCACTTCATTGATATTTGTTACCTGGATGTAGTGAGGCTCTGAGCTCCTCGTCGCCGCAGAGCCCAGAGCAGAAGCTGGGTTGACTGGCCCTCTTGCATCTCCCTCTGCTCTCGCACATCTGCCCGGGGCTTGGTGGGGAGAGGGGCCCCCCAAGTTTCCTGGGCAGCTCCCAGGTAGGGCCTGGTCCCTCCCCTCCTCTCCGCCGGCTGTGTCTCCCCTTCGCTGTGTCTCCCCTTCTCGCAGAGTACATCGGAAAAGCACAGGTTCTCCAGGTGCATCCCAGCCAGAGCACAGAAGAGAAAGTGGCAGAGCCGAAGACGGAGTGCTGAGGAGCGGGCGCCGCCTCACCCACCTGGCTCCAGAGCCGCCTCACCCACCTGGCTCCAGAGCCAGCTTTGCCCACCCTGCTCCAGAGCCAGCCCTGCGCTCCAGCTCGTGCCTGCCTCAGCTGCCTCAACAGCGATACGTCCTTTCCTTTCACGTAGAGCCCATTAAAGCACCACCCTCCCTTTAAGAGGACAGTTCCACTCTCCTCTCAGCAGCACGTCTGTGCTTGGGGCGCTTATTCCTGGAGGAGTGAGCTGCAGGGAACCATCCCACTCCCTTGGAGAATGCCCGGGTGCCAGCGTGGGGCTCACCCCGTTCTTTCGCGTCCCAGGAACTGAAGGGCAGGTAGTGGCTAAGACGGCCTGAGAAAAAGGCTCTGCCTCTCCCTGAACCAAGACACACAAGGCTCTGATAGATGGGAGCGGAGGTCAGGCATCCGCAGGCCTCCTTCAAACCATCAGCGATACCAGTTATTGCATTCCTCCCAGGCACTGAGGCAGGGGCGTCAGTAAGAGTTAATGAACACTGTGAACTGAGCCAAGAGTCAGGCAGCTTTGGGTAGAGATAAATGACACAGATTTACCCCAGGGTCTTAGGGTTCGCAAACTGGAAACACAACTAGGCAATTCCCAGCGTGTTCCACAGGAGAACGAAAAGCTGGGGGTTCTTAATAGTAAAAAGCACATCCAGGTCTGCACTCTTGGCCCCCGGCTTGGTCCACCATGGTGGCTGTCTGAGGTCTGGTGGTCTGGACAATGGCACAGTTTCTTCTTGAGGTAATTCAAAGGGTTAATGGAAGGTTTGATGCCCGGCCAGGCATTAACGCACAACGCACTGGTGCCCATCCAGGTATTGACGCAGGAATGGAAAGTTCAAAACTTTAAGTTCCCAGAGTCAGTCAGAACAAGAGTAATGGTTTCCTCCCGCCTTAATTTTAATAATTTAGCAGCTTGACTGTAACAACTCCATTTTATTTCTTCACTCTACTCCTCAAACACTATGTGAATTGTTCTACATGCTTTCTATAGAGTACTATATTTATTCTCCCCAAAGCTCCATGAGGTAGTGGGTTAATATCATAACTCCCATTTGATAGATGAATAAACTGAAGCTCAGGTGAAATAAGTTGTCCACAGCCACATAGTAAGTGGCAGAGCCCAGCTCCAAACACAACGTGTCTGGTTTTAGAATCCCCACTATACTCCACTGCCTTACAAACGGAAACCCTCACCAAAAGTTGTGGTTGCATATGGGTTAGCAAAATGGTGGTTGGCAAGGTCAAGGGGGAAAGGGACATTATTATATAAAGGTGACTCAGATGCACCCAGGGTGCCCCTGTCTTTTAAGATCTAGAGAAGATGGCCTTGACTCTCTAGGAAGTCCAGTGTCATCCTTGAGATTTCTGCCAATTCCATGAAGGGTGAAGGGGAGGCGGCACTGAGGATTTACCATGTCAAGGTCATTGTGGCTGTCAGCTCCTACTTCTACTGAGTTCAGTCCATGGATTGTGGCTCCATTCCACAGCACTGCTCCACCTCACTCAATTCGGATGGATTAAGTCCCTGAGGGTTTTCCCAAATACTCCATTCACAGAAAACTTTTTTTTTTTTTTAAATAATCCTTACCTGAGGAGTGAGGTTATTTTTTCCATTGATTCTTCAGAGAGTGTGGGAGGGAAAGGGGGAGGGGGAAGTAGAGAAAGAAACATTGAAATGAGAGAGAGAGAGACATTGATTGGTTGCCTCCCACGCACACTTAACTGGGAATTAAACCCAAAACTCTTTGGTGCACGGCCAATGCTCTAACCACTTGACAACCCGGCCAGAGCAGGCTCATTGTAGGTTTTTTTTTTAAGTCCCGGTGTCCTTTTTAAAATATATTTTTACTGATTTCAGAGAGAAAGGGAAAGGGAGAGAGAGAAACATCAATGATGAGAATCACTGATCAGCTGCCTCCTGCACACCCTGCTATTGGTGATCAAGCCCACAACCTGGGCATATACCCTGACCGGGAATGGAACCATGACCTCCTGGTTTATGGGTCTATGCTCAACCACTGGGCGACACCAGCTGGGCTCATTGTGGTTTTAATGTGCCTTTCCCAGGTGGCATCTGGTATTTAACACCTTTTCATGTGCTTATTGGCCATTGGTGTATCTGCTTTAAAGAAATGTCTACTCAAATATAATTTTGCTGTAAAAACAAAATCCCTGTTTTGTACGAGGACTCTCGATCCTGTCTGGACCTTAGTTCTACAGGGAATGCCCTGCAAGAAAAGCCCGCCACCCATGCTGGTCTGAGGATCTCACATTTTTGTTTGCTTCCGTGTAGTCCAGCATTTGTTCATTCTATCCACCTAAGCCTTTGTTCGCCATCAGAGATTATTCATATAAACTGATTTTTGCCTACACACTTTGTTCCTGCCAGCTGGGAGAGGGAAAGGTGCATACTAGCAATTTGCCCATCTCCCTCTGAGATGATCTGTATCCCTAATGGGAGACAAATATCAAGTGTTACAATGCCCATTCGGGCACTGCCAAGCACACAGTCCCCTTTCCACCCAATTGGCGGGGGGGGGGGGGGGGGAGAAACCTGTGGGTTTTCTAGGCTTCTCTTTGCCCAACTGCTCTCATTGTGCTATTTTCAGGGAGCAAAGCACTTGCTCATTCCTGGAGCCTTCCTTCGGCTTGGCCTCAGGTGTGGCGTCTCTACGTGAATCTCCCAGAAGCATGTGGTTTGGTTGAGACCCTGCCTAGGTTTCTACATTAGTGCCCCATTCCTGGCTACTTTCATTTCCTCTGGGCCACTGAATTAAGCCAAAGGAAATAAAAATGACAACAACGATGCTGTAATAGTAACTGTGTTTTACTTTTGGCTGACTTGCTTGTGAAGGAGTAAAAACCTGAAGAGGATACAAGCACGAAAATCAACTCAGACTAGAAGACCCACAGCGCCCTGCCATTTCCCAGGCAGGCTGGGGGGCAGACCCCACGCCGCTGCAAGGTTACAGGAACTTGTGTTTTCCTCCAGGTGCTGCAGCCGTTGTGCAATGCCACAGTCACCCCCTATTTGAGTAACGGCCGCCTTCTTACCAAGGAGACCCCCAGAGCCCTGTGACTTTTTGGTTTATTCCTGGCCATACCCAATTGCTAAAGCACCCTGCCTCCTGACAGTACCTGCCCCCAGTTAATCCTCGTTTCCCCCAATCCTGCCTCAGAAAGTCACCAATCCAGGACTGATATCTTCAGGGGGAATCCAAACCTCAGAAAAGACACCCTCCTCCCCCTGTGCAGTGTCACTCCATGCTGCCTCGACGCCCCAAGTCAGTCAGTTTGATTTTGTTGAAACAGGCTTGTCCTCCGGGTCTCTGGCTGTTTAGCCGTTGGAGCTGGTATTATTACACTGATGCAGCCCAGCTCTGTTTTTTTCCATTTGGCTCAGCTTTTGTTTCCCATCAGAGATAATTAACCCAGGTAATGATTGCTTAGGTGTTTCCTTCCTGCCAGCAGGAAAGGGGAGGAAAAGTGCTATTAGCAGCTCTCCCAGGTCTGTCTACCTCAGTGGTTCTCAGAAATCAGTTGCCCAGAAATCAGGATTTTAAAAAGATTTCCAGGTGATTCTAATGTGCAGCCAAGGTTGAGAACCACTGGTCTACCTCCTGGTTGTTTTTTTAATCCTCATGGAGGCTATGTTTTTATTGATTTTAGAGGGGGAGGGGGGAGAGGGGGAGAGGGGGAGGAGAAGGAGAAATACTGATGTGAGAGAGGAAACATCGACTAGTTGTCTCGCGTACACTCCCCAACCAGGATCGACTGAGGATCAACCCCACAGCCTAGGTATGTGCCTTTACTGGGAATTGAACCTGCAATCCTGCGAGGCATGGGACTACAGCAACCAACTGAACCACACCGTCCAGGGCTGTCCACTTCTTCTAAAATAGGGTGGGCACCCCAACATAGCTGCCCAGGCAGGAAGGCGGGCAATTGTCCAGTCCCAATCATGGACAGCACTTGGGTGAAGGGCTAATGAGCAGGGTGCACCTCCCAGGGCCTCTCCCCAAATCCCTGTCACAGAACAGCCGTGGTGGCACTTGGCCTGCCCCCAGCGAGCTGTCTGTCCCGGGGAAGTCCCTCCTCTCTTTAGGCATCCAGTCAGCCCTCAGCTCACTTGGGCCCCTTCTTACTTGGACAGTCTGTGATTCTAAGTTCAAACTATAGAATTAAGTGGGTATCTCGGTAATAAAAGTCACTAACATTTGTTCAAGGCCTTTGGTGTCCCTGGCACTATGCTTAGCATTTAATATATATGACCCCATTTAGTTCTCATAATGAGATTAAATATTACCATTCTCCCCCCTCCCTTTTTTAGGTGAAGAAACGAGGCAAAGGGAGGTTAATTAACTTGTCATAGCTAGTAAGGGGCAACCGGGCATGTAGTCAGCATAGCATCCTGCTTTGCTAGGTATCATGAAGAGATCAAAAAGAAACTGAGGCACAGAGAAGACATGATCCCCTCAGTCACACAGCCAGACCCTCTTTGGCCCCTCTTTCTAAAGCTGCTAACAGCACTCCCTCCAAACCGGTCTAGCCAGGGCAAAGGGAAGGCTCTCCTCACAGGCTCCTAGCCCTTTAAAGTAACCTGACCTGGAGCTGCACACCCCAGAACTGAAGAGACAGGGGGAGGGGGAGGAGCCCCAAGCAAAGCTGCTGTGCTGGTGGCTCTGGGAAGTCCAGACCAGCCCACCTGGGGCCAGCTCAGCAGACCAGAGGCAGCATGTGGCTCAAGGACAAAACGGTTGACAAGTTTCATTTGAGCTTTGGAGTATTTATTCTTTGTTAACACCTAAAACTCAGGAGTTGAGATTTCTCTGAAAACATCAGAAGCTATGGAAACTCTGGATCCTGTTCCGCCTGGCATAAGCTCTCATTCACTATATTCCCCACCCTCATTTACAAGATTTGCCTGGAGTGGGGGCATCCTGCTCTGGACACACATGCCGTCCATGTGTGGCACGTCCCAGCTCATTCATGTCCACCGCGTCAGCTCTCTAGCTCTCCCTGCCCCTTAACCTCCACATCCCCATAACAATGGCCCCCTGAGACCATTTGGCCCTTGGCTGGAACAACAGCCCAATGAGCACTGCATTCAATCATCTATTTTATAGTAGAAGCTGAGCCCTCAAGAGGGAAAGGTTTTGCCCACACTCACGGATCAGGGCAAGTTCTGTGTGAAGTATATTTTATTGCATCCTAAATTACAGGATGTTAGCAGTGGGGAATCCAATTCCGTTCACTACAAAAGGTGTTGATTGACAGCTTAGTTTTACCTAGTGGCCAGGACTACTGTGCCCCGACCACGTTCTAATTCTGCAGCTACTTGGCAGAGTGGAAGGATAGACTTGGTGGCTTTAGAGCCAGGCGCAGCCACTCCCTGTGTCACCTTCTGCAGTTACTTCATTACCCTGAACCTCGGCTTCTGCTTTTCTATGAGAACTAGAGGCCCAGTGCACAAAATTCATGCATGGTTAGGGTCCCTACGCTGCTGGCCAGGGCCTTGCTTCCCCCAGCTGCTGGCCAGGGCCTGCCTTCATTCCATGCCACCCCCTGGTGGTCAGCGCACGTCATAGCGAGCAGTCCAACTCCCGGTTGGTTGAACTCCCAAGGGGACAATTTGCATATTAGCCTTTTATTAGATAGGTTTCTTCCCAGCCAGAGCACTAGATTAACCAGTAAGTAGATTATCTGGGCTCTGATTTCAATACTAAGAACCTCAAGCCCTTTTCTGTTTGCAAACACTGTCACTTACTGGGTACCAGCAGGTGGCCTGCACACAGAATTCCAGGCATGTGTTTTGTCAACTGCATGATCTCCCTCAGCTGCTTATGGAGACTGTCTGTGCTTGGCTAGATGTGTGACTTAGGCAAGTGACTCAACCTCTCTGAGCCTCAGTTTCCTCATGGGGTTGTTGTAAGGATTTAGGGAGATATCAGGTGAAGGGCATAGCACAGTGCCTGGCCTTATAGTATGTGTTCAATAAATGTTAGCAATATAGCCCCCTAAACTCAGGTTCCCATTTCTAGAAAGTAATCTGGAATGAAAGCCACATTGCGATCACCATACCTCTTTCTTGACAACTCTTTATACGAGACAAGCTGACACTTACCGATGGGTCCCATGATTACTTCCCATGTTCCCATACCATCTTCACAACTGCCCCATCAAGAGAGCAGGTCAGAGATGGCTTTCTCCATCCTGCAGCTGGTAGGTCAAGTGAAGCACTAATGGTCAGACATGAAGACACAGGGTTGGGCTGTAACCTGGATCTTTTGCCTCCAAGACCAATGTTCTACCCCCTACACCCTGCTGACTAATAAACGAGATGGTCGGCTGAGGTGAGATGATTCGGAAGGCCCCTCAAGTATCCTAGGCTCTTGGGGACACCGTTATGAATGCCAATTCTTGCTATGCAGACAGCAAATTCAAAACGTCTGGCAATGTTGTTTGGATGCCCAAGACTTCTTCTGAAAGTGTTTTTTGAGAAGATGAAAACCAAAATTTTAGAGTTGGCGGTCGTACTATTATCCCATTGGAGAGACTGGAGTCTGGACAATTTATGGAAGGCAATAGGAAATATATATATCAAGTGCCTTCAAGATGTGGATTTGGTACATCTTTCACTCTAATTCACTTCTGGAAAGCTGTCTTAAGAAAAATCAGGTAAAAATGAAAAGATTTACTTCATATCATTTATGATATCAAAATTTAGAAACAACCTAAATTTTCAGTCAGTCCTAAGGAATGTGGTTTAATAAATGGTCATTTAGCCATACAAGGGGTACTATGTGCCCTTAAAAATGAAGGTTTAGCCCCAGGTGGTTTTGCTCAGTGGATAGAGCACTGGCCTGCCGACTGAAGGGTCCCGGGTTCCATTCCCATCAAGGGCACATGCCCAGGTTGCAGGCTCAACCCCCAGTAGGGGGCATGCAGGAGGCAGCCAATCAATGATTCCCTCTCATCATTGATGTTTCTATCTTTCTCTCCTCCTCCTTTCCTCTCTGAATCAATAAAAAAAAAAAAAATGTATTTTTTTTTAAATGAAGTTTTAGCTGGACAGATTTCAGGATGGAATGCTGCTGCCCGGGCAGGGGGGAGGGGAACAGAAGCAATGTGCTCAAACTGCTGTTAGAGCCGGGGGTGCTGAGGTTCTCAGAGGCCCACTCTGCCCACACTACCAACCATGGCAAGGACTACACAGCACCAAGGGCATATGTCCACCTGGGTCATCCACCTCTTTGTGGTCTACCTCCTGGGTAGCTGGTCCCACAGAATTCCCTGCCTGAACAATTCTGAGTGCAATTCTAGGGCCTGTGCTAGCATCTCCCTAGGTCAGTCCCCCCAAGGTGTGCCTGAGTTACCGTGTATGCACTTCTAGGCCCAAGGGATAGCTGTTTAAAAGAGGTAGCTTCTAAGGGGAGGAGGGTTTTTGCAGGGAGATATAAATGGAGCTTGAAGTTGAGGGCTAGAATGCTCCCACAGGCATGTGAGGTCCCTGGAGGGGTTCTCTGTGTCCTTGTCGTGGGCCACACAAGGGAGGGGCCTGTGAGAAACAAACCCATACACTCAGTGATGGATTAGCAATGTCTGACACCGCAGGGGGTTAGCTGTGGATTGGTTCTTTTAAGTTGTACAGCACGTGTTTCATGTCAGCCTGCCCTGCCCAATAAGATGCATCACACTCCTACCATCTGTCCAGCATCCACGTTCCATTCGGACTTGTGGGAAGCTGGCATGGCCATGGCATACTCAGCCCCAGGGCGCCGTATGTGCCATGCCAGCTCAGCCTGGCTCAGTGACCCTGAGTGGGGGCGATGAAAGGCTTAGAAAAGACAGACAAGAGAATGAAAGCTGGGTCTCAGTGGGACGCTGCCCCTCTGATGGACAGCGCCAGTGCCCACAAGCCCTGTCTTTATTTTATAGCAGATGCCACGAGGCAAAGTAGGGGCGTGGTCAAGTTGTTTACATCATTCTCGTGGGTTTCAATCCTACTCAACTACATGCACCTGAACTCTATCACTCAGGCACGTGGGGCCACGTGTTTGGACCACAGGTTCAAGCTCACAACCATAGCTGTTGGCTATAATTGTGCTGGGAGGGCCCTGCCCTCCAAGCTGGACTTGCACGTGGCCACGAGAGGACTGTGCCCTCTCGTTAGTCCGAGGCTTGAACCTGTCCGAACACTGCAGCCACGCCCCACAAGACTTTTGCAGGGAAAGAATGTTCACCACCTTCCAAGTGCGGACAGCCTTGCTCCTTGGACTGTTCTTCGCCATGCAGATCCCAAAACTACCTCCCCGGCACGTCTACCCTTTGGACCAAATTCTGGATGTCGACTTTCCCCAGGCCACACAGCGACTTGGCAGTGCAACCTGAGTGGGCCCCCAGCCCTGTTCTTCTCTCTCCACCCTGAGTGATGCTCAGAGGAGCCCCAGGGCCAGTGAGGCCAAGGCAGGGAGGCTGCGGGTCAAGTCTTCTTGTGCCTCTAGCATCTCGCCATCCAGCCCCCACCCCCAATCGTCTCGCCACAGCCCAGCCCCTGTCCTCCAAAACACAGAGAAAACACACAACACGACATTTTGGGGTCCAGAACAAACCACCAAGGACAATGTTAATAAATACATAACAATTCAAAGATCTGGATCTCAAAAGCAGAGTTCACAGCCCTTTCCCAGGCAGGCGGGGTCCCAGGAATGGTTCAGTGTGTGCCCAGCATCAGGAGGGGCAGGCAGCATGTGGAGGGCTCTCCGCCCCAGGCACTCCCAGGCCGGCCCACTGCTCCTATCTCGCTGGCCTGGCTCAGAACAGCCCTCACCTGGAAGGAAGAGCTAGCAAGCACCTCTACAGCTGCTGAAGGGTCTGGGAGACCCTTGCACCACTTGGGGTGAGGCCCCTGGGAGGGACCCTTGGGGATTCAGGTGGCTTCCAGAGAGCCAGAGGGTCAAGGGAAGTTACCTGCCCTTGGACGTAAGGGGGTAGGGGCAGCTGAGGCACCACAGTGCTGTCGGTCAGCGTCTCCTCCCCACCCCAGCAGGGGGCAGAGGCTCATATCCCGCCCGGGGTGGCCCCTGTCATTTCCAGAGCCCGGCTATGAGTGGACTCTGGTCCTCAGCTCTGAAGCCTGACCTACCCCCACCCCCCGTCCCCCATCAGCACCACAAACCTCTGGCCCAGCTGGAGCCAGGTGGGAGAAGAGGACCCCTACCTCCAGCAGGAGTGGTCTTTGGCAAAGGGCAATGATTGACGGGGCACAGCCTGAGAACACACGTCCCCCTCTGTGTCCCCTTCCAGGTCGTCTCCCTTCACGCCCTGGAGTGATGTGATGACCTAGTTGCCGTTCCTGGTCTAGCCATGGCTCTAGCACCAGTTGGGAAATCCCTGGATGAGGAAGACACTTTCTAGAGTGTCCAGAGCCCCCTTGGGTGAGCCGGAGTGAGGCTGGGAGGCCCACCTGTAGACTGGAGGTCCCAGAAGCAGCAGAAAGTGCCGCCTACCGAGGCAGAGGTGGCCACCAACACTGGTGGCGAGCTGACCGCCCCTTGGCCTTGGCTGGAAGAGCTGCACGGAGCTCTTGCTACAAAAGCCTGGGCCAGAGATGAACTCGCCTCCCACCTGCCCCAGCCCGGCAGCCGGAGCCCCCCAACCGCCCTCACCCCCAGCTCCTTTCCTCTCTGACTGCCCCAGGCCCCGCCCTCAACTTCCCTGGCCCTGCTGTGCCCCTCTGTGCAGAGGGGCCAGGTAGACAGGGCCTGCACAGGGGTCCCACAGGTTCTGTGAAGACAGGCAGCTGGACGGATCCAGTGTGGGACCCAGTGGCTGTGAGGACAGGGCGTCAGCTGGCCCTCAGTCCTGGCAGGAGAGACAGACAGGAGCCCCTGAGAGGTTCGACTCAGTCACCAGGGCTGCTTGCTGAGGTATCTCAGGTTACGGTTTTCCCTGATTTTTTTTCTTCCTCGCACACCCATTTCACAGGTGAAAAGTATCACAGCCCGAAACTAGAACAAGAAGGCAAATAATTTAAAAGGAAGTTTGTGCTTGCCCCTGGCCTGCTGGGTGTCCTCTGAGCTGGAGGTCTTGGGCCCACAGAGTGTAAACTTGACTGGCGGCGGGATGGGCAGGACGGGGCTCATGTCACCGGGGAGGTGGCTGGAAGGCCGGTGCCCGGATGCTTCAGGTCTTCCCTGAGTTGCCCTTTCTCTTCAGAGGCTGGCAGAGGTGGGCCAGGGGTCCAGCCCCAAGGCTGCCCCCGGGTAGCGTTAGGGGAAGTACTCCGCAATGCTCCAGGACTCAGTTTTTGGGGAGCAAAGCCGAGGCGCTGGGTCACCGGGGGGCTTGTACCCAGAGGTCCTGGGAGCTGTGTGGGTCGGCCATGCGGATGGTTGTCTGAGCCCGTTGGCCCCACAGTGGGCTCCACAGCATCTGGAGGGGTCTTGGCTCCCGGCGAGGGGCTCCCAGGCGTGGAGAAGGGTGGTGGTGAGGTCAGGCCGGGGTCCAGGCTGGCAGCAGGGCCTGAGGCCTTCTTGGTGCAGGACTCACAGCACAGCCGGTGGTAGCCGGGGATGGAGCAGTAGCGCTCGTGCACCTCCATCTGACAGAGGCTCGACCTGTCCCCCATGCAGGGCTCTGCTGCACACACAGAACAAGGACCGATGCCGGGAGGACATCTGTCAGCCGCTGACACCAGGACAACCCCCGGCCTCCCCCTCAGCCCGCCAGCGGCAGGCCCTTCTCCTGCTCTGGCTGGACGCACTATAAAGCTTTTCCCCAGATGGAGACACGGGCCACCTGACAGAGACAGGACCGAGTAACAGCCCTCATTATGTGGCAGAGGGGCTACACCCCGAGCAGTGGTTCTCAAAGCAGGCCCCCAACCTGCAGCGTCAGCATCACCGACGCTTGTTGGAAATCCACATTCTCAGGCCTCACCCAGGCCTCCCGAATCAGAAACTCTGGGGTGGGGCCCAGCTCTGTGTTTTTTGTTTGTTTGTTTTTAAATATGTTTTTATTGATTTCAGAGAAAGGAAGGGAGAGAGAGAGAAACATCAATGATGAGAGAGAATCATTGATCAGCTGCCTCCTGCACGCCCACACTGGGGATCAAGCCTACAACCCGGGCATGTGCCCTTCACTAGAATCGAACTCGTGACCCTTCAGTCCACGGGCTGACGCTCTATCTACTGAGCCAAACCAGCGAGGGCCCAGCTCTGTGTTTTAACAAGACCTTCAGGGTGATGCCAATACATGGGAAACTCTGAGAACCACGGCCCTACATCATGAGTTGTCAGGTTTGACTGCCAACTGGATTCACCTAGGAGCTTTACAAATAGCCACTGCCGAGCTCCCACACCCAGAGAGGCAGGTGGGGTGGGTGTGACCCGGGCACTGGGTGACTCTAACGTGTAGCAGACCTTGGGAAACTTGCTCTGGGTGGAAGTGGGAACCCGTGCCTCCTCCCAACCAACCCAAAGGAGTCTGGTCCACTCCACCAGGACCAGGCGAATACCCAGGTAAGTCACCTTGTGACACGCTGATCAAACACTAACCCTCCACCAGTAAATGTGGAATCAAGCAGATCTAGGTTCCAATCAAGGCTCCCCCACTTTAAAAGCTGTGAGGCCTTGGGCAAGTCAATTTCTCCACCACCACCCTCTCTTTCATCACCTGTAAAATGAGGGTAACGCTGGCATTTACCAATGAATAATAACACGATGAATAACATTTATAAAATTCCTGGCATACAGGAGCGCTCACTGTACTAGTCTCTTTTGCTTTGTTTCTGCGCCAACAGAGGTTGAAGGAATGAGTCTGGTGGCCTCTAGATGGCACCAGAATTCTAGGACCGGAATCAGAGCCCCATCCTTTGCTCTTGGGAGGAAAAGGGAGGAAACCCAGGCCCTTGCACCGCCTGAGCCTCCGCACAGGGGAGAGAAGCCACAGAGTTAGAGCCAGAAAACTCTCCGAGGACATCTAGTCAGACTGCTTTGTTTACAGGTGAGGTCACTAGCAGTTAGGATCTGTGGTCTTTCTGCTACTCATTTTCTTAACCCAGATCTACAATTACTTACCCTTGGGAAAGAGAGGAGGACTACAGAAGGGCACACAGAACGTTGATCCTGGTACATAGCAGGTGCTTAGTCAATTATTGATGGATGGGTGGGTGAGGAGATAGGTGGGTGCATGGATGGGTACATGGATGAATGGATGGATGGGTGGGTGGGTGGATGCATGTGTGGGAGAAAGAACTGATCATGAGGCAGAGAGAAGCTACTATTTTGGTTGTTGTTAGCTGACAGCTGGACAGGGGTGCAGGCATTATCTCATTTAATTCTCTCAACAGCCGTAGGACGGCAGCTCAGATCTACAACTGCTTATCCAAAAATCTTGAAACAATACATGGCTCATAATTCAGAACTTCTGAGGTTAGAAAAATAATATTCACTGTTTCATATTGTATAACATTCCCAGTGGAGATTGGGACATCATCTTATAACCAAATATGGCAATGTTTTTATAGCAGAATAACGGATCTCTTGTTAGTTCAGGTCACATTTTGCTGCCAAATGAATCTGCACCAAATTCAGGGAAACATGTGCAGCTTTCAGCATTTTAGAATTGCAGATAAGGGATCATGGACCAGGACAAGCATTATCCCCACCTCACAGCTGAGGAATCTGAGGCTTCTAGAGGCTAAGGTCACATGCACAGACTGGAAGCTGGGTCTGCTCCACCACATGGAGCAGTGACCACTGGAAGGGTGGGGGAGGCGTGGGGCCCAGAAGTACACTTACTTGATGTTATCTTGTTAACAGGATGTAGGGACCCAGATTGTGGGGTCACAAGTGCCTGGACGCCAGGCCTCACGGTAGAGTTCTGGAGGTTTCCTGTGAGCAGGGAGAAGCACCTCTAATGTTGGGGATTTCTAGGGGGCCAGGATAGAGGCTGGGCTGGGAATCGGGTCTAGAGGAGCTGGGCCTGCCTGGCCTCTCCCCCGCCCCACCCACCATCCTCTCCGGCTCACCTCTGCAGGCAGGCAGGCTGCAGGCCTGGATGGTGTCCGGCTTGTCCCCCTCGCACTGTCCGAGACTGTTGGCATTGGTCCGGCACACCACCTGCCGCTGCTGGATGCCCTCTCCGCAGGTGGCAGAGCACTGCCAGGAGACAGGCAGGGCCAGGCCACAGTGGTCGGGGAGGGGCAGGTGGAGAGACAGAGGGAGGGGGCAGTGAGCTCCAATCCAGCCAATGCCCAGGACAGAAAGCGTACAAACGAAGGTGCCAAGTCCCCACTTGGTCAGCGGGATGAACAAGGACAGCACGCCAGTTGTCACATACGCCTGTCCTGGGTGGCAGGCAGCCACTGAGCTCAGAACCCCAGGAACCCTTCCACCATCTGAACGGTTAAACCTGGCTCAGGACCCCATTCCGGCAATGCTGCCTGTGTCCACTCTGCCTGGTCTGTGTCCGGGTTCTTAAATGTTTTGTGTAGCATCCTGGCAAACTCCCCTGTTTGACACACCGGCCCCTGGGACCTGGGGCAGGATGGTTTACTTAATGAT
Source organism: Myotis daubentonii (assembly GCF_963259705.1). Taxonomy (NCBI): domain Eukaryota; kingdom Metazoa; phylum Chordata; class Mammalia; order Chiroptera; family Vespertilionidae; genus Myotis; species Myotis daubentonii. Next base: position 22,024,944 of record NC_081852.1, read on the forward strand.
ATCTTGGTAACAGGATGCAGGGTCCTGGATCATGGCATCTGCTAAACACACAGTTGGGTGACAAGGTCCCATAGACATGAATGAATCTGTGGCTCACATGACCAAAACCCAGCGTGCAGAGGCATGCTCAAAAGTGTCTTCTTCCCCAAGAGGACAAGGCGTGGGCCAAAGGAGACACAACCACATGCGAGGGCTGCCATACACAGCACCTCCCTTACGCTTCTTCCGCTGACAAATGAGGGGGCGGGGGGGGCTCCAGGAAAAGCAAGACTGCCCAGCGTGAAACTAGACTGGGAAGGCTGGGTTCAGGCACCGAGCACAGCCGCTCCTGGTGGGGTGGGGAAGAGTTTGCAGAGGTCCGCTTCTCAGACTGGGCCTGGGACAACCGGAGGGAGACACCGTGCCACAGGCCGCACAGAACCATGACACAAGGTGGCTCATCCTCCCGGGGTGAATAATTACCAACAGTTGCTCTCAAGTGCTTGCCAAAACTTATAAGGGGCAACTATCTCCCACCATCTGTCACTTCTCTGTTAGATTTACCTATGGGGTCTTTTGTGGGACCAGCAATCTTTCCGTTTTATACTAAACCAGATAAATCTATGTATTACGGAGAACAGAAAATCTTCGTGAGTTGTGTGGGTATTCTTGGTTATTTCAAAACACTCTTTGTGATGCAATATTTCAAGCGTACAGAGAAGTCTGAAGAAGTTGGTCATAAAAACCTATTCAAGTACCACCACCAGCTCTGAAACATCAGCATTCCGGCCTATTTTCTAACAGTGTGTTGTGCCTTTTTAAACTTTAAGTAAATTGGAAGGCTTTTCTTCTTCATACTTCAGTGCTTTTTCTCACACTTATTTTTCTGAGGTTTATGTTGATGTGTACCGTTCAAGCTTGTTTGTTTTTCTTGCTATGTGGTATGCATTGTATGACCAGACCGTGATTCTCTTTCCCAATCTCCAATAGATAAACACTTAGGATATTCCCTAATTTTCTGCTGTTACAATAACCCTCACCGTGCTTGTCTCCTTGATCAAATGAGTTTTTTTAAATTGTGGTCAAATATACATCACATAAAATTTACCATTTTGACTATTTTTAAGTAGATAGTTCTGTGGCATTAAGTACATTCCTATTGTTGGGCAACCCTCACCACCGTCCATCTCCAGGACTCTCTTTTCATCCTTCCACGCTGACACTCTGTCCCAGTGAACCACTAACTCCCGAGCCCTCCCTCCCCCAGCTCCAGAAACCACCAGTCTACCTTCTGTCTTTATGAATTTGACTATTCTAGGTACCTCGTCTAAGTGGGATCATGTGTCATTTTGTGGCTGGTTTACTTCACTTAGCACAATGTCTTCAAGGTTTGTATCAAATGAATTTCTAAGAGAGAACCCAAGACATCAAGAAAAGATCCTATAGCCACTTCCAGGGCCCAGCCAAGAACGCCTGGACTACCCCACAGCCTTCTTACTGTTGCCCTTTCCTACCCCGCCTCCCAACAGTGAACTTTCTACCGAGTTGCCAGCGTGAGCCTTTAAACCGGAAATCAGAGCTCGTAACACCCACATAAAAACTCGGTAGTTTCCACTGCTCTGAGGATGCGGTGCAGCTTTTAAAGCTTCATAAAGCCCCGACCACCTTCCCAGTGTCCTCCGGCAGCCCCCGGCCCTCTCATGAAGCCCCAGTCCCACTGTCCTTTCAGGATCTGGCATGTGGAAAGGTTGTTCCTGCCTCAGGGGCCTTCTGTGGCTCATCTCTCCGGCCTCAGCTCAAAGGTCACCTCCTCAGTGAGGGCCCCCGGGTACGTTAATCCATTCACGTCCCACACAGATCCAACTGCACCCTGTACATGCTTCTGTCATGAGTTTACTTGTCCCTGCTGTCTCCGTCTCTAGACCATGAGCTTTAGGAGCACAAGGATCAGATCTGGCTGGCTAATGCGGGTTCCTGCCTTCCTAGCTGAGTGTGCCTGGCAGGTAGCTGGCACTTAGCAAACATTTCTTAAATGCAAGAATGTGCTTCAGTTTGCTCATATGTAACAAGCGGATAACAGCCCATGTCTCCTAGTGCTGCATGAAGGTCAAAGCAAATAGTGAACGAATTTAGAGGCCTCGCCCAGAGCCATGGCCCAGGGTACATGGGAGTTGTTCCACTCAGTTTTCAGAAAAACCAAGTCATGTAAGGGGGGGGAAAGGCATCCAGAAACTCTGCCCCTCAGGGAGCACCAGATCTTTCAATAGTTCTGCATCTAGTGCCACCTCCTCCCTGACTCCCCAGAGAAGGTGCCCCATTGGCCAGCCCCTCCACCCTCTGAGGACAACTCACCTGGGACCAGGCTCCCGTCCGCCACTGGGCTGGGCAAGGCACTCGGAGGCAGGGCCGCCGGGCCTCCGGCCGGTCCCCGAGGCAGGCTTTGGCTGGCATGGCCTTGTGGGTACCGTTGGAGAGGGGCAGCAGGCACTGCACTGCTCGAGTCTGCACCCCCAGCTTCCCACAGCTCCGGCTGCAGGTGCTCCACTCCTCCATCACCCACCTGGAGACAGACAGGGCAGAAGGTGGAGGGGAGGTGGGGCCATGGGGACATTTCCTCCCAAGGTCGCTTCAACCCACTGAACTGCTGCAGACAGGAGCCAGAGAGTGGGTTTGGGCTTCAGAATGCTTGGGGGCCAAGGCCACTGTCCATCTGGCTCTGCAGATGCCAGGCTGTGTGGCCTCAAGGAGGTCACTTAATCGCTCCGCTGACTCCTCATCTGAAAAGTGGGTATGATGCATATTTAAATCCTGGCACCCTGCATATCCTTGAGCAAGCTTTTAACCCGTCTAAGCCTCAGTTACCCCATCTTTACATCAAGAGCACAAAACAGCTGCGACAGTCACAGCTTGTACAGTAGGACACTCTCCCATGGAACTCTTCAGACAATTAAAGGACTTGATCTATGCAAAGCACCTGGCAGGGCGCATGGCATCCAGTAGGCATGTAATAAATGCAGGCACCATTACTACCACCGTTAGCGCCTGCAGAGCTTCGGTGCTGATCAGCTAAGCTGGTGGTAAACCAGGCTCTTTCAGTCAACCCCTTCCTTTAAAAAACAAAAAGCCCCAAAACTTCACTGGGCCATTTTACAGACAAGCCGGGTGGGTGACCTGTTGGCCATGCAGGGCCTAGTGGGGAAGGTGGCCTGAATACCAGTGTATAGCAGCACATACAGGGAAGCGGGAGGGCTGAGGGGCTGGGGATCCCAGCCGGGGCCGAGGACAGGGCGGCTGTGGCGGCTTCTAGCGCTGGTCACCAGCTGCAGCCCAGCCCTGGAGCTCCCCTAGCCCGAGGGAGCAGGAGCTGCTGTGAATCAGCGGGGCCAGCGGGCACCTGCCCCCAACCATGGAGGACTCCTGGGAGGGCAGGAGAGTGGATTTGGCTCTCTGTGGTTTCCTATGGCCAGCTACCCTCAACCCTGCCTGGAGGCCTGACCTTGAACCCTCCATAAGTCACAGCTCTTTCCTCTCCCCAGTCACCTCCAAATAACCTCAAGAATATGACCCTGTGCTCAAAAGAGCCTGTATCCTCAGGCCAGGGAACCCCAACCAGGGCCCAGGGTGCATGGCCCAGATGACCAAGCTGAGCTGGTGGACAGCGCCCTGCCTGGGGCTTGCAGCCTGGCAGCACTGAAACTGCTTCACCTGCATGGACCTCCCAGGCCATTGCAGAAAGCTGTGCCCCCAAATCGGGCCTCAGTTTCCCCACCTGTAAAAGAATGCTGGAAGTGACAGAACAAAGGAAGCATCTTCCTTCTGGTAGTGAAAGTTAATCCAAGGACCCAGAGGGGACAGATGGATGGGAGGGCAGCGCTGGCCATGGGCAGAGCCTGGCATGGGCTGCTCTCTGCTCAGGGAGTCCTGCCTAGGGGCTGAGTCTCCAGGCTACCAGCTGGAGGAAGCAGGCTCCACAGCTCCTCCTCAAGGCCAGGGCTGAGAGGTCTGCCACACCCCAGGCTGGCGGGCATGGGATCCGGCTCCTCCCCCCTCCCGGGCACTCACTCAGGCTGGGGGCACTGGTGCTGGTTGCAGCGCCTACGGATGGGTTTGGGCCTCTTCTTGTGGTCGCACAGGTGCCGCTGTACCATGTGATGGTCTCGTCGGCGCCGACAGCCATATTTGGTGAACTGGATACCTGTGGTTGAGGGGGGAGGGCAGGCTGACAAAGGGCTGGTTGGGCAAGGCCCCCACTGCCTTGCCTGGGGCCTCGGGGACAGTGAGCTCTGGAAAGCCTGGAGGGACAATCCCACCTCCGGTTGGGCCTTTGCACTCCCTCCTGCCCAGGTCACTTTCCAAGGAACCCTTCCCTGACCAGCCTGTCTCTATCCCAGGTGAACTGTGGGTGGGGACACGGCGGCCTCTCTGCACAGGCGCCCTGCCCTGCATACTGCCCTAGCACCCCAGCCCCAGCCCGGAGATCCTACCAGACGGGCTTCCACACCCTGGAGATCTTCAAGGAGAAACTGAGTCATGAACTGGGGACACCGCAGGTAGAGACAAGGTCAGCCCTCTGGCCACTCCCGCTCATCTCCTTCTGAGAGGCCCAGGGCCGCACCCCCAAGGCAGCTGACGGTTGGGGCAGCCGGGCCCAGGGGCAGTACCTCCTCCGCAGGCCTTGGTGCAGGGGGCCCAGCTCTTGAGCGCCCACTCGTAGGTGTCCGTCTCCTCCAGGAGAACGTTGTTGCTCCCGATGAGGGGCAGCAGGTCCTCGTGGATGACGTACTTGTAGGCCAGGCTGCCGCGGGGGCCACCCTCAGCCGGGGGGAGCACCTGAGGGGAGAGGTCATCCTCAGACTCCAATCTCATGAGGTGTATCCGTTTTCCCTAACAGTTCTAGGGTTTGAGTTCCTGAATTTGGGTCTTTAATCTGCTTTGAGCTAAGTTTTGCACATGATGTCAGGTAGGGGGCCAACTTCATTCACCTGTGGATATCCAGCTGACCCAGCACCATTAGTTTAAGAGATTATTCTTTCCCCATTGAATGGTCTTGGTACCTTTGTTGAAAATAAATTGGCCTTCGATGTATGGGTGATCAATAAACACAGGGCGAACAGAAAATAGGGTGTTGGATTGAATTACTATGCTGATGTCAGTAAGCAGGCCCTGGACCCTGCCCTCCAGGGCCTCCCGGACTCGTGAGGGCAGCACCAGGAACAGAGCCTGTCCAAGCTCCCCTGCCACCCAGCCTGAGCCAACGGCACTGCGGACAGAGCGCCTCCTGGTCTCCTGGGCTAACCACCCCTGCTCCTTAAGCTCTGGCCTGTGGTCTAGGAAGAAGGGCTGGGAGAGGCCCCCGCCAGGACAGTGGCCCTGTTCCCTTCTCGGGAAGCCAGCAGTGCCAGGTGGCACCCCAGGGTCAGTTGCCAACTCACTCGCTGGCAATGCCATAGTGCATGCTAACACTGGATGGTGCCAGGACAACACAAGGGACAAACCCAGGGTTCCACGCTACGGAGAACAAACTCCCTGTGTGTGGCGTCTCTGGTCCGACCGTGAGACAACTGTTCCTTTTTCCCTCCTCACCGCCATCCTGCCAGCCTGTAAGCACAAATGAGGAGCTGGCCTGCGATGGAGGGCGCCATGGCCCTGCTCAGGCTCCCGAAGAGAGTGGGGCAGGAGGATTTCCAACGGGCCTGTGCTGGCTCAGCGGCAGGGACAGTGAGCTGGGAGGACCAGGCCGGGGGCTCACCAGGACAGCGATGGCTTCGGGCAGGGGTCCGCTCGTCTTGAGGTTTTCCTTGGCGTCCTCCACTGCGTATTCCCACTCCAGGCCCATTGCAGTGAAGGTCCTGCTAGTGGCTTCCTTGCCCTTGGGGTTGAGGATGAAGCTGCCTGTGACCTGGTTCTTCACCGCTGGCCAGGGAAAGAGGGACACACAGATTTCTGTTCCCCTCCACAGGGCCGCAAGCCAGACCTCTCCAGGGGCTTCAGACCTTGCCAGGGACCCTCGGGGCACCCTGTCTACCTGTTACTCCTTCCCACCTGAGCCTCTCGGAGCCTCTCTCCCAAACACAGAATGGGATATAACAAGAGCCTTCATGGGTTGTCATGAGGCTTAAACGAGATGCGTGTGGAAAGTGCCAGCTCAAGGCCCAGCACATGCAGACATTATGACAGCGTGAGTTCTCTTCCTGTTAAAGAGTCCAAGTCCCCCAATTCCAGGAGAGTCTAATCATTAGACTGATGAGTCTGGGCAGGGCCTTCACAGCCAAGGCTTCCACCTGTCCTGGGCTTCCCCAGAGAGTTCCTACCCTGTCAGGGACACACAGGCACACACAAGGGCACACACGCGTGCACACACACAGTCTATACATGCCGTGTGCGTCACGCATGTATACTCACACAACCTGTGCCAATGCCAAGTTCCAACGCCCGTCCCTGTCCTGGCCTCCAGCAGAGCCCCAACCCTTCAGGGAACTCACCTGATAAACACAGGCGAATGTGCATGCACAGACTGCCCCATGCTAGGGGCTTGCCCCACCTCTGCAGAAGCTACCTGGATCACTCCCCACCTACCACCTACAGAGGATCAAGATGCTAGACTTCTGGAGGTGGGGTAGGAGCGGGCCGAGGAGGCCCAAGGGGCTGCTGATATTATGGAGCCATTTGCAGGGGTGCAGCAGTAGCCCCCTTTCTGGAGTCAAGGACCCTTCTCTCCTTGCCCCCTCCCCGCCCAGGGCCTGTTCCAGCAGGATTCCCCCGGCAAGTGGGCAGAGAGATGGCGGAGGCAAAGCCCTCCAAACCTGCACTCCCCATGCAGAGTGAGGTGGCTGCCAAGGGCACGGGCCAGGAGACAGGAGACCCAGGGTCAGACTGGCCCACAGCCCACTTTGGCCTCAGTTTCCCCTTGTGCCCACTGCCTGTTTGGACTACACCTCTAGGCACCTTCCAGATCAATTACAGCTGTGCTAACGTGGATGTATTTTCCAGGGGAGACAAGTTCCCCAGGAGACCTTTAAAAATGTTTATGTTACTTTGACAATAATCTAAAAACATAAATGTCAGCATTTTTGTGACCTACAAACCTGCCAAGAGATGTTATGTTTTGTGGTTGTGTTTCTGACGAGTTGGGGCCAAGCAGTGTGACTTGGTGGCCACAATATGCAAGAGGGGCCCCGGTGACAGTGTGACCTACATGTCCTCTGCAAGGGGTCTGAACGCAGACAAGTGTGAGAGAACCATCCATTGCCCCACGTGCAGGCAGCAGCCTGCTGCCCCTCCCCGGCACAACCCTGCTCTAAACCATGCTTACGTTTTGTAAATTCAGATATAACGCACATACCATACAACCCAGCCTTTTAAAGTGTGCAATTCAGTGCTTTTTGGTGTATTTACAAGGTTGTGCAATCTAATTCCAGAACATTTTCATCATCCCCAGAGAAATCTGAGACCCAGTAGCAGTCACTCCCTCTCCCCCACCTCTCAGCCCCTGACAATCACTGACCTATTTTCTATCTCTGTGGATTTGCCTCTTTTGGAAATACTCATTTTTTGACTGCCAACTTAGTTTCAACAAAAACAGAGTAAAGCAAACAAACCAACAAAACAAATCTCTCATGACATTCATGTTTTTCATTTGGATTTTACTGATGTATTTGGAGGCCCTAACTTTCCATCTGCCTTGGCTATATAATTGTGGAACTGTTATAACTATAAAGGGTGGGCACCTAGTTTAGTGACTATGTTTGTCATTATCATGAGAATAATTTAGACGGTAGATTGCAAAAATGGCTACAAATTCCTCCTATTCCTGTCTACATGCCTCTTTGCACTGTGACTCTACCATGTTTCCATCAAGAAACAGAGACGGTCTGTTTCTACACCGTAAGCCTGGGCGTGGCCACAGGATTTGCTGGGCCAATGGGACATTGGAAAGCATGACGTGCCCTGGCTGAGTAGCTCAGTTGGTTAGAGTGTGGGCCCGATACCCTGATATACCAAGGCTGGGGATCCGATCCGTGGTCAGGGCACATACAAGAAGCAACCAATGAGCGCATATGAATGCATAAATAAGTGGAATAACAAATCAATGTTTCTCTCTCTCTTTCTCGTCCTGTCTCTAAAATAAACAAGCAAACAAACAAACAAGAAAACATGACACAAAAGCTTGCGCGCTGGGCTTGCCGCTCTCACAACGCCTGAGGACCATGTGGCAGACACCACGTCTATAACGTTGGGCTAGCCTGCTGGGGGCATGGCCCTGTCAGCCCCAGGACCCCAGCTGACAGCCAGTACCAACCAGGGCCCTACACACCCACCAGCTGAGCGCATCTGCATGAGCGAGCCCAGGCAGTGAGGTAGAAGCAGCACCCAGGTGAGCCCAGCCCAAACTGCTGAACCACAGAAAAACAAAAGAAAAAGAGGTTCTCTGCATTGTTCAAATCTGTGGACTCCTCCCTGCATTAGAACCCTCTCCTCTCCCAGCTCCCCCAAACCTTGGGAGCTCTGGGGGCCTGGCAGCCCCTCTCCCAGCACCGGGACACTCACCGATGTGGTGGGGGGCCTTCTCCAGCTTCTCGATCTGGATGTGCCTGGCACCTGCTGGGATCTGTACCAGCTTGAGAGCTCCTGCCAGAGGAGGATCCAGAAAAGCTGTGAGCACCCTGAGCCGTGGTCCCACTGCCCAGCATCCCCGTTCGTGGCCCCCCACCCCTGTAGGTACCCAGGAACCTCAGTTTCCTGATCTGTTAAACAGGCCTGGGCCCTTCCCCACAAGGTGGTGCCAGGATCACATGAGCTGCTGTAACTCAAGATGCTCTGGGACTCGAAGGGGCTCTGTGTGTGGTCGTTGCTACTATTTCCACTCTCTTGACCCTCCTCTCTCGATTTTTCCTCCCCCCGCCCATTTCTTTTCACACCTTAAGCCACAGCAGGGATTTAGATAAAGCAGGCCATGGAGATCCAGCATGGCTGCCCTGGGCCCTCATGGCCAACCCAAGGCCCGGAAACAAGCCTTTCTCGGAGCCACCAATCTTCTCCCAACAAGGAGAGGCAAGGCAAAGCTGTAACATCCCCCAAGGGCAATGAGCTTGTTCATACTAACATGTAAAGGACTACTATCTGGCCTGTTCAACAGCAAGTTTGGCAAAATTGAAGATGGAGAGGAAAGTCCAGGAACTCAAAAGTACCAGGAGTTCAAAGCAGGAGGCACCACGGGTGTTTTTAAAGTGAGGGAGCAGAGAGGGGAAGCACACTACCAGCTCAGCCTGAGCCACGCTTTCAAACTTGTCGGACTCCTCACGCCCACCAGCAGCCCCAGAGCCACAAGATGGCTGACCCGTCACCACACACTGCCTAGCAGGAAAGTGCTTCTGAGCCCCTGGCCCCAAGCACAGGTAGCAGGTCACCTGGAAAGAAGGTGACCAGCTATGGCTTCTGGTCACCAGCCCTGGGCAGCCGGGACGGTATGGAGACTGGCTTTGAGGCCCTTTCTCTCCACGTAAACTGTGACCCAGCTCTGGGAGGAAGGGCCCACCTGAGGGACAGCTCAGGCAGCCCAGGCACCGCTGGCCTCCCTCCAGCCCAGCCTGCTTACCTGACGGCTTGGAGGCCTTGCCCAGCGTCCCCTTCACAGTCCGGCAGTGGGAGTTGTCGCCGCCACAGACCCCGCACTTGTCGTCTGCCTTCATGGACCCCACTTCTTTGTCACAGCCGACGGGCTGAGGCCAGAGGTGGGGTCAGTGGGAGGAGGCTCCCATCCCCATTCACCACCCTGAGGTCAGCAGCCTGTGCCCCCCACCCCCTCATCCCCAGGCCCCAGACATAAGAGAACCCATAGCCGGACAGGGCTCGGTCACAAGCTTGCATGTGACATGGGCAAGGTCTTAAAACTGGCCACTCCTCTCCTCTTGAATGGGCTAGGCCAGCGGTCGGCAAACTCATTAGTCAACAGAGCCAAATATCAACAGCACGATTGAAATTTCTTTTGAGAGCCAAATTTTTTAAACTTAAACTAAATAGGTAGGTACACTGTTATTAACTTAATTAGGGTACTCCTAAGGCTTAGGAAGAGCCACACTCAAGGGGCCAAAGAGCCACATGTGGCTCGCGAGCCGCGGTTTGCCGACCACGGGGCTAGGCAATAGCCCCTTTCTAGCATCCCAGGGTTATGTTTGAAGACTAAGGGGTGTGGGTGGGGACGCTACGGCAGTGTTAGTCTTGGTAGGGCGCAGAAGGGGCAGGCAGAGTGGGTGGTCTGGCGGGGTCACCTACCACACACTCTCCACGGGCGCAGACACTGTAGGGGTCCCGGTAGCTGCAGCGTGTTCCATCGTGGACCACCTGGTTCATGAAGACCACATCCCCTGTGTCTTCTGACCGGCAGATCAGCTCGCACTTCTGGGTGTCTGTGGGGAGAGGAGCCATGCGGAGCCCCGAGCTGGGCTCAAGCTGGAAGCTCCAGAGCCAGTTCTGGGCCATAGGGGGCACAGTGGGGCTGGGGCTCAAGTTTCCTGCTCTGTCACTCACTTATGGGCCACGTGATCTTGAGCAAATTATATCTGACCCCTTTGAGCCTGCCTCTAATGTATTTTCCTTGATCAGTAAAATGCTAATCAGATGGTTGAGAAAAATCAAGTGATAAAATAATAACAATAACAAGCCAACACGTAGTGAATGCTTGCTATGTGCCAAATACTTCCAAAACCTTTACACACTCTTGATGTACAACCTTAAATGCTTTTCGTGAATTAACTCATTTAAGACTTTCTATGCCCGAGGAAGTAGGTCCTAACATGACAGAGGAGACAACCAGGGACCAGAGAGGTTAGGAATTTGTGCCAGGCCACACAGCAAGTGGAAGAGCCAGGATCCTAGCGCAGGCAGCCTGGCTTGGGTCCTGCTCTGACCTCTACATGCATTTAACCAGCCACACATGTGGTGGTGTATCTTACATGCTTGCAAACATTACAAGGAAGCATGAAAAGCAGTAATAATGGCCTGTGTTTGGGTTTGTAAATGGAGCGGCAGTGAGGGAGGGAAGGGGCTCCTTTCTAGTTCTAACAATTAAATGTTCTATTCTCTCTCTGGGCTATTGATGTTGTAAAAAGGAGGTCCCAGAGAACATATAAACACTCCCTGTGTTTCTTAGAAAATGGGAGGTTGGGGCTTAGCTAGCTTCCTGGAATTTGTCTGAAAGTCCTGGGAAAACTCACAGTCCAGCTGCCCCATCAGCCTCCCCGCCCCTCCCCGCCCCTCCCTGCCCTGTGCTACGGTGGTTTGTTTGGATTCTGACGGGATCTGCAAGGCTTTCAAAGCGAGCCGCTCACTCAGCCACATTCTAAGGGACCATCGGGCATCTTGCCCAGCACTCAGGACTCAGAGCCACAACATCCAATACCACTTTGGATTTCACCCTCAGGAGTCAGATTCCTGGTGGGAACTGTTGGGGGGGCAGGGGGGCGGGGTGAAGGATGGGGGCTCCAATTGTCCCAAAGACCAGTATGACCCTGACCACCATGTCCCCGGGCAGGAGGGACTCAGGGCAGGAGCCAGCCTACAGTGGCAAGGAAGTGGTGAGCTCCCCAGGGCAGGAGGCAAGCAAGCAGCGGGAAGACACATGTAACAATGTTCCAGAGGGGTATGTGTCCGGCGAGCAGTGGACAGGCCCGAGGTCCCTTCCAACTGGCATTCTAGGTGGGCTGAACAGCTGAGGGTCCTTCCATTAAAACTCTGGAGCCTGGGCTACGAAGAGGCAGCCAGGGTCTGAAGAGGAAGTACTGTTCCATCAGCACTGAGGCCGAGGGCTGCTGGTGGGGTGAGCATCAGCCCATGGAGAAACATGGAGAGAATGGTGGGGAGGTGGGCTCAGCGGACTGTCAGGGTCCCTTCAGCCCGACGGCTCTAAGGCGTGGTGAATCTCAGCACTTCGCTGGCCTCCCTCTGCCCCGACAAGAGCCATCCCTGGACGTGCTCACAGCAGACAGGCACTAGCCCCGTCTTGGTCCCCTCTGCATGGGTCCCACAGCCCGTGTCTGTCCCACAGCAGCCTGGAGGGGGTCTGTATGAGGGTCCCACAGGTTCCCATCAGCCTGTCTTTCAAATCATTTTCATCCACTGCTGGAATGGTATCCGTAAACCTAAAACCACGGCATGTGATAGGATCGAGCTTCTCGGGACGTTGGTTTTGCAAAGCAAGGGGTGCCTGCACCTGTACTATGCCTACCTGTACAGTTAAGGGCATGTGGGAAAGGCACCAACCCCAACAGCCAGCACAGCTGCCAGCTCACAGCTCCTCTGGGCGAGGTGGTGTGGGGCGCGGCCACAGTGTTTGGACAGGTTCAAGCCTCCGACTAATGAGAGGGCACAGTCCTCTCCTGGCCACGTGTAAGTCCCAGCTTGGAGGGCAGAGCCCTCCCAGCACAATTATAGCCAACATCTATAGCTGTAAACTTGAACCTATGGTCCAAACACGTGGCCCCACGTGCCTGAGTGATGTGGGCTTGATAGAGTTCAGGTGCATGCAGTTGAGTAGGATTGAAACCCATGAGAATGTTGTAAACATCTTGACCACGCCCTTACTTTGCCTCGTGGAATCTGGCTATAAAATAAAGACACGGCTTGTAGGCCATGGCACTGTTGCTAGCTCTCCATCAGAGAGAACAGCATCCTACCCAGACCCAGCTTTCTTCTCTTGTCTGTCTTTTCTGAATCCTTCACCGCCCCCTCTCAGGTTCACCCTTGGCCGTGCTGGCGTGGCACAGATGGCCTTGCTCAAGACATTCTCCTTGCCTCTCCAGAAAACAGTCATGATAATATATAAACCAGGATAACTATATGAGGACGGTGGCCCCCCAGAGCTACACAACATGAAGGCCTGCACTGTCCTCTGTGGCAAGCCTGCCAACTGCAATGTCCCTTTCGGTGTCCCCACTGTCCCTCAGCCTTCACCGTTGGGCCCAGGCCTGGGGGTGGGAGGGGAGCAGGGCCCACTCACCGTCGTCAGGCTCATGGGGGACCCAGCTGTGCTTGGCGTTCTGATGGAGGTAGTAGGAGTTGCGCTTGGCACACTGCTGGGCCCGGAAGTCCTCGTAGGGCCCCGGGCACTCCTCGCTGTTGCAGACCTGGTACTGGAACATGGGCCCTGAGCACAGGCGGCCTCCGTAGGCTGGGCTAGGGCAGCACAGGGAGATGGGTGACCTCGCGGACTGGGAAGGCTGGGCAAGGCCGGGCTTCCCACATGGCAGCTCAGCCTCCTAGACTAGCTTCAAAAGGGGCTCTTCTAACTGATAAACTATAGAGGGTGCCCTACTGTGGGGGCTGCTGGGCTCAGAGCCTGCTGTCACTGGCTCCATCCTTGAAGCATGTGCCACCTATTCCACTTGGGGGAGGAGGGAAAGAGAGGTGGGAAAGAGATGGGGAAGATGGGAACGACGAACCCTCCCAACTGGGCTGGAAGAGAAATCAGTTTATTCGTCTTTGTATTATAGTCTCCCAAATGTCACACAAGGCCTGACATACAGTAGGAACTCAGTAAATGACTCGGCTATTCCTTTCCCCCCACGCCCTGACTATGCAATCTTTGGTGATTTAGTTTTGCTATGCCTCAACTCCCCCTTAGAGGAGGGGCCACCATAGCTCTTATTTTACCTGCCTCCTGGTGTGTCTGTGAGGAATAAATAAGAAAAGGTATTTTAAAGCAATCTGTACCCTCTTCTCCATTAAGTGCCAAGGATTCAGTAAGACTGTCATGTGTTTGAGCGCACGGGCTTCCGGGACTCGGCTCGGACTGCTGGGAGAATTACATGGGTCCATGCAGGAAAGTGCCCGCGTCCCGCCTGGCACAGAGCAGGCGCTCCCAGACTGGGATCGTTCTAACGGCAGCTGTCATTTATTAGTGCTTCCTCTGTGCTGGGATGTGCTGAGAGTACACATATTATTTCATTTAAGCCTCATAAAATAAAAGCAGTTCTTATTACAGAGGAGCCAATAACCGGTGGCTTTGATCAAGGGGATAATACCCATTGTGACTGGAAGGTGGTTTATCAGAGTGGGCACGACTGGGCCCCGCTCTGACTCCAGCTTCCATACCCCCCACAGGCGGAAGGTACAAGGCCGTTCCTTTTGGCGCATTTGTGTGAAAGGTCAGTACCGTCATCTGACACAGGAACAGGCTGCTCCGGGAGGTAGTGAGTTTCCCATCCCTGGGGTAAACAGCCGAGTAGGTAGGACCTGTTCTGAGGATGCTGGGGAGGGGGAGGGGGTGTTTGTTACTGAGCCACGGCGATGCTAGGACCCTGCCACCCTGCAGGCCTCATCCCATCACTCATTGAGTGAGGAGTGGGACAGGCCCTACCCTGATGAGGTTCAGACCGCTGGGTCCTGGAGCCAGCGGGCCCCATGCCGGCCCCAGCCGGCCCCCATCTCTCATCAGGCTGCTGTGAGCAGGCTGCTTCAGCATCAGGAGATGCAGTCCCTGCAGAACTGGGGCTCAGAAGTTCAAAACCATGGCAGGGGTCTCCACAGAAGGGATAATTAGGGGGAAATAGAATGCGCCCCCAGAATGCTGAAAGTTGGGTGGGGTGAGAGGGAGGACTGGATGTTAGAAAGAGGTACGTTAAGGAAAGTTAAAGGAAGTTCTGTTTCATGTGGTAGAAAACCAACTTGGGGAGTGTATTCTCCCGAGACACGATGACTAAGCAATTTAGATCAGTGTTTTCTCCAAGGTTAGCCAGGGGCGCAGGGTCACAGGAGGGCTTGTTAAACTGGCAGAGTGTTGGGCCCCCCAGGCTCCCAGGGAAAACTTCTGCACACGAGTTTGAAAATGACTGGTTCAAACCCATTCTCAGATGTCAGACCCAGTGGGAGGTGTCAGCCAGGTGGGAGCGATCTTCCCCCACCCACCATTATGGGTCCTCACCACTAGACACACAGCTCCCTGCAGAGTCCTTCTCTCTTGTGCCCGCTCCCCCTCCAAGCCCCTCGGGCCTAAGGAGAGGGGTGCCCTGGCGTGCCCGCCCCAGCTAGGCATACTCACAAGGGATTGTCACAGTTCCGGCTACGGGATCGCACTCCGCCCCCGCATGACCGCGAACATGACCCGAAGTTGCTCCAGGAGCTCCAGCCGCCATCCTGGCCGTAAGTCTGCTCTGGTGACTTCCAGATGCAGTGACCTTTGAAGCACCACTGGGACGGAGCAGAGGGCACGAGGTCACTCTGGGACCATGCCATCGAGCCTGCCACGGAGGCTGCCCAACTAGGCCCACGGCACAGCCGGTGGGCAGCACGGGTGAACCCGAGAAAGGGTCATAGGAGCACAGGCCGCGGGTGACACAGGGTCCCACCATGCCAGGAGCTGAGTGACCCTCCGCAAAAGGGCTCCCCTCTCCGAGTCTCCTCCTCAGCTGGGCCACGCAGGAAAGGTCAGCGTCCCACCGGCACAGGGCTGCCAGGGGTGCCCAGTGAGGTACCGCCTGGCACACACCGCCCTCCAGAAATGGCGAATCACACTATTAATGACGATGACAACGATGCAATTATTTGTTCACCGACCCCGGAGAAATAAAGGTCTGCTAAGGGAGAGAAGACACAGTCTTCCTGCACTGGATTATCTACAGTCGATCTTGGCTCTCCACCTCGAAATCACCAGCCAGGGGCCATAAGCAGGTGTGTTCGTGGGAGGCAGGCCCGCCCCACGGGGAGACCCATCCGGGCACCGAGTCCAAGAGGCCTGGGTTTGAGTCCCAGCTCGGCCGTGACTAGCCGTGTGTGCTTCGGCGTAACTTCACCTTGCCGAGCCCCACTCTACTCACCTGCTCAATGGGGCTGTTCTAAGGACTGAAGGCAGTGACCCCTACAAAGGCCTCAGCACAGGGCCAGGCACAAAGGACGCTCAGCCACAATGGCCTCCTTGCCTCCTCTAAAGCAAGTGGCGAGAAAGACAGCACGGCTCCCCGGTCTTCTTCAGTAGGTCACTCAGTGGTTCTCAGCCTTGGGGTCACCGGGGACTTTCCAAACCCCAGATGCCGTGGCTGTACCCCAGGCCAACGGAATCAGAGTCTCTAGGGGCAGGGGTTTCTTAAAGAAGCCATAACAAGATATGCTCTTTATATGCCATAAACTGCACTCATTTCAAGTGTGCGATTCAATAAACTTTCACAAAGTCACAGCGTTGTGCAACCGTCACCATAAACCAATTTTAGGACATTTCCATCACCCCAAGAGATAGCTCATCCCAGATGCTGTCACGCCCTGTTCTGGGGGGGGGGGGGGACTTTTAAAGCTCCCAGATGGTTCCAATTGCGGCCAAAATTGAGAACCACTGATGAACTGCTATGTGAAATAGTGACAGGAGAGGGCCTGGAACGATGGTGACATGTGGAGCAGCCATACTGTCTCCGGGATAACCGGGAGCCTGCCGGGCCTGTGCAGGCTATGGGAGGCCCCAGATGCGAGTGGGAGGAGCCTGGTGAGGGCAGAGGACAGAGGACAGGCTGCTGCGGGTGGGTGCCCAGGGGCTGGGCTCAGAGCTGAGGCTGAGTCATCATCACACCTCTCTCAATGCCGTTTCTTCCGAGCTCTCTCATGTGCTGTGACATGATTCGGTAACTTCGGAACACAGGAGGGTGGGCAGTGTGTGTGGTCAGGGGTCAGTAGGGTCCAGAGAGGTTCAGTAAATGGCCCAAGGTCACCACCCAGCGATTCCAGCAGAGCCAGCAATAGAGCAGAGGTGGGTTTCAGAACCCAGCTCAGGGCTCCCACACCTGGCCATGCAGCCCCTCTGCCAGAGGAAGCCCTGGCCCATTCCGCATGCGGAGCACACACACAGCAAGAAAATACATGAAAGGTCAGGTTTGTGGGGAGGGGGGTGGGGGGGATGTGTGTGGAAGAAACAGCCTGGGGGGACAGTAGACAGGACACCTGGAGTCCTCCTTCATCCCTTCTCTGTGTGACCTCCACAAGTTCCTTAACTTGCCTGGGCCTCACTCTCCTCATCTGTGAAATGGGAGTAAGCATTTCTGCTGGATGGGCTATGAGGTGATGCCAGATTCTGCCAACTAGAGAAGCAAAGGCTGTGGTGTGGGCTGTGAGTGTGGAGTTCATGTGAGGCCTCCATGTGCACGGGGCTCCCATCTGCCTCCCCCCCACACACACACATTCATTACACACTTGGTGAGGAGGCAGGGGCTCCCCTGGGGCCTGAGCCCAGGAAGCCACTCCTGCTGCAGGTACCTTGCCTGGCGCACACTCGGTCCCGTCCAGCGGGGGCCCCTTCTTGGTCTTGCAGAAGTACGGGTTGTCAGGGTGGCTGCACCACAGCTGCTTACAGGGCTCAAAGGTCGTGAACTGCATGGCAAAGGGTATGGGGTCACCCGGCTGGACTGGTTCCCCAGCTCTGACAAGGGGGCAAAGGGCAGCGACAGAGAGGAGGGAGTGGTGGAAGCTGGGAGGCAGGAGGAGTCTGTCCGGCCAGAGCCCCACACACTCTGAGGCCCAACCTTCCCCAGGTGCCAGCGGCCTCCAGCAACCCCTCCTCTCTCCAACAGGGTACCAAGAAGGGGCAGCCACAGCCCACACTCCCGTCTCCCTCCCACGCCTCCCTCTCGGCCTTTCTCACTGAGCAGGGATTAGGGTTTGAGACTCTAGGGAGGCTGTGCCCGATGCCCCTGAGCCGTGCGCCTTGCCACCCAGCCCAGACAAGGTTGGACGGCCACCTCCCTCCAGTCTCACCCAGTCACGCCACAGGTTGGCAACTGTGTTCTGATTGTCCAAAAAGGCCCCAACTTCCTTTTCTCTCCTGTCACCCCACCAGCCAGACAACCGTCCTCACAAATACAGCAGTTGGGCATTAAAACCCCATATCCCAGGCTGTGTGTCCACCCCCAAATCAGAGACCACATGTCCCAGTGCGGCCTGGGCAGTGGGGAAGGTGAGCATGTGCAGGGCCTCCTGGTCCTGCAGAGCCGAGGAGGGGGCTGCACTCCTGGATCGGGGGGTGAGTCACCAAGGCCTGGTCCCTCAGAAAGCCCCCCGCCCTGGGCTGTCCCCTGCTCTGAGCCTCTGCTTGGGCCTGTGAGTGATTATTCCATCTTCCCCGGGGCTAGAGCATTCTCCAGCCACTGCCCGCGCCCACCCCTACACCTGGGGCTGGGTGGGCGGGTATGCAGCAGAAGGTGGCAGGGTCTGGGTCCCGGTCGTCCTGAGTCTCCCTGATGGAACCGAACCTTTGGCCCCAGCTCCAGACGACCAGCCCGGCTGGGCAGCGGATGTTCTGTGAATGAGCAGCCCGGATCACGGAAGGACATGGTCCCGGCGACCCGGCTGGCAGAGGCCAGTGGGAACTCACCGCGGAGCAGGTGTGGTACCCGGTGCCGAAGTCAAAGCGGCACTGCTCGTCCATTGAATAGTCAGTGCCAGGCAGCTCCGGGGGCTGGGGCCAGGCGGGCGCAAAGGGGTCATCAAGGAGGCAGTCGTAGGAGCTGGCGGTGAAGACAGGAGGTTGAACCAGGCTGAAGCCGGAATCCTCAGGTTTAGGGAGCAGGCAGGCTGGCAGCAGTGCAGCCCACCGCCCTGCACTGTGTCTCATCTCACACAGGGCCTCCCATCCACCCACTGCGTCTGGGGTGCTCCAGGGCCAGGGCACCCAGGGCTGGGGTTAGCGCTCAGCTTGTAGCTATCTTACAGGCCAGTTTGCCCACGTTAGAGGATCACGCTAAGGCCAAGGTGAAGGGTTGGTTCATGGACAGTCGGAGGGCTCTCTGCACTGAGGGTGGGAAAAGCCAGCCTCCCATGCAGGATGCAGGAGGCTGGGTCCGGGCCAGCTGCCATGCGAGGTTAGCGATGGATGTCTGCCTGTCCTGTCCCACCCAAATCTACTCTGTGCCCATTCTCGGCACTGCTCTCACCAAGTCTAGCATTTGTACTGGCCTCCATGTCCCTGGAGGCCCAGACGCTGACCAGCAATGCTGTGAATGGAGTGTGCTTCCAAGTGGCATGGCATTGGGAAGGGAGATGACTTGCGGGGATGAGGTGGCAGGCCGCATGCCCCCCCATCCTGGGCCCCAAAGGGGAGGTGACGTACGGAAGGTAGCGGCTGAGCTCCAGCTTGCTGCAGCGGGACCAGTGGAAGCGGTGGAAGGCAGCCTGCACCAGGGGTGCCATGACGCTGCCCAGGCTGGTCTCATCCGCACAGCCGTTGCCCTGACCGTCATGCTCCATGCCGAGCCTAGAGGGGGGAGACAGAGGGGAGCCTCGAGTCATGCCCAGGGAGCCCACCCCCGGGGAGACGGGGAGGTGGGCCAGCAATGGGGACGCTGCCCCGACCAGGCTCCAGGCTGTGCCTCCTGGCCTCAGTTTCCCAACCAGGCAGAGGGGAGGACCATCTCTCTGGATGGAAGCTGAGGCCCCACTCTGTCCCTCAATAGGGCCAGACTCATTCTTCCCTGAAAGCCTTGCCCCTGCTGATCGCTACTCCCAGACACTCCGCCCAGGACACCCTCCCTGGCCGCCCAGCCCATGGGCCGACCTCCCACAGCAGAATCTGCCTGAACCTCCATTAACAGCTCGCCTGCCATGAGCTGCCTTCCCACCAGGCCTTGGCCTCCAAGTGCCAGGCCAGGTCTCATTCTGTTCAGTTCAACCTCATTGACTGAGCCCTCTGTGCCAGCCTCTCAAGCTTCTCCAAGACCCCACAGTACTTAGCACAGAGCTTTGCCTGTGGCATGCACCTACCGTAGTACATTTCCAAGTCTGCTCTCTACACTTAACATTTAACGCCAAAGCCCAAAGGTTCTAAATTCTTAAATACTTGCAAGTGGCTGCATGTGGCCTTGACCACTAGGCAGACACATGGTCCTCTAAGCTTGTCCTCTCCACACAGAGATGACTCTGCTCAGTGAAGAGTGAACATCGCTTACCCCCTCTCCCCGCCGCCCCCCAAAAAGGGAAGACAGACTCCTGGCTCCAGAATGTGTGGAACCATCAGCTTCCAGTGCAGGAAGGGACCGCCGAGGTGGCACTGGTGTCAGCCTCCATGTTGCAGATGAGGACACCAAGGCCCAGAGAGTAGGTACCACCTGCCCGGGGGGCAGAGCTGGCATGGAATCTGCATGGGCTTTCCGTGCTGACAGGTGGATGCAGAGGAGCACAGACTGCGGACGGCACACCCAGCCCCGAGGGCAGGCCCACCCCTCTCCTTCCCGTCCCTCGGACTGCAGGGATCAGCCTCCCTTTGTGTGGGGGCTGCTGAGTGTGACCCTGTGGGCAGACACGGCGGGGGGGCGTGATGGTGGCACGTGCATGTCACCACCCGACACATCAGATAGAGCTGACTGGCTCTCTCCCAGCATGCAGCTTCTCTGTCCTGTTCTCCACGGAGGCCCCACTCCTAGCACTGGGCCGGGCACATGGCAGCTACTCAAGAAATACAGGGTGAATGAATGAAGGAGTATGCGCTCTACAAAACCCAGGCTCAAAGAGCAAGCAAGCCCGCCACAGCTGCTTGGAACTGGTCTCAAAGGGCCTCAAGGTGTGGATGGAATGGGGGGCGGGGGGACAGGTTGAGACCACCTAGACCAGTGACGGCGAACCTTTTGAGCTCGGCGTGTCAGCATTTTGAAAAACCCCAAATTAACTCTGGTGCCCTGTCACATATAGAAATTTTTTGACATTTGCAACCATAGTAAAACAAAGACTTATATTTTTGACATTTATTTTATATATTTAAATGCCATTTAACAAAGAAAAATCAACCAAAAAAATGAGTTCGCGTGTCACCTCTGACACGCGTGTCATAGGTTCGCCTCACTGGCCTAGACGCTGACCACAGCCCATCGATGGGACACTGCCATTGACCTTCTCAAAGACAGGGCCACATCTGGTCCCCCATTCCCTGGGATTTGGGGGCTGGACCCAAGGCAGGCCCAGGATTGCTGTCTGGGCCCCTGGGCTCTGCCCCCACCTCCCACCTCTGCCTCAGGGCAGAGCCTCACTGAGGGCAGCTTCTCTGGCATCGCCCGGAACACTGGCACTGGAGCCTGATCTGGGCGAAGCCTCCCACACCCACAGACCACCTCAGAGCTCGCCGTGCTGCCCACCCCCTTGGTGCCACTTACACATGACCAGTCTCGTGGGCCACCACGAAGGCGGAAGAGAAGCCGTCCTCATGGTTAAGGGCACAGCTTCTCAGGGGGTGGCACATGCCAGTGACAGGTGCATATCCTGTGGGGAGGGCGAGAGGGCAGAGAGAAGTGATGCACAGTGAGATAAGACACGCCGAGCGGGGCCCAGCAGTCCCACTGGGCCATCCTGCCCTGGCCACTGCGGGCGGGTCCCTGGAGTAAGAAGCATCCTTGTGAAGTCCCACCTGCAGCAGAGCAGCCTGGACCCAGCTGCCCCACATCCAAGGCTTACGGCTTCTCTCTTGGCCTGCGCCCTCCCTGTACCTGTCAGCCATCCTCTAACCAGGCAGTGGGGTTCCCAGACAGGCCCAAACCTGCTCATGCCCGACTTCCACGTCCCTCCAGCCAGCCAGTCAGTTGGTCATTTAACAAATAAGCCTTCTTTTCATGTGGGGCTAGGGGTGCACTGTGTTAGATTCTATGGGGAAAACAGAGGAATCGGATCCAAACCCCCCACCCTCTCTGCCACACACCCACACATTAAGGAGCAGGTGGCTTAGCAGGCAGACCTGGGGGGAGAGGTCAGCTTAGGTGTGGCCTGCAGGGCCAGAGTTCAAGGAGCAGCGGGGGGCAAGCAGGGGGATCTGAGGAAGCGGATGGATTCCACTGAAAGGCCTGAGGGACCAGGGATGCCTCTGGTGGCAAAGAGCTGGGCCTGGAGGAAGGTGAGACAGCTCTCCATGGGTCAGGGAGAGAGCACGTGGTGGGGAGGACACAGGTGAAGGAGCAGGCACGGCTGTGCAGGCCTCGGGGCGTTGCACTGGGGCTGGGATGTCCCAGCAACTAAACAGCAATTGTGGGCAAAGCCTGTGGTGTAAGGGGCCTGCTTCCCAGCATCCCCTGGGGCTCAGTAGGGGCTGGGACACAGACATGGCTGGGGAAGGCCTCCGAGGAGGAGGCAATGGGAGAGAGTGCTCCCTGCCTGGGCCTGCAGCTACCAGACAGTAGGCCCTGTATGTAGAGCTCTGGGGTGCTCTGTTATCTGAGATGGCGTGGGGGGCCAGTGATAGAAAATGAGAATGGCGGTGGGAAGGAGGTGCCTGGGGCCTCTATTGTCCTGAAGGTCTGAGATATACTTGGGGTGCGGATACACATGTGTATAGGCCAGTGATGGCGAACCTATGACACGTGTGTCAGAGGTGACAAGCGAACTCATTTTTTTGGTTGATTTTTCTTTGTTAAATGGCATTTAAATATATAAAATAAATATCAAAAATATACATCTTTGTTTTACTATGGTTGCAAAAATCAAAAAATTTCTATATGTGACACGGCACCAGAGTTAAGTTAGGGTTTTTCAAAATGCTGACACGCCGAGCTCAAAAGGTTTGCCATCACTGGTCTAGGTGTATGTGTGTGTCTGTGTACATATGTGTAGTGTGTGTCTATGTGTCAATACGTGTGTTTATGTGTATGCATAAGTTTCTGTCTGTGTATACATGTATCTGAGCATGTATATCTGTGTTGTTTGCCTGTAGGCCTGTACATGTGTGTCCGTGTGTCTGTGTGTTTATATGTGTGTGCATGTGTATCTGTATGTGTGTGAAAGCCCACATTTGGGGCTTCAGGGATTCCGACAAGGAGCCCTTTAGCAGGGGCATGGCTGGCTGACTCACTTCTAGCATCAAACGAGGAAAAACTAGGAAGTTCTCAACTCGGAGCCCAGACATCCAGGCTGAGTCTCAGATCTGCCTCCTCCGTAAAGTAAGGACACAGGCGGCCTCTTCACAACCTGGTGCCTCAGGTTCCCCACATGGGAACTGGGGTAGTCAAAGCTCCATGTGTTCGCAGAGCGCTATAGTCACACTCCGTACAGACATTTCATGTGCCCTCGGCCCTCTCAGCAGCCCTGGAACGGAGGGAGGCCAACACTATTATTTTTCCCACTCGGCCGCGGGAGGACCCAGGGAGATGAAGTGAGCTTGGATCGCTGGGTAGAGAGGCGTGCGGCTGCGGGCAGAGCATGCACTTCCTTTCCAAGTTCCACACGAGCCCCACTAGGTGCCCATGACCTGGACGAAGACAGATGAATGCAGTGTGGGCAGACGATGGCAAGCACAGAGCCACCTGCAGGCTCAACCAGGACAGCAGGGGCCCGAGTGGGGGCCCCTTCACTTCCTCTGATCGTCAAGAAATCACTGCCAAGCTTGCCCACCTGTCCATCCAGGTCCTGTCTCTCAAGTCCCACGGACCTCTTCGCTGACGGGGAACCTGGCCCCTGACCTCCGAGGGCGGCCCCGGAGCGAGCGCAGCCCGGAGCCCCAGCCTCTGGCCTGCACTGCACACACCTGGCCCAGGCGAGCACAGTACCTTGCATACCTGAGGGCCCGAAGTCCTGCCGGGTGAGGAAGATGACGTGGTCGTGGTGCTCTGCGTGGCCAGGGTCCTGGCGCTGCTGGGAGTGGGCCCAGCGACACACCTGCTCCAGGCTGCGGGAGGGGTTCCCACGCTCAATCAGGCTCAGGGACTGCGGGCCGGAGAGTACCAACAGCAGAGCGGTGGGTCGGAGCCCCCGGACCGCGGTGAGTACCCGACACTCCCCTCCCCTGGCAGAGGGGAACCCTGAGGCCCACGGGACTGCAGTGCCTGTCCCAAGGTCACTAGCTGCCCCAAGGTCACTGACTCTGGCTGCTGCTGGCATTCCCTCCTACCTCAGGGAATGTGCATGTACCAAGCCCTGCACGGGGACACCTGTCTGCTAAGAACTGGTCACACATGACCTCTAATCCCTCAGCCAACCGGCAGGCAGGTGGGTCTGAGCGTTTCCTCTAATATATTCACTGTTATTTAATCTTCACAGAAGCCCCTGGAGGAAAATGTGTTGCTACCCCCACTTAGGGGAGAATAAGCAACTGGTCTGTGATGGCAGAGCCCAGGGCCCGCGGCCCAACCATAGCAGGACCTGCTTGGTCACTGCCCCTCTCCCAGCCCCAACTTCCCCATCAAGCCCTCAAGGGGAGGGACCTTCAGCTGGAAGGATAAAGGACTGTCCGTGTAACCTATTGGAGGGAACCTGGAGTCCCTGCTCACCATCCCCAATGCCTCTGCCACTGAAGCCTCAGGGTTCTGACTCAGGAGACAAAATGTTCCCTAGATACTGCCCCCCTCCTGACACCGTAGCTGGGATGATGCAATGGCCCCACACCCCTTCTCTCTCCAAAGCCTGCCTGCTGACAAGGGGGCTTACTTGTCGGTAGCCAACCATGATCAAGCGGACGAGGGCAATGTTGATGTGTGTCCCCAGGGACTCGTCATGGTAAATTTCATTCACCTGCAAGGAGAGACGAGTGTGCAGTTTTAGGGGACACAGAGGGTCATGAAGGGCCTACTATGAAACAGGCACTGGGCCAGGTACCTGACACACCTTATCCCATTTCACCCTCACCACGGCCTCTGGAGCAGGCGTTCTTATCCCTACTTTACAGATGAAGAAACTGAGGCAGAGAGAGGCAAAATGACTTGCCCAAGGCCAGGCAGCAAAGGAGCTGCAGAGCTGGGATTCAAATTCTAATCCAACTAGGAGCTCTCTCCTCGGAGCCAAAGTGTGAGGGGCCTGGTCCCAGCCACCCTGGTGAAGGCTCCCATCTTTCCACATCTCTGAAGAGTCTTCTGGAATGTCATCTGGGTCAGGTCGCTCATTCTCACATCCTGTGCACCTTTCCAAGTGGCACTGGAAGCATTCGTCTGCCCTGTGGTGCCTGGGCGCTCCTCCAGGCCAAACCCAGGGGGAAGCACAGTAGGACTCTGGACCGGCAGCAGCGGCATCACATGGGAGCTCATTAGAAATGCAGAGTCTCAGGCCCACTCCCAAGTCAAAGTCTGCATTTGAACACGCTCCCCCGTGCTCCTCAGGGATGGTCAAGTTTGAGGAGCACTGCATTGGATAGCTCCCTCGTCCCTTAGCCCAGGGAACTACGGGGCAATGCCTGCACAGTTGATCAAAAATCGCAGTCCTCTCCACTCCCCTGTTCTTACCACTTCTGTGTCTCCAAGCCCTTCAGCTCATGAGCAAAGTAACCGGCCTACAACCCACAGAGGAACTGCTGTCCACCAAATGGAGAGGCGCATCGAGGCCAACCTTACATGTGAGAGTCCCTTGGGGAGGGGAGAGCCGGGAGGGGGGCTGGAGGCCTGCTCCTGTGCTGACACACCCCTCCTGGGACAGCCAAGGACAGAGCCAGGCTGTGGGTGCAGGCTGCAGCAGCAGAAGTGGCAGGCATCACAGAGCCCCCGCCCACTCTCTCAGTGCCCAGAACTGGCAGCTGCCCCAACTCAGGAGCATGCAGACTTAAGAGCTGTGAGCATGAGGCTTCCACCAGGGTCTGCCTGGCATCCATGTCTGGACCCAACTGAGATTAAAGATTGCTACCCGCTGTGGGACAGCAGATCCCCCCAAATCCCCGCCACGGGGAATGATGGGAAGTCCAATGGGTGGCGGTGCTTCCTTCCACCTTCCTCTCCTCCCCACCATCGTGGAAGCAGAGTGTTCAAATGCATAAAGAGATGATGCCCTCTCAACCCACATGCTCCTGACTCATCCTAGAACCGAGGTGTAGAAAATGTGAGATCCAATCGGCCACACACACACTTTCTCCCTAACAGAATTCCAACCTAATGATTCTTCGCTGATCTGCAGAAATGATCATTGATCTGCGACAGAATGACTTTTAAACAACTTCAACATCTCAGCCCCTCCAACACTGGAAC
Organism: Myotis daubentonii; assembly: GCF_963259705.1. Classification (NCBI taxonomy): domain Eukaryota; kingdom Metazoa; phylum Chordata; class Mammalia; order Chiroptera; family Vespertilionidae; genus Myotis; species Myotis daubentonii. The sequence continues at coordinate 22,050,806 of NC_081852.1, forward strand.
ATGGTCTTCCTTCTACAAGGGGGTGGGGTCAGTGTCTCAGACCTGCCTGACATGCAGTGGTTCTCAACCTTCCTAATGCCGCGACCCTTTAATACAGCTCCTCATGTTGTGGTGACCCCCAACCATAAAATTATTTTCGTTGCTACTTCATAACTGTAATTTTGCTCCTGTTATGAATGGTAATGTAAATATCTGATTATGCAGGATGTATTTTCAGGGGTCGCGATCCACAGGTTGAGAACCGCTGCTAGTGGCATGAAGACCAAGGTGGGGTCATGGGCAACACACTCTGTACAGCCACATCTGTGCCCCACACAGACACATGTAAAGCCACCATCACCCAGAGGAGGGGGGAGAGTGGTCACTGGGATATGTTGGGGGAGGGGTACATCTGCAGGGCCTCTGGCATTTGGAAGTACCCAACACCATTTCCTTCCCGCCTTCATCTCTCTCCAAAATGGACCGGGCAAACTGCTGCCAGAATCTTGCCATGTTACTACTCTCTTCTGTCCCCACACTCAGCAGGCCAAATGCTCCATCCGGGGACAGATGGTGGCCAGTCTCCTGGGGACTTCTCTCCAAGCTCACATCAGCCGAAGAGAAAATCTTCTAAGCAGCAAGAGAGAAGGCAGGCACTCACCAAGGAGTGACCGTTGGGTGAGGACAGGTTTGCAACAGTAACACGGGAGACACTGAAGTGGCACCATCAAAACACCAAGACAAAGAAACCGTCAACCTAGAATCCTGGGCCCAGCAAACTATTTTTTAAAGAACCATGATGAAATGAAGGCATTAGCAAACTTAAAAAAACACACACAAAACACTGGATTAGTTACACAGACCCCACTAACGGATCTGTAGGACAGGAAGATGGAAAACAAATCCAGAAAAAGTGGCCTACGATACAAGAATGAATGAATAGTTTTGAGGCTGTGATAGGAGCAGGGTTCAGCAATGAGACAGTCTGGTCTTTTCTCGCACTAAATAAAGATAATAAAAATAAAGTAGCTCTGTTTTCCTCCCTTAGTCCCCCTCTAGAATAGAGGTGGGGTTGGCCCTGCCATGCCAAGTCTCCTGGCCCGGCCCGCCTCTCGGGCCCTGGCAGGCTCATCTGCACTCACCCCTGTCCGCTGTGAGTAGGGACCTCAGGGCTTAGATCCAGCTGGACTTACCCTGAGGCCTTCAGCAGGCCAAGGAGGAGGTGGGTCAGGGCTACCACGTCCAACCGGAACTACGGAAGCCGCCTGGCACACGGGCTCTACCTACAGTGCCAAGTGGGTGCTGGAGCCACAGTCAATAAATGCAGCTACCTGAGAGGCCCAGCCCCAGCCCCTGGAACACACACAGGCAGCTCCCTGACAGGCTCCAGCCTGGCTGTGCACCCAAGGCCTGGCTCTGCCAGCCTCCCAACGGCCAGAGAGGCAGCTCAGGGGGAACGGGAATTGCTTCGCATGGCAGTGGGCACAAGCGTGACGGCTCCAAGACACACCCACCGGGCAGAAAAGAACCGTGTGTCTGGTCTCCTTGCTGCCATGACACCGCCAAGCTCAAGGTGGTCTGCCAAGGCTCCCAGGTTAGGGTTCGGCATCCTATTGGCCTGGGATGCCCACTGGGTGTGCACCAGAAAAACAAGCCAACGTCAGGACTCTCTCCGTCCAAGCGGAGACACAACGAGTGAAGGAAGTGGTGGCTAGAGAGTGCTGGGGCTGAAGGGATGAGCGACATACTATTTACTGAACACGTTCTACGTGCCAGGCTTTGCTGTGCTGAGGGCTTTGCATACAATCTCCCGACACCCTTATGGAGACAGGAATGATTCCCTTCTCATAGGCCAACTAGCCGGGACTCAGAGAAGTTAAACAACTTGCCCACGGCCATAAGCTTGGAAGTGGGAGGACCAGGATTAGAACTCAGATCTCTGTGACTCAGACACTACACGCAGCTGCTCTCCAGAACCAGCTCCTGCGGCCGGCTCGCTGGGGTGGGCTTTCTCTGATCTGGGAGAGAAGATGAGGGGATTTACAACTCAGAGGAGGAAGGCAGGCCTTCAGGCACCCTGGTCACCTGAGCCCATAAGCCTGGCTCAGCTGACCATGGCATCAGTGGGCAACAGAGAGAAGCTGAGCTCCTGGGGGCCTGGGGTTTGCCAGGCAGCCCCGACGGTAGACACTCTGTCTCCATCAGCACACTTGTGCCCTTCAGTCCGAATTTCCTCATCCTTACTTCAGAAAAGGCCGCCCCCCTTGTCAAGGCGGGACTATGAAAGAGACTTTGTCTTCAAGTAATTTACAGTCTTACTGAGAAGATATGAGATGCAGAGTGAGATCTGAAGAGAAAGTTCAATGGAGGTAAGCTTGGAGCAGGCCAAAGGAGTCGGGGTTGGTGAGCCTTAAGCAGGGCAGGCTATGGAGGGGCAGGAGTGTGGCGGAGGGTGGGCGGGGGGGGGGGGAGGTTCTAAGTCAGGGATGGGAAGGAGAGAACTGCCCAGAGGCCAGGAAGCAACGGGCAAGGAGGCAGCTCAGCAGGAGACGGGTCAGAAAGAGAGGCTGGCCCTCCTGGTGTCTCAACCACATTCTCTGCACCTTCTAGAACCAACTTTCTAATGTTCTCTCCTGCATGCACCCAACTTCTGAATCACACAAAGGCTTTGCTGGGACCAGATGCCAGGGTGGAGGTAGGTTTCCACACCCAGTAACCAGGCAATGCTGTCAGCCAGGGAGTCGCTACAAGAACCCCTTCCCTGTCCTCCTGTAACCCTCAGGGCCAGGACCTTGTGGCCAAGCCCGGGGAGCAGGGAGAAGGGAAGGAGGGACTATTGGAGTGGGAGCTCTAAATCCGTTTTCCTGCCCAAAGGGAGGGTCAGACTCTGGGTGCCTGCGGCTGGAAGGGGGAGCCAGGCCCAGGCAGCTCACGGGAGGGCAGCTGGCAGCCTTCCCTCTGGACCCAGCCAAGATGGGCTTCTCCCTGGTGGGGCAGGGACAGGGGACCCAGCAGAGAACGGTCCCAGCCAATCCCACGTTTCCTCACTCCCAGGGAACGTTGTTCCCGAGGAGGCAGGGAGCAGAAGGTGCACCTATTTCGTGGCAGGCGGTTCTGGAAGGTCTCAAACAAGGAGGGGCAGGCCTGAGAAAGCAAGACCTGGGGTCCAAGACCACCCTGTGCACCAACGGGGAAGAGCGCGAGCCATCATCTCAGGGCGGGCTCAGCCCACAGCTGCCTGCAGCACCCACTGAACCCTCCCGGCAACCTGCCCAGAAGGGAGTACTATCCCTTCTTTTCTTTTTAATGAACAAACTTTTAAGTTTAGAGTAGTTTTAAATTCACGGAAAAGTGCAAGGATAATACAGAGGATTCCCACATGCACTGGTGCAGTCACCCAGTTCCCCCATTGTTACCGCCTGCCACTACTCGACTACACTGGTCACAACCTACGAACCAGGTCTGACCGTCACCACTAACTAAAGTTCATATTTTATTCCGGTGCCCCTCCCTTTCCCCTGATGTCCTTTTTTTTTTTTTTTTTTTTTTTTCTCCTTTTTGCTCTGGGATCCCCTTCAGGACACATTTAGTCATCCTATCTCCTTGGCCTGCTCCAAGCTGTTTCTTCCCTCTGACATTTCTCAGACTTCCCTGGGTTCTGATGACCGCACCGATACTGGCTAGGTCCTTCATTTGGGTAAGTCGGATGTTTTTCTCCCGGTCAGACAGGGGTCGTGGGTTTGGGGGAGGAGGAAGACAGAGGTGAAGCGCCATTCCTGTCTCTTATGTCAGGGTGCGTGCTACCGACACGACTCATCACTGACGACACTGACCTTGCTCACCTGCTGAGAGCGTTTGCCAGTTTCTTCACTGGGCGGTCACGCGCTCCCTGCCCCTTCCCTGCTGTGCTCTTTGGAGGGAAGTCACTCTGCACGGCCCACACTCCAGGACTGAGGAGCGGAAACCATCTGGAGAGCAGTCTCGTCGGTTGTGGGGAATTCTCCGCTCAGGAGTTTTGCCTCTTCTCCCCCCTCTACCTATTCATTCCGTTGTTTACGTATCCATGTGGACTCGTGGGTATTTATTTTACGCTCTGGGTACAATTCAAAGCTCCATTAATCTGTTGCTCAAATTGTCCCAGCTTTGGCCACTGGGAGCTCCTTCAGTTGGCTCCTGTGTCCCTTTAACTCACCCCCACATTTTTGGTTTGTTTTTGTTGGTTGGCTTTTTGGGTTTTGAGCACGTCCTCACTTCCTGGCCTACAAGATGCTCAGCTTGGAGATCCCCAGTTCTAGAGTCAGCCATTCCTCCAGGAGCTCCACGGAGCACGGCCCATGATCTCCATCCTCATGGCGGGAAAAGCAGCCCAACGTTATGGAGGAGCTGCCTAGGGTCACAACCACAGTCAGAGTGCCAGCCCAGCCTCTGCCGAGGTGCCTTCCCTGGGCACTCCCTGCCCTGGACAGAATGAGGGCAGCACTGCTTGAAGGCAGGGCAATGGCCCCAATGCCCTCCCCTGCCCCTTCTCAGTCCCGACCCTGGGACCAGCCCTTCTATCTCCCGGCCCTGACCCTCTGAAAACAGGCCTACGTGGTGACTGCAGTCCAGGTGCCCCACACCCAGGTACCTGAGAGTCAACATCTCGTGAGTCTAAGTCGCCCTCCTTTCCTCATTTACGACTGCAGACCAAATGACAGTGATGGTGTGTTGTCACTCCCTGTGCAAGCAGGACCCTCCTGTTACTGCTGGTGGCTTTCCAGGCCAACTGAACCCCTCCACATTACAGGCAGTGAGTCATTTAGGGACTATCCCGGGAAGGAATGCAAGTCCTCGTTGTCTGAAGACATCCACTGCCATCTTCCAGGAATATCACAAAGGCAGCCACATCAAAGCTTGCAGCATGAGTGTCCATGGCTGGGACAAAGCCCCAGAGAAGAGAGTGGAGCACTCAGCGCATCTCCATGCTCTTCATGGCACAGGGACAATACTGTGCAGAAACATACTCTGATGGCTCTAGGCTGAAAGTGACTCGGACGAGTAATATCCCGCATGTGAAGGAGTTACGGGGGTACCTTAATTCCTCATGTTGTCATATGTATGTACGCATAAGAGCAATCATTTCATTGATAAACATCAGTGTACATCAGGCAAAAAGAGCTCTTGTGGTAAGTACAAATAAATATGCAAGTGATAAGAAAACCGCATCAGCGTTCCATTGGTAGCACATTTTCTGCAAGTATACAAAATAAATAAAGCATCTGCCCTGGCCGGTGTGGCTCAGTTGGTTGGACGTTGTCCTGTGCGCCAAAAGGTTGCTGGTTCGATTCCCCATCAGGGCACATGCCTGGGTTGTGGGCTCCATCCCCAGTAGGGGGCATGCGGGGGGCAGCTGATGGGTGTCCCCCTTTCACACTGATGTTTCTCTTTCTTCCTCTCACTTCCTCTCTCTCTAAAAATCAATAAAAATATTAAAAATAAATGAAGCATCTGGCAATCAATGGGGTCTTAGGTTTTATGAAATGTGCTATGTATGTGCTCACACATATGTATGAACTCCTCTGTTTGCATGCCTAATTAGCTGTGGTACATGAAGGAGTACGCATCTATGCACACACATCTGGGTTACACATATGGGTAACTAGATGTGTGCACATGCATGTGTATGTGTGTGAACACATGTACTACATATGTGCATGCATGTTCTGTGTGTGGATGCATATCAGCAATTCCTGCTGCCTTCAGCCTGGGGCTGACCCACGCAATAGCCAGACCATGCCCTGGTTTCCCCTGGGTGGGGGCACTGACCTCACTAGGGTGCCACACTGGCAGGCCCTACCTCTGAGGCCCAGTGAGATCTTGGAGGCGGACGCTGAGGCTGCTCTCTGGGTGGTGGAAGGAGGACACTGAATCCCCTGACTCCTTTCTCAGTTGCCACAGGCTCAGCTCTCCATCCTCTCCCCACAAGTTCATGATCATGGCCCCATATTTCAAAGGGCTGGCACTTCAAGCTGCCTTCTAACTAGGACGCCTCTTTAAGGCATGGCTCTCTCCCTGGAGCATGCACGTGGCCTGGATGGTTCTCCTGGGACGCAGCCACTCGGCCCACCTCACGCCCAGGCTGCTTGTGCAGGGTGGTTCCAGAGCGCACGGGAACAGACTACCCACCCAACAGAGTGCCTTCACGAGCCCACAATGCTCAGCACTCACCCCTACGACCCTGTTCCGAAGGGCAGTGTTGGGGTCCAACCCCAACAGGTCCAGGGGTCCCCAAAGGTGTGGACGGAGTCGATGAAGAAGGAATGACACAGAGGCAGCGTTCAGGTGATCATCATAGCTGGGTTCTCTTGTCAGGGTTTCCAGCCAGGTTCTGTAGCCATGTTCTCTCGCTAGGTTCTCCAGCCAGGTTTGGTCGCCAGGTTCTGTAGCCGGGTTCTTCAGCCAGGTTCTGTCCAGGTTCTCCAACCAAGTTCTGTAGCCAGATTCTGTCCAGGATCTTTTGCCATCTTCTCTCGCTAGGTTCTGTCTCTAGGTTCTGTGTAGGTTCTGTGTCTAGGTTCTGTGTCCTGTTGTCTTGTTACATCTGTATTTATACCAGTTGATTCCAATCCTATCAATCTCTATTCCAAAGGTTAGGGCGTTTCTATCTCCATTCCAGGGAGTAAAGATTATGTAGCTTAAGCATGATTGTTCGTAGTTAAAGTGATTAATTACCCGCCTGGCACTTAGTTAAGGGGTTTTATTCCCTCCCTAACCTCAGGGGAAAATCCCTACCTGGGGAAACAACCTTTCTGAGAGTTGACCTTGGTTAAAACACATAGTGCCAAGAAGGTGAGCAAACATATTAAGAACAGTATGCCATATATGCCAGGTCCCTTGAAACAGCAAGGATGGACCAGCTCCCGGCAGGGCAGCAGCCTGGGTGCCCCAGGTCGGCCTGCCTGTGTGTACAGAGAGGCAGCATGGAGGCCTGGAAAGACCCAAGCTCTGCTGGGTAATCCCACCCCTTGCGCCCAGCTCCCCTCTTCTGGGTGTGGACCCACCAACCTTGCAAAGGCGAACAGAAGGTGAGCAAATGTCAGTGAGGGGCACCTGTCGGTCTGGAACTGCCGCCTCCCACTTCGGGAGCCGAGGCGTGGCTCCTCAGGCCACCCCGGGAACAGGACTTGGGGGTCTGACAGGATGTCCAGTGTGATGCTGGGTACGAAAGAGCTTTGCGAACCGTCAAGCAATCTTCACTCACGAGGGGAACTCATCATGATGTCTCTCCTGCCAGGACCCCAGCATGCGTCCTTCTGTGTCAGACCCTGTTCTCTGCCCGGTGGGCTTGTCAGGAAATGCAAATGCCTGTGTGTGGCCACTGAGCCAGCACCGTGGGGCGGGGTTCTCCGCCTGGCCATGGGGGACGCTTTGGCACTGGTGATTCTGCTTGGGGGTCGTGCTGTGCACTGTAGGATGTTCAGCAGCATCCCTGGCCTCCCCCTACCAGATGCTAGTAGCAGCCACCCCCTCCGCTGTGATAAGCAAAAAATATCTCTCAACGCCCCCAAATACCTCCTGGGTCGCAAAACTGACCTCGGTTAAGAACCACTGCCTTAAAGGAAGTGAATTTTTGCTTTGCTTGGGGGTCGGGGTGGGGGTCTCTGAGTGCATTAAAAGCAGTGGAGAGCTTTTTAGGGGAAAACAAAAGAAGAGAGGAATAAAAGGAGGGGAGCAGGAGGCTGTGCCCATCCAGTGAGCAGAGAGGATGAGCTGCTCTGGAGGCTCACGGGCCCCGAAAGGAAAAGGCCTGGCAAAGCGACATTCTCTGAGAGCAGGAAAGCAGCCTCTGTGAGGAATAGTTAATACGTTTATGTGCTAACAGAAGGCCACCCTCCTAGGCTGAGGCCACCAAGGTCCTGGTCTGGCAGCCATCTGCACCCAAACCTCCCAGGTCTGGAAGGGGCACCCCGCTTTTCCAGGCAGGGCTCCGAAAGAGGCCCTGCGGTGGGTCAGAGCCGGTAGGACCCTCGCAGAGGCACCAGCCAATGTCTCCTCCACAGCCAAGCCCAACCCCTTTGTAGTGTCAGCCTAGCTGGGTGGGGTGAGGAACAGGGTGGGCAGGGAGCCCACCACCCAGACAGATGGGCTGCCAAGAGGGGTCAGGCTGCAGACCGGCTCCGTGAGGACCGATGAAAGGCCTCTTTGTCTCCTCTCACCCTCCCTCTGCTCCAGCTCCAGGCCCTAAGAGGATCCCCCTGTCCTCACGTCCAAGGGAGTCCGCACCCCAGTGATTGTGCGTCACCCCCACGCAAGCAGAAGATTCCCGCCATGTGCCCCGCTGGCCGGCCCAGCCACAGGTGAAGGGTGTGAAGCTGCAGGATCCTGACTGCTGAGGGGCAGCGCTCCTCCCCGCTCCAGGCTGGGAGCCCAGGGACCTTCTTCTCCTGCTTCCCAGAGCTGCTCACCCCAAGTTCTGCTGCAGCAACAGTGGGGGGAAGCACAGACTTTGGAATCGGAGGGATCTGGGTTCCAATCCTGGCTCCGCCACCTATCAGCTGTGCAGGTTCTGAACAAGTCACTTGGCTTCTCAAGGAATGTGGCCCACATCAAGCTCACTGAGGACTCAAGGGGCCCGTCTGTGAAGCTGCCAGCCCTGTGCCTGACATGCGGAAGGTACTGGAATGAGCCGGTGCTATTTGAGGCATTCCAGGAAGCTGGAGAGTCCCTGTTCCTGGGTCTTTACATGGGCCCATCACACCTTCTGCTGGTGTCCGTCTCTCCTCCCCGCTCCAGGTGCCACCCTCAGGCTCTGTTCTCCATACATTCCCTCCACACAAGAGCCCACATGGCTGCCTGGTAGAATGTCCTGCTGTAGCTAAGTCCCTGAGATTTCCCTGCACACCCAGGACAACGTCCCATTCCTGCTTCCACAGCCCTGCCATGCCACCCCCCGCCACCACCTCACTCCTCCACCTGCTCTGCCCCACCCCAAACACCCCCTCCCCCCAAGGCTGGCTCAGCTCTCTCCCCCAGTCCGTGGGGACAGCCACCTCTTCTAAACGCCTTCAGCGCTATTTCCAATGGTTCCCGGATTATTCCATGGGACTGAGGCTTGTTTTTGCAGCCAGACCAAAGCTCCTAGAACAGGAGTCTGTCTGTCATCCTGGGCATACACTAGGCACTTACCAAATGCTAAACACAGCTGCCCTTCCATTCCAAAGCTCTCCAAAGGTCCCCTGGCCCTGAGACTGAAAGAAGCCTTAAGGAAAGTGACCCAGTACACATGGGTAAACTGAGGCACAGAGAAAGACAAGTCCATCCAGGGCCCAGCAGCATGTGAGCGAGGGATGAGGAGGGAGTATTTGCTCACCGTCTGGAGCTGCATGAATATTTATAGCACACGCCAGGTTCATGCAAAAGAAAAATGAGAAGCAGGCCAAGAGCTGCAGGGCCTCACTAATAGCGTCTGCCCCTCCCCCTGGGTTAGCACAATGGGACCATCCATCCTGGGAACCGGATCTCCTCTCTCTGATCCGCCCAGGCCAGCCCTAGCTTGGAAATCGGGATCAGAAATGGTCACAGGCAGGCACCCCCCGGGGGAGAGCAAAGGGAAACCCTTGTACTGGCTTCATGAAACCCCTAAGAGAATTAGGCTTAAACATCCCAGCCAAATGACAGCTCCGAACAATGCCCAGGATGAGCTGCTGGCCCCTGGGAGGGAGAGGCTGCCGGCAGCCCATCCGCTCATCTCCATGGGCCGGAACTCGGGCTGGCTGTCCCCTGAGCCTTTGGAAGTGAGAACGCCGCCCGCCGCTTTCCCCTGCAGCTTTCCCCACAGCAGCAGCCAGTCTGCCAGGCAGCAGCTCCCTAGCAAGGCCGCTCGGTGCCCAGGTCTCTCCCCCTGGGAGGCCCCCCTGGGAGGCCCTATCTCCACCACAGCCCTCAGGCGTCCAAGGCCTGTGCTGCTCTCACATTCAAGAAGCCAATCAGGAGCACAACCAGCTTCGAGCACCTCCGGAACCTCTGAGAAGGCACCGAGTCTCCTCCTCACCTACTTTCTGGCAGGCTGTGAGAGGAAGGAGGTGGAGCCAACACCACGGAAGCAGCAGTCCCCAAGGCAGACCCGCCTGGCACCGTCTTTGGTGAGCACGCAGTGGAGGAATGCCCTGGCCAAGACTGGGAATCACGGGTCACAGGTCAAGGGTCAGGAGTTAATTTGGCCAAGAGGGCTGGAACAGGTTACCGTAAATTTCCAGGGACATGAGGAGGGACGCCAGGAACTGGGGGGCAGCTGGTCTCCACGTCAGGAGCCTCAGAGCTTGGCAGAACTTCCCTGCTCCCACCACCATCCACATGGTGTCGTACAGCTGCAGCTGAGGCACTGAACCAGACCCCTCTGAATTAACCGCATTTCAGTCCGGGCAAGGCAGCGGAATACCCAGTTCCAAAGTACACTTTTCTCTACAGAAAGCAACGTCTCCTCGTATGATCCAGCACGTCTCTCCTGGTTTCCAAGGGAAGGCCCCGTATTCTTCTTGGGGAACAAGATCTTGTTGACTCTCCCCATCATCCTCCTAACGTCGCTGCCTCCAACCCTACACCTCAGGGTTCACCTTTTGCCAAGGCCCCAGAGATCAGCCGCTCCAACCTCCAGGTCACCTGAGCTGACCCTCTCAGAACCCTCTCTAGAGGGGCTCAGCGGAGACCGTCAGTGGGTCCGGCAGGGGCCTTGGCAAGGGCACACGGGGCCTAGAACGCACAGCACGTGGGTTTCCACCACAAGCAGAGACCAGAGGCTGGCACAGAGTCGTGGCCCCGCTAGGACACGCACACATGCAGCCCCTCATTTCCTGGGCTGCAGCTGAGCTCCCGCCCCGGCCTGCCTGGGGAATCAGGCAGAAGCACAGAGCTGGCGTACAGATTATCTTACACTGAGGTCATCTGAGATTCCACAGATGCAGAAAGATGCTTTCTCAGAAATTCCCGTATCTGACAACGCAGCAGCTTCTGGGAAACCAGCCCCCATAAATCCTTTTCCCCGGGGAACGCCATGGCCATGAGAAAGGAAGACCACGTGTACCTGCATAGACAAACATCACCACAGCTTTATTTCCCGTTAGTTCTCCTCAGAAGCGTCTGCCTTCCTAAAGAAACCCACGTGTCCCTCCCATAGGAGCCTTTCCCCCATGGTTGTGTTATTTCCCGAATACCATCTCATGTGCTATAAATGTTCCCTGTTTGCTGCCCTGTGCCCGCCGATGTGAATGAGCTGTGTGTCTGCTTTATTTTTTATCCCATCGCAGACGTTTCCCCACGTTGCTCTCTCCTGCCTCCTTCGTCTACCACCAATGGATTTCATGTAACCCCCTTTATGTCCCCTCCTTTGATTGTAATCTATAAAATTCTCCAGAGCATTTTCTCAATCCATTGAAACTGTTGTTGTCAATTGGGCACAAAGAAGCTAATAAAAATTCTTACAGGTTTGGATGTTTCTCATGCGGACTCTTCGCTGCCTGCTCTCCAGGATCAGATCCTGCTCCACCTCGCCCCACACCATCAATAGGTTCCACCCAGGCCCCCAGCCAACCCTCCAGTCCTAGCAATTGGTCCGGGAGAGCGGGAAGGATCCCTTTGCTTTTGAGGCTAGCTTTTGGGGAAGGGAGGAGAGGGGGGTGCCGGGAGCCAGTCCATCCTTGCTGTTTCAAGGGACCTGGCATATATGGCATACTGTTCTTAATATGTTTGCTCACCTTCTTGGCACTATGTGTTTTAACCAAGGTCACCTCTCTGAGAAAGGTTGTTTCCCCAGGTAGGGATTTTCCCCTGAAGTTAGGGAGGGAATAAAACCCCTTAACTAAGTACCAGGCGGGTAATTAATCACTTTAACTACGAACAATCATGCTTAAGCTACATAATCTTTACTCCCTGGAATGGAGATAAGAAACGCCCTAACCTTTGGAATAGAGATTGATAGGATTGGAATCAACTGGTATAAATACAGATGTAACAAGACAACAGGATACAGAATATAGACACAGCACCTAGACACAGAACCTAGAGACAGAAGAACTTCGCTGGAGAGAACATGGCAAAAGATCCTGGACAGAAACTGGAGACAGAACCTAGAGACAGAACCTAGCGAGAGAACATGGCAAAAGATCCTGGACAGAAACTGGCCACAGAACCTAGAGACAGAACCTAGAGACAGAACCTGGCTGAAGAACCTAGAGACAGAACCTGGCTACAGAACCTGGATAGAACATGGCAAGAGAACCTGACTAGAACCTGGTGACTGAACCTGGCTGGAGAACCTGGACAGAACCTGGCTGGAGAACTGGCTACAGAACCTGGCTGGAGACCCTGACAAGAGAACCCGGCTATGATGATCACCTGAACACTGCCTCTCTGTCATTCCTTCTTCACCGACTCCGTCCACACCTTTGGGGACCCCTGGACCTGCTGGGGTTGGACCCCAGCAGGGGGGTTCCCATCTTTGAGTTGCTTAGGACTGTCACAGCCAGAACCCAGGGTGTGTCTTGAATGAGACCGACACCCCTCCAGCTCCAGGAGCAGGATGGAGCCACAGTCAGATAGGCAGCCAGATGCCCTGCCACCCATGAAAAGGCCTCTCTACCTGGGGTCCAGTCCAGGCCAGCACCCAGAGAATAGACGTGCGTACTTCCATGAAAGCTATGCCTTGTCCACCGCATGCCTTCAGCCTCGCCTGACTCTGATTCTAGGAAACTTCTTTACAACGGAGAGCTCTGTAGATGACTAATAGCAAAGCACAATTCTCGTCTATAGACATGCAAATCCTGTCTTCCCTTCCACCGCCAGATGCCAATGTTTTCTCCATTTGCACATTCATCTCAGCATTTCTGATCTACAGATGTTTCTGTTCTTTGGGTTCTCTTTTGAACAGGTCATAACATCAGCCTGCTTCCCTCATTAATTAGTGAGTAGGGCAAAATCTTTAACACACACCTCTGTTTAGTTTATTTTAAAGATATTTTTATTTGTTTCAGAGAAGGAGAGAGAGAGAGAGAAACATCAATGATGAGAGAGAATCATTGATCAGTTGCCTCCTGCACGCCCCACACTGGGGATCGAGCCCGCAACCTGGGCGTGTGCCCTGACCGGTAATCGAACTGTGACCTCTTGGTTCATAGGATGACACTCAACCACTGAGCCATGCCGGCCAGACCATCCATCTTTATGTTATTTTTATTTTTGGGTCTTCAGGCCCAGCTTTGGACCCAGGCTCCCAGCACCAGAGGGCCTCCTTCCCCCCTCCCCTCTCCTGCTCCTCCTCCCTTTCCACCTGCTGGCTACTGGGGCCAACCTGGCTCTCCCACTAATGGGATTAATACTCAGCTGTGTGGTCAGCTGTGTGGCCTTAGGTTGGGCCAGTTATTTATAGAGCGTGGGTGGGTGGTCCAGTGCTCTGGTGAGGTGGATGTGTTCTTTGCATAGTCATCTTCTCTCTCCCTCTCTCTCCAACAGCCCACATGGTAGTCTTTGTTCTTTGAGTCCCAAACCACATGCTATGTAAGGAACAGAAGAATTAATATGCAAACTGTTGGCAGCCCCTTCCTTTCCTGGGGCTCCTGTAAGTGGAGTTGATTTTCACCCCTGCCTTTTCCCTAAAGCCGGCATTTCAGACAGAAATCTGCTGTCTTCCCTTTTTCCCATCTCAGGGGATGCTGGCCCCCGGCTTCTCTCACAGTCACCATCAGCTTCCACATTTATTGATCACCTATCAGGTGTTGGGCACTGTGCTGTGTGCTGTTGGGGTTCAAATAAGTAGAAGTCCCCACCCTCCAGAGACTTAGACAAAGAACTGCTTATACACACACGCTAAGACAAATAATATGGCTAGAAGAACAACAGAACATATTGCTTGAGTACTATGTGCCAGGCGTGTGCTAAATATACATATTTAACTTTCACACACAAACAAGAGCAGATACCAGCATCAAAATATGAAGGCTCTCAGGTGAAGTATTGTAGCTGACACAAACTGGGGTGTGCAGCCAGCCCAGAACAATTCCTCCAGTGGCCATCCTGTAGCTAGCCCCTCTCTTCCTTTGAGTAACTCTATCTCCTTCTCCAACATATAGTGATTGGTCCAAAGGTTGGTCACAGGATCCAAAGTTAGGCCAATCAGAGTCCTGCCCTCAGAATTTTTACCTGGGAACTAACTGTAGAGAAAACTTCTTTTGTCTCTGGCCTCAGAGCTATGGAGGTAGGAGTCGGCCTGATGTTGTGACACCGAAATCCATGCTCTTGTCAGAATCTGTCCCGTAGAGAAGCTAGTCAGAGACAACTAGGATGTCACAGAGAGAAGGAAACCTAAACACAGTCCATGCTCTGGACGGCATGTTCAGTGGTTAGAGCATCGGCCCTGGAACGGAAGGGCCGCAGGTTTGATTCCGGTTAAAGGCATGTACCTGGGTTGCAGGTTCTCTGCCCGGGTTGGGGTGAGTGCAGGAGGCAACCAATTTAAGTGACTCTCTCACAGCGATGTTTTTCTCTCTCTCTCTCTCCTCTCTGCCCTTTCTCCCTCCCTTACACTCCCTAAAATCAATGAAAAAAATACTCTCCACTGAGGATTAACAAAAAACAAACAAACTAACAAACAACAACAAAAAAACAGTCCAGGTAAGCCTCTAGTCCAGTGGTTCTCAACCTTCTGGCCCTTTAAATACAGTTCCTCATGTTGTGACCCTACCATAAAATTATTCTCGTTGCTACTTCATAACTGTAATATTGCTGTTATGAACCATAATGTAAATATCTGATATGCAGGATGGTCTTAGGTGACCCCTGTGAAAGGGTCGTTTCACCGCCAAATGGGTCGCGACCCACAGGTTGAGAACCACTGCTCTAGTACCAATTACACTTACAACCAGTTCCATCCTCTCCCTCCCACAGTTTGGCCCATGAGCCAATCAATTACCCAGTTTTTCTTAATCTAATTTGAGTTGGTTTTCCATCACTTGCTACCTAAAGAGTCCTCAGCAAGGCAGGTCCCTGTACAAGGTCACACAACTAACGAGGGGCTGGCTGCATGCTCTCCTAGCAGCCTCCTCACTACTGTGTGGCCAGATTATGGGTCCCAGACAGCACAGGCAATGTTGTGACCCATTATTACCCTACGGATGTCTCCTGCCTGGATTGCACAGGGCCCCAGCATGCCGAGTGCGCCTGACCCCAACGTGTCACCCCTCTACCCCAGCTGTGTAGGACCATGGTGTTGACACTTCCGCCCAACAACTGTTGAGTTCCCAGAAATGTGTTACCACTCCCTCGTGAAAGTCATATCATTATTATCACAAACCGCTTATTGAGAGCTTATGCTATTCAAGGTACTATGCTATGTGCTGTTTAATCCTCCCCAAAACCTTGCATGTAAGTACTGTCAATGCTGTTTTAAAAGTGGGGAAAGGGACACTCCAGAGGGTTGGCAACCTGCCCCCAAGGTCAAAAGACAGGAAGGGCCAAAGCCAGACAGTGTGACACCAAAGCCCATGCTGTCGGCCAATGCACTAATGTTCCTCTCTGGGCAGCACTGCGATCAGCTGCCTGTCCATCACAGCCTCCAAGAACTGTCCGCGTGAGCCTGGGTGTGAGGGGATTCTATCCTGCCCCGGCCCACGGGCATGAGCATGCAGCGAGCCAGCTTCTTCACAGGCCTCAGGTCAGAGGCCCTAACCCTAAGGCCACAGAGGCCCATACCGGGGCTGCGACCCTTGGTTTTCAAAAGAGGCCCTGCTCGAATTCTTCGGGACCACCATGTACTAGCACAGTGATGGCGAACCTATGACACGCGTGTCAGAGGTGACACACGAACTCATTTTTTGGGTTGATTTTTCTTTGTTAAATGGCATTTAAATATGTAAAATAAATGTCAAAAATATAAGTCTTTGTTTTACTATGGTTGCAAATATCAAAAAATTTCTATATGTGACACGTCACCAGAGTTAAGTTAGGGTTTTTCAACATGCTGACACGCCGAGCTCAAAAGGTTCGCCATCACTGTACTAGTATATGCATCTTCCTTCTCAGCTCTTGTGTTCAGATGAATGTTTATGAAGAGCCGTTAAGCTGAGTCACCTGCAGACTCAGAGGCGAAGGCCCCGCCCTGTTGTTTCCTGCTGATGGGGCATTTGCCCACCCACTCCACTGCTCACCTCCTCCTGCCTGGACCACACAGTGCCCGGCATGCTGAGCGGGCCCTGACCCCAAGGTGTCACCCCCTCTACCCAGCTTCATAGAGAGAACCTGGGGTCCCCCCTCCCCCAGCACCTGGCTGTGGCCGACACCGTTTCCACTTTCACCTACACCAGTCCTCATCCTTCCTAGAGCCTAGCCACAGGCACCCTCTGTCCGAATGCTCCAGGAGGCTCTCTCTTGCCAGAAGAGAAACAGTGCGGGGCCCGCCTGTGCCGCACGCACTCACCACCCTTCCCTTTCTGGTCTCTGTCATCTCTGCCCCTTTAGCTCAGAGGTGCCCACCTGAGCCCACAGGCCAAATGTGGTGTGCAGGTATGTTCTGTTTAGCATTCACAATGGTTTTTACATTTTAACATTTAAAAATTGGTAGTTTCACTTAGAAAACTGAATGTAAGTGTTCCAAACAAGATTTTCTTAAAAGCACCTAAAAACAACCGCATTTCTGACCTTCCTTGAAGCATGCCTTCCGTGGACCAGAGCACTGCACGTCTGCATGAGCGCCACCAGCAGCAGCCAAGTCGCCACCACCCACCCGGGACAGGGCAGTCCTCAATTTGCCTGTGACCCTCACTTCCCGGCCTGCCAGGCCTCTGGGAACACCCAAGGCCCACACTAGGGGCCTGGGACCACCCACCCCCATCCGATTGACAGCGCCCCGCCAGGATCCCAGCCCCGCATTGCCCATTTTCTCCAGATGAGGTAGGTGTCTCAGGCAAGTCCTGGCCACGCCTGAGCGAGGCTCCGAATGTGTCCGAGCCCAGAACCCCCTGTCCGGATGCTCAAGCTGGCCAGGGACTCGCGTGGACGGCCTGTGGACACCCAGCCCAGGCATTACAGCTGAGGCCAGGCTGCAGCCTGGGATGGATGCCAGACCAGCTCAGGTCCACTCACCATGGAACCCACTGACGAGCTAGACGAAGGAGCAAACAGAGATGCCCCGAGGCCACCCAGAGAACACCAGGCCAGAGAGGAACAGTGTGTTCAGACCAATTCTGGTGGTCCCACCCCACCCCCTGCCCAGCCCCCCAGTCCCCAGAGGCGGGGACACTCACGATGTTCATGAGGGTGAGGACGTAGTTCTGCACGTGCTCCTTGCCGTGGAAGCGCACCACGGAGTCGTCCACGGCCAGCAGCACCTCGATGCTGTAGCTGCCCGGCGTGGCATGCCGCCGCTTCCGCTCCGCTTCTCCCAGCTGGCCCCCCGCCAGGCCCAGCAGGTTGGGAAGGTCGCCCAGGCCAAAGGCTGGAACCAGGATGGGAAGAGACCAAGTCAAACCTACATCAGGGGCTGTCACTGGGACGCTGCCGTCAACCCCCGCCCCCGCCCCGTCACATGTGCCCCTGTTCCTGCTTCCATAAACCAAGGTAGCAGGAGGGTTTGTTCCATACCAGGTAATTCGTGTGCCCGAGCCCTTTTCCTGCCACAGAGCATGGCCGTCCTTGAGGCAATGAGTAGCAGGGGAGTGAAAACTAACCTGGGCCCCAGTTCCCACTTGGTCCCGTCTCACTGTGCATCCTGGCCCAACCCCTGTCCATTCACTTCTCTGGACCTCCATCTCCCCTCCTGTGACATGCGGGTGGATAATCTCCATCTCTTGCCCCAGAAGCTATAAAAAATCAAAGGCGGCCCTGGCCGGTTTGGCTCGGTGGATAGAACATTGGCCTGCGGACTGAAGGGTCCCAGGTTCGATTCCGGTCGGGGGCATGTACCTTGGTTGTGGGCACATCCCCAGTGGGAGGTGTGCAGGAGGCAGCTGGTCGATGTTTCTCTCGACTCTCTGTCTCTCTCCCTTCCTCTCTGTACAAAAAATCAATAAAATATATTTTTTAAAAAATCAAAGGCAGCAATGGGTGGAAACATCTTGATAAAGGAAAAAACTAATATTACCGTGGCTGATGCAGGACATTTCAGACACCCCTAGAGTATTCCCCAAGCCTCTCAAAACCCTCCCAATCACTGCCAGTGACCCCAAATTTCACCATCACAGCTGTGGCCTTTTTGGCTAAAAACAAAATATATAACCAGGATTTATTAACTTGTGTTAATTAATCTAGGAGTTGTCAAACTTTTCCTGTGAAGAACCAGATAGGCTTTGTGGATTATAGAGCCTCTGTCTGTGTTGCAATAAAACTTTACTGACAAAAACAAGTGGTGGCCCGCATTTGGCCCATGGGCCCTGAGGACAGGGCAACAGGAACCACAAGACTCAGTGCTACTCTCTTTTTATGTTTCCTTTGGTTGGGGAGCTAGAATACAAAAGGGAAAGAAGCACTAGACTTACGGGCCAGAAAAAAATGTGTGGCCACTGGCCTACTGGGGAAATGGAAAGAGGGAGGCCGGCCCTTGGGCTGATCGCAGCCTGGCGAGCAGGGCTCAGGCCAGCGTTGCCCTCACTTGCCCCTGAGGCCAAGGTGTTTCTCTGCAGGTCACACTGAACAACAGCTCCTGGCAGCCCGGGTGCCTGGGCCCAGTGGTGTGTTCAGCCACCCACAGACCAATTCCTGGGAGGGAGGAGGGAGGACCCCTAGGAGGGGAGGAGCAGGGCTCTCTGCACCGAGTGGGGAGAGCCAGGAGCAGTCACCCCCAACTTGTGAGCAGTGCCCGAAGGTTCACATACTGCGAGTGAAATGTGGAACTTGACCTACACGGCTCTCCCTGCCAGCTGTGTCAAAGGGAGGCTCAGAGAGGTGGCCTGCCATCTCAGGTCACACAGCAAGTTAACGGCAGAAGCGCAGAATGTAAACTCAGATCTGCCACTCTCCCATCATCACACCCTATCAGGTCCACCCGCTTTCTCTCTCGGCAAAAACAGCGAGGGGGGTTGGGGGAGGGCCTACTAACATCAGCCATAGACCCTGGCGATGCCCCAACCACACCCTCCTCTATGTATCTCTCATCCTTCAGGCCGAAGTAGGTAACCCTCAAACTGTGGAGGCCGCTGGGAAGCCCACCCAGGAAGCCTCGAGAGAATAGAAAATGATGCAGCTGCTCTGAGAAACAGTTTGGCAGTTTCCCAAAGCGTTAAACATAGAATTAGCATAGGACCCAGGAACTCTACTCCTAGGCATGTACCCAAAAGAATTGAAAACACATGCTCCATAAAAACATGTACACGAATGTTCATAGCAGCATGATCATAACAGAAAAATATGGAAACAGCCCAATTGTCTATCGACAGATGAACAAAGTAACTGTGGTGCATTCCTACAATGGAATATTACCCTGCCGCAAAAAGGAGTGAAGTATGGAGACAGGATCCAACATGGATGAAACATATATGCTAAATGAAGAAAGCCAGTCACAAAGGGCCACACACGGTAGAATTCCATTTATAGGAGATGTCCAGGACAGGCAAACCTATAGCGATAGAAGGTAGATTAGGGATTGCCAGGGCATGGGGATCGGGAAAATGGGAGTGACTGCTAATTAATGGGTAAAGGTTTATAGGGAAATTATGGAAATGTTCTGGAATTAGATAGCGGTGATGGTTGCACAACATTGTGAAAATAGTAAGAAACCACTGAATTGTACACTTTAAAATGGTTAAAATAGTGGATTTCATTTCAATAAAAAACACAGCGGCCTGAGCCCCAGCCTGGCTGGCTGCCCGGCGTCTGGCAGCCCCAGCCTCCAGCCCAGGAACGGGAACCGGGGCCACAGGAGCACATGGCCTATTGGCGTCAGGAGGGAAGGGGAGGGTGGGAAAGGGCGACAGAGCAGGAGCAGGGGTTGGGGAAGGAAAGGGGAGCGTTTGGGAGTATGGAAACATGCAGAGCACACCCTCCAAGGCCGAGGCAGGGTCCACAGGGAATCCCTGAGGGGCTGGGGTAAGGCCGGGAATTTCCTCCCAGGACTTGGAACGGTTTAGATTTCTCACCAGAGCCCTTGACAATGGGTCACTTAACTCTTCTTTGGAGCCCATCAAGGATGTGTGTGCTGGGGCGGGGTGGGGTGTGAGCGTGACGGCGGGGCGTGAGTGGGTATTAGTGTGTGTGAACGAGCGTTAGTGAATGTGTAAGCTGTGTGACTGTGAGTTGGAGGCATATGACAGGTGTGTGCCGTAGGTCAGTAAGCGAATGTGCACAGGTGAGTGTGTCAGTGTCAGGGGTGCGCGCACGTTCTCTTCAGAAAGCAGCGGCCAACGCCATGCCGAGTGCCAACAAGATTCACTGGGGCACCTCAGACCCCTCTGCTGTGGAGCAGCTGGAAAACCATGATGGATCCCTGACGCCTCCTTTCCTTCCTTGAGGGGAGTTGGACACCCTCCCCCAGAACAGAACAGCTGACGTGAGGGACACAAACATCACTGAGACTTGGTATCTGTCCCCTAGGACACTCCACCCCGGCTTATTAGGAGGAAGGGGACAGTCCCAGGAGAAATCCGGGGGCTGAGGGGTCCAGGAGAAGGACATCTGAGCTGGGCCGACTCCTGGGCAGGACAGGGACAGACAGAGATGGGAGAGGTGCTCAGTCTGGGGGAGATTCCTCCAAAGTGGCTACTGTGGCTAAGCAGGCGCTGACCAGCTGGCCCAGGCCTCTGTGTGCCAAGTATACCCAGAGATGAGGCAAACCCTTTCTTCTTCATCAAGAATGTTAAATGGAGACAGGCGCCCCAGAAACGCTGCTCCACACACTGTGCTCAGACCCACTGCTGGTCTTAAAATAACAGAGCCAGAGTCACAGGTTTCCAAGAAAGTCTTCACTGCCCCTCGTCTCTCTAAGAGCCCAGATGGGCCCAGGGCATGGCATCGCCCGCAGCCTGCAGGAGTTCCAGCGGGCGGCCTGATGACAGGGCGTCACACGGAGTCCCGGGCCTGAGCTCCAACTCCGCCTGCTCAGCGGTCTTGGCTTCCCAGCCACAGCCCATGGCAGGCGATGGGGTTGGTCCAGGACTTCCCCAGGGTCACACCCCAAAAGAGGATTTAGGGTTTTTTGATTCAAAACTGGCCTCAAATAAAATGGAGCCCAATGAGCCTTGTCACTCTTCCCAGCCATGATGGAGGGAACAGTGCCCGTCACCACCCTGCCCCTGCAATCCACCCCACACTCCGGGCCTGCAGAGCCCGCCTCCTCTTGGCTAGTCCTGGAGCTGCGGCTTCTCTTATGAGGGCCATGGAGCGCAGCTGGAGCTTCAAAGGAGGCAGTGGATGTGGGGACAACTGGCTTTCAGTCATTCCTTCACGCTGTGCTCAGCCCTCCAGGGCCCGGGCTGGGGGTGGGGGTGGAGCTCATGGCTGGATTCCACCCAGGGCCTCCTTGTGTCCTCTTGGCCAAGGCTAAGTTGGACAGTGAAGCTAGCCACGGGCCCAGGACCAGCACACATTGCATCCACTGCTTCCTTCGCTTGGCCATGGGTGCTGAGTGCTCTGCTGGTCACCAGGATGCAGGGACACCCTCACGTGTCAGTCGTCGGCCTCACAACACCAGTAGAATAAGAGCAACCCTTCATCAAGCACCTACCATGTGCCAAACTCCACGCTGGAATTTTCACACACACAGCCTCAGAGGTGAACAACGACTGCCCTAACCTGACAGGTTAGGAAATGAGGCTCAGAGGTGTTAAGCAACTTGCTTAGGGTCCCACAGTAGACAGCACTGGAGACAGGATTTAAAAATAGTCTAGTGGACACCAAGCTGACCCCGATGCCCTGACACGAGGCAGATTCCCTACAAGCACCCTCAGAACTTCCCTCCTGTGGCCCCCGGGGGTGGAGCTGAGTGTTAGGGAAAGAGCTGACTACAGCTATCCACCTACTGCATGGGCAGAGAAATAGCCTTGCCAAGCAACGCTGAACTCCTCAGAGACCTCTGCAGCCCCAAGTTCCACCGTTCCAGAGGCTCAAGTAGTTCCTCTAGCCCCCAGTGGCAGACGGTTATAACAGCCTCTCAAACCCACTAGTTACAGTAGGCGCAGCAGGTCTACGGGGCCCAGTCCCCTTTACAGATGAGAAGACGAAGGCCAGGCATTGAGTGGCTTAAGGCCTCAAGTTACCTCTAAACTGTTCACCCCAGAGGTCTGAACAGGAGCAGAGCTTGGGGCCGTGTCCACAGCCTACCTTCATTGTGAAGGTCCCCTCCAGGCTCTGCCCACGCCTGCTGGACGGCTTCCCGGCGGTACACCACGTGTGTCCTCCCGCCTGCCTCCTTCTCTTGCTGCCCCCGCTCCAGGGGCTCAATGAAGTAGTCGGTGACATCTGTGCGGATGAGGCCCGCCTGAGCAGTGGGCAAAAGGAAAGGGGGAGAGAGAAGAGGCATGAATACATGGCACAGGACAAGTGAACATTTGCAACTGCACACGTATGTGACCACATGTGTGTGACCACACGTATGCAGGCTCTTCTTCCAGGGCCTTGGGGAGCTCTGGAATCCAGCAGGCAACTAGGAAGGGTTGTAAGGAGGCTGCGCAAGGGAGCCCATGCCAATTTCACAGAAATAAGCAGACCCACTATTACTGTGTTGTGCACTCACGGGGTTCTACATAACATTTCATGTAATCAAGGGGTTCCAGTGCTTAAAGCGGGGGAACCACTGCCATGAGGGACACGCGCGCACCAGGGCACCACATTCCACCCCAAAGCACGGCCACTATCATGCGGGTTTGCCTTTACCTTCAGGCAGACAGAGAGGGAAATCCTATCGGTAAAGCCCAGTTATCTCGAAGGTGGGAGCTGGTCCCCCGTCCACTACAAAGTGCTATTATTTCAGATTTAAAGCGTGTGGTATGCAAGCCAGGGAAAGCAGCTGTTTGCTGACGATAAATGAGCCAGAACAGTGCCCCAGGAGTGCGTGCTCTGTTTTCAATCTAAGTCTGTGCCTGCATCAAAATGTTCTCTTTTAAAAATCAGGTATTGGCCTTGGAAATAAAAACATATGACCTTCGGCAAGCCAGCCAATATGCTATTAGGCTCTGATGAAGGCAGTGATCCCGGGGGCAATGAAACCTGTAACGAGATGTCTGTGAATGTATGTGTAGCTGCACAGCCCTCCCCCCACACACGTGTCAGCTCTATAAAACTGGTAAGACCAGCCCACCGCCCACAGCGCCTGGAAAATAGTAGGCAATCCTTAATAAATATATATTAGTTGAATTCCTTCACTCCTTCAACAAATATGTATTGAGCGCCTACTGCATACCAGCACTGCTTCAGACACTGGCAATACCGCTCTGAACACAACGCAGTGAATGAAGGAATTGTGTTAATGAATCTGTGGGACCGCCCTCGCCAGTTTGGCTCAGTGGATAGAGCTTTGACCCAAGGACTGAAGGGTCCTGGGTTCAATTCTGGTCAAGGGTACGTACCTCGGTTGCAGGCTCGATCCCCAGCCCTGGTCCGGGCACACACGGGAAGCAACCAATCCATGTGTCTCTCTCATATCGATGTTTCTCTCTCCATCTCTCCCCCTCCCTTGCACTCTCTCTAAAAAGCAACAGGAAAATATCCTTGGGTGAAGATTAATTAATTAAATAAGCAAGCAAACAAACAGATAAATACATCTGTGGGACCTTCCCTGTCCGAATAGGAGCGCCTCTTTTTCAAGCAGCTGAGCTCACCAGTTTCCCCACCTCAGCCTGCTTGGCGGTTGAACTGCAGGGAACGGGGCCGAGGCCTGCGGAGCACTCACCGCCGAGCCTCCCAGCAGCAGCCGATCTTTCTCATGTCCCTTCCAGCTCCATCTGTTGATCAAACTGAAAACACCACGTGGATCCAAACTAAGACGGCTGCCTCTATCTCATAAACAGACCCAACCAGGAGGCCAAACACGTTCCCCGGGGGAAAGAGCAGGACTGTACTGGAACAAGCTTGGGGCTTCCCAAGGTGACCCCGGCATGAGGCAATACTCAATTGTCTGCAAAAGTCCGGGTCTGCTTATTAAAATGTCAACATCAAACCTTGTACTGTGCGTCCTTCCTTTCATCCAGAGCACCTCTATGCTTTTACTTTTGCACCTGCGGTGTGCCAAGGGCAGGGAGAAACAGATAATAAATGAGGCCCAGCTTCTGGCTTTGAGTTGCTCATCTCCTGGAGAGAAGGGCCGCAGAGGAGCAGAGCGTGGCCACGCGTTGTGCTCGGTGCTGCAGTGGGTATACCTGAAGCACGGGCATCCCTCAGACTCTCAGGTGCAAGGGACAGACATTCAACTTGAACCCTCTTGGCCCCAAGTGCAGGGCACTGGCCCCATGACAAACCATGGCAGGGGCGGCGCTGGGAGGGAGGGACCCGATGCCCTCAGCTCCCTCTCCAGCCCGCCTCTCAGCACCTTCTGCATCAGCTTTGCTCTCCTACACAAGGCTACAGAGTCCACTCTGGCAGACACCTGCCCCTGCCACCAGAGACAAGGAGACTTCCCGTTAACCTGCAACAAGGGAGCCTGGTTGGTCCAGCCGGAGTCACATGGTCACCCTGGGACTCACAGTCCCCGCTAGACCCCCAGGGCCAGTGCAAGGGAGATGACTGCCCCTGAAGAGAGAAGCTGTTAGGGTGGCAGAAGAAGCCCACCTGAGCTGGAAAGGGCGGTCCAGGTAGGGGCCTGGGCAAGGGTGTGGAAGCATGAAGGGTGGTATGGGGACCCGGGAGGCATTCAGGATCCTGGGCAGGGGCTGAGACAGAACCTGGACAAGTGTGGCCACATCCAAGAGCCTTGGCCACGCCCATCCCTCTTTCTGTACCCCTCACTGACACTCAGGGGGATTGTTCCTGCCCCATTCAAGACCACCAAGACAGGAGACCCTCATAGCAGAAGTCAGAAGGCCTGTGTTTCATCCAGGCCAAAGTCATACAAACCCAGGCCCCTGAGCGCTGCAGCCTGTGCGGGCTCTGCCCATTGCCCCCCTGGAAGCAGCCTGGCAGTAGAATTCTCCAGGTCAGGGGGCAGAAGACCCCACTGGGCACACTGTTCTGAGACTTGGTTAACCAACTGCATGAGGAGGATTCTTCATCTGACATTCCCTGCCTCATCACCCAGTGACTCCAATGGGCCACCAGATCTCAGTGCCTCATAGGAGGGATGCAGGTTCTGGAACCATCACACAGCTTAGGGCTGGGCTCTAAGGCACTGCCTTCCAGCCCGCCCCTCCCTGCCCACAATCATGGACCACACCGGCCTTTCCAGGTCACCTGCCTGCCCAGTCTGGGGCTTCAAACCCTCAGCAAGATCCCTGATTAGGAGACCTCTAACTTTGTTCCAATGCCTCTAGTGACAGAGAGCTCCCTCCCTCAAGATATAATCTTTTTTTAATGTAAGGACACTCAATGTTTCCTTGAGCTAAAACACACTTGCTGCATTCTACCTTTTATAAAGTCTTATTATCATATAGTAACAGGACCTGCCACTTTTATTTACAAATCTTATTTCACCTTTACAACAATCCTATGAGGTTGCCACAAATACTAGACCCAGTTCATGGATGAGGAAACAGGCTCAGAATGGTTAAGTAACTTGCCCAAAGTCACCCAGCAAGTGACAGGACTAGAACAAGAGCCCAGCTCTATGTGGCTCTTAACCACTGGACTATGTTATCTCAGGCCATCCTGGGCCCTGCTTCTGCCCTTGGGGGCCACTTGGAACAAAGAAACTTTTCTTTCATAATCCATCTGCATATCCCTGGGCCTCTGCGCTGGTCTGACCTTGAAGAGCTAGCAAGATGTTCACTTCCCACCTCTGGCAAAAAAAAAAAAAAAAAAAAAAAGGCTCCAAAGGAAGTCAGGCCTCCTCCCATGATGGCGTGAGAATGAGAAAGAAATTTCAGCACAGTGCCCCCAGGAGACTGAACCCTCACCCCACACCCCACCCTCATCACACCCTCAGCACTCCTGCACCAGAGTGAAGTACCAGGATTCCTGAGCCTGGCTCCGCCCGCACGCAGCCCACAGGCCTCTCTCCGGGGGAGAGTTAAACAACCCCTACTTCCCCACCCAGTTTAACTGTTTAGGGCAGCGGTTCTCAACCTGTGGGTCTCAACCCCTTTGGGGGTCGAACGACCCTTTCACAGGGGTCACCCAAGACCGTCGGAAAACACATATATAACTACATATTGTTTTTGTGATTAATCACTATGCTTTAAGTATGTTCAATTTGTAATAATGAAATTGGGGGTCATCACAACATGAGGAGCTGTATTAAAGGGTCGTGGCATTAGGAAGGTTGAGAACCACTGGTTTAGGGCAAAGACAGTTTTAAGTGTCAAGCATCTTTGCGACTGTGGGTCCCACCCGTTTCCACCCCGGATCAAGGACAGAACTTCCCCAGCAAGTTTCCTGTCCGCTCTGTGCCTCACATCCAGTCTTGACAGGCCATTCTTGTCCAGGCCTGGGGGACCCTCCACCTCTGAGACCCTCCTCCTAGAGGGGCTGGGCCACCAGAGCAGACGGCAGGCTGGCCGGCCCTCCCACGAGGCCTTCGGTTTCCCCATCTATGCCACGAGGGGTTTGGCCCACGATCCCTCCAGCTCTGCCCTGGCCAGGAAACCAGGCCCCATGCAGGGCAGACAGACTGGCAACGGGAACTTTCCGGCTCTCTGCCCCTGTGCCACATGACTCCCGTCTCTCAATTTATGAGATGTTTATGTTTCTGAAAAGTGGCGGCTAATTTTAAAGCTCTAAAATCAAATCAGATTTCTGTGCAAGAAAAAAGGCGGGAAATAAGTTCTGGTAAGTTGGGAAAGACATGTCAGCCAATTCTGTTTTCACCCTTACGTTATTCAAGGCCTCGGGCGATTTCTCTGAATGGAAACTCTCCAATGGGCAGTCCCAACCCCCCTCAGCCAAGCTCAAGGCCTTTAATAGAACTGTTCTGCAGGGCCTTTCCTAGAAGGCGACTGGCTGATGGGGGAGACTTGTTTGGCTTTTCCAATATGACTGTGACATTGTTTGGGTTGTGAAGGGGCCACCTCCTGCTGCCTCTTCATGCAGAGGCCTCCAGGCCATGCTAATTGAGATTTTCCAGTCCTGCTTCCCCTCAGGGGAAGCCCCCAACTCCTGAGCAATTCCAGAGCAAATCACTCCTGGTGACAGAAGAGGTGGGTGCTGGCTTATGGACCCTGCAGTGGGTCATAACTGAGCAAGATCAGTTGTCACCAGTAGCTTATCATCAGGGTGAGGTCCCAAATATTTTAGCAAATGATTGAAGCCCTCGTATTTTGGAATTAGTATGTGTGTGTGCATGTGCATATAAACATGTTTATCCTAAAATTGCATGTAAACTTAGGAGGCAAGGGTACAAAGAGCCAGGGAGGTCCCGGACAGAGACCCCCGAGGCCTGGAATACATGTCCTTAGATGGTGCAAGAGCCTAAGGACAAGGGCAGCGCTCCATCTGTGCTGAGTCAAGTGCAGAGACAACAGGCCAGGACCCAGCCGGGGGTCCTGACAGGGCAAGGGGCTTGGCTCTGAGAAGACAGCTTGGCTCTGGGACGGGGGATCCTGAACCCACATGTGGCACCCTCCGTTCGCCAACCTTTGTTGACTGCCCAGAAGAAGGGAGCATTTCAAGATGGCAGTGCCAGTGGAGCCAGGTCTCCTCTTCCGTCTCCTTCCAAGACTGGCCTCTGTGGGGCCTCGCAGAAGAGAAAGAAGCAGGGCAGGCCTCCTCCAACCCCCCCCCCCTCCCACCACCTCCCAAGGAGCATGCATTCGTGGGCCTGAACTTGTTCTGGAAATTCCATCATGAGAATTTTACTGCCAGCTGTGCTTAGGTTCTAGGCTTCCAGCAAATTCAGCTTGAACCTGTTCCACCGTAGGAAATGAAAGAAAACCCTGCAAGTGGAGTCTGAGGTGACGCGCACACTGGGAGTGGAGTGAGAATCAGAAATGCCTGCCACCAGCCGGAGCTGGTTTGGCTCAGTTAGCCCAGGGACTGAAGGGTCCCAGGGTGCAGGCTGATCCCCAGTGGGGGGCGTGCAGGAGGCAGCCAATCAATTATTCTTTCTCATCATTGATTGTTTCTGTCTCTCTCTCCCTCTCCCTCCCTCCCAGCACAGTCCAGGAGAAAGCGGAGACCCGGCCATAGCCTCCACCTTGCCTCCATTTCCAGGTCTCATGTCTCTCCTCAGCCCATCCCACAGGGACTTCTAGAACCATCACTTCCCGGAAGCTGCTTTCGTCAGGGCCACCTGTGACCTCAGTGGCCAGAGCCAGCAACCAATTCTTCATCCTGGTCTCACTCAGCTCATCCAGCCACACATTTCTCCTGGGAATTTCCCCTGATCCCAAGGCTTTCAATACCAAGTACTTTCAGATAACTCCTAAATGACATCCCAGCCCTGACCCTCCCAGAATTCCATGTGGAATTGTCCAACAGTCTCCTTGACAGAGACCCTGGGCCCCCGCTGGGCACCTCAAACTCTAGAGCCAACCTCCCACTCATCCTTTGCCACCCCATCCCAGAAAATGGCACCATCCTGTTCTAGCCACTCAAGTTAGAAATCAAGAGGAGGGGTGGGCCCGGGAGTGGGGCTTTCAAATCCTTCCCCCACCTCTCCCACCACCCATCATTCTGTTGAGTCAGTTCAACTGAAAGCTGCACCCAAGGTAGCCTGCAGGCACTAGACCCTCAGATGGGTTACCCTGGGCCCATCTGTCTCAGAGTTATGAGAGAGGGGGCCAGCCCCATCCCACACACCCACCCCCCCACACACACCCTGGGACTACCACTCCTGCCAGGTGGCCCAGACCCTTTCCTCCCTCAGTACGTCTTCATGAAGCAACCACTGCAAGCTAGACATGAGGGAGTTGGGGTTGCATAAGGACATGAGAGACCAGCCTCTGCTCTCCTGACTAGGGACTTGTACCTGGAACATATAAAGAACACATGTAACTCAATAATAAAAAGACAAACAACTCAGTTTAAAAGTAGAAACAGGATCTAAGTAAACATTGCTCCAAGGAATATATACAAGTGACCAATAAGGCCTTTAAAAGGTGCTTGACATCATTTATCCGTAGGGAAATGCAAATCAAAACCACGAGACACCCCTTCGCACCCACTAGGATGGCTAGAACCAAAAGGTCCCATAATAAGTGTTGCCAAGGATGTGGGGAAAGTGGAACCCTTACACACTGCTGGTGGCAATGAAAAGTGATGCAGCCACTTTAGAAAAGAGTCTGGAAGTACCTCAAATATGAAACAGAGTTACCATATGGCCCAGCAAGTCCACTCCTTGGTATATACTCAAGAGGAATGAAAATATATGTCACACAAAAACTTTTACACAAATGTTCACTGCAGCACTGCTCACAAGAGCCCAAAAGTAGAAAACCCAAATGTCCATCACCTGATGCCTGGATAAACAAAAGGTGGTGTATCACACAATGGAATATTATTCAGCCCTAAAAAGGAGTGAAGTACTGAGATATGCTGTAATGTGGTGAATCCTGAAAACATTACAGGGAATGAAAGAAGCCAGTCACCAAAGCCACATATATATGGCTCCATTTACATGAAATGTCCAGAATAGAGGGAAATCTATAGAGACAGAAAGTAGACTAGTGGTTGCTGGGGATGGGGTAATAGATTAAAGGGGTGATAGTAAAGGGCACAGGACTTCTTTTTGAGATAGAGGAAATGTGGTAATAATTATACAACTCTGTGCATATGATAAAAATCCACTGAATCACATACTTTAAATCTGTGACTTGTGTGGCAGGTGAATTTTATCTCAATAAAGCTATGAAAAAAAGATGACACATACACAGGGAGATGCCACACATGCACCAAGGTGACACACACACATGCACTGAGACAACATACACACAGAGACAACACATGTGCAGGCAGACAACACACACACACACACACACACGCACACACACACGGTGCACAGGCGGCCCACTACCACGAAAGCATGAGTCAGCAGAGCTCGGATGAAAGCCTGAGGTTGCTGAGATTCATATAATTCAAACCTGATGTGGAAGCCCCAAGCCACAGAGCTCTGCTGGAGGCTGGGCTGCCAAGGCCTGGGCCCACGCCAGGGAACGTCTAAAAGCTGATTCACCCCAAGCTGCAGCCTTGAGAACAGGCAGGAGGAAGAGCCCTGGGAGGATGGAGCCCAGAATCGCCAGGCTTGTCCTCAACTGGCACACCCTGCCACGCCCACTCAGGCGGCCTTAGAGCTCCCAGAACAGGCCAAAGGGTTGGAAGAAACACCAGGAAGCAGAGAGCCTCCACCAACTGGAGGAAGTTATCTGGGATGACCACTTGGCCGCACTTCCTGGGGTCACGACCTCTGCAGGCCCCACACCCTGGGAGGTGCTGGGTGAAAGGCAACCGAGGTCTTGCTGGGCCCAGTCCATCTGCAGCAAGAATCCTTCTCGGGGGGAGAAGTGACGTGGGGAGTGTGGGGAGTAAATGCAGAGACACTAAAGCCAGAAGCTGGGCTCTGCGACTCTCAGACCATCTCATCTTGGCAAGTCGCTCAACGTCCCTGTGCTTCAGGATTACAACACACCTCTCTTTGGGGCGGCCCCGAGAAACACACACAGAGCACCCAGAACGGTCGCCCTGGCAGCAAGGACCAGGCACGCGCTCGACCTGCCGCATGGTTATCATGACTATGGTTCAAAGTGTGCCCGGGAGCCCAGGGGCTCATGCGGGGGTGCCAGAAGCAGCATTCTGGAACCACAGAATGCTTTGTCTCTAACTCCTGGCTCCACGGTGACCCGGCTTGGACCTGCTCAAATCCCCTGCCTGTAAGCAGTAAAGAATACCTGTGGTTGAGCATCCTTAAGGGGAGAGGTCCCCACCAACAGGATGCTGGTGCAGGGTAATGTTAAAGGTAAGAACACGCACAGATAAAAGGTCGGTGGAAACACTCAGTTGTTGGAGAGTTGTCTCTGGGGGGCAGCACTGTAGGCAATTCCTTCTCTTTAGACTTTTCTAACTTTTCTATAATCCCCCTATCCGATAAGGAAAGCCAGTCCTGCACGGAATGTCTGCCTGCTACAATGAGCAAGTCATGACTGGACAACAATTCTTCTTAAGCAAAGTTTTAAAAAGGAGACAACACCATGGGAGTCTCCTCCTGTCATCTAACCTCCTTGCAAAGTGGTGTAGAGGCTGCCTGGGCGTGAAGCCCCTGGCCTCCACCCAAGCCGGTCCTTCCCAGCTGGTGGCACAGGCCCTCTGCAAGCCTCAGTTTCCACACCTGAAGCCAATGGGTTGCTGAGAGGATGGAATAAAACAATGAAGAGGATACCCCTCCTGAGGCCTGGCCCACAGCAGGGCGGCTGACTACCTTTCCTTCCTTCTTCAACCTGCCTCTCCTGGTCCCCCATGAGGTGACCCTAACTTTTCCTCAAACCCAGGAGGCTACGCCAGTGGTCTCACCCCTGGATGCCCATTAGAACCAGCCGGGGATGTGCAGAACTACTGACGCCCAGGCTACCCCCCCAGTGGTCAGCAAACTGCGGCTTTCCAGCCACATGCGGCTCTTTGGCCCCTCGAGTGTGGCTCTTCCACAAAATACCGACTTCTGCGCATGGGCCACGAAGTTTCAATCGCACTGTACGTGCACGCCCACACGTGGTATTTTGTGGAAGAGCCACGCTCAAGGGGCCAAAGAGCCGCATGTGGCTCACGAGCCACAATTTGCCGACCACGGCCCCAGACCAACGAATCAAATCTCAGCGGTGGGGCATCGGATGTTCTCAACGCTGCCCAGGGGAGTCTAATGTGCAGCC
Source organism: Myotis daubentonii (assembly GCF_963259705.1). Classification (NCBI taxonomy): domain Eukaryota; kingdom Metazoa; phylum Chordata; class Mammalia; order Chiroptera; family Vespertilionidae; genus Myotis; species Myotis daubentonii. The sequence continues at coordinate 22,082,674 of NC_081852.1, forward strand.
AGGGCCCGAACCGATGGTCTAGACTCTGGAAGCTTCCAATGATGGAATGGTACTCAGAGGAAGTGACCATCCATGTTTCACAAAGACAGCAGTAGCAGCATGGAGTGCCGAACCAGAAGAGTTTGTCATGACGCAGGAAATGGGCAAGAAAGACAGAGAGGGAAGGAGAGGACAAGGGGCGCATGCCCTGACCGAGGGGCTGGGGGACGGAGTCTGGACAGGCCGGCTTCCTGCGCAGCCCTTCCGCTGTGAGCATCTCCTCAGGCTGAGTGTGACCAAGGCCCATCTGGACCACGTGTGAGCGGTGCCTTAGAGCTGACCATCCCCTCCCCTCGAGGTGGGACTCCATGAGAGTGAAGAATAATTGACTAAAACTTTCCCTGAGCAGGGTGGGGGTCTTGGAGGGGGGAAGGAGGGCTGTGGTCTGCTGGGTAGCCAAATCAACGATGTCACAGCCCCCCAGCTGGGGAGTCTCCACACCAGTACCTCTACGATGGTGATGAAGATGAAGGCGTGATTGAGTCTGTCCTCTGGCCTGCGGAAAACACAGCTGCTTGGGTCTTCAAAAGCTTGGTCAATGTCCTTAAAGGCGAGGTGCTCAGTTGTGTGACCCCACCCCAGTGGCGGCTGGCAGGCCCAGGGGCAAGGCAGGGCCTCACACTGCGGGTGTCGGCGACTCCCCTTGGGCTGCAGACCCCCACCCTGGAGCCCAACCAGAGTCCAGGGAGGACTTTGCCAGGCTGGCAACCACCCCCCGTTTCCATCCCCCGTGCCCAGGAGCCACGTGGCTCTGAGGCTTCTCCCTTTGTCACCACCACGGCCCACCAAGCTCGGGCTGGGAGCTCTGCCTGGCCCCCTGCCTGGCCTGGAGTCCTGGCAGCAGAGGCGGCAGCTTCAGGACGAAGAGACAGGAAGGAGCCCTCACGTGCCAGACGGCGGGTGGCTGCCAGGCCCCGAGCTGAGCAGCAGCCCCCTGCATTGAGGCCCTGCAGTCTGAGCCCTACGGCTCAGAAGCCAGCCAGCTGATGGTGGGACAAACGTAGGGAAAAGAGGCCGCCAGTCCCTCCCACGGCTAAGGTCACTTGTCCCAGATCCTTGATCCAGCCAGGCCTCCCCTCTGATCCCTTAGCCTGGCTCAGAGCAGGGTTGGCTTGTTTTAAACCACGTCTCCCCCACATGAGATCACGCATGTAAAATGTTTCCCACTTAGTCTGACACATGGCGGGTCTGCAGTGAGTGATAAATGAGGGGTGTGTGGGGGGGGGGGGGAAGGTTCCCTACAGAAGGAGGGTGAGCCCGGGAGGACAGAAAGTAGATGGGCCGCCCGAATTCCGTGCCAGGCCCAGCTCCACACACATCCCCTTCAGGCGCCACCACATCCTCCACACGGCGGGAGGAGTCCCCGGGGAGCTGGAAATCACCATCAAACGAGGCAGCCACTGTCCTGACTCCTGCGCAGGGCCCAGCACAGTAGCATGTTTTCCAGATTTCTTAGAACTCAGACACTTCATCAAAGCCTGTCTGTGCCGAGCCCTCAGTTACTAACAACCCGAAGCCCACGTGCCAGCCGCTCTGGCCATTCACCGGGTCCTCCACTCACTTTACGCGTTCACCCACATCTGCACGTTTACCTCTCCTAACCTCTGTCTCCAGCACTATTCATCTACTCATTCATTCATGCTTTCATTCTTCATCAGATATGCACTGAGCAGGCCCTGTTCTAGGTGCTGGGGACACAGCCAAAAATTCCGCCTCATCTCCAGGGGAGAACTAGGTAAAAATATGGCACACCACATGGCAATAGCCATGGAGAAAAACCAAGCAGAGGAGAAACCGGGGGCTGACATTTCAAATAAGCGACTCAGGGATGATGTTCTAAGAAGGGGACATCTGAGCAAAGGCCCGAGGAAGGTGAGGGGCAGGTGCTGGCAGTTCTGGGGAGGGGTGTCCCAGCAAGGAGGGCATCGGGAGCAGGGGGCGAGGAGCAGAGGAGGTCGCAGGAGGACCGGCAGGAGGAACAACTCCAGGGCCCATGGAGCTGCTCCCAGGGAGTATTAGGGGGCGGAGGGGTCTCGGTGAATAGTTGAAAGGATGCAAGCGGGGAGATCAGTTAGGGAGGCCATGCCCATCACCCGGGGAGACAGCAGGGTGGTTCGGACCACCTGGCACTTGTTATTCCCATCAAGCCTGTTTCTTTGTCTTTTGGAATCAATAGCAACAATCCCCGTGCCCGCCTCCCCCCACCCCCCACAGGTGTCCTGCTCTGAACCACGGGGGTCCACATGGCCCCAGGCCTTTGCCCCTGCTGCGAGCTCTGCCAGGATTGCCCTTCCAGCCCAGCTCAAATGCCATCCCATCATCTCTCCCTCCTCCATGCCCCCAGGAGCTCTCGGTGGGTATGTCTGTCTGTCCCTCTTGCAGACACAGCTTTAGGAGGACAAGTACTGATCCTTGCCTGTGACCACCTTTGGATCAAAACACATTCAACAAGCATCCCTGGCACCAAACCTCCAAAACACTCCCCCGGGCTATGGCTCTTCATGAGAGACCTGCTTTCCCACTAACTGGCCGCGGCTTAGGGGACCGCGCTTCACCTGGAGCCCCCCACCCAGGGACCGTGAGTTATGAGGTGACGAAGTATTAAGCACTCAGTGCACCGGGCCAGCAGCCTGCGGGGCTGTGGAACACAAGGCCTCTTTGGGCTGGAGGAGCTAATGCGGAGCGTGAGCGCTGCCAGCCTCGAGGGGCGGAAATGAACCCCTCTTGTGGGCCGGGGCGGCTGGGGGTACGGCTGTTTTCTGGAAGATCAAAGGCATAAATGTCTGGTTGGCTGAGAAGCAAAAGCCGACAAAGGGCGTCCAGCGGCCGGCCCGTGGGGAACAGGGTGTGCATTCAGCCAAGCGCGCCCCGACGTTCCCACCGTCGGAGGTTTCTCTACAAGGGGCCTGTTCAGCGACGTTGCAGAAGCAGAAGAAAACGAGACTGCGGGGTTTGTAAGGTTCCACGGCAAGCAGTGTGTACACAACCGCAGCCCACGGCCCTGCAATAGGTTGAAAACGGATAAAACATCGGCGACTCGGGGCTGAGAAAGGCCAGGTTTCTTTTGAGCTTCAGATCCCAGCTAATGGGGCTGTTGACATTGGTGTTTTCTTAGTTGGCTTCCCAGTTTTAGGAAAACAATGGCCCTCACACTGGGAGCCTCGTAAACACCTCCACCTGGGATCCAGGCCGAGGACTCCCAGGGCCCCCCCACAGGGCACCCCCTGGACCAGTCTCTTCCACACGCATGCTGTCAAGCTGTTGCCAGGCCACCGCTTCACAGCCATCACAAGGCTGATGACCTTGAGTGACTTAGTCACATTTACTCGTCTTTTCCCACTGACTTGAGAGAGGTCACCTGGGATGGGGGTGGGGGGCTGGGGGGAGCACTGGACTGGGAGTCAGGCACCAGACTCCATCGGCCCTGACAATCGCCTACTGCACGACCCTGGGCGAGTCCCTTCCATTCCCCGAGCATCCGCTTTCTGGTCTGGAAAGTGAAGAGGGGACCGAGAGACCCCCACGGCCACTTCTAGCCCAGCTGTGTGCACACAGGCCACAGTCAGGGTTACTGCGGAAATGACGCTGAGCTGGGATGCACCACCGAGGTGGTCATAGCACAAGGATTATCTGTGCTGACGAGGAGCTCCGTGGCGCTGCCTGGGGCCTGCGAGTGTTCCTGTGACTATTGTTGTCTTGGAAGGCTGAGCCAGGCCCACGTGCTGAAAACGGAATCTGGGCCTGGCAGGTGGCTGGGAAGTTCCCAGTGTAGGGTCCAGGGAATGCAGAGACCCCCTGGGCCCTCCCCGAGGCTCCCCGCCCCCCGGGCCTCTGCCACACTGACACTGGGACGCAGATGGAAGCCAAGGGCAGCCCCCCCACACTCAGCGCTCCAGCCAGGCGGAGATGCCAGGGAAGAAAAATAGAAAGTGCCCCCAGACCAGCCCTTGCTGGAATGGGAGTCTGGCTCTGCTCAGAGGAGAGGCAGTGAGGTGATGTCTGGCTTCTATTCCATATCATAAATAAGTTCTTATTCCAGCAAGACACAGCTGTAGGGAAACTGGGGAGCTGAAGCTGCAGGATCACATCACCTCGAGGACTGGAAACCCAGCCGTCCACTCAGACAGGCCCAGGGGCCTTCTGGAAGCAAGACGAGCACTGGACCGGGCGACCAGGGATCTGGAAACGACCCGCCGTGGGCTCTGCCTCACTTTCCATACTTATCTAGGCACCGTGGCAGCACTTGAAGTGCTCTTGACTCATCTTCTTTCCCGCCACCCATCCCCTCAGACGCAGCAGACTCCATCCACCAGCAAATCCACACCATTTAAAGGCAATGCTGACGCTGCTGAGCTCAGCCCTTTACACATGACAGTTCTATGAAGCGACTACTCTTCTATCCCCACTTTACAGATGAGGACATCGAGGCACAGAGAGATCTGGAAACTGTCCAAGGCCACCCAGCACGTAAAAGGCAGAGCTCGGATCTCAACCCAGGCGGCCGGTTCCAGGGGCCATGCTCTCCTCCGCTGCACACACTGCCTTACATGGGCAGCCCCTGGCCTCTGGCGAGCGGCCCTGCTGTGTTAAAAAAATAGAACACTCTGCTTAACGAACAGAGCACTTTGCTTAAAAATCCACATTTCTGATTTCTCCTTAAAACACTCAGAGGTTTTGCGCCACCAAAATGCCACTCCCTTTAGAGAGGGCATCGTCCTCTCCAGTTTGCACAATCCCACCTCCCCTGCTGGCAGCTGACCCTCTTCTCTTTCTCCTGCATTCCCTCCTCCTGGAGGCGTCTGAAGTCAAAACCTCCTGTGTCCCACGGCCCAGCCCTGTGCTCCGCACTCAGGGAAATGCGAGATGTAAGGCACAGTCTCTGATTTCTGAGAACTAAACGCCCACGATGGGGGGGTGCATCAAGCAGAGAGAAGGGGAAGGCACCATGGGGGGTGAAAACAGAATGAACAGCGTCAGAGGGCCGCAAAGCGAGGCATGAACGCTCTAGCCTGGCTGGAGTAGAGGCTGGAGATGCAGGTGGAGGTGAGGCCTACACCAACGTGGGTGGGGCCAGACACTCCCTCCCCTTCGCAGGGTTCTCAGCACAGACACGTGAGTGCAAGTGGCCTGCAGTCCAAGATATATGGAGACAGGTCAGCTAGGGGGCTCTGTGAGGGCACCATCGAAACTCCAGGCCTCACACTCCACATCCCCAGGGGCAGGGCTGGGCGGCAGGGCCGAGCAGGGCTTCCGAAGGGGCTGCCAGGACAGCCCGCTCCCTGCCCAGCCAGCAAGGAGCAGCCCCCAGAGCAAGGACAGGTGTTGGCACCAGGACACCAAGGAGCCACAGGCAGAGCTGCCGCACCAGCATGCACGAGCCACGGGAAAGGTACCTCCCCAAATGCTAACGAGACTCCTGCTCACAACCCTGTGCTCCCCAGGGCCAAGGGGCAAGGCGACGCTCCACAGGAGGCAGGGATGCCCACGCTGCACTTCCATCCCGGGGAGAGCTGGGGCGACTTGCCATTCCTTGAATCCTGTGAAGACATCCGGTTTCCTCTCCTACAGGATGCTTGTAGAGCCTACCTCTTGGCTTTAAAAACTCCTACGGATGCTTAAAGGCCCCGCCCAAATGTCCCCTCCCCTAGGAAGCCTGCCTTCCTTCTCAGGAAGCACCGGCCTTCTCAGCACCCACCTCCACGCCACCCACCGAGTGCATTATGCCTCCCTGCATTTCCACAGAACCCTGAAGTTCACTAGTGGTGTGGGCTGCCTTGTTGCACACTCTCTACTGTGCGTTGGCCTTGTCTTTAAACTGTGGGCTTCTGGAGTCCAGGGAGAGAGGGACCCACAGATTGTTAAGGGAATGCTCCACTGAGCACCTCTCAGTATCCCCGCCCGCCATCCTGGAAGGCCTCTGGGGTATTGCAGCCCAGTTGTAGAATTCACAGTCCGTGCACTGAGCAAGCTCGCTATGACCCCTTCCTCAGAGAGAGCTGCTGCTGCGAAGGAAACAGGCCTGGCCAACCGGGGCCCATAGGTGGCCTCAGACTCGCCCGAGAACACTGGTCATCCAAGTGCTGCTACAGTGCAAGGGGCTCTCACAGGAACTGTAATTACTGCATTCATTACTGTAAAGAAGTAATCAGTGCTACTGTTAATAACAATCCCCATTGTTACGGCTCCACCATGTACCAGGCCTTTCACTTTTTATAGTGTCTTATTTAGTCCTCTGAGCAACCTTGGTTGCTCTTCTCCTCTCCTTACAGATGAGGAATCTAAGCAGAGAGATTTAGAAACTTACTCAAGGCCACACAGCTAGTCTGTATCAGAGCAGGGATCCCACACTTTCACCCTAGACCAGTGGTCGGCAAACTGCGGCTCGCGAGCCACATGCGGCTCTTTGGCCCCTTGAGCGTGGCTCTTCCACAAAATACCGACTTCTGCGCATGGGCCATGAAGTTTCAATCGCACTGTACGTGCGCGCCCGCACGTGGTATTTTGTGGAAGAGCCACACTCCAGGGGCCAAAGAGCCGCATGTGGCTCGCGAGCCGCAGTTTGCCAACCACGGCCCTAGACTGTACCTCTTAATTACGACTCACAATGCCTGCCATTGGCCTTTGTATGGGCCCGGCACCTTTTATAACAGTGTAATTGAGATATAATTCACATACCATCCAGTCCACGCATTTAAAGTGTAGGTTCAATGGCTTTTAGTTATATGCATACAGAAGTGCAACCACCACCACAATCAATTTTAGAGCATTTCGTCACCCCATAAAAATACCCCCGACCTTTTTAGCTCTCAACCCCAACCCCCGCCCCCAACTCCCCCTCATTGTAATCCCATTTTTAAATTAAAGGACTGGGCTTTGAGAGCTTCTGTGACTTGTACAATATTAGACAGAGGCAGGAAGGGCTGGGACTCAGCCTCCCCTGCCCTCTCCCCACAGCCTGCCAGGGGTCTACTTGGTGCAGCCCGTTAAGAATGCACCATCTGCAGCCCTGGCCAGGTGGCTCAGCTGGTTGGATGTCGTCCTGTATAGCAAAAGGGGGCAGGTTCGTTTCTCGGTCAGGGCTCACACTTAGGTTGCAGTGGGTTCTATCCCTGGTCGGGGCACATACTGGAGGCAACCGATTGCTGTTTCTCTCACATTGATGTCTCTCTCTCTCTCTCTCTGTTCCTCTCCCTAAAAACATATCCTCAAAAAAAATCCACCATCTGCATCTGCATAGGGTGGAAAATGAAACCAGATGGTGACAGATCTTACACGTGCGGATACTTCCGCTCCAGTCCCGTGACTCACAGAGGCAGCACAGCCAAGCCCCCATCACCCCAGTGCAGGGCAGCAAGGCCCAGGACCCAGTGAGGACAAGGCCCCACAAAGAAGCAGGGACCCCACTCTGCTCACCCCATTCCTGTACCTCAGAACCCCTATAGGACCCACAAGAAGTGGCCCTCACCCCTGGCCCCCATATTCCTCCCAGGAATTCAGAGGCACAGCCACTAGCAGAGGGTCTGTTCTGCACCTGGCGCCCAGCCAGGGGTCCTGCCCACAGGCCCTCGGAGGTCGGGGGTCACGGGAGCATGGGGAGAACTGCTGCAATACCTGGTCAGGCTCCCCAGCGGAGGCTCTGAAGGGTACAGGTTGCTGCTGTCGCCTGGGCACATTCTTAACCTGGAACCCTAGCGTCTGACAGCCACCCCCACTCCCAGAAGAAACACTGCAGTAGGACTTGTCTCCCCACCTCCCTTCTCTCATTCTCCCACACATCCTCAGGCTTGTCTCAGTCAGGTGTTCTCTCTGCTGGCCAGGCGCCCCACACTTTCTTCCTTGTGTATTTATTCACTTATTTTTAATCCTCACCCGAGGATATTTTCCCATTAGCTTTTAGAGAGAGGGAACGACAGAGAGAAATACTGATGTGAGAGAAACACATCGATTGGTTGCCTCCTACACATGCCCTGACCAGGGCCAAGGACCGAGCTGGGGAGGAGCCTACAACCGAGGCATGTGCCCTTGACCGGAATCGAACCCGGGATCCTTCAGTCCGCAGTCCGACACTCTATCCACTGAGCCAAACACACTAGGGCTTTACAATGTTTAAAGTCTTGAGCCAATGCCACCTCCTCTGGGGAGTCTTCCTGGATGCCCTAACCAAAACAAATGGGTCCTCCTGCTGCCGCCTCACAGAATTTTAATTTGTTGGCTTTATATCTGGGTCCCCATTAGCCTACAAACTCACCAGGGCAGGGTCCTGGCTCCCTCAGTCCTGGACCCTCCCAGCCGTCCCCCCCCCCCCCCCAGCTGCGATACCAGGCCCTCCAGAAGAGCAGGTGGGACATAAGGTAGGGTACTCATTGCTCAGGTTCAGGCATGAACTAACCGCAGTGCACAGAATCCCCCCAGCGGCTGCCCCAGGTGCCCAGGTGCCCAATGGTGACTCTATGGATGGCAGGACAATTGGAAGGGGGGATGGTCATGGCCCCCATTGTAGGTTCCAGTTAAAAAAAAGATTGAGCCACCAGTTTAGACACAGTGCTTCTCACCAGAGCAGCTTAAGATGCCAAATGGCCGCAAGGCTGGCAAGAAGGCTTTGTTCAGACCATCTTACAACTGGCACGTTGGCTCGGCTGTGAGGGCCAAGCTCAGGACCGGTGTCTTTCCTCTCTGCCCCAACAGCCCAGCCCAGGCCTGGCACGGAGCATGCCCCAGGACCCACCAGGAAGGGAGGAGTCAACTACGGGTTTACAAGGGCCCGGCTCCACGCTCCCCCAAAAGGCCTGGCCCATCACAAAGTGCCAATGCCGGAGCAGGAAAGGGCTCTGAGGTCATCCATTTCCGCCTCTGCAATATACCGAGGAGGCAGGGGAGGCCCAGAGAAGGAAGGCAGCAAGCCCAGGGTCACCCAGCCATACCTCCCAACCCCCCACCCAAATTCCTCTCAGAAGCAGGCTGCCACATCCCTGCCCTGGCCCACCTCTCCCATTCTGCCCTCCTCACGGTCAGAACAAGGCCCACCTGCCCACAGTGTCTTCTCGGATCCCCTCCCAGCCTCATCCAGCCTCACCCACTTGCTCAACCTCTTTCCTCTGCCCAGAATGCCTGACTTACCCTTTGGACCCAACAAACTTCTACTCATCCTTCAAGGCCCAGTTCAAACGCCATCTTCTCTGACACCTCAGATAGTAATCACTCCCATTTACGAGTCCCCACCGCACTGTGTTCTGGAAAACCAACAAGGTAATGTGGATTCTACTTATGGGGTCCCCACTGCTTGGCACCCAAATTCCTTGAGAGCAGGGACCTGACTCTGGGCAAAGCAGGGTAATAAAGTATCTGCCTACCACAGTGCATACGACTGAAGGGCCTTGCAAACCGTCAAGTCCTATGCTATAGGGCCCTGTCTGCGTTATTGTCAGATCTCCTCCCCACGGCTCAGTTTCCTCATCTACCCCACGGGTGCAGTTCATGAATGCACATGACAGCACGTGTGCTGGGGTGGGATGCACACTGTGCCCAGGCCATGGGAAGGACTGGTTCCTGCTACTGTTATTATTGGTGTCACTTCCATTTCCCTTCATCTCCCCGTGGGCCTTGCTCATGGCCAGTGCTCAGTCCATATTTTGTTTGGAATGAATGACTTCGGACTTGAGATGTTGAAGAAAATGAGGTTAAAATCCAGAAACCACATGAAGACCCAGAGTTAAATCTTATCATCGAAATGCTGCTCAGCAGCCTTCTGAGTCCAAAGGTGGCTCGGCTGGGACACTGTAAACAGCCCCTTGCCCTCACGGAGCAGGTTTCTGGAATGGGCTGGCAGTGAGGAAATCTCTGCTCTGGGGCGGCCTCTGTGCTGGGTGCGGCCCGTCAGGAACCTGGACGGGGAGGCCTCTGGAGACAGTCAAGGGCACAAGCAGTGGCCTGGTGTAAACACAGGCCCAGCCTGAGGCTCAGCCCTGTGAGGTCCATTTCTACCCCTGACCACGGGCAGGGGGACCAGGCGAGCCTCAGTTCCACTGCAGTACAGGCCTCCAGAAGCCCATCACTGGACAGCCTCCGAGACCTGATCCAGCTTCTGCACATGTCACAATGAAGCCATTTCCATCTGCCAGGGAGCATCAGACCCTCTTTGGACAAACGAGAAGAGTAAAGCCCAGAGATGGAGAGTGGCCTGCCCAGGTCACACAGCTAGTGAGAACACTTATTCACAGGCCACCCAAAGTCAGCAATGTTGGCTGAGCAATGCCTGGCCCCAGGCCCACCGAGCAGCCTCCCACCCCCAACAACCAGAGCGCCGCTCGTCACTGTGCACCACAGCCCGTGGCCACGTGACCTTGCTTCACGGGTGCCGGGTCGGGGTCACGAAGGATCCCTGCATCATCTCACAGTCAGCGGCCACTTATCAATGGGCTGCTGAACGAGTTCAATGACAGGGAGTTTTCAGGGGGCTCAGGGGATGGACAGTCACTTTATTGATGGTGGTGACCATCCACGATGCCTTTGGTCCCCGGTATACATCTACGGCAGCAGTCCAACCAGAGGGGGACCCGGCCTGTCACTGCACGGCTGACAGCCTGCGTGGCCGATGACCTTAGAAGGAGTTCACAGGCCATTCAGCCACGCCGCCGGTGTGCGCCGGTGCTATCTCTTCCAAACGTCACCTTGGATTTTCAACCAAAATTTGTGGCCACAGCACAGCGCTAGCCAGCAGGCTGACTGAGGGCTCCTGCTGCACAGACTGCTGAGCCAGGGCGGCCGGCAGCCAGGGCTCCCCCTGGCATCAGGACAAGGCCTTAGCCTTCTGCCTGCAGCTGTCCTTACATCCTGGGTCTCTCAAAGCCTGCCCCACAGAACCCTCGCGTTCCAGGTGATTCTAGCACACGCTCAACTTTGAGAACCAACTGCTGCCTAGGCCAAGCCTCTCAAGGGAGGCCCTAACACCTCCCTTGGTGTTAAATGGGCAAAATCTGGTTTTTTGAAAGGCAAAAAAAATTAGTCTTTATATGTAAAGCGCAGCTATGCATACAGGTTATAAACATATATTCAGTTTATCTATGGTATTAAAATTTCATGGAAGTGGCGATTAGGAAGAATGTCTAAGAAGGCTCTTGGGGGGAGGGGGGGATGAAGGAAAGATTGAGAAGCACTGGCCTAGACAGAGGCAGCCATTTGGCAGGAAGGTCCCTCGGAAGGATGGGAAGGCGGTGAGAAGTGCCCCCAGCCCTGCCAATAAGGGAAAACCCCCTTTTCCAGCCCCCCAGAGGACTCATCCCTCTCTTAAAGCTGAAAGGCAAAGGGGCAATGGGTCCTTTCCTGGGACGCATCAGCTCATACCTGACCGAGTAGAGACCACGCGAAGAATGCCCACTGCTCTGAGGCTGCCACACGGGCTCAGGAGGGCATGGCACACTGAGGAAGGAGCAGTGAGGGGACCAAGACTCACCAGGAATTGAGGGTGAGAAAGAGAGCAGCCACTCATGGCTTCCTGGTTTGCAGTGATGCCTGGGAGGAGGGAGCAGGTCCTAAGAAAGGAACTCACAGAGCAGCGCAGGCAGAAACAACAGGCTGGCTTCAGGGACCAGAGTTAGCAGGGGACATAACAGTAGCAAAAATAGCCACTAATACCAACAGAGGCTGGAGCCAGGCAGGTGCGACCACCAACCCTGCTGCCCAGGAAGGCAGGTCATGTGATCATCATCAGCAGGTCCGCTCCATGACAGCAGGGACGGTGTCTGCCTCAGGCCCCTGTAGCCCCAGAGCCTGGACAGAGCTGGGCCTATCGGCACACGCAATAAGCATGTGCAGAATGAATAAGCCCTCACTTTACACACGGGCAAGAACTACAGGGAAGGCAAGTAACTTATCCAAAGCCTTGTGGCTAGTAAGTGGCACAGCCAAGAATCAGTCCCAGCAGAGCCGGCCTGCCTCACCCCTGTGTGTGTCTGGGCTCAGAGATCCCTGCCAGCTAAGTTGTGGCCCCGTCTGAGGATGGTGAGGGGATGAACAGGAAAAGGGATCATCCCAGCTGGGCCGCCATCCACCTGGCAGAGAATACACCTGGTGCGAGCAGGGCATGTGCGGTTTTCTTTGGAAAGCAGCACAGGCCAGACCACACAACCTGCCCACAGGAGTCCCAGGCACAGGGGAGCTAAGGAGAAAGCCGGGTCTGCCTGGCTCAGAGACTGGGGAGAGGGGCAAATGCAGCTTGAGGAAAGGCTTGTCCCTTACCAATCCATCACAGTTGCTGATGGCGACGGCTGCCCCTGGCATGCCTGTGACACTCCCGGTGTAGACGCACTCTTGCTGCAAGGGCTGCCGGAAGAGCGCCCGAAAGTCCTCCTGCCACTCCGCAGAGGCTCCGGGCACCACCAGCCGCCGGTTGGGCCGAAGGCGCAAGTGCAGTTCCTCCCCAAACACAGTGACGTTGAAGTAGAGCCGGTCAGGCTGTGGAGCGGCTCCTCTGGGGCGCAGGGGGCTGCGGGCCACCCGCAGGTGGCCAGAGCGTGAGGGTGGTGCAGGTGGCCTGTCCTCGGACGCACTCCCTGTAGAGGCTGCTGCTGGGCCAGACACCACATGGGAGAGGAAGCGTCCGCGGAAATCGGTGCTGCGGGGCACGGTCACACCGTAGTCACTGAGCCTTCCGGACAGGGGCAGCCCTGCTGGAGGCAAACAAGGAGTTACTTCAGTACAGGCTGTGCAAAGGTAAGGGAAAGCCACCTGCAACTCTGAGGGTCACCTTGAGGGGACCCCTGAGCCCAAGTTCATCCATTTCTTATCTCTTGCTTCCTGAGCCCCTGGATCTCTGCACTTGGATGAAGGGTGTTCAAGTACTTTGTGGACATAAATCGTTTCTGGGAGCCCCAGGTCCTTTTCAACTTAGCAGAAGAAAACAAATAATGCCAAGCAGAGTCCTGTCACTCTAGCAGCAAGCCTTCCAACCCTGAGCACTGCAGAAGAAAGCACTGAACCGCCCCCCCTCCCAAAGCCCCCAGGGCAAAGACGGGGTCTGCCCAAACATTCCCAAAGTGCTGAAGTCACCAGACCAGCCTGGGGTAGGGCTCTCCTCACCAAGCTCCTTGAAGGCAGCTGGCAAAACAAACACACCTAGAAACCCAGGGGATCCTGGGCACGCGTCAAGGAGAAAGGAGGAGCTGGAGAGGGAAGGGAGGGAATACAAGTTCTATATTTTTCCATGTTTAGAAAGAAAACTTTTTTAAGCAGCACAGTGGCTGCCGAGATTTTTACATGGCCCAGCCCCAAGCCGGGTAAGTATAGATCTTCAAAAATAAAAAAAAGACGCACAGGGTGACCTGCCCACTAGGACTGAATTAAGTGTGAGGTCATGGCCCCCTGCTCCAGGCTGCATGCCAGTGGCCCCGTCCTCACACAGCCCTCCCTGAGCCCAAGCCAGGCCAGGCAGGAATGACAGCTCCCTGGCTCCCAGGCCTGGTGATTCATAGATCCGGGCTTGGGAGGAATTTTCATTTCCACACAGCGCTATCTCCTGCCTCCCCAGCCCCCTTCACAGCACTGATAAAATCTGGAGAATGATGTGTCCTGAAAAATCCCCCCATGTCCGACTCTCCTCTGGTTTACCCATCACAGCACAGGAGCCCAAGACTTCACCTAGAGGGATCCATTCGGTACATGAACAGAGCTCACACACAAGCAGCCACCCTGCCTGGAAATTATGGGAGCCCCCTTTCCATGTTCAGAGCTACCAAGAGGGCACCCCACATTGCCAGGTGAGGGTGGAGTGTCTTTGGTCTGTGGGTGACTTGGTGTCTGCACAGAGCGTGAGGATGCTGGGGCGAGGGAGGGATGCGTGTTTCTGGGCAGGAGTGTTCATTGGGGTGTAGGGTAATCACCTGCCGGCCTGATTCTATGTGTGTGACAGAGATTTGCACACATGTACACACATGTGCACACATGCATACAAGCTGGAGAGAAGACATGAAAGAGGAAAACACACAGGAGAGTGTGACAGAGAGAAAAAAACCACAGCGACAGAGAGAAAGATGTACAACCCCTAAGAAGGGAATCCGTATTCCCAAATCCTCTCCTGGGTTGTCTCTCCCAAACTGGTGCCAGAGAGTTGGAGAAATCACAGGACCGGTCGGTGCACAGGGGAAGGAAAGAGAGCTTAGCCCCAGTGTGCGCACCGCCTCCGACCCGCTAGGACGCTGCGCAGCCAGCCCCTCTGGCACTGTCGGGTCACCCTGACCCGCGCGCACCCCAGACCCACGCGCCCGCCCCGCACGCACCTGGGGTCCGGCTGCCCGCGGCGGCGCAGAGCGCACAGTGCAGGGGCAGCAGGCAGGAAAGCAGCGCGCGGAGCGGAGCCATGTGGCCGCGCGGGAACGCGGGCCGGGCGGGCGCCGGAGCCCCGCGCTCCAGGGTGCGGACGCGGCTAGGGCGCGCCCTGGGCTGCTGGAGCGCCGACCGGCCGGCCTCTGCCGCCGCCGCCTCCAGCCTGGTCGCCTCCCGCCCTCCCGCTCCCGGTCCCCAGCACGGCGCCGCCGCCTGGACAGCTGGCTCCGGGCGCCCGAGGCTGCCGGCGGGAGAGCGAGGCAGCCAACGTGCCATCGCCTCCGGTGCCAACTGCCGGCCGGTTCTCCCGCGCCGTGAGGCTCCGGGACGCGCGGGAGCGGGCGAGGGGGCGGCGGGGCGGTCCGGGGGTGGGCACTCGGCGGGGCGGGGCCGGGCGCCGGTCGGACGGGGGGCGCCGCGCTCGGGGGCGGGGCGCGGAGCTGGGGAGTGCAGTAGCGTGCGGCCCCGCCGGATCGGAAGTGCCACGCGGAGCCACAGCTGCGGCTCCGAGCGCGCCGGGCGAGGGTCCCGCCAGCCGCCGGGGCTCTCCCGGAGTGGCAGCCCGTAGCTGCTTTCCCTGGCTCCTTCGCTCCCCTTGCTTAACCAGGGCGGCTCTCTAGAGCCACAGGGCAGAAGGGATTTCCGACTGCATTTGAGAGGGGAGACTGAGCAACCCCAGAGAGTGTTTCCTTAATGCCCCAGCTAATCTTCAGACCACTTGGATCTGCCTATTTTGCAGACTACGGCTCCCTCGGCCCCAAGCGCAGTAACTGGCCTGTGTCCCAGTCAAGAAGAGCAGGGCTGAGCAAGGTGAAGAGAGAGCCCTGGCTTTACGACAGCTCTGATTGAAACCCTAGCTCTGAGCCTCCATGTCCTCATCCATGAAATGGGTGTTAATTATAGCACATAGTAGGTGTTCAATAAATAACATCGATTTCCGCCCCTGGCACCTGCCACACAGCCTAAGGTGGGGGAAACAAGAGTCTGAGAGAGGAGAGTGGATGCTGGTTTTGCAGTGTTGCCAAGACCGGTCAGTAGTCAGGCAAACAGCCCAGCTCCTGCTCTGCTCCACAGTTCTGCTCCATAAATGTGTTCCGAATGATTTGCAAATGAACTATATTTCAAGCAATCCAGAGGAGGGAATAGGAGATTTTTGTTTTTTGTTTTTTGAGAACTGTGGAATAAAGAATCTTTGTGTAAAGTGTAGAAAGACCCTTAATCTTTCTGCCTTTGCGTTCAGACATTGTGCTGTAGGGCTTTCTTAAAGGGAGGTCGACTTGCAGATGGAAATTCTCTAACCTGACTTCTCTTGGGGATCCCTGGGTTCCTGAGAAAGGACTTGGGTTCCTTCCCTCTTCTCCCCACAAGAGGTGTCCCAATCTGCACCCTTGCTGGGCTCTGACTATGCTCCTGCCTTGTGGGTGGAGAGCTGGAGTCTTCATCCCCATGGCCCCAGCACCCGGCTCGGGGACTCCTCAGAGGTAGTGCTTGTGGGATGAATGAAATGACACTGAGGTTTTGGAAGGTCAGTGCACTTATGAAGCAGGTTCAGAGAGCTGAAGTGATGTATCCCAGGTCACACAGCCCATTGGTAGCAGAGCTGGGATCAGAACCCAAGAGTCTGGTGCTGAGTGGAAGAGAGGCAAGATTGGCAGTCAGGAGACTGTGCTAGGCTGGACTCTGCCAAGCACAAGCCATGGGCAAGTCGTTTTCCTTTGGGCTGCAGTAGCTCTCTGTCAAAGGGAAAATCGTGAGGAATACTGGAGTCACAGATGCAAACTCTAGAGACCTGTGGAAATGCAGAGTGTATTCTATTCCAAGCAACACCAGAGCATCCGGTTACAGCCTTCCCTCTGTATCTTTGGGAGATGGTTCCAGGACCCTCACAGACACCAAAATCACGGATGCTCAAGTCCCTTGTGTAAAATGGCGTAGCCTATGCATATAACCCATCTTTGCACACCACTTCATTCACATGGAGTCAGCCTCGTGCTCAGCACGTGGCAAATTCAGGTTTTGCTTTTGGAACTTTCTGTAATTTTCCCCCAGGTAGTTTCCATCCATCGTTGATTGAATCCTTGAATGTAAAACCTGCAGATACGGACAGCTGACTGTATTTGGAAATGGCACCACCAAACTAATCTGTATTAGGTTCGGGGAGAGCAGAGTTCCTTTTCCCCATTTTCTGTTCCTTTAAAATCTGTGAAGTCAAGAGCCAGACTGTGGCTTTGTGTGTGAAGGCTGAAGGAGCAAGCATGTGAGAGGTAGGCGTGTGTCCGTGGGAACGTGAGATGACCAGGCCTGGAACTCTCCCCACTCTGGCGCTCCATGAACCCACGGAAAGAGCTCAAGATAAAACTTCCCCCCTTCTCAGGGTCTCGGTTTTCCCAGCTGCAGAGGGGGGCCCTGTGGGGACAGAAGGGAAAAGTTATGGCATATGATTGCCAGTTCTCTCCCTGCTGCAGGCCATCTCAGAGAAGCTTGCCTGGAAAACTCAGGCCTGAGGCCCCTCCCCGGACTCCACCCCATTCCGGCCTTAGATTCGGTAAGTCAAGAGGGACAGACCACAACCGGGACCCCAGCAGCCTGACGCAGGAACAGTGGGGCTGGGGCCCTCCCTGGAGCCAGTCTTGGCAAGCAGAGAGCAAAACCTCACCCTGATTCGCTACCCCCACTCCCTTCCCTGGGCTACAATGGTTGCTTTTGTTGGCAAGTATTGTATGTCCGTGTTCTTTTCTACTGAGGAAGCCTTTGTTAGGAAGAGGGGACATAGGAACATAGCTCAGAGTCCGGGCCAGAAGGTGGGGAAATGGCCGGATGGCCGGCCCTTTTCTGGACATGAGCAGGGCCAACGCAAAGAAGCGTACTGGCATCAGCTGGCGACCCTCTTCAGTGGGCAAGTTCTGGGTCCGTTCCTCGCCTTGGGATTTTGCACGGAGGAGAATGGCTTGGGACCCAAGCCTTGGGTGTTTCTCTTGCTGACAGTCCTAGTCAACACTCGTTCAGTCCACGGCCCTGGCAGGAGAGGAACAGGTGCAGTCTGCCCTGCACACAGTCAGCAGCCAATCAGAAGGCATGACAGGTGCATGGGGAATCCTGATGAGCAGGTGAGCCGGGGAGAGAGAGCTTGCTCTGGATAAGGAAGCAGGGACACGCAGGGCTGTTGAAACTCGGAAGGAGAGAGGCTCAGGGGAAAGTTCCAGGAAGACGTGGGTCTGAGCTGAGCCCACAGGAGAGGAGAGGAGGAAGTGCTCCTGCTTGAGCACAGGCGTGGAGGTGGGAACCAAGGCCCTGAGTGAGCGCCCCCCTGCGGAGGAAGGCGGTCCTGGCCTGCAGCCCATTCTCCCTGGAGCACAAACCCCCAGTTGGAACTAGAGGTGCTCTGACACAGTCTCCAATCCATTGTTCACCCCCATTCTACACGGTAGGTAAACTGAGGTCTAGAGAGGAAAAGGGACTTCCCCTGCTCACACGGCTGGTTTAGAGTAGGGCCAGGTCTCCTGGCCTCGAAACCAAGGCCCTGCCCTCTCACCTGCAGAAGCACAGCCTCTCCCCAGTTCTCTCCCCTCCCTTGCTCTGCCTTCCAAGATGAAGAGGAGGTGGTCTGATGTTGAGACAAAATCGACCACCTCAGGGGGAGGCATAGATGCCCCCAGCGCAAGGAAGTAAGAATGTCAGCCTGAGACAGGTGTCTGTGGGAAGAGGCAGGAACCCCCGAGGGAGGGGTGCGTGGGTTGCACAGTGGCAGGCACAGTGTTGTCACAGCTCAGGGGGCCCAGCAGGTGGCTGTCTTTTGTTGAGTACCAGCTGCTATGCTAAGCACTTTACATGTTACCCTGAAATACACACCGAGGGTCCCTTCCTTATAACCCCTGGTGTGACCAGTGACCAGCTGAGCCCTGATGTGCTCTGGAGAGGAGAAAGGGAATTCCACCCTAACTCAGGGGAACCCGCCACCATCCACCCAGTTAGGAAACCAGAAAGCCAGAGCCACCCTAGTCACCTCTCTCACGAGCCATGTCAATCACTTCTAAGCCCTATGGCGTCTACTCTAAAGGACCCCCCCCCCCGCGCCCAAATATAGCTACTTCTATCTCAAATGCACACCTCGTCACACCCAGGCCACCAGAACCCCTCTGGACACTGCCATCAGTGTGTGCTAGCAGATCCCCCCCTTCTCTGGCCCCTGAAACCTTCTCTCCAAATACATCCAGAGGAGGTATCTGAAGCACACCCCAGATCAGGCAGCTGCCTCCACTATAAAACCTGCAAAGGTTCTGTTGCTCTTCGGATAAAGGCCAGACTCCCTAATTCAGCCTTGGAGGCTCCACACGGGGTAGTCCTGCCAGCCCTCCTGCAATCCTCCAGCTGGCTCCTTGAGTGCATGCTCACTTTGCCTCAGGGCCTTTGCACAGGCTCCCTCCAGCCTGGAAGCTCTACTCTACCTCTTCACCCATCAATCCCTGCCCTGAAATACACACAGAGGGTCATCCTTCCAGTCATCTCTTCCTGAAGCTGGTCCCGTCCCACCAACTAGGTCAAATCCCCCTGTTGTTGCACCATCCCGTCTCCTTCACAGCACTGGTCACTGTGATTCTGTGTGATTCACAGATCAATATCCGCTTCCCCTACTAGACCATCAGTCCACAGGCAGCAGGGACCTGGTCTGGACTTTTCTCCTCATTGTGTCCCCAGTGCCTGTCCTGTGTTTGGCACCCAGTGGGCCCTCAATCAACATTAGTTAAATTAATAATCAAAGGAAAGGGAGTTGGAGAAGGAACAGCTCATGGAAAATTTGGGGAGTTAAGTGTTTCCCAGAATCATCGTGCTAGGGGAAAACTTGAGACACACACGTTCTGATTCCACCATCAACGTGAAGGTCATCGGGCTCCTCAGGGGAGCAGGGATGGGGGAGAGGAGTTGCCTCTGTGCTCCCCCGAGCCTTGACAAGATATTAAAAACAACAAAATCAGTCCTTATAGCTGCCACCAATCAGCCAGGCGTTACATATTTACCCCAGTTTTCAAAGAAACCTTGCAAGTCGGTCTCCTTATCCCCAAGTACAGGCTCTGCGAGGTTTGGGCAATTTGGCCCAGTACTCACCGCTGGTTAATATCGGGGTCGTACTGACACCCAAGTCAGATTCCAACCCACAAGCTTCTGAGGACACGACGGGGCCTGCATGGGATTCTTCCACCCTCACCACCTTAGAGGCCACCTACTTCATTCTGTCTTCCTTTTTCACTTTTAAAAACCTTTTTGTTGCCATGGCCAGTGTTGCTAAGCAGTTAGAGCATCAGCCCGCGCACCAAAGGGTCGCAGACTCAAATCCTGTTCAAAGGTATGTACCTGGGAAGCAGGTTCCATCCCAGGCCCTGGTTGGGGCGTGGGCAGGAGGCAACCAATAAATGTCTCTCTCATATCTGTGTTTCTCTCCCTCTCTCTTCTCTGTCTCCCATCCTCTCCTTTCCACCCTTTCTGAAAAGCAATGGAAACAAAAATCCTCAGGTGGGGATTAACAAAAAAATAAAACCTTTTTGTTGTGAAAACTGTAACAGAGAAAAGTGCCCATTTTTACAAAGAGGTAAACTGAGGCCCAGAGAGCAAGGTAGCCCCTGAGGCCACCCAGTGAGATTGTTCAGGGACAGGATCACACCCCGGGACTCCTGGATCCCGGTCAGATCACCTTGGAGCCTCCCCACTCTTGGTCCCTCCGATCCAAGAACCGTGGGCCCCTTCACCATTGGTTCCCACCACAGTCCAAGGAGGAAGACAAGTTGATCTCTTCCTCCTGCAACCTGAGAGCCATAGTCCTGTCAAGAAGTTCTAGGGCAGGAGTTCTCAAATCAGGGTCCACCCGACCAGCAGAATCAGCATCCCTGGTTGTTTGTTAAATTTGCAAATTCTCGGGCCCCAGGCCTACACAATCAGAAACGCAGGGGCTGGGACCCAGCAATCTGTCCTTTAAACCCTCTGGGGGATTCTGCTGCATCTTCAAATTTAAGAGTCATTGTTCTGAACAAAGCCTTGAAAACTGGGGCCAAATTAGGACTGAGAACCAACTCACTGAGCACCCGTGACCTGCTCTGAAATAAAGGATGCCACCCTCACCTCCCGTCCGGTCTGCTAAGTCTGCGCTGGAGCTGCATCTGAACTCGGGCTGGGCAGAGCTCCAGGAGCATCCAGAGGAACCAGAGACCATGCCTGCGGCCTCCTCCACATCACCCTTCCCCTCCCCCGCCCCCAGCATTCCCTCTGCACATTTTCTGGCAAGTGTCTAATGACCGTATCTAGGAGACTGGGACGGGTTAAGTGAACCACTGTGATTTGTCATGCATTACGGAACAGCTGATACCCCTGAGACCAGCTGAAGCATGAGATCAGTTAGAAACAATGCTGTTTGTGCCCTGTGTGTTAGACACTGTGTGGCTGTGGTTACGGCGGGTGGAAGGGCTCAGGGAGCGGAGGTCTCCTTGTCCTCATAAGGAGGGATGCCAAAAAGGCCAGCTGTCCTTCGGGAACTCTGTCTCTGCCATTTCCTCCTCTGGAACTGGAGGTCTATGGTTGCAACATCAGCACCCTTCTACCCAGAGTCCAGTGCAGCCCCTGACATTGGCCCTTGGGGTCCACAGAGGTAGGCAGCAGCAGAGACCCCTCCCGTTTCCTGGAGCCCCGCGGGTGTGATAGGACTCAGAGGGACCTGTCAAGGGCCCGTATCTCACAAGCCTTTCTTCTAAGCCTGGTGTCCTCCTAGAAGCCAGGTGGCATCCTGCAGCAGGGAGGGGCCAGGCCTCCGTTCTTTTCCTTTCTCTAGACCAGTTGGGTTACATGTAACAAACAAAAAAAATTTTTTAATTAAATATGGCTTACTGTATCACCCCACAGAATATGGAATACGGAAGCAGGCCTGTTCCGGCCTGGTTAATGTGGCAGCTCAACAGAATCCTCCAGAACCCCAGTTTCATTCTCTTTCCACTCTGCCATGTGTGGTGGTTAGTCTCGTCCTCGGGCTTGTCCTTTCTTAGACACAAGAGTTGCATTAACTACCCAGCAACATGTGTTCACCAGACACAACAGTGACCAGAGGCAATGGAGGAGGGAGCTCTTTCTTGACCCCTCTTTTTGAAGGCTTTATGCCAATTTCCAAACATGCACAAAAGAAGACAGAATAGAATGAAGACCCCCATTTTCCCATAAACCAGCTTCAATCAATCTCAGCACATGGCGGTCTTGTTCCCTTTTACCGCCTCCCCTCCACACCCTGGGTTATTTTGAGGCAAATCTCAGACACCATTTCCCATTTAGTATCAGAAACTAATAGGTAAAGACTGTCTTCAGTAAAACAAAACAACATCAACAACGAAAACCATGATTCTTTGTCACAGCTCACAAAATTAACCATAAATCCCTAAAGTTATATCCAATGGTTGTTCAAACTTCCCCACCTCTCCCAAAAATATGTGTTTTGTTTTTTTAAGACGTGGGTTGTTCAAATCAGGGTCCAAACGAAGAGCACACACTGCACTGGCTGATGCGTCTCTGGAGACTCTTCTCATCTGGGCCAACTAGACCCAGGGCTGAGTCCAGCCCGAGGCCTGCTTGTCAATACACCCAGCACCTCCACCTGCTTACATAACCGTTGGTTCTTTTGTGCTCCACAGGTAGAGTGGAGAAATCCCTACAGAGCCAGTCAGACTAAAATATTTATTACTGGGTTTTTACAGAAAAGGTTTGCCGATCCTTAACAGGAACAATTCCCCCCTCTCTTTCCTCCTCTCCCTGTTTTTGGTTGAGACACCAAGACATTTGCCCTATAGAATTCCGCATGTTCTTGTGCCCCTTTTGAAGAACAAGGTAGAGGTCTCCAGAGGCCCCTGCAGCAATATGCCTTCAGGTCTCAGTGCCCAGAATGCCCGCAGCCTGTCCCTCAGCTCCTGACAAGGGCAGAGGCCCTCCTCGGAAGCTCATGGCTGCTCGTAAGAAATGAACCAAATGGGGTTTCCACCAGAAGGAGGGAGGGGAGTGAATGGTTGCTGGGTGGGAACCAAAGATGACGCCAACCTTCCAATAGGGGTCATCTCAGCAAAATGCTGGAGCTTATCACGGCTCCCTCTGCTGGCTCTAACCAGTCAGGAGCCCCCTCAAGCCCAGGACAGAGGTTCTCCCTACTCCATCTCCCAGCTCGTGGTCAACATCTCACTAATCCGTGGCGCGGCTCCTCTCCCAGCCCGTGTGGGACACCCAGCGTCAGAGGTGACCGTGGCAGACTAGCTTCTATGCTCTCACCGTCTAGTGAGGGTCCCAAACAAGAGGGCAGGCATTCCTGGGTGACCTGCTGTGTAGGTGCTTTCAAAGTCCCAGCTTCAAATAGTCATTGGACATTGTCACCCGTGTGCCCTCCAGACGAGGGAGAGGCCTGCCCCACCCAGCCATGGAGAAGGCTGCAAACCTCTACTGACCACCAGCTAAGGACCCAGCAGTGTGGGAAGCACTGTGCAGACCCACTGTGCAGACCCACTGTGCAGACCCACTGTGCAGGCCCACTGTGCAGACCCACTGTGCAGGCCCACTGTGCAAGCCCACTGTGCAGACCTACTGTGTAGACCCACTGTGCAGGCCCACTGTGCAGACCCACTGTGCAGGCCCACTGTGCAGACCCACTGTGCAGACCCACTGTGCAGACCTACTGTGCAGACCCACTGTGCAGGCCCACTGTGCAGACCCACTGTGCAGGCCCACTGTGCAGGCCCACTGTGCAGACCCACTGTGCAGGCCCACTGTGCAGGCCCACTGTGCAGACCCACTGTGCAGGCCCACTGTGCAGGCCCACTGTGCAGGCCCCAGAGAGTGTCAGCCCTCCAGCTCTGCTCTCCATTTTCAAACTTAGAACTCAGTTCAGCTGACCCAAATGGATACCGGTGTGTGATTCAAGTGGTGAAGGTGATGTGTCGTAGCATTTGCCGGGCAAGAGCAAAACCTCAGCTGGGAAGTTAGAAACACAGGGTTCCCGTCAAAACTCTGCTGCTAACCAGCTAGGTAGGCAGTCCCTTCCACCCTCGGTACCATGAGTAGGTAGTTGACATCACCTCTGCGGGGCCTCTGGCCCTGACTGTCCATGACTCAGCCCCCAGGCCTCTGCCCGGCTGTTTTCTCAGCCGGGAGTGTCTTTCCACCACGCGTCCACCCGGCAAGCGATCAGCCTTCCTTCGAATTCCTTTTCAGTGGTTACCTCCTTCATGAAACACTCCCAGACGTAGAACTACCCCCACTCTCCCACCAGCAAACCGGTCAATCACTCCCTCTTCTGCTCCACATCTGTACCTTGGAAGGAAGTCTGTGGGACAACCTGTGCTGAAATTTTTCACTGGTTTACTGACTGTGAATCCAGGTGTCATTTCACCTTCCGTTACTGTCTAGCACACAGCCTGGAGCATAGTAAGTGTTTGTGAGGGAGGAAATGGGGGACATCTTAATACTGTCAACAATTAGAAACAGAAACCACACTAAGAAAAGAGTTTGATGAGTCAACAAAAGAAGGCAGGAATTAGTTACTTGTGTTTTCTCAAGCCTGGTGCAGTATTAGCAGATCGCTATTATGGTCTGGGGGAAGATGCATACTTCTTGCTGAAACATTTCTTATCAATTTGTTAAGGGCAGGGACCATTCTCTGCTCAGGCTTTGTGTCACCCGGACTTGGCACCCAGGAGGTGCTCAATGAGCATCATTGAGGTCCCCTCCCTGCAGCCCTCCACATTGGCAAGCAGCTCTCTCCAGGGGCTAAATGATTCCTCTAAGACTTTGAACCCATTGTCATGAAGACTGTGGATTAGGGATTAGATGAGGTGAGAAATATCTGTCCTGGCACCAGACCAGAGGCTGCTGGCCAAGCTCCAGTCCGCAGAGCGAGGCTTGCAAAGAACCTGCTGGCTCCGAGAGTGCCCAAGAGGACCACCGCCATCATGGTTTATGGGTCTAGGTCAAAAAGTCCCCTTGGAATGGAAAGAACCTTCCCTCCAGCATAATGTGACATGTTTGCGGAACAAAATGTGGGTGCTGCAGGCTGCTAGTAAGGGCTGGGCTCGGTCAGCATGGCTTTCAGCCAGGGGGTCTGGGCGTTCTGAGGGATAACTTCTTCTTCCCTTAGGACCCAGTTAAAATTGACTTTACTATCTTCATTTATCTAACTCTTAGGGGTAGGTGTTGTCCCCATTTATAGATGAGATTTAAACTGAGGTTCAGAGAAGTTAGTAACCAGCCCAAGGTCACACAGCTAGAAAGTGGCAGAGTTGGGACTTGGAGTCAGCTCTTCAGACCCCAAAATCTATGCACTCCATGCTGCTGTTGGGTCTGTAAGCACGTTATTTCTCACCAAATTGTTAGCTTCGTAGTGGCTCCTCATAGGGCATGGCTCCCCAGGGTGCCTGGAACTGGGCTGGACCCACAGCCATCTCTCAGGAGACTGCAAGTCACTGATTAAGTCCTGTGCTCTGTGCGCTGTGCTCTGGATAGAGATGGTCCCTGCAGCCCCAACTCCAAGGAGAGAAAGGATATCAGCCTGCAGGGATACTCCGGCCTTGGGAACTGAATGAGGCCTGATACCCATCATCTCACCCAACAGCTGATGGCAACACCCCCAGTGGTCACCATTAGTCACCTCTCCACCACAGGGCCCTGGAGCTGCCCCGCATTTAAGCTCCATTGGCCTCCAAGATACACTTGTGGGCAAGACCTCCAAATCAATTAGCCAAGTCAGCGCTGGGACGCTAGGAGGTTTGTGGGGTGGGAACCGGATCAGAAATCTCCCCCAGGGCCCCTGACTCAGTCACCGAATGGCTCTTTGGGCCAGTGGAGCCGAGCCTTGGCAGAGGGGCACAGGGAGCCGCAGGAATGCAAGGTCATGAAGCGAGCAGAGCCCACGGAGAATTAAAGTACAGTGCGAAGTCCTAAATCCGGAAGGAGCTAAAACAGGACTCTAGATTGCACGTTGCAAGCTGCAAACCAGAGCTCCTGAGCGAGGCGCTCCCCTGAGTCCACTCCAGCTGGCCACGGAAGCGTCCTCCCACTCGGAAGTGACTGACCTCCACCAAAGGTTCCAAATAGGCCCGCACACCCGGGCAGCACCGCGGGCCGAGAGCAGCTGCGAGGAGCTCTCTGGCGGCCGCCACACCCGGTGACCTAATGCCTTTCTGAGGTCTGAGCGGCCTGGGGAGGCGGGGAGGCAAAACGCCCCATCACTCCCTGGGTTGTGGCTTTTGAAAGGTGCACCCCCATCAAAGGGCAAATGTCAGAAAGCAAAACACAAGACACAGATTGGTGTCCAGGGCTGTGTGGGCTTATGAGTCGCCTGAAGAAATGTCAGTGGCTGGGGTCCATTCTGCGCTTTGGGCTTCAAGGAGCCCTCGGCAGCCGGGGCTCAGAGTGGACCCGCCCAGAGCTGCTCTCAGCTTTGGGGGCTCCTTGGCCCTTCTCCCTCCCGGTGGGTCTGCAGCAGGGCCCAAGCCAGGTGGCCGCAGGAACTCAGGAACAACAGCCAAAGTGACAACCGAGCAGCTGGTTCCCCTCCTCCCTCCGGCCCCACAGCATCACTGACACGAAGGGACCCTTACTCCCCACCCTCCCCCACCCCTTGGGCGGGCGCATTTGTTACCACATCCACGGGGGCTCCTTATATCCCCACCAGGGCCCCCATTGGGCTGTTTCTTCCTCTTCCAGAAAGCATGTCTCCCTCAGCACCCATCCTCGTCACACAACTCAATTGTTTCGATGGGCCTGCGATGTTACCCTACTTCTAGGCTAATCCAGTTTCCTGGCAGAAGACACGAAGCTTCTGTGTCAGAGACCAAGACCTGGTTACTCGTGGCACAGCAGGCAGCATGACCTTCACCTTTCATTGACCCCCTCCCCCCAAGTCCCTCGGAGCCAAGTCAGAGGCAGGCCTGGGTGGATGCTGTGCCCACAGTGGGTTTGTGTCACAGCTGAGGAACCCTGGGTTTTGGAAATTCCAGTCTTAGAAGGGGGCTGCTAGCAGGCCTGCCTAGTCATTGCAGTGGGGAGACAGCAAGCAAACCTGCCCTCTATCCTGGAGACTGATGAAGATCTTTATCTCCCAGGGCCAGTTACTATGCAAAATCCCAGGAAACATAGTCCAGAACAGAAGCTGTCAGGAGGTATACGGAGGCCCACAGGAATGGTCTCCCAGCACACACGGTGGGAGCCATGCTGCCTGTGAGCGGAGCGGGGAGAGGCCACCTGTCTTCTGAAGCACGAGGGTGGGCAGTGAGCTAATCCTCTCCTTCCCTTGGCTGAGCCCTGACTTGCCATAAAGCATCTGGAAGCAGAATCCGAGACAGTGCAGATGAGGGCTGGTGGGGGAGCCAGGCACCTGGGCTCCAGGAGGAGGAGGAGGCCAGGGAAAGATTGGGCTCTTCCAGGACAACAAACGCCGGCTGTTATTCTGGCCGCGTCTAGTCGTATTGCTCTAAACGAGGATTACAAATCACTCAGACATCCAGGTCTGGGGGCTTTGGTAGAGTCTGTGCTCTGTAAATGAGAAATTGAGAAGTCATCCAATGATATCATGGGTGGCTATGAAAGCCCTTTGTAAACCCTACAAAGCGATGCAGGTGAGAAAGGTGACGCAGACCATGATTAAATGGCCACAAACGTGCTCCTACAAGAAAGGCTCAGAAACAGAGCATGTCGCTAGAGCTGCAGCAAAGTACGGCACGGTGACCATGTGCTGGGCTCAGCTTTCTAAGCTCCCGCCCCCAAGAGTGAGACCAGGGTGAAGGTGACCGTGACGCCGGCAGCCACCTGTCAAAGGCCCCCACTAGGCCCTTCCACATTCACAGTGCCCTGTGTGATTTGCCGGGCAGGTGGGTATTCATTCTCCTGCTTGTAGATGGAAACGGAAGCGGAGGCTCTGGCCCAGGGCCACAGAGCCAAAGCTGGAACCCATTCAGCAGCGCACCCAAGGTCCCAGAGAGGCAGGGGCCACCGCGGGGCCAGAGCCAGTGGCCTGCAGCAGCTAGAGGGCCTCTGTGCGGCTTCTCACAGATGAGATTAAGCATTGGCTGGGTGCATGACTAGGGTGACC
Source organism: Myotis daubentonii (assembly GCF_963259705.1). Classification (NCBI taxonomy): domain Eukaryota; kingdom Metazoa; phylum Chordata; class Mammalia; order Chiroptera; family Vespertilionidae; genus Myotis; species Myotis daubentonii. The sequence continues at coordinate 22,110,125 of NC_081852.1, forward strand.
AGTTCACCCAAGGTTTGCCCTGACTTTTCCGGTTTTAGCGTGAAAAGTCCCTGTCCTGGGAAAACTGGGATTGTTGGTCATGTGCCATGTCCAAGCCCATTGGCTCCCGCATGGGGCTTAATTCCTTCCAGGGGACTCCAGAGTACCCTCAGGTGAGCCAGTCTTAGCTCCTGCTCTTCACCCCACACTAGTTCCACTGTTGCTAAGAGACCTGCCTGTGCAGAAGGTGGAGGTGCTAGAGAGGGGGCCGGGGGTGGCTTGAGTCCACAGTAGCATGTGGAGAGGTGCTGGGCAGAGAAGGAGGCGAGATGCTGTAGAGCAGCGGTTCTCAACCTGTGGGTCGTGACCCCTTTGGCGGTCGAACGACCCTTTCACGGGGGTCGCCTAAGGCCATCCTGCATATCAGATATTTACATGACGATTCACAATGGTAGCAACATTACAGTTATGAAGTAGCAACGAAAATAATTTGATGGTTGGGTCACAACATGAGGACCTGTATTTAAAGGGCCAGAAGGTTGAGAACCACTGCGACTTGTCTCTTACACTCCCTGCTCAGGCTCAGCTCCACATGAGCTAGTGCCCCATCTCTGCAACTCCGTGGCCACCTGCCCGCTCCTCCCTGACATCCTACTCTATCTGCTGTCCCTGCCCACCGTGGTCCCCAGCCACACGGCCATGCTCCAACTGAAAGCATATCTGTCCCTTCATGCCCAGCTAGTAGCTGGCAGAGGAGCGTGAGGAAGTGACCAGCCTCCTGCACTTGGGCTCCTTCTCAGTGGACACATAGCTTCCTTCAGCCCCACGGCACCTGCACCCTCTGCCACAGCACCCTGCAGCAGGGCGCCCCCAGCGCCTGCCCCTGGTGCTCATTGCCTGGCTCGCCCTGGGCTCAGGCTGCCAGCATTACCCCATCCCTAATCCTTCTTCATAAAATAACCACTATTCTGACCTCAGTCACCATAGATGGGTTTTCCCTATTTTGAACTTCAGGTATGAAGAATCATAGTTTGTATTCTCTTATGTCTGGTTTTCTTCATTCAAATTTATGTGTGAGATCCATCCATGTTTTCTGCATTGGTTGTTCACCAATTTTTGTTGCTGTGCAGCTCCCATTGCACGAATATACCACCACTTGTTCACCTGTCTATGGCCAGTGGACCTTTGTGTTGTTCTCCTCCGTGGGGAGAATGAGCAAGGATTTCTTGGCCAAGATTCATGACTCTAGGGCTCCCTCTTCTGTTGTCCTAACCAAAGTGTCTTTAGAGTGTGGCTTGGAGGAGTCTAACTGCTTCCTCGGTTGCCCTCCCCAACGCGTAGCTGGATCTTCTCATTTCTCCTTTGAGGTTTTGTTCTAGAAGGGATATTTGGCTGGTAAGTTTCAACAGTGCATGCAGAGATTTCAATTTCATGTGCTATTAGGAAGATTAATTTGCATCGTAATTATAAAGCACTTCCCAAGGTGTCGCGCAGATAGTGAATGTTAAATATGAGATATGTATAATAATTATAATTAATCAATACCTACCCATTTGTACCCTATATACTAATCCTACCCATAACCACAGCTATTTCCTTGGTGTGGGTCCCTCCTTTTTGCCTCCATGTCTTTGCTCCTGCTGTTCCTCTCTCTGCACAACCTCGGCCACCTGCCAGTCCTTCGAGGGCATCCTATTCTGGTGACATCAGTAGGTTAACGAAACCCCAAACCACCACTCTGGACTGCTGTGGCTCCACATTGCTAAGCCGTGCATCCCCAACCTCCTGTAAGATTGTTTGCCAATAACCTAACTTTTATTTAGATCTTTTCGTCTGGGCCACACCCTTCACACACATTACCTCATTTCATCTCCACATACATACTTGGAGTTATTGGAGTGGTTGGCTGTATACAATTATTGGCCTTGTTTTATAGATGAGAAGACTGAGGCTGAAAGAGGTCAGATACTTATCCGAGGTTAATTGTTAATTGTGATGGAGCTGGGATTTCAGCCTGGCTTCCAAGGCTGTAAACGTCATCATAGAGCTAAAACGTCTGTGGATCGTAGTCCCGTGAAGGATAGAATCCTGTCTTGTGTGCTTTTGTCACCCTCTCTGTAACGATCAAGACCTAGCAGCACCTGGCACATAACAGGTGTTCAGTAAAGACTTCACCGATGAGGCCCATAATGGGTGAGTGTGCCCAGTGCATTGTGCTGGTCAAGGGCACGGGGCTGTGGGGTTTGGGGAAGACACTTTTCTAGCCGAAAGGCAGGTGTTCGGGTTTCAGACGCTGCTCAATTTCTTCCAAAGAGTCATTAGTCAGACTCTTACTCAGAACTTCTTTTTTTTTTTTTCCGTTCATGTTTGAGCTCAGTGAGACATGTTTTCACACGTCCTTGGCCACTAGTAACCCATCAAAAACTCCTGGACATGACCAAGCATGGCCCTCAGGACACTCACAAAACCCACACCAGTTTTTTAAACTCTATAATCTGAGGCCACCGTTCTCACAGAGAACGCTCAGACCTACTATTCTTTAATAGAAATATCCAAAAATTAAAAACGCACTGATGAGTTAGAAATACAATTTTTCCAGATGTTGGAATTTTGCTTGGATGTAAATTCACTCACTAGGCAGCTGTATGTGAGCTGGGCTTCTAAGAAAATGCTGGCCTCCAGCCAGAAAACCTAGGGTTGGTCCCTGCTCCGCCACTTGTTAGCTGTGTAATGTTGGGCAAGAACTTCTTGCCGGGTCTCTTTTTTTTATCATTAAAAACATAATTTTAAAAATAATTCTGGTTTTATCACAATGTTGTTAGGCATAGATGAAATAATGTGTGTAAAGGTCTTTGTAAAAGTAAAGTCTATGCTATATAATATCAAGATGGTGAGCCACGGGAGTCCATGGGGAAGGCTGGGCTGCCAGTTTTCAACAGCGATGATGGGACATTGGAGCAGATGAGTGAGCCACGAAGGCAGCCTGGTGAAAGTGGAGAATGGGGCCGAAAACGAAGAGGCAATGAAAGACTGTGACGTCAGAAAGAGAAATACAGGAAGGACAGGAGAGAGTGAGGAGCCCGATGTCCTTCTGGTCCCTGTAAGTACCAGCGTTCCGGGGGAGTCCCACCGTAAGCTATTCATATAGCAACCCTCAGTATTTTAAATGATAAAAAAGCAAGAGATTCTACTGCTACTACTCATTTCTATGATATGCATATTAGCAATCTAGATTCCTATTTTATTAATCAATAGAGATTACTGTAGGGTAAACCCAAATCAAGGTGTTAGCCCTAGCCGGTTTGGCTCAGTGGATAGAACGTAGACTGAAGGGTCCCAGGCTCGATTTCTGTCAAGGGCATGTACCTCAGTTGCAGGCTCAATCCTGGGCCCTGGTCTGGGTGCATGTGGGACTCTCTCTCTCTCTCTCTCTTCCCCTCCTCTTCCACTCTCTTTAAAAATCAATGGAAAAATATCCTTGGGTGAAAATTAATTTTAAAAAGTTCTAAACAATTTTAAAGGGTGTTACAAATTTCCTCTTAATGCTACCTTAGTTGGGTGGATCCCATATAAAAATATTGTCAGTGTGGATTTGTAACTACCATAACCTTGTTCATCACTATCATCTACCATGGCTTAGATCTCTTTATTAAAACTGGAAAAAAATTTCCCCTTCATCTAATGGTGTGTGAATTAACTGGTGGTTACTATACTTATCAGAGTCTTTTGAATCTTTTGGAATAAAATAGAAAGAATAGGATAGTCTAGTCTGCTAGGCAATAAATAAATATTTCATTCAATATTTACTGAATAAATATTTACTGAATGAATAATATTTATGAAGTCAAATATTATAGAATAATTATCCTTAAATTTCCCCCTGCTGCAAAATACCTAGAGAGCCTGCATCAAGAAGCACAGATGAAATTGAAAATAAGTAAGAGACATTCCAAGGTGCCAAAAACCAAAGAGGTAAGAATGAGAGAGAAAAGCAGACAGACCAGCCTTGGGTGACCTGAGGGCATGTGCCTCTACAGCCTAAGTTATAATAACCACAGGGGTAAAAAGCAATGATGTCTTGGGGTGGGGGCAGAGGTAGGGGAATTGAAGCTGAGATCATCCCACATAAAACCTAAATAAATTCTCAGAGGGCTAATAATATCAATGAAAGGGTAGACTAGAAAGAGGATCTATTTACTGGGAAAGGGAGTTAAGCACGACACTTGTTTGTCTCAGTCTCAAATCTGAGTGGAAGGACTGAGTGTCTTCTAAAACATCGTAACCACAGACTGACCTTCCCGACATTTGAGGTTCAAATGTACGCTGCTGCTGTGGGCCAGAATATGCCAAGCCAACATAGAAACAAAAATAGACGGTGGGTAAAACTGGGAGATGCCGCACAAAAGCAAATGCAAACCTGCTTCGGAGAAGTGTTCTCAAGCCAGGCTTCGCAGGAGTCCCACAGGTAAAGAGCCCCTCAGCATGAGCTCACAGTCTAAACTGACAAGCAAAGCAGCAAGGATGCAAGCTGATATCACAAGATAAAGAATTAGATGTGCCAAAGCTTCAGAGATTAGCTAGATGTGAAATTTTAAAAGAGTATGTTTGAATGTTTTTAAAAAATGTTTAAGGAATAGAAAACATAATTCTGAAATTTGAAACAATAGGAAACAGAGCACATAAATAAAAAATAAATCACTAAAAGTAAAAATTAACAAAAATCTGGAAGACCCACACTCTGTAGGTAAGACAGGGAAACTAGGCCCACTCACGCACTCATGGTAAAAGTGGAAACTGATGCCACCCCTATGGGCGGCATGTATATACACATACACACATATTAGCATGTACACATGTGCATCCTATATATGTATATCTGTAATGTATGTACACATGTGTTATGTGTGTGTATATGTAATTTTTAACAAAAGGGAGCATGCATAAAATTCTGATCCAACAAATGAGTTATGTACTAAGTTGATTGCAACATTGTGAGAGCAAAAAAATTTTTAAATAACTCAAATGTCCATAAATAAGAGGCTGGTCAAATAAATTATTTCTCACCCATATAATGAAGTGCCATGCAACCATTTAAAATAATAAAAGAATGAGGAAACTTTCTATGTGCTGGTATGGAAATATCTTCCAATTATACTTTTTTATAACAAAACCAAAATACAAAGCAAGATGTATAACATGATTACTTTTGTGTGAAAAAGGGAGCAAATAAGCAAACAGTTATACTAGTATTTGCTAACGTTTGTGCGAAAATACCTCTGAGAAGACACCAAAGAACCCAAAAAGGAGAAAGGGGGCACCTGTGGTGGTAAGTTGGTGGGGGGCAGATGGGGAATGGGGCAGGAGCAAGAAGATCACTGTATATCTTCTTATATTGTTTTGATTTTTGTATCCTGGTCAATATATTGCCTAATTGAAAAATTTAGTGGGTGGATTAAATAGTAGACTAAACACAGCTAAAGCAAGAATTAGTGAATTACAACAAAGAACTGGATAAAATAATGGGAACTCAGTACAGAGAGAAAAAGCAGCAAATATTTCTCATTCACATTCCAGAAGGCCAAGAGAGAGAATGAGGGAGACAGGATACATGAAGGGCTAAGGGCCAAGCTGTTTTCCGGGATGGTGAAAAATGCTAATCCTCAGATTCAGGAAGAACAAATCCCAAACAGGATAAATGAAAAGCAACGTGACCTCCAGAGACATCCGGAGACACCTGGAGTGTCACAAACCTAAGATTAGGAGTCATTGCTCTGAACAAAGAAGACTATTACGGTGGCCCAGACATCTTAGAGGAACTCAAAAATGCTGACACCTCCACACCAGTGCAAGCCCAAGCTGGCTCTTCCAAATCCTACATCTCAACGAAACTCCGTCCTCTTGTTTTTAAAAGTATGCAAATAAGTTTTGCTACCTGCATTTAAAATATGTTTTTGCTCTAAGTTATGATATAAAGTTATATACTTAAGCTTTTAAGACAAACCATGGCCAAAACTTCACCACTGCAGCAGAGTCAGGTCACACAATCTGGGAATAGTCTGTGGGAAAACGTAACACTGGAAATTCAGGAAGGCAGTTCCATTGGAAATGGAGAAAATCATCACTGATTGTGCAAACAATTGATTGCTTAGAAGGGTAGCCTTCAAACAATACTAATACCAAGACTAATACGTGCTGTGTGCATGGGAAAATATTGGTTCAATGGAACAGTTGACACTGAAGTACTTTATTTGGGTCATTTCATTTCAGTTGTGGTTGAATCTATCATAGTTTTTAGCAAATAAAAGCTTAAAAGAAGCAATTCATTTCTGTCTTCATAGTTAGTAGGAAATTTTCAGAAAATCAAAAATGAAAAGATCTTAACAGTCCCTCCCCTCAAAAGAAGACAAATTCTCTATAAAGGAATGACCACAATAGAAGCTAGAAACAGAGAGCTAACTTCAAAGTTATTTTAAGAGGTGTCAACCAGCAATAACTCCAGAGTGTCAACCAGCTAAAATTATGGTTGAAAAACAAGGGTGACGTAAAGACATTCCAGGCAAACAGAAACTGCTCCCAGAGACACCCATTGAAAGTACTTCTAATGGGTGTACTTTAAGAAAAAAAAAAAAGGAAATTATCCCCAAAAGGAACTCAGAGATGAAAGGATAATGAGCAAAGAAATTGGGAAGCACATGGGTAAATATGAAATCATAGTACCCAATGACTAGTTTAGTAGAGGAAAAGAAAGATAGAACTAAAATACTGGATAAAAATAACCTCAGAAGGAGAAAGGGTGATGTTAGTTAATAGCATTCTAAGTATCCCTGGAAAAGAGAACAATACTAAACAACTTTAGACCTTGCAAAGAAGGAATGTTAGCCTTTTTATGGATAATCACTAAAGAATCAGAAAGATTTTAAGACCTAAACCATTAGAGAGAGAAAAAAATGTAATTTCTTAAAAGCTCAGTAGAAATAAACTTCAATAGAGCAGTGATCACAATAAATGTGAATGGACTTAATGCACAGTTATATAGGCAGATTGGGTGACAGAACAAAATCTAACTAATTATGTTTAACAGAGGCCCGCCTAAAACATAAAAACACAGGGAGTTTGAAAGTAAGATAGAAGATCTCCAAGACGAATACTAGTTGGTACACTTAAAAATTATTAAGATGGTAAATTTTATGCTATGTGTATTTTATCACAGTTAAAAATAACAATAAGAGAGAGAAAGTTGGGATAGCTCTATAAATATGGACAAAATTGCACTATTTGGGATTAAAGGGGTTACTACATAAAGAGTTCAATTCACCCGGGAAACAATGTTAAACTTGTTTAATAAAATAGCCTCAAAACATAAAGTAAAAGTTGACAGAACTCTAGCTGTAGGGAAAAATGTATAGATCTTAAACAATCTATCCTCACAGTGAGAGATTTCAACATGATTCTCTCAGTAATTAATATATCAAAAGACCATAGATTTGAACATTGAACCCTGTACCCAAAATTTAGCAAATTATAAAGTAAAAGAATATTTTAAATTATAGAATAAAATTTTTCTGCTCAGGTACACAGAAACACTTACAAAACTGAATATTTAGTAGACCATAGAGAAAATGTCAACATACATCAAAGAATGGTTGTCATATAGACAATATGTTCTGGCTACAATGTAACTATGTTAAAAATCAATACCCAAAAGTATTTAAAACACCATTTTTGTAGAAATACAAAAAACATACTTAAAAAAAAACTCACAAGTCAATGAAAAATCATAAGGAAATTTATGATTTCCACTTCTGGGTATCTATACAAAGAAAACAAAAATATTAACTTGAAAAGATAATCACCCCCATGTTAATTACAACATTATTTATAACTAGAGGCTGGATGCACGAAATCCAAGAGTAGGCCTTCCTTCCCCTGGCTGCCGGCACCAGCTTCCCTCCGGCACCCAGGAACCAGGCTTCCCTCCCAGCCCCGGCTCCGTCCAGAAGGACGGCTGGTCTAATTAGCATATTATGCTTTTATTATTATAGATAACAGAGATATCAAAACAACCTAAGTGTCCCTCAATGGGTGAATGAATAAAGAAAATGTGATACACACACACACACACACACACACACACAATGGAATATTACACATGGAATATTATTCAGCCATTCAAAAAGAAAATTTTGCCCTTTGTGAAAACATGGATGGACCTTGAGGGCATTGTACTAAGTGAGATAAGTCAGATAAAGACAGACACATGTGGAATCTTAAAAAGAAAACAAACAAGCTCATAGATGTAAAAACAGATTGGGGCAGGGAGTGGGTGAAATGGGTGAAGGTGCAAACATCCAGCTATAAAAAAAATAAGTCACGGGGTGTAATATACAGCATGGTGTCTAAGGTTAATAATACTGTATTGTATATTTGAAAGTTCTAAGAGAGTAAATCTTAAAAGTTCTTGTCACAAGAAACAAAAGATTCTATAACTATGTATGGTGATAGATGTTAACTAGACTTATGATAATGATCATTTCACAATATAAACAAATATGAAATTGTTATGTCGTACACAAACTAATGTTCTGTGTTAATCATACATCAATTTAAAAAAAGACTGAAAATTCATGAGCTAAAGATTCAACTCAAGAAGTTAGACAAAGAACAATAGAGGAAGCTCAAGAATATAGGGAAAAGGAGGAAATAAAAACCTAAGAATGAGATTAATAAAATGGAAAATATAATAACTATATGGCTCCGGGTGGGTACTAGAGTGATTGGGGATCACTCTGTAAGTCCTATAAATGCTTAACCACAATGCTGTACATCTGAAATTAATAAATATTGAATGTCAAGTGTAGTCAAATAATTTTTTAAATAAAAAAATAAGTAAAATAGAAAATGATGCAGTAGGGAGGATCAATAAAGCCAGGAGCATGTACTTCAAGAAAATTAATAAAATATACAAAAATCTTTAGTAACACATCTAGACAAAAGAGAAAAGCCATAATTTTAAATATCGGTAATTAAAAAGGGGATATCACTACAACCTCAGAAAGATTTTTTTTTTTTAAAGAGAACTGTTGCAAATTTCACACCCACATGTGTGAAACTCTAGGACAAGTTCCTAGAAAAATGTAATTTGCCAAAAACTAGTACCAGATAAAAACAAAAACAGAAAATCCGAATAGATCTGTAACTACTAAAGACATGAACTCAGTAGTTAAAAATCTACTCAACTACAAAAACTGAGTGCCAACCCTCTAAAAACTCTGCCACAAAATGGAGAAAGAGGAAAACTCTTCCACTCATTTTATGAAACTAACGGTGAAAATTCGAGCATAACTCTGGGTAAGACATTTGGAGGGTGAGGAAGAAGGACCCCAAAGTTTCACAAATCTGTGAAGAAGAGGGAACGAAGAATGATCGCAGGATGAAGGGAACACCACCTGTGGCTGCCTTTGGGATCCTAAAATATGCACAATAACTACATGTAAACACTTGTTTTGTTGCAGGACCTTGTTGATTACAGTTCACCTCTGTTGTTTACGTAGTAGGTATGGAGAGTGTAAGTAGATGCAACCATGATCAATATCTTTCTGATGCATTCTGTGTAGGATAACCACAGAGCTTTTCTGTCAAGAGTAAATATTTTGTAATCTTAAAATGTATATACATTTACCATATTCACACGCAAAATAATTAAGTTGGACCCCTTTCCAGACACAAAAATAAAGTTCAAGTGGATCATAGACCTAAATGTAAGAGGTAAAACTATAAGACTCTTCGAAGAAATTACAGGAGTAAATCTTCATGACCTAGGATTAGGTAAAGACTTCTTGGATATGCTATTAAAAGTAAAAGCAACAAAATCAAAATAAAAAATAGATAAATTGGACTTTACCAAAATTAAAAACTTTTGTACTTCAAAGGATACCATCAAGAGAGTCAAAATAACTCACAGAATAGGAAAAAAATGCTTGCAAACCTATATCTGATAAGGGCCTAGAATCTAAAATATATAAAGAATTATTACAAATCAACAATTAAAAGACAACCCAATTCAAAAACGGGCAAAGGACTTGAGTAGACGTTTCTCCAAAGAATATAGACAAATGACCAATAAACAAATGAAAAGATGCTCAACATCATTAGCCGTTGGGGAACTCCAAATCAAAACCATTTCCGGTACACCAGAAAGGCAATAATCCAGAAGCGAGGTAATGTCAAGGATGTGGGGAAATTGGATCCCTCACACACTGCTGGTACGAACTTAAAATGCTACAGCCACATACTAAAGCAGTTCCTAAAAACGTGACCCTGTGACCCAGCAATTCCACTCCTATGTTATACCTAAGAGAAATGAAAATATATGTCCACCCAAAACTTGCACACACATGTTCATAGCAGCATTGTTTTTAGTAGCCATGAAAATGGCGGAACTGATAAGAGAATAAACAAAGTGGTACATTCATACAACCGAACGTTATTCAGTCATGAAAAGGAATAGAATACTGAAAAAAAAATGCTACAGCGTGGATGTACCTTGGGAATATTATGTCAAGTAAGCCAGACACAGAAGTTCACATCTCATATGATTCGATTACCATCAAATGTCCAAAACAGGCAACCCATGGAGACAGAAGGTAGCTGAGTGTCGGGGGAAATGAGCAGCGACGGCTCATGGGTATGGGGTTTCTTCAGTGAGTGATGAAAATGTTCTAAAATGTGTTGTAGTGGCGGGTGCACAACTGTTAATAATAAACCATCGAGATAGTAGCTGGCAATTGAACTTGCGTCTCTGAGGAAAAACTGTGCTTAAAGCACATTTCAAGTGCTAAGTTTCAACTGTTACACAGGCCCAAGCCAGTAGCTGTCAAACCCAGTGTGACCACTGCTCTTTCCTGGACTGCCCCACCGGAATTTCCTGGCCTGAGCTACTTCACACAGCGCTCGAACCCACCAAGTGCACTTCTCAGCATTGAGAATCTAAGGATTCTTAGAAATCCTGAAGCCCTCCCTTTGGTTATCATAGATGAGGAAACTCGCTTAGAAAGGGGTTAGAACTCACTGGAGACACTCAGCAAGTTCTCAGCAAAGCCGAGACCAGACCTGTTCCCGCTACCTCACCTTCACTTCCTACAGGGTTTCCAGGCCCCTCAGCCTGATCTTCTGAGCACAGTCAGAACTACACTCCTCACAGCCTGGGCATCCAAGTCAGGCCCTGGCAGAAGCTAGAAGGGTCAGGAGGCTGCAATTTCTGGGAGAGGGAAGGGGACAGCTCAGGGAGGAGATGGGTCAAGTCCCAGAAGGCAATGTGAGCCCCTCTTCCCGTAAGAGCAGGGGGACGCAAGGGAAGACATGAACTCAGGGTATGAGCCATTGCATGGTGTCACACGTGGTCTGGGTCTGCGGCTATCTGTCCCCATCACCGATGCGGTTGGAGGGCGAAGTTAAGAGAACAGTTTCCCACTTACCCAGCTGTCCCCGTTTCAGATCAGTGTGATTTTGCCCCCAGAAGTCGCCCTGTGAGTCAATCAACCCGTGGAAACTTTACCCACCGTGACCTCAAGGAAGACGAAAACTGAAGAAGACCCCTGGGCCTCGGTCCCACCCAAATGTCTCTCCCCAGCGGGGTCCCGGAGCCCTGTGGCTGCAGCCACGGGCCAGGGCTGAGAAGGAGGCTGGGACACTGGGGCCGCTGATTCTCACAGTGATTCTCACAGGGAGGAGACCCTGTCCTCGGGTATGTGTTTGGGGCTCAGAGTCTGGGCTGTGCTGAGAGATAGGTGTGGGCAGGAAGTGGGCGAGGAGGTTTGAACAATGTTTATTCCCCCCATACACACACACACACACACACACACACCCCACTCAGGGAGGACGGGGTGGTCACACATGAACACTGGCTGAGGGCCAGGCACTGTCCTAAGCACTTCACATGCAGTAACTCCCCAAACTTGTACAACCTCTGCCGTCTACACTGTTGTTATTCTCACTTTTAGTTGAGGAAACAGGCACAGAAGCTAAAGGAACTTGCCAGGCCACACAGCTAGGACACAGGGGGCTCCCCAGGCTGGGAGTGCCTGCTCTGTAGCGCCCCCCAGGGCTCACGCCTGCGCTGCTGTGGGGAGAGGCAGGGGAGTCCCCTGCGGGCCGTTCACTAACACCAGAGCGGAAGGTGGACGTCCTCAGGTCCCTGTGTTCACTCCACAGAGGCCTCGCTGTGGCCCCAGGCCCCACGCCCCAGGCTGCTCTGCTTGGAGACTGAGCCTCTGGCCTTCACAGTTTGCTTCCTGAGGGCTGTCAGCAGCGCCGGATGAGGAGGTGAGGACAGGGTGGGTGCTGGGGGGCGGGGGGTGGAGCGAGGGAGAGGTGTGACCACAGTTGGGGGGGCGGGCGGGCAGGAAGCAGAAGTGATGTGGAAGGTGGCCCGGTGATGAGCTGCAGGGTGAGCCTGCCGGGAGGGCTGACACCACGTCAGGAGCTTCCCCTGACCGGAGAGGTGTCTGTGTGGGAGCATCTCAATGCAGGACTCCAGGTACGGAGGGAGCCGCGCCCGGAGGCTGGGAGGCCGGGTGGGGCCGGGGCCTGGAGTGGGGCTGCCCCTTTGGAGGAAGAGCCTCATGTGGCAGGAAGTGCTGTGACTTGGACGACAAGAGACTTGGGTCCCAGACGGCGCTGGTCACGGGCCCCCTGGGCAGCCTCGCGCGGACGCGGGCCCCGGTTCCTCGTCTGTAACATTAAGAGGTGGGGTACGTAGCTCTGAGACCCCTTCACATGTGGACAGCGAAAGCTTCTAAGAAAGCTGGAAACAAGCTTCCTGGGAGACACTAGGATGGGGGCCACGAGGGAGCTGAGCTCCTTGGGCAGAGGGGATGAGCTGCGCTGGCCTCCGGAATGGGACAACCCTCAGGCCTTTGTTACTACCCTGGGGGCTGCCGTGTTGCCTGGACCCCCACCATGCAAGTCACTCCTCTGGGCCAGGCACAGAGGGAATGCAGGGGAAGCCCTGCTCTCCACAGTCCCGGTGACTCAGAGAGACTGCCCCCCAGCCCCCACCCCCTACCCCCACCCGCAGGTGCTGGAGGGGAGCGGCCCCCCAGGAGTTCATGTGCATAGAGGTAGAGAGAGATTCCAGATCCTAAGCAGGCCCAGGTGAGACTCCAGGGCCACCTCCAAATGAGGAAGAGCCTTCTAGCTTATCGCTGTCCGATCGTGGGCAAAAGGTAGCTCGTAGAACTCCACGGAGCATGGTGGGGATGCACAAGCCTGAGTGTCAGGGAGCCTGGAGGGCAGACGAACAGCCCCTCCCGCCCAGCATCTAAGGGCCTACACCTATGGAGAGCTTTTATTCTAGAATGTGGGCTGATGTTCTCCCATGAGGCTCAGGGAGAGGGCCCCAAAGGGGGAATGAGGAATAACGCTGATGCACAACCTCATTTCTTCCCCATTTCCATGAAAGGCTTAGTGGGGAACAGAGAGAATGAGAGAGGCGGAATGGGGAATGCATGGCACTTCTCCAAAATCCAGTCTTTTCCAGAGTCCCCAGGTCCCTTCCCAAATCTGCGACAGCTCCGCTCTGCCCCCTCCTGTGCACACAGAGCCCCCCACCAGCAGCCACCGTGAGGACAGAGCCATCCATCTGGACCCCAAAGGCCTTAAATAGTGGGAACCTAGCAAGGGGCTGCTCTGGCCGTGGGCCTGGGCAAGTCCCTTCTCCGCGCGAGGCCCATCTGTACCATGTGGTGACCAGGTTTGTAAAGGCCATTCCGGCTCTGGCATTTGATGACTTGAGAGATACCTCATTACCTCCCCATTCCATGTGTCCTGATCATCCGGCTGAGGGAGGGGGTCAGCCATTCTCCTTACCTCTGCCCCTAGCTTCCCGGAGTTCAGACAACCTCTGTCTCCACAGCTCCATGGCCACCCGTGTGCTCCTCTTGGGCATCCTGCTCCTGCTGCTGCCCACGCCTGCCCCTGCCCCCTGCTACACTGCTGCGAGATCCGAGTGCCGGAGTGTTCTCAAGGCGGTGCCTGGCTCAGAGCTGGTGGGAGAGGGCGTGGATGTGACCAGTCTCAAGCGCTCAGGCTCCTTCCCGGTGGATACGGAGAGCTTCCTACGGCCCGATGGCACCTGCACCCTCTGCCGCAACACTCTAAAAGGGGGTGCCCGCCAGCGCCTGCCACTGGCGCTCACCCACTGGCGGGCCCAGGGCACAGGCTGCCAGCACCATCTGGTCAGGGCCAAGGCCAGCTCCACAGAGACCGTGGCCAAGGATGCCGCTTCCAACATCCGCAATGACTGGCGGGTGGGGCTGGACGTAAACCCCAAGCCCAGCACCAGTGCTCGTGTGACTGTGGCCGGCTCACACTCCAAAGAGGCCAATTTTGCGGCTGAGAAAACCCACCAGGACCAGTACAGCTTCAGCACCGACACAATGGAGTGTCGCTTCTATAGGTGAGTGCTGGGGGTGATGACAGAGGGGCTTGAAAAAGTTCTGGGGGATTCTGGGTGGTCTGGGAGCCCTGGCATGGCACAGTGGGGACTGAAGGCTGCTGCCACCAGGAGGAAGCCACAGCCCAGGTCCTCACTCACCAGCTGGTCCAGCGCCCGGTGGCCCTGACCTGGAAGAGCCCAGGGAGGGGACAGTGGAGAGGAAGCAGGCAAGGCTGGGCTGAGAGCCCCAACAAAGTGCCTTCAGGCCTACTGAGTGCCCAAGCCCTCTTTCCTGGGCATTGCCAGCCTTCTGCGGGCAGGAGACCTGGCTGGGTCCCTCCCGTCACTGAGCCTCCTTCATCCATTCAGACACTATTCATGCCCGCTTTGCCACGCTCCGTGCTGGGAATTAGGGCTACGGCGCTGAGCAAGAGCTGAGCACCAGCCCTCCGGGATGTAGGTCCCACACCTGAGAAACGCATGATCTCAATGGGCAACCCCAAGTCACGTGCCCTGATCCCTCACACTGGAAGGCCACCTTTCCCCACAGTGAGTCAGGGCACCCCCCGCCTACATGGCTAGAGTCGTCAGCAACCCAGGCATACGGGCCCAAACCACGGGACAGACAAGGGCCACAGGACTAGGGTCCAAAGCTAGAGGAATACCCTCCCTGCAGTATCATCACTTGTATCCTTAGAAAATAAAAAGGAAAGAAAAACTTTATTTTGAAAAGGAAACGTGAAAATGCCTGGACAAAGTAGCAGGGCCATTGAGGAGGCATAGACAGAGTGGGTTTCCTGGGTTCGGGTCCCAGTTCTGCCATTTATAGGTGACCCTGGGCATCTGAGGGAGTTACGGAATGCAGGACAGACTACCCACGGCTGGGCCCACCTGATGTCTTTCCCTCCCCGCCCCAGTGTTCACCTGGTGCACTCTCCGCCACTCCACCCCGAGTTCAAGAGGGCCGTCAGGGACCTGCCCCCCCACTTCAATGCCTCCACCGAGCCCTACTACAGAAGGCTCATCTCCAACTACGGTACCCACTTCATCCGCTCCATGGAGCTGGGCGGCAAGATCTTTGCTCTCACCGCCCTGCGCACCTGCGAGCTGGCCCTGGGAGGGCTCACGGCCAACGAGGTGGGGGAATGCCTGGCCGTGGAGGCCGAGGTCAGCATAGGCAGCTGCGCCAGCTCCTCATCGGAATTCAAGGCCTGTGAGGAGAAGAAGAAGCAGCACAAGATGACAGCCTCCTTCCACGAGGCCTACCAGGAACGCTATTCCAAAGTGGTAGGCGGCCACCACTCCGCCATGGCTGACCTGCTGTTCGGGAAACACGCTGCACCTGAGCAGTTCTCAGCCTGGGTGAAGTCCCTGGTGGACAGACCCGGCCTGGTGGACTACAACCTGGAGCCGCTGCACATGCTTCTGAAGGAGCCGGACCCACGGCAGGAGGCGCTGAGGCAGGCTGTGAGCAAGTATGTGATGGACCGTGCACGCTGGAAGGACTGCAGCCGGCCCTGCCCCCTGGGCCAGCAGAAGAGCCCCCATGACCCCTGCCGGTGCGTGTGCCACGGCTCAGCGGTCACCAACCAGGACTGCTGTCCCCGGCAGAGGGGCCTGGCCCACTTAGAGGTGATGAACTTCAAGGCGACAGGTCTGTGGGGAGACATATTTACCTCCACGGACGCCTACCTGAAGGTCTTCTTTGGGGGCCAGGAGCTGAGGACAGGCACGGTGTGGAACGATAACAACCCCAAGTGGATGACACGGCTGGACTTTGGGGATGTGGTCCTGGTCTCAGGGGGGCCCCTGAGGGTGCAGGTCTGGGACCAGGACAGTGGCTGGGACGATGATCTCCTTGGCACCTGTGACCGGACTCCGCAGTCCGGCCCACAGAAGGTGACGTGTAACCTGAATCACGGTCACCTGGAGTTCTTCTACCGCGCCACATGCTTGCCTCACCTGACAGGGGGATCTTGCCTGCAGTACGCCCCCCAGGGGCTTCTGGGGGAGCCTCCAGGAAACCGAAGCGGAGCAGTGTGGTGACCACGGGGGCCTGAGAGGCCTGCTTGCCCGGACTGAAGGGGTTCTCTCAGAGGGAGCCGGGGCCTATCTGTCTTCATATCCCCATTACACAGAGAGAAAATGGGCGTTCCCCTTCCCCCCACCTTTTTCTCAGTGAGGTGGCTGGATTTATAGGCAGCCCTGAGTCTCCCCGTCCAAACTGCCTTGGCTCTCCAATATTCCGGAGCCCAGGAAGTGAGCTGCTGCTGGGCGCCATGGCCGCCAGTCGCTACACAGGCCATGCTGAGGCCCAGAGCTGGGCAGAGGGCCAGGAGGCCACTCCCACCAGGCTGCTTGGAGTCACCTAAGAGCTTCCCTTTCTAACATGGTGATTTTTCATCATTTTAGATCTCGCCCTTCTCTCCCAGCAGCTCGGTTTTCTGTCTTCTTTGCCCACCAAACTTTGCCTCTCAGACAGACCAGGGGCTCTCTTGACCTGTCTCATTGTACACAACCCGCCAAAGAACCAATAAATGCGACATGACGACACCTGTAACGGTGGTGGCTGTGACAGAGGAGGGGATGGGGACAAACACAGCCCTGGAGGTAAACTGCTGCTCTAGCAACCCTAACGACGGGACAGGTGGCTCACCCAGCGGCAGGCAGGGAATAGAGAAGAACTTGCTTTCCACTTTTGTTGGAAATGTGGGGACCCAACATATTTTACTTTCCTCATAACTCTCTGATTTGAGAAACAGCAGCATAAACTTGGTGACACATGGCAACGGACACGCAGCTCCCAGCTGTGAGGCAATAGGGAGTGTGTGTGGGCGGGGGGGGGGGGGGCTATGGTGAACTGAAGGGCACAGGTCTTACCTGGGGGTGGGGAGGCTGCAGCTGGGTGAAGCCTCCCCACCCAGCTGCAGCCTCCCCACCCCCAGATAAGACCTGGCAGATACTCGCAGGCAGGAATGTGAGCCCAGTGCTGCCAGGTCTTCTAGATCCTTACAGTAACCAGAAATCCCAATTTGACTTCTAATTGCTGACAAGTCGTTTCACCTTATAAAAAAAAAACTGATGTGGGGAAACATGGGACCAGCCAAAGAGAACAAGGATGAGGGCCATCACTGATCTGGAGCAGTCAGTTTGGAAACTCGGACTTCCTCAGGACCCACTGCAGGCTGCACAGCTCTCCCCTGTCCCACAGTCTCAGAGGAGGGGCCCAGGGCTCCAAGCAGGTGGTGTGGGAGGGCTACCTGGTCAGCGTGCAGGAAACGCAGAGCCTTGGGGTCTGATCTAAAATGAAAGGTCTAGGTTTCCTGTGCCTGGGACCCTAGGAACAGGCCCGCAGGCTGTGCAGGGCCGTGGTCAGGGCTCGGAGCTGCCGGCACAGGCCTCCTGGTTCTCTCTGAAACCCCCTGTAAATTAAGCCCGTGGAGGCTTGTATGGACCCCTAGGCTCAAAAGTCCCAAAGTGAGAGGACGATAGTACGCCGAGCCTGGATCCTCAAGTGGGACAGGAGGGACGGGTGAGCGCTACAGGCCAGTTTAAAACCACCGTTCTTAACACGTTTCCGTTCACAGCCACGCACGCAAACAAGAGCAGGAGAGAAATCTTGAAACTTCACGCTGGCTGCTGCACTACCCGAAAATAAACACGGTGGGGAAGCAGGGCCAGGGCAGGCTGAGGGAGCGGCCCCGCTGAGCCACGGGGGTCTTGGTCAAGTACCCACGTGGTCGGTGCCCTCCGACCAGCCCCTCTGCTCCCTGGGCCGTGGTTTCCCCAACCCTTCGCAGGGCACCGTGAGCCTTTCTAGGTCAGTGCTCTGAAAGGGCTCCTGAGCGGTTATCTGGTTAACCCTCCTGGTTTACCTGGAGGGAGAGTGAGGCCAGGAGCAGAAGGGACGTAGCTGTGGGTACCGACGTCCGTGGCCAGGTGTCTTCGTGTCCTGGCACTCCGTCCAGCACAGCTTTGGAGAGAACGACAGGGCCCAGAGAGGCTGGCTGGTGGGGGAACGCCAGGAGAGGACCGAGGCCGGGGAGGGCCTGCAGGAGACGAGGGAGAGCCTTGGGGAGGTGCAGGGGCCCCTTGTGGCTTTGAGAGTCCTCTCCAGTGTTCTTCGTTCCCCCACATCTGTCACCAAGGCCAGCCATCTCTGCATCCTGACATTGTCCCCTTCTGCCCATCACCACCGCTTCTCCAGCCCAGGCTACCACCATCTCTTCCTGTGGCCTCTGCACTGATCTCCAGGCTCCTGTCTTCCCTGCCTGCCTCATCATCCCATATCCACAGAGGTGCCCACACACTGCCCGTGTCCCCTGGGGCTCCCCTCCAAGCCAGCCCCTGCATCTCTCTCTGAAGGCGCATACTGCAGCCCACTCTGTCTGCCCCATTGGAAGACCACGACTTTGGGGAAGTGTCCATGCCCTGCCTGGCCCAGAACAGTGCTCAGTGGCCACGGAGGTGGCCTATACGTACCCCAGCTCCCTCTCCTGAAGGAGAATAACTCTGAAGGAAGAGTCTGTGCTGGCTCCCAGAGTTCCCAGCAGGATTGAGCTCCAGTACCCACAGAGATGATTTGCTTGGCCACACACTCTCTTGGCTGACTCCATTCCCCATCTCAATTCCCCACTCCCCTACTGGTATTTCCTGGAATCGCCTCCCACATAAACTACCCAGTCCCTGTCTCAGGGTCTGCCCCTGGGGAACCCAGCTAAGCAGCACATCTTACCACACCACTGCCTGGCTTAAGCCCTTCATTGGTTCCTTGTGGCTCTTGGGATGAAACTCACACCTCCTATGTGACACACATGCCGACCCCACTCTCCACGCTGTTCTCCCCTCGCTAAGCCCTGCCTCCCTGAGTGTATGGGTTCCTCTGTGGGCCATGCTGCCTCCTCTTTCTGGAACTTGTCTCCTCTGTCCTAAGTCCTCCTCAGCCTTCAGGCTTCAAATGTGACTTCCTCCAGGAAGCCTCCTCTGACTGCCAGGTCTAGGCCACAGCCCCTACTACTCTGCTCCTATAGTTCCCATTCTTTCCCCAGGGCCAAAGGCCACTTCTATCTTATTCAATTAGTCTAGCATCTGGCATAGGTTTGATACTTGGAAAATATTGGGTGGATGATTAGAAGGGAGAAAGAAAGAAAGAAAGAAAGAAAGAAAGAAAGAAAGAAAGAAAGAAAGAAAGAAAGAAAGCCACTAAGGAACCTTCTAGCCACTGCTCAAACTCTCCCAGAGTCAGAGAGCTCGGTGCCTCTGGAGGCAGCTCTTCTACATGTGGAGGAAATGAGCCATCGTGTTACACTGCCTCCTTGTGACGTACAGCCCTGGTGGTGGTGAGGGATTCCGTGTATATAAATCTCTGGCCCCACCTCAGACTTGGTTGGGCAGAAGAACCACTGGGCTGACTCCAGTGCAGGCTGCCACAGAGGGGACACCCAGAAGGCATCACAGAGGGGACACACACTGCCTGGGTAGAGGTGGCGTGGGGCTGGGCCGGCCCTGCTCTCCATTACTGGCCACAGAAATGAGAACCTCCCGCGGGGCTGAGGGAAGCCTCTTCGGTGTTACCCACCGACCTCTCATTTCTCTGTGGACTCAGTTCAGGCCAGTCAGCTGTTTCTCTGGCCACAGCTGGTGCTCACTTGGCCTGGGAAGGTTGTGACCCAGCAGGGCCAGGCCCACCACCTTCACCTGCTCGTGGATGCTGCTCCCCCTCCCGCCCCTGCTGCCCGGTGAGGTCCTTTCCAGCCAAGACCTCCACGGCCCACGTGGCCACACACACCGGCCGGGGCAGACTGCCTGGCTTTCCACTGCTCGGGATGGGGGTAGGTCTGGTGCAGCTGAGACCAGGGGCACAGGTGAGATTCTCACAGGTGGTCAGGGTTAGTGTCACACAGAGAGATCCACCCCCGTCACAGACAGGACCCTCATGAGCAGCCAGACTGAAACCCAGCCCACAGATGACATGGTCCCGGTCACACACGCACCCCACACTGGCCATAGAGAGCTTTACGCGAGCCTGGATTTTGACCGGAGACGGAGACTGAGCCCTAACACCATCCATTCTCTTAGCACATTGCAATCACATAAAACATCCCCTTCAGACCCCGGCTGTAAAACAAGGGGCTAGAACAGAGACTTCTGCACCGCTGTCCTGCTCGGAGGGGCGAGGCCCTGATTCTACATGCATCTAATCCTGGCCCTTAGCAGCCGTGGCTGAATGGAGCCACAGCGCCTGGCCTGTCTCCGTGAATCTGCTCAGCAGGCAGGCCCCGGGGCACCGCTGTCCTGATGCTTGAAGAAGCCCCGCTCTTCTCTCAGAGGCCCCGATACACAGCCCTGGGCCAGAGCCAGCACAGCTGCTGTTGTTTGGCAGGTATCAGCAGAATTTGTTTACTGTGGGGCTCCAAGTGCACATCTGGGCTCACAGTTAATCTCCACAACAGCTGGTTCCTGGTTTCATCTTTAAAAGGCAGTGACGTCAGTTCCCCGCAGGACAATGGCTTTTCCCCTGGGAGGCCCGAATTCCCTTCAGCACTCACCCGCCTGCAGGGAAGTGGCCTCCAGGCAAACGTCTGGGTCTCCGGTCCTCTCCACTCACCGGCAGCATCACCGTTCGCACTGGGACCTCCACCGAGGCCCTCCACCACCGGAGGTGGTCATTAAGGGAGGGCGTCGGTACCACCCAGGCCGCTCCCTCTCCGTGGTAACGTGGCACTTCGAGGGTTTTTATTTTGTTAAGCGTTTTCCCAGGTGGGAGTCATTGAGAGGGACCTCACACCCTTGCCTGCCTCTTCACTTCCATTATTTCTCTCTCACTGACACCACAAATGAAATACTAAGCAATCAGGTCTCTTGCCCAGCGGTGATGCTCAGTGGTTGAGCATCGTCCTATGCACCAAGAGGTCCCCGGTTCGATTCCCAGTCAGGGCACATGCCCAGGGTGCTGGCCCCAACCCCTGTGGGGGAGAGGGGGCATGCAGAAGGCAACCAATCGATGTTTCTCTCTCTTTCTTCTCCCTCCCCCCTCCTCTCTCTCTAAAAATCAATAAAAACACTTTTACAAAAGAAGAAAAAAAGAAATAACATTTGTTGAGCGGTTAATGTAGTGTTTTAGGGACTGTATGTGTATCCGGTCATTTAATCCTCCCAACGAGCCTGTGCGCGGAGGGACTCGGGCCGTCGTGGACCTGAGATGTACAGAGGGCTGAGCACCTTCCTCCACCCTTCGTCTGCACCTTCTCCACCAGACCGTGCTGGCTCCTGAACGTGGGGAGTGTACTGCGCCCCATCTCTCCTCCATCGTCCTCACCACCACCGTCAGCACAAGGCCTTCGCCTGGCTGACAGGGACCTGTTTTAGGGGATGCTCTCAAGAGATGCAGTCTCCCTGTGCCACCCTGCCACTCGCTTTTTAAAAACGTGATAAAATATACATAGCGCAGGATTTGTCATTGCACTCATGTGTAAGCGTGAGTTCATAAAGACACTCACAGTGCTGTGTCAGTGTCACTCCTGTGTACCCCTCACACTTTCTCATCATCTCCAGCCGTTGAACAAGTACTGACAGCCCCCCCCCCCCCCGCCCCACCACCACCACCACCAGCACCAGCCTCTGCTGAGCTCTATTCTGCTTCTCATCCTATGGATTTGCCTATTACAGGCACCTCCTATAGGTGGAATCAGACAGGACAAGAGGGGGCAAAAGTAGGGTACAGTTATGCGTATGCTCAACACAGAGTTTATTCTTGTATTGCTGCTTATTGCTGTATTGTTTTCCAGACAATTTAGAACAACTGTAAACCTCCTTTTGCCCCACCCTGCATCTGTCTTCTGAGTCTGGTTTCATTCACTTAGCACAATGTTTCCAAGTCCATCCGTGGGGGAGCATGTGTCAGGCCTTCCTTCCTTTTCCTGGGTGTGTAATATTCCGTTGTATGGATAGATCATTTTGCCTGTCCGCTCACCTATTGATGGACACTTGGGTGGTTTCCACATGTGGGCTATTGCCAATAATGTTGCTAGGAAGCTGAGATTCACTCCAGGGCTCTGCGGCCAGTGGGCCAACAGAGGGTGGGGAGCCTGAGGGGAAAGTAGGAGCATGAGTTCACAGAGCAGCACGCGGTGTGAGCACCGAGCTGGCGTGCTGACCCTCCTCTCTGCCTCTCCAACACCTCAGCTGGCAGGGACGACCCCCACAGGCAGGACAGGAGAGGGGCTTTCTCAAGGCCACGCAGACCGGCCCAGAAGGCCCTCCTTATCAAGGGCCCCCCTCCCTTCGGTTCCCAGGGCCCCCCCTCCCTGGAAGCCCAGACTGAGGGAGCAGCCGATGCTGGAGGCAGCTCAGGGGCGGGGCCCTCCGGCCCCTTGAACAGCGAGCTGGGCAGAAGACAAATAGAAAGGCCTGTGTTTAAGCTGGAGCCACAGTCTAAACATAAACATCTGTTTGTGATTTCAGAAGCAAAACTAAACCATGGTTTGCTGCACCAACTCACAGGGCAAATGAGATGGCGGGGACCCTATAACTCTGTGAAGAACCCAGTCTGCTCGCAAGTCCTTCAGAAACCATTAAACCGTGCAGATGCGCTTGTTAAGCAAACCGTGCAAATTAGCTTATAAACCGTACGCGATCCCTCGTGATTCTTATCTGCTGCTTTCAGCAGGTGCCGCAGGGACCCCAGCGGGGTGGTACGGTAGCTTATTCTTGGCCATCATCTGTAGTGTGTATGAAAATAATACTAGGGTTTTCCTTTAGAAGGTTCAATGACTTAGAAGTTCTGGTCATTTCTTCCCTAATTATGTCTCCCAAAAAGCATTTGTTTGTTTCTTGTCTTTGTTGCATCAACGACACTGGGCAAAAGAGCCCTGATTGGTACCATGTGGAGTGCACACACTTCCAAGGCCTTCCCAGACCAGATGTGTGCGGTGGGCCACACCCTCGCTTGCTAAGTGACCTTCCTGGCTAAGGCTTCCCGTGAGTCCCCAATTCCTCAAGTGTCGCCTAGACGCACTAACAGCTAAGTCAGGGGTTCGGATCACACGTGCGCCCAGGTGTGGGAGAGGATCTAATGTGGAAATGCCACAAACAGGAAGGCACAGCAGCATTGAAAAGGGGCCCTGCCCTAACCGGTTTGGCTCAGTGGATAGAGCGTCGGCCTGCGGACTGAAGGGTCCCGGGTTTGATTCCGGTCAAGGGCATGTACCTTGGTTGCGGGCACATCCCCAGTAGGGGGTGTGCAGGAGGCAGCTGATCAATGTTTCTCTCATCGATGTTTCTAACTCTCTATCCCTCTCCCTTCCTCTCTGTGAAAAATCAATAAAATTATATATTTTTTTAAAAAATAAAATAAAATAATCAATAAAATATATTTTTTAAAAAATAAAAGGGGCCTGTTCATGATTGGGACACCTGCCCTGCCTCTGATCCCAGAGACAGCTGGGGAGGCCTGCGCATGCTCCACGGTGTCCAGGGCGGGAGAGCATTTACACTCCACTTTACGAAGAAACGGAGGCTGGAGGAAGGAAGCAATCCGTCAGGCACATATTAATGTTTAGTAGTATCTGTTCATTCAAGAAACACCCACAGAGATGGTGCTGAGTGCACTGATGGGGATCGGCGACAGGTGGGACAAGGGCCCGTCAGAATGGACCAGCCGAGCACAGAAGGGAGAGGTGGAGAGACCCAGGCAACCTGAGGGAGTGGGTCATCTCGCATGGCCACCCAGGGCTTCCCTGCCGAGGGAGGAGGAGGCAGCAGGCGGCTTTGACTGCTCAGAGCCTGCATTCTTTAGATTCTCTCCCAAAACCCTTGGGAGACACTTAGCCCACCTGACAAGGACGGAACCTCCCCTCGTGAGACACATCAACACACCTGTGTTCATCCCCATCTCGAAAGCCCATGAAACATCCTCTGGCACCTGCCCGGGTGGAAACCGCCACCCAGGGGTCCCCCAGAACCACACAGGGCCATGCAGGAGGTGCCTTTCGGGGAGCCCTGTGCTTCCTGGTGATGGAAAGTCAGATATGGTCACCGGAATTGAGTTGACACTGGGGCAATGACAACCACATGTCTACTCTACGGACCCACGTGTGCATGGGGATCTAATGATGAGGCTGTAGTTCAAGGAGTTCAATACATAATGTGGGCGAACTGGATACACATTTGGAAAAAGTTGTATTCTCCGCCTCATGTCATTCACACATAAAAATTTATCCCAGATGAATTAAAGCGCTACACATACAAGACAGCACTATGCAAGTAGTCAAAGAAAACAGGAAATGGATATCTAACCTCGGGGAGGGAAAGTCTGCTTACACAGGACATAAGACACAAAATGCATTAATTTGACTGCAAAATAACT
This sequence comes from Myotis daubentonii, assembly GCF_963259705.1. NCBI lineage: Eukaryota > Metazoa > Chordata > Mammalia > Chiroptera > Vespertilionidae > Myotis > Myotis daubentonii. The sequence goes on from NC_081852.1 coordinate 22,134,904, forward strand.
TAACCTCTCTCTGACAAAGTGCACTCTAAAAACGTTACAAGACAGCCTTAGCTGGCTTGATCCCAGGTCCTGGTTGGGGCACATATGGGAATCAACCAAATGATGTGTCTCTCTCACATCAATGTTTCTCTGTGTGTGTGTGTGTGTGTGTGTGTGTGTGTGTGTCTCTCTCTCTCCCTTCCATTCTCTAAAAATCAATGGAAAAATATCCTTGCGTGAGGATTAACAACAAAAAAGTTACAAGCCAAACTGGTAGAAAGACTTGGCTGTATACCTACAGATGAAACAAACTGTACTAAAAATGTATGCCTATTAATTTAAAAAGGCAACCCAGTAGAAAAACAAGCAAGTACATAGAGATAAGATCCAAGTGGCCAATAAAAATACGAAAAGCTGTCCCATTTCATTAGTAATTGGGAAAGTCATATTAAGTTAAAAAAAAAAAAAGATGATTTTTTTTTATCAGATTGGCAAAAATTAAAAAGACTGGTGACCTCAAACATCAGGGTGGGAATGGGGAAATGGGTATTTTCATAAACTATTGCTGTTTCGTTCAGCCCAGAAGATGGCCTCATTTAGTTCAAAGGAAGAATGAAAATCGCTTTGGGGCTGCATAGACACACTGTCACGCAGGGTTTGTTGATGGGTGAGGTGGGTGGATGGTAGGAAAAGGAAAGAATAAGCCAAGAAGAAGTACAAAGTGAAACTTAAAAGGCCGATGTCATAGATAATCTACCCGTGTGACTCAGAGGAAACGGCATTTCTTGTGGGTGTTGAGGGCAACCTCTTGAAAGCACACAGGGGTTTGAACAGCATCGAGTCCGAGAACCACAAGACCTTGAGAGAGGGTTTTCAAAGCTGTCATGCTTTCCCCTCGCCCCCCCCCCCCTCCAGCCCGTCACAGCAAGGACACTCTTCCCAAAACAGACATTTCTGTCCCCCGTCATGGGAACTGTTGGAGAGGATTCCAGCTCCCAGAGCTGGCTCCAACATCCACCTCTGGAATGAGCCACAGCTTGCAATCAGACACGCGCTGGGCCTCAGTATCCCCGCCTGCAAACGGGGATCATGGTGCTTACCTGTGCTGTTGCGGGCATGCTGAATGGGAGGATGAGTGTCTGACAAGGCTAGTGCTCTCCTAGAGAACGTAGGAAAACAAGCGAAGGTTATTACTGGTCTGGCAGCGGGGCCACTGCAGGACACACTGAGGCACGGAGGCTCGGGGGGGGGGGGCGGGGGACACAGGCTGAGCACGTGTCTGGTGATATTTTAAAGCTGATAATTCAATGTAGATGAGAAATAAAGTGTCCCCATCTTTACAAGTCAATAAAAAAAAAGTCAGCAAAGGACACAGACAGCCTAGAAGAGAAAAACATCAATGGCCAATAAACACGGAAAAAGTTCAGCACCACTACTCATTGAAAAGAAATATAAAATTAAAGAAGTATGAGATTCTATTCTGAAGCACAAAATTGGCAAGAACTTTTTTAAAATGTAAGAGGCAGTACGGGCAGGCGTTGGAAAGCAGCGCGCTCAGTAACTGCTATTCGAACAGGCATTTCAGGACAAATAAAGGTGCATCTCAAAAACCTTTCAAGGGGCAAGCCCTTTACAGGAATTAACCAGGCTGGCACCGCCATAGGCAGATGTGGGGGTATCGACTCAGCTCACTACAACCCCCTCCGTCCTCTCCTCCCCACCTCCACCACAGGGTCACAGTCCACAGGATGGGCCGCCCCACACTTGAGATGGGGGACAGGGCGAGAGGGGGAAAGATGACTTCATCTGGGGAGGGCGGTAACGTATGAAACTGGAAGCCAGGGCGGTCATTTTCCCCAAGCAGTGAGAGGCAGCTGCCCTTCCTCAGCAAGGGCCCAGCAGCCGCCCAGGGAGGGCCAGGCAAGAGTGAGGGTGTGTTGTTCAGGTCCTCAGAGCAGCAGACACCAAGGTGGGATTCGATGTGCAGGAGATGCATTTGGGGAGCCTTCTGGGGAGGGTAAAGGAGGGAGCAGACGGTGGCAGAAGGGCCTTCGGAAGAGCCCCACACTGCCCGTGGCTCTCGGGACCTCGAGGCAGACCGACGGGAGGCCCCGCAGGAGCTGCCGGATGGAGGAGCACAGGGATGGGCAGAAGTCACTGAGCTCAGTCCCTGTCTGAAGGGGTGACTGAGGGGAGAGAGCGCTGGAGGGGAGCACGGTCTGAGATCCCAAGGTGCACTAGCTGGTGGTTGTGTCAATCGTTCTCTGTAGCGGGTTGCGCGCGCGGGGTCAGGGCGGTGCACGCGGGGTCAGGGCGGTGCACACGGGGTCAGAGTGGTGCATGCGGGGTCAGAGTGGTGCATGCTCGTGGATGCCACCGAGGTTTCCAGGCCAGTTCCCGATTCTGGTCGCCCCATCCTCTGTGGCCTCCCTCCCAAGGGCTCCTGTGAGATCCTCCCACTGACCATTTTTAAAACCCTTTATTTGCGTAAGGTGGCTGGGGCCACTTTCAGTGACATGCAGTCCCAGGAGTTCTAACCAGACCTACACAAAGATGTGTGCTGGACGATGTCCTTTGAGGTGTTCTTTGTAAATCTTGACATGAAACATGACCCACAGGTAAGGCTGCAGATCTTCTTTTTTAAATATATTTTATTGATTTTTTACAGAGAGGAATGGAGAGGGATAGAGAGTTAGAAACATCGATGAGAGAGAAACATCGATCAGCTGCCTCCTGCACATCTTCCACTGGGGATGTGCCCGCAACCCAGGCACATGCCCCTGACCGGAATCGAACCTGGGACCCTTCAGTCTGCAGGCCGACGCTCTATCCACTGAGCCAAACCGGTTCCGGCAAGGCTGCAGATCTTGAGAGGGGTTTGGGTTACACAAGTACAAACATTTGTTAGGATGTGTGTGGTTTATAGACAAGACGTGTGGGTGAGCTGTGGGGGACGACCGCTGAGCAAGGGCAGAGAGACCGACTAGGTGCTCGCGGTGGGTCAGGCGCTGTCCTAAGTCACTCCTGTGTCAGAGGCTGTGGATGCCACTGACCAGAGAAGCCACTGAAATGGGAGCCAGTGCTGTCCCTGTCACTGCTACATGTCCTCCGCAGGCTGGCAGCTTGGGGGACACACCACCCACTCCTGTGCATCCCCACCAAGACCCCCTGATTCCGGGCAGAGAAGGGAGAACTGCCACACACACACACGCACACATACACACACGCACACACACACACACTGGTGCTCACCCTCTACACTCGCATTCAGAAACCACACGAAGCATCATAGGAAATAACGACGTGCTATGAAATAAGCCCCGGAGGCCACCCCCCAGCCTGGAAAGATGACCAACTCCAGCTCCATGGGGGCTCTGAGTTCCATTCTGACCTCCCCAGCTGACCTCAGAACCACATCCCACAGGGCCTCGTTCCCCTGATCCTGGAAGAGTCTGGGTAGAGGCCAGGGTCAGAGCTCTCTGCCTCACTCCCCCCGCTGCCTCTTTACACACCCATTTCCAATGCAAATGTTCACACACCCAGGCCCCTGAAGGGGCCCAGCAGAACCTGGTAGGGGGAGGAAATGGAGGCTGAGGTCCACCCTCCTTCATAGCCCCTGAAAGTCCACCTTGTCTCATTTCCCTGGATAGAGCAGTCCTTCACACTTTAGTGTGAATTCGCCTGTGATGATGCTTTCTTCAAGGAAGGGCTCAGCATGACAACTCTGGGCACCCTGGGTGACATGGGAAGGCACAACTGGAAATGTGAAAGAAGGAAAGGGATGTCTAGGAAGAAAGCCACCTTTTCTGAGATTGGGGACCCCTCAGGGTAGATGCTCTCCCTCACCCCACCCACTGGCCCTTGCTCTGGAGGAGCGGGGACCCCAGCGGGCATCAGTTCTCTAACCCCTGCTCCACACTAACACAAACCAGCAGCCAGGCGCACTTCACATTTAGCTGTTTTTAATGCTCAAAAGCTCTGTACAAAAAAAAGTCACAAATGAATCCTCACAACACCCCTGTGAGGTAGGTAGGCAAGTATTCTTCTCCCATTTGCAGATGGGGAGACTGAGGCAGAGCGGTGACGTGACCGGCAAGTGGTCCCAGCAACGCTGAAAGTCAGGGCCAGCCATGAGGACACAGAGGCTCCTGCCCAGTTCAGTCCTGATCTCTGACCCCTCACCTAGACCTTGTCTGCAAAGAAACTAAAACTTTTTAATACATGCAAAAAGAATAAAGACAAAAACAACCCATCTGGAAAGGTAGTGAACAGACATACAGTAGTTCTGCAAAAAGAAATCAGCCAAGATGGTCAAATAGTTTCCAATACTAGGTAGATATGAGCCACTTCAGCCTCTTCTCCCCTTTTCAAATACCTCGACCAGGGACACGACCACCTGTTCTCCCATAGAAGTGCATGCACGCAACCACAGAGAGGCCCCGCTGGCCACAACGAGCAGGCCAGGTGCCCAGCCTCCCCACTGGGCAGCCCCTGGGTATAAACAGGCCCCGGCCCCAGAGGAAGAGCTGCAAGGCTCAGCTCAGCACCCCTGCCTCCCCTCCTCTTCCGAGCAGCTTCCCGCTGTCTGCACACAGCAGACCCTCTACGTCAGCAGTGCCTGGCCCCGTCTGCTCCCACCGGAAGGCAGCTCAGGGGTCCTCGGCAAGAATGGTCTGCAATCCAGGGGACCCCTCAGGCCACCCTTAGCCCACGCTCACGCTCCACTGCTCGCTCAAGTGGCCGCACCCGAGGGTCCCTGCTGCAGCAGGCGGGGCACGGGCCTTTGGGGCTGGCGGGGCGGGAGGAGGTGCAGAGGGACCCAGGCTGGGTGCTTGGCTTACTCAGCACCGCCCACCCGGGCTCCCAGGCAAATGGAGGTGGCTTCTGCCATGGGGCTGCTCCACCTCCTGGAAGCTCTCTCTTCCCCTGAGAGGGACTCCCTGGTGTTTCCGGCTCCTTAGAAAACTCCACAGTCCTGCCAGCACCCCCGGGGGCGGGGGGCGGGAGGGCAGGAGAGGCCAAGCCTCTGCGGCACCCACCACACCATGGGGTTGTACTTCTTGAAGTCTCCAGGTTGGAGACGGGCACGAGAGGCAAGAAAACTAAAGCTGACTTTAAAGTCACAAAGCCACCCAGAGTGCTGTCCACCTCCCAGGGAGCCAGGGGCCCCGAGGGCAGTGCCAGGAGGCTAAAGGGGAGAAGCCAAGAGGGAGAGCAGGGAAGGAAAGAGAGGAAACCCGCACTGGCCGGCTGCTCTGCACAGGGGCCGCCAGACCTGCTGGGAGGGGAGGGGAGAGGATGGCAGTGGCCGTGGCCAGTAGCTTTGTTTGGCAACTGGGGAGTGAGCTGCTTGGAGGGCTGCAAGGCCCGCACTGGGCCCTCCTGAGGGCAGCTCTCACGCTGTCATTCACAGGTCTGACTGCGTGCTCACTGTCCTATAAAAAGCCCTTTCAAAAAAGGGGTCCCAACCCAGCCCCAGGCTCTCTGGGAAGCTGGGGAACTGTCAGCTCAGGGCCACTTCAGTGAGGGCCCCTCCAGCCTTCGTGGGGCCCTGCGGGGGGACGGGGCAGGGGAACCGTCCTACAGGAAGTCGCCGGCGGCGAAGGGCTCCAGGCTGTGGCTCTGCTCCTGCCACCGGCAGCGCAGCCTGGAGAAGGGCTGGTCCTCCGTGCCCTGGAGCTCGGGGAAGCCCAGCTGATTGAGGATCTCGTAGACCCCAGCCTTCGACGCCACCTGGAGAGGACAGAAGAGATGGGGCTGCATCCCAGGGGAGGGAGGGTGTCATTCGGGTCCCCTGCCCCCTTCGTGACTTCCTTCCCGCTCTGGGCTCCGGAGCACACGGCCGAGCCTGTGGCCCAGGGCTGCCTCCTACCAGCTCAGCACTCTGGCGGGGGCCCCAGCGAACTGCACAAGTTTGCGTTGTGACCATTAATCGCTCTGAGCTTCCCTTTCCTCACAGTGGGGAGAGCAGGCTCTACCTGCCGGGAGCGCCGCGGAGGACTAGGTCAGCACCACAAGCACCGCAAGCGCTCGGCAGGCAGCCAGGCAGGCGGAGAGCAGCACAGGAGGCCACGCCTGCTGCTCCCACAGGGACCCGCAGGAGCGAGGCAGCGAGCACTCGGGTGGGCCTGCAGGGGGCGCTGAGGAAGGTGGCGTGAACCCCGGAGCCAGCAAGAGCCTCTGGCTGTGAGTTCCGGCTGTGGGCCTCCCTGGACACGCTCCACCCTCTGCTGCCCAGTGGCCCAGGCCCTGACACTAGACCCAAACCCTCTCACAAGGAGCCTCCGTCTCACCCCATCGTCCTGGGGGTGGGGAAGAGCAAGGTCCACTCAGAACGAAGGTCCCCAAGTAACCCCCACCTGCCCTTCATCCCCAGGAGACAGGGACCCTGAGGCTAGAACCCCACACTCCTAACTGGACCCACAGTTCTCTCCTTCCCTGACCTCCCCCATCACCCAACACCCAGGCTCAGCAGGGGGGGTGAAGCTCCTCCCAGCCCCCAACTCCCCTCAATCTCCAAGCAAAACCCAAGCGGAAGTGTCCTGGGTCCCCCACCGCCTCCACCCTACCCAGGGGCTGAGAGAGGAAGCTGAGCCCGGGCCCGCTCAGGGGGGGCCCAACATGGCCTTGGAGTGACGCACACCCATCAGGTCTCCTGACTCAACACACGAGGGCCACACCCAAGGCTTTTCCTTCAGCACACGGCCCAGCAACCACCATTCCTGCCACGGGCACTGCGTGGCCGCCCTGCCCCCGATCCCTCACAGCTCTGACCCCAGCCCGTGCCCTGCCGATGTCCACTCTGACTGGCGTCCCAGCCTCCTGCTGTCCCACCTGCCTGCCCTCCGGGGCTAGTGCAGACTCGATCCAGATCAGAACCGCCAGGACAGGCGGGGAGGTCAGGAGGGCCAGAGCCCCGGTGGAGGGGCAATTACAGGCCGCACTGCCGAGGAGGGAGGAGGCCACCCCCTGACCTAGAGGTAACGAGGTGGCAGCTCTGCCTCCAGCACAGCTGAGCCAGAGGAGGAACCAGGAGGGCTGGAGGGCAAGCGGAGAGTGGGCCTTGAGGGCGGTGTCCTGGGCCAAAGGCTGGCTCCAATGCTGACTGTGACCCAGGTCCTAACCTGTCTGTGCTCAGCCCCTCCTTGCAGACGGGAGGGCAACAGTCACCTTGTAAGTCGCCTGCTCGCACAGCGCCTGGCAGAGGGAACTGGGTATCTCACGGAGCCCTCACCACCCCCTTCTGAGGTGGTGCCAACAGTAGCAATGTCTGTCCATGTTCATGTTGAAGGCAGCAAATTAACAGCTAATTAACTTGCCCAGGGTCACACTGGAAGGTGGCAGGGGCTGGGCCACCATGCATCTTGCCCTTTGCAGAGTGGGTGAGGGCTGAGCATCTAATGGGCATGAAGAGGCCGGGCAAGGCTGGCCTTGGGGACACACAGAGCAGGGGCCTGCCTGACCCACACGCCTGGTCCCCTCCCGCCGCCTCATGCATTCAGCCATCCATTCATTCACTCGTCAAACTTACTGACTGCCTGCCAAGCGCAGACACCATGCTGGCGACCCCAGGTCAAATGAGACAAAATCTCAGCCAAAGAGAAGAGTGAGAGGTGAGAAGGCTTCCCGTCCACAGGGAACTCTCCAGGCAGCCTCGCCTCCCGCCTCTCTTACCTCCCGCATCCAGGTGCTGAACGGCCTCGGCCAGGAGTCCGCCTTCTCCAGGTGGAGGTAAGCGTTGAAGAGCACCAGGTAGACGTAGCGCTCCAGGTACTGCAGGCTCCGCAGCTGCAGCCTCCGGGCCTCCTGCTCCGATTTGGCTGCCTTCACCTGCAGAAGGCGCCGGGCGGGAGTCAGCAGGGGGCCTCCCCACCCAACATACGTGCCCCCACACTCACTCACACCACACACTCACACCACACTCACACCACTCACACCACACACACCACACACACCCCACACACACCACACACTCACACCACACACACCACATACTCACACCACACACTCACACCACTCACACCACACACTCACACCACACTCACACCACTCACACCACACACTCACACCACTCACACCACTCACACCACACACACCCCACACACTCACACCACACACACCCCACACACTCACACCACACACACCACATACTCACACCACACACTCACACCACTCTCACACCACTCACTCACACCACTCACACCCCACACACCACACACTCACACCACACACACACCACATACTCACACCACACACTCACACCACTCACACCACACACACCACACACTCACACACACCACATACTCACACCACACACTCACACCACACACTCACATCACACACACCCCACACACTCACACCACACACACCCCACACACTCACACCACACACACCCCACACACTCACACCCCACACACACTCACACCACTCACACCACACACACCACACACTCACACCACACACTCACACCACTCACACCACACACTCACACCACACACTCACACACACCACATACTCACACCACACACTCACACCACACACTCACATCACACACACCCCACACACTCACACCACACACACCCCACACACTCACACCACACACACCCCACACACCACACACTCACACCACACACCCCACACACTCACACCCCACACACACTCACACCACTCACACCACACACACCACACACTCACCCCACACACACCCCACACACTGACACCCCACACCACACACATACACCACACACCACTCACACCACACACTCACACACACCACACACTCACACCACACACTAACACCCCACACACCCCACACACTCACACCCCACACTCACATACCACACACTCACTCATACCACACACTCACACCACACTCACACCACACACACCACACACACACCACATACTCACACCACACACTCACACCACACACTCACATCACACACACCCCACACACTCACACCACACACACCCCACACACTCACACCACACACACCCCACACACTCACACCCCACACACACTCACACCACTCACACCACACACACCACACACTCACACCACACACTCACACCACTCACACCACACACTCACACCACACACTCACACACACCACATACTCACACCACACACTCACACCACACACTCACATCACACACCCCCCACACACTCACACCACACACACCCCACACACTCACACCACACACACCCCACACACTCACACCCCACACACACTCACACCACTCACACCACACACACCACACACTCACACCACACACCCCACACACTCACACCCCACACACACTCACACCACTCACACCACACACACCACACACTCACCCCACACACACCCCACACACTGACACCCCACACCACACACATACACCACACACCACTCACACCACACACTCACACACACCACACACTCACTCACACCACACACTAACACCCCACACACCCCACACACTCACACCCCACACTCACATACCACACACTCACTCATACCACACACTCACACCACACTCACACCACACACACCACACACACACCACTCACTCACACCACTCACATCACACCACTCACATCACACCCTCACACCACCCTCACACCACTCACACCCCACACCCTACACACACCCCACACACTCACTCACACCACACACTCACACCACATTCACACCACTCACACCCCCCACACACACACCACACACACTCACACCACACTCACACCACACACTCACACCACACTCACCACTCACATCACACACTCACTCACACCACACACACACCACACACCCCCACACACATACACATACCACACACACTCACTAATATCACATACACATCTCACATGCACCAACACACTCACTCACACCCCACACATACCATACCATACCACAAACACACACCACGCAGATACACATATACACACATACCACATACACCCCCCACGCAGCCACTCATGCCCTCTCACACACCCCATATACACTCACACCATACGGACAGATACTCACATACTACCCAAACCCCCTGAGCGTGCACACACATTCACATCCTCAACTGCCCGCAGCACCGGGTGGAGCTGGGAGGAAGGGATTCAGACAGCAAGGCCCAGGGCGTCCGAAACCCACTTCCTACCGGGGAGGTGAGAACAGGTCACCTGGCCTCCCTGCACCCCCACTTCCTCACTGAAAGTATAACCACTGTTCTGAGGGCAACCAGACAAGGACAAGCTGCCATGGGAACGCTCCGCTCAGGCCCTTCCCTCATCAGGTCTCTGATCAGTGGCCCGGACAGTGGTCAGCAATGTGAAGCTCTCGCACTCCTGACTGTGGACACAGCCTGGACCCCTCCCCCCCCCCTCAGCTGCTCAGAGGGAGCACCGTGGCCCTAGCTCTGGGTGCATGAAGGTTTCGGGCTGGGACCTGTTAACAGAAGACGCCTGGGGGTGAAAGCAGGAGGCAGGGGCCCCTCAAGGTTCCTCTCTGTGCAGGGGTCAGCGGCAGGCCAGGGCCAGCCCCGCTCTCCCTGCAGGTCTCTGCCCCCTCCTGCCGGTGTCCTCCCCCACCACAGGCTGCTGCCCACCCTGAAGACACCACCAGACCTCTCCGCACCGGCCCCCAGTCTCCGCCCAGGGCCCACAGCAGCTGTCTCCACTCCAGGAAGAGGATGAGGCACAGGGGCCGTTCCCTCGGGCTCCTGGCACATCGGTGGGAGGGCACAGCCAGCCCAGACCTCCGGGACCAGGAAAGACGGTCCCCCACCCACTGGGCCACAGCCAGGAGCCTTTCCTTGCACACACACACACACACACACACACACACACACACTGCAGCCTCCGGGTCAGCCTCCAGCTGCTGCAGGAAGGTTCCCAGGTGCCCCCGGCCCCCAGACATGAGTCAGCCACAGTCCTACAAACCAGGAGCTACAGGGGGCCTGCTTTGGGGGCCTGTGGCCCCCACCTCCCACTTCTGCCTTAGAGAACTCAGCCTTCGTGCCTCTGCCGTCTTAGCTCCCGGGCTGCAGGAGTGGACGGTGACTGACCCCCTATCCACAGGCCTCGGGGATGGGCCAAGGGTGGAAGGTGGGCAGGGACAGGGCCCAGGACAGCCAGGGCTCTGACTCCCTAGGAGACATGAGCTGGTTCTGGGCCTGGTTCTGCCCTTTAAACTCTCAGCGCCCCCAGGAGGTGGGGTTGCTCAGGCAAGTAAGGTACGAGGAAGCACCTGGAACCATGGAGAACCCCACAGGCCCACTCGTTCATGGGACAGGAGGCAGGGCGATGGCACACAGGCGCAGGCCCTGCCCACAGAGACGCGGGTGGTGGTGGTTGGGGGGAGGGGGAGGGGGACCAGGAGACAGATACAAAGCACCCAGAAGGCCAGATCATGGGATCAAGGCAGGGCAGGCAGCTAGACTGGGGAGGGTATCGAAGAGGAAGTGATGCTTGAGGTGGGTTAGGAGAAAGGGGGCAGAAAGGTGCCCCGTGAGGGGGAGGAAAGGTGTTAAAGAGGGAGGTCTCTCCAGGCAGACAGAGGGAGGAGCTCATAGCAGCGGGGGAGGGGGAGGATGGGGGCCGCACCCAGGGGCCAGGCTGAGCCGGACCCTCAGACAAAGGGGTAGTGAAGGCTTCTGGCGAATCTGAGGTTGGGAATGGCCACAGGGTTGCTGCTGGGTGGGGTTGGGAGACAGATCAGGATGCTTATTGCTTTAAACCAGTGGTTCTCAACCTTCCTAAAGCCGCGACCCTTTAATATAGTTCCTCATGTTGTGACCCAACCATAAAATTATTTCCGTTGCTACTTCATAACTGTAACTTTGCTACTGTTATGAATCGTAATGTAAATATCTGATGTGCAGGATGTATTTAGGCGACCCCTGTGAAAGGGTCGTTTGACCCCCAAAGGGGTCGCGACCCACAGGTTGAGAACCGCTGCTTTAAACACTCCACCAACTTTGTTTAGAATTAGGCAGTGGACAGAAAATAAAAGGATTTGACCTAAATACAAGCTGCGGCAGCACAGTGCAGCTCTGCTCAGCTATGGACGGGTACACAGGCTGCACGCACGGGGCTTCACCCATCCCCTATGCTGCTTCCCAAACTCCATCCAGAGGCCTGGGGTCCCTTTAAACCATTTCCTTAGAAGGAAAGGAAATCACCAGTGGTCCCACCAGGAAAGCCACTGTAAACTCCTTCCAATGCAACAGCTGAGAAGAAATGTCCTCAGCTCCAGCCTGGCTCCCGGACAGGCCACAGCAGCCGTCCTCTCGGCGCCCCCACTCCCACGGGGACGCGCCTGCGGCCGAGACCCCACGGAGGGTCGGGTCTGCACGGTAGTCATGGTGGAGAGGCCGAGCGATTCCTGCTGAGCCCACTGGCAAGGCAGGGTAGAATTATCTCTAAATTCAGACCCCGGGCTGTAGGTGGCGCCTGACACTCCCCGGAAGGTTCCGTGGGCACATCCTGCCCCATCGAAGTCTGTGATTTGAGGAATGACCCGTCTTCCCATCGAGGCCCTGGTTTCCTGACAATCACCCGTGTTGGCACTGCCCGGGGAGGAGGACAGGCCAGCCACCTCCTGCCGGTAAAAATAGTGGAGCTGTTTTTAAATGGCCTGGCAGGCCAGGCTGTCATTAGCTGTGGTGCAGCGGGCAAGACCTCCTTGTCCACTGGGATTGAGCCCTGAAATAGAAGGGGCCCGGGAATGGTGGCCAGGGCACTGGCATTCCGGCCTCTCCAACCTGCAGTCTGCCCAGCACCCACGTGGGCCCGACGCGTCCAGGGCCCACTACATACTGCGCGCTGGGTGAGCACGTTCCATCTAGATCTGATCATCAGATTCTGATCCGCTCTCTGAGGGGCAGTGTGGCAGGTGAAGAGGGCCTCGTCTGGGAGTCGGGGTCTGGCGGCTCACTCTCCTCCTGTATCCCACTAGCTGTGTGTTCTTGGCATGCCCAAGGGTCTCCCTTCCTCAAATGCAAAAATGGAGAGAACAGGCCTGGCCAGTGTGGCTCAATGGTTGAGCGTCAACCCATGAACACAGAGATCACGGGTTTGATTCCCGGGTTTTAGGCTCCATCCCCAGTTGTGTGTGTACAGGAGGCAGCCGATCAAAGGTTCTCTCTCAATGATGTTTCTCTCTCTCTCTCCCTCTCCCTTCCTCTCTGAAATCAATAAAAATATATTTTAAAACATAAAGGAAGAGATCCCAGAGAGCCCCACCCTCTCCCCTTCGCCTCTCTCTGTCCACACGCACGCACCTAGGAAAGGCCACATGAGGACACAGAGAAGGCAGCGGTACTCAAGCCAGGAGGAGTCCCCACTAGAAACTGAGTCAGCCAGGACCTTGATCTTGGACTTTCCAGCCTCCTGAACTGTGAGAAAGTAGAATTCTGTTGTTTCGGCCATGCCGTCTGTGGTACTTTGTTATGCCAGCCCAAGCTAACTATATGCTTGTGATGACCTCACACCCTCTCTATGCTTCAGTCCCCCGTCCTGGGAAAGTGAGAGGGTAACAAGCTATGAGGCCAGTACCATCCTAATACCAACCAAACAAAGACATCATAAGAAAAAAAAAACTACAGGTCAATATCTCTTATGAGTCCAACGCAAAAACTCCGCAACAAACCAAATGCAGAAAATATATAAAGATCACTTGCCATGACCAGGTAGGATTTATCCCAGGAATGCTAAGTTGGTTTAAAATCCAAAAATCAACTAACATAATACACTATAGCAATAGAATAAAGGGCAAAAACCATATAATCATCTCAAGAGACATAGAAAAGTATTTTAAAAATATTTTACATCTACTCGTGAAAAAACACTCAAGGCCTGGCCAGGTGGCTCAGTTGGTTGGAGCACCATCCACGCACCAAAAGGTTGTGGGTTCAACTCCAGGTCAGGGAGCATACAAAAGGCAGTCAACTGATGTTTCTCTCACATCGATGTTTCCCTCTCCCCCTCTCTCTCTAAAAAGCAATGAAACATATCCTCTGGTGAGGATTAAAAAGACAAAAACACTCAAACTAAGAACGGGCGTCTAAGAGAAACCCACAGTTAGCATCCTACTTAATCGTGGGAGCCTAAAAGCTTTCTCCCAAAGACCAGGAACAAAACGAGGATGTCTGCTGTCGCCACTTCTGCTCAACACCGTACCGGGAGATCTCGCCAGGGCAGTTAGACAAGAAAATTAAGTAAAAGGCACCCAGCCTGGCCACTGTGGCTCGGTTAATTGAGCATCATCCCATGCACCAACAGGTCACAGGTTGGATTCCCAGTCAGGGCACGTGCCTGGGTGGTGGGCTTGATCCCCAGTAGGGGTTGTATAGGAGGCAGTCAACAGATGTTTTTCTCTCACATTGATGTTTCCCCCTCTCTCTCTCCCTCTCCCTTCCTCTCTAACATCAAGAAAAACATATTTATAAATAAACAAACAAATGGCACCCATATTGGAAAGAAAGTAGTAAAACTACATTTGTAGATGACATGATCTTGTATATAGAAAATTCTAAGAAATTCACTAAGACAAACAAGTATTAGAACTAATAAACACGTTTAGCAAGGTTGCAAGATTGATCAATATACAAATTTATCAATTCTATTTCTATACCATAGCAATGAACATACTAACACATGAAATAAGGAAACCAATTCTATTTACAATAGCATATGTGGGGCGTGGCTACAGTGTTTTGGCCAGGTTCAAGCCTCGGACTAATGAAAGGACAGGGTCCTCTCATTGCCATATGCAAGTCCCAGCTGGAGGGCAGGGACCTCCCAGCACAATTATAGCCAACAGCTATGGTTGTGAGCTTGAACCTATGGTCTGAACACGTGGCCCCACCTGCCTTGTGCTAGAGTTCAGGTGCATGTAGTTGAGTGGGGTTGAAACTCACGAGAATGCTGTAAACAACGTGATCATGCCCCTACTTTGCCTCGTGGCATCTGCGATAAAATAAAGACATGGCTTGTGGGCGCTGGCGCTGTCTCCTCATCAGGGAGCAGCGTCCCACCGAGACCCAGCTTTCATTCTCTTGTCTGTCTTTTCTCAATCCTTTCACCCCCCCACTCAGGGTCACTGAACCAGGCTGAGCTGGCCTGGGGCTGAGTATGCCATGGCTGTGCCGGCTCCCCACAAGCATAAGTACAATAAAGCAGGAATAAATTTAACAAAAGAAGTGTAAAATTTACACTCTGGGAGCTATAAAACATGTAGGCCATTAGAGAAGACCTAAATAAATGGACGAAATCTCCACTCGTGAATCAGAAAAGTGACTGTTGTTCAGATGGCAACATTCCCCGAACTGATTTACACATTCAACACAGCAAAAATCCCAGCTGCTTCCCCCCGAGATGGACAAGGACCGTGCCTGACCGGGAGCACCAGCGTCCTCTGGGAGCCTGCTGGACACCCAGCCCCACAGAGCCAGAGACCAGGTGGGGTACAGCAACACGCATCTTAACGCGCCTCCAGGGGACCCTGGCGAACACTGGGGCAGCGGACCCCTGCTTAGAGGGTCTGGTGTCCTCAGCCTTGCCGGTACACTGGACTCACCAAGGGAAAGTTTGTGTAAAAGATCCATCCTCTGGCCCCAAGCAGACCAACTGAATCAGACTCGCTGGGGATGGAGTTCAGCGATGGGTAGTTCTTAGAGCTCCCAGGTGCATCATTACGCAGCCAGGTGAGAAGGACTGCGTTAGGTGTCCGAGGCCCCTGCCTTCGTCAGCCCCTTGAGAGTTTGGTCCACATTCAGCTCGCCGGGGCCACCTGGTGGCCACACTGAGCCATCACTCTATATCTTGCTTTGGTACCACCACCCGCAGCCACTACCACCACCGGCGAAGGTCAGCACCATCCCGGCCTTTGGAATAGGGGGCTGGTGGGCGTGGTGGGAGGGGGGAGGGCCCTCCACCGGCTCCTCCTCCTGCCTCCAGGCTGAAACACTCCACAGTCCAAAGGCGGCAGGGGCATCCGCTGCTGAACAGAGCCCCAACCACGGCACCCTTCCCTCTCTATGGCCAGCAGCGTGAGAGCCACCTTACCCGTCCAGCATCGTCTCTGAGAGCTTCCAACACAACCGTGTTCATCGGCACCGCGGCACTTCCACTGCCTCTGCGTGTACTTCTCGCCGTTCAGCCTCCTGGCTTCTGCCCACGCAGCCCCTCCGGCCAGAAGTGCCTCCCCCAGCCCTCATTACGCTGGGATGGTACCAGGTCAGCTCTGTGGGACCTCTCCTCTCTCCCCTCAGTGCTCCCTGCTCCACCCTCTGCGCCTCGCAATGGGCACCCATGGCTGCGGAGCTCAGAGGAAGGAAGGGTGGTCAGCTTTGGAGGTGAGGGGGGGTGAGATACCCAGAATGCCTAAGGAAGTGGGTGTGTGGGGGTGATGCTTGAAGCAGGGCCAGGCATCCCTTTCAACCCCTTGAGCTTCCAGCTACAGAGGGAACTGGAAGCTTCCGTGCTCTGCCCTCTCCGTATCCTTTGAAAGCCAGAGGAGCTGTCTCTTAGCACATGGCTGCCACCCAGTGGCAACATACCATCCCACTATGAAACCCAAAAGAAACAAGAGACGCAATCTCGCTGGGGCCGGGAGCGGCCTCATTCTGTGCTCCTCGGTCCCGTCAGTTTGGTTGGCTGCTGGGCCAGGGAGGGGCAGCTGTGGGGCCTCGGACCCGCTGCCCTGCACACACTCCGCCAGCTGTTCCAGATCAAGCTGGGGGTTGTTGGGGCCGGGCGTGCTTCCATTTCAGGGGTCGCCTCTGCTTCCAGCCGGTGGTCGTGTGACCGAGAGAGCCCACGAGGGTCCCCAGGGACGCCTCATGCCCACAGCGGCCACATCCGGGGCCGCGCACCGGCGAAGGTGGGCTCACCTGGCGGTAGGTGCAGATGATGATTTCCCGCAGGTGGTAGTGCATGGGCGTCATGGTCTCGCTGACTGTGTCCAGCGCTGCGTCCACCTCCTTCTTCACACGGTGCCCGTCCGGCAGCAGCTGCACCACCTTCATCACCACCTGCGCCAGAGGAGGGGGGCTGAGCAGAGAGAAGACCAAGGTGCGGGGGGGGGGGGGGCTCACCCTCAACAACGGGCTCACCCCACACCAGGGCCACCGGGCTCGAGGCCCAGGCCCTGACCCCAGTTCTCCACTGGGGCTGGGGACAAGGGCTCCTGGACACCTCTGAGGCCAGGGCTCCGAAGGTGCTTGCTTTCCTAAGCGGTAGAAACCTTGCTTCAAAAAAACCTTCTCCGGACTCTTAGCTACAAAACAGAAAGCTGTGTGCGCAGGCTGGTGGGGTGGGTGGAGCAGGCGGTGCATGCGATGAGCCTGTGTTGGGGCCCAGCTGGCTCTGCTCTCACCCTGCAGGGGCCACAGGCATTTCGGGGACACCCAGCTACGGGGAACCCAGCCTGGATCCCACTCATCTGATGTAAGCCCCCCTTCACTCCTGGGAAACTGAGGCCTGTGAGGGCCCCTCTGTAGGGCAGGGCTCTTCCGCCAGGTCATCCCCCCCCGTCCGCCCCCCGGCAACTCTGTCGATCAGGCAACCCCACCGCCAGCACCAACCCAGGTCTCCATCACCTCTCATCCCACGGTGGCAGCCCGCCTCCTCTCTGGGAGCCAGAGAGGGCCTGTGAGAACATAGGTGGGAGAAAGCTGCAGTTTTTTTTCAATGAAGGGACTCCTGGCCTCTTCCCTAAATCGCTCCTCCCCAGGGACCCTTCATCTCCTTGGCTGTCACCACCACCAGCCAGAAACCCAAGCTCATCCTGGGTGCCTCCCTTGCCAAGACCTACCAATGAGACTGAGCTTCTCCTGCTGGTCCCACAGCCCTTCCTCACTCAGCCCCGCCTCTCCTCTCCACTCCCTCCTCCACACGACTAACCCCACCCACACCCAATGATCACGACCTCCTCTGCCTCCCTGCTAGCCTCAAGGTCAAGGTCAAGCACTGAGTGTAGCCCTTCAGAGTCCTCACAATCTAGGTCCTCCCACCTCAGCCCCAGTTCCTTCATTCTTGCCAATCACAGCCTTAAACAGCTCCTGTCCTTTCCAGACTCCCTCTTTTGCATGCTTGGTCTCCTCTGCATACTAATCCTCCTCACCCACAAACTCACTCATCTTTCTAAAATGTACTCTAATGTCACCTCCTCCACGAAGCCCTCCTGGACTCCCCAGGTTGCGCCCTCGGCCCTCAGAACCAATGCCTATTCCAGCCCTCTTCACGTTATATTTGATGCTCCCTGCCAGACTGTGGGCTCGACAGGCCCAAACTAATTGCAAAGAAAGCTGGTCTAGACAGGGGAATGTCTTGGGATGGGTGAGGACGGGGATTAGGGGCATCTTCAGGTCAAATAACTTTGGAACACAGGCTCTGCGGTCCACTCCCTGGCTTGTGCCCCAGCCCCATCACCTCTCCGATAGGGTCTAAGGCCGTGGTCGGCAACCTGCGGCTCGCGAGCCACATGCGGCTCTTTGGTCCCTTGAGTGTGGCTCTTCCTAAGCCTTAGGAGTACCCTAATTAAGTTAATAACAATGTACCTACCTATATAGTTTAAGTTTAAAAAATTTGGCTCTCAAAAGAAATTTCAATCGTCGTACTGTTGCTATTTGGCTCTGTTGACCAATGAGTTTGCCGACCACTGGTCCAGGGTGCTGAGCTTAGCTCCCCGTGCCTCAGTTCTCTCACCTGTCAACTGAGAGCAGCAAGGGCACTAACTCTGGGGGCTGTAAAGGGTGAAGAAGAGAGTGCACACAGCTCCCAGCAAAACGCTGGGAGTGAGTAAAAAGAGATCACATTTGACTGACATGAAGACGAAGGATTCGACTTAGAAATAAACTCTCACAAATACAATCAAGTGACTTTTGACCAGGAGGCAAGGCCATTCAGTGGGGAAAGGGCATTCTTTTCAACAAATGGTGCTGGGAAAACTGAGTGTCCACATGCCAAGGAATGAACTTGAACCCCCACCTTCACCACATACAAAAATTAACTCAGAATGGATCAAAGAGCTAAAACTATAAAACTCTTAGAAGACATCAGAGGAAAATCTTCATGACACTGCATTTGACAGTGACCCCCTGAACGTGACAACATAAACATGAGGCAACAAAAGAAAAGACAGACAAACTGAACATTAAATTTTAAAACTTTTGCAAAAAAAAGGGACACTATCAACAGTGTAAAAAGGCAACCCACAGAATGGAAGAAAACACAAGTCACCTAGCTGATGAGGGATTGATATCCAGAACATAAAAAGAATTCCTACATCTCAACCACGAAACAGCTCAAATCAAAAACAGGCAAAGCACATGACAGACGTTTCCCCACGGAGATATACAAATGGCCAAACAGCCCATGAAAGCCCTCAACATCATAATTCTTAGAGAAATGCTAATCAAAACCACAATGCAATACCATTCCAGGCTCGCTAGGATGGATGTCATAAAAAAAAATAAAAATAGAAAACGGAGTGTTAGCAAGGGTGTGGAGAAACTGGAACCCTTGCGTCCTGCAGGTGGGAACGTAAAATGGTGTAGCTACTGTGGAAAACAGTATGGCAGGTGCTCAAAAGTTAAACGTACAGCTACCACATGGCCCAGCAATTCCACCTGTGGAATTGACAGCAGACTCAAGCAGATATTGGTACACCCATGCTCACGGAAGCATTAGCCACAACAGCCAAACGTGGATGGATAAACAAAATGTGGCATATGCATCCGATGGAGTATTTGTCAGCCTTTCCAAGGAAGGAAATTCTAAGACATGCGCAACATAAATGAACTTGAAGACATTGTCCTAGGTGGGTTACACCGACACAAAATGGCAAATACTTACTATTAAGTGCTGTCTTATAAATGATTCTACTCATATGCAGCACGTGGGATAATCAAATTCAGAGATAGAAAATAGAACAGTGGTTACCAGGGACTGGGGGGAGGGAGGAATGGGGAGTGACTGTTGAATGGTTAGTCAGTTTGGGATGACGAAAAAGTTCTCGATGGTGGTGATAGTAGTGCAACAAGGAGAACATACTTAATGCCACGGAATTGTGCACTTAAAAATGGTTAAAATGGTAAATTTTATGCTATGTATATTTTACCACAGTAAAAAACATAAAAAGAAGAGCATCCGTGAAAATAAAGAGAAGAGAGGGCCAGGGTGCGGGAACAGCATATGCAAAGGCCCGGAAGCTGAGAGAGCTTGGAGTGTGAGGACCCGCATGGAAGCCAGGGTGGCAGGCCAGCAGGGAGGGCGCGTGGCTAGGCTGACCAGGTAGGCAGGAGCCAACCACAGCGCTGACACCAGGCAGCCACGTGCCAACTCTGAACTCCACATTCCCCACCTGTAAGAGGGAGACATGGCCACCTACTTGCCAGGTGTCTAGGAAGACGACATGTTTGCGGTAGGTATACAATACATGGGGAATGTCAGTGGCCGTCCATCCAGTGTCCTGAACTGAAATGGGGTTGGGGTTGGGCAGGCTAGAGCCCCGCACCAAAGTCGCCAACCACACCTGGGCCCCAGGTGCCTATGAGGGGGTTGCCAATGCTACCCAGACAAGAAGGTGGCCAGTGGACTCCCTCAAGGCATACAGTCGCCCAGCAATAGGGTTAGTTAGGCAGGATGAGGGGGGTCCAGGCCCCTCATCCCCAATGGTCATCTGCCAGGGCCCCAGAGCCAAGCTGCCCCATGCCTTGGTTTGCTCATCTGTGAAATGGGAACAGAGAAGCACTGATGTGATGAGGCGGAAGAAGGAAACAGCGTTAAGAGCTCTGAAAATTCCTCCCGACCTGCCAGCAAGACGTGCCCTCTCCCTCGCCCAGGTGACCCCCGGGGACCGTATCGGGTGTGCTCACCTCAAACTCCCCCTTGGTGAATTTGGCATCAGGCACACTCACGAGTTCCTCCTCCACCACCTCGGGGAAGCCCTGAGGGAGGACAGCTGCTGGGATGGGCGCACTCCTTCCCAGGCTGCCCTTCTCCCTCATGCCACGAGCCCCTTGCCAGGGGTCTGCCAGCCCCACTGCCCTCTGCCCAGGATGGGTGGACACGCCAGGCATCAGCTCTACCCCTACACCCTCCTGGCACCGCCAGCGTCCCCAGGCACTCAGTGCCCATGCTGCCTGGGCGGACCGCTGCCCAAACGCTGGCCTCACATACTCGGACGTGCCAGAAGGCGAGCACAGCCACCACCATGGCCGTCGTGGTCCGGCCCTGGCCGCTGAGGCAGCTGAACACGAAGCCGGAGCCCGAGTCCTTGGTGAGGGCGCCCCGCAGGACCTCAAACAGCCGGTCAAAATCCTGTGTGGGGAGACCAAGGTCTGCGTCAGTGGGTGCTCCTGGCTGCACAGACTCCCGGGGTGGCACCCCCCCCAAAAGGGAGTGCTCACCCGATGCCAGGCTCTGTGTCAGGCTCACAACCTGTGTACACACACTCAACTCACTGCAGGACACACAGACCACGTGCACGTCAACGCCCCGTGTGCAGCATAATCCCCACCCCAGGACCGGGACGGACATTTGAGCAGACAGACACATGCACAGATCTGGGCTTCTGTTGCCCGCCGTCCACCAGGCAGAACACGCACATGTGCACGCACTCCGATGTGCTGCGCCCCAGGCCACGCATGGCCCCCTGCTCTGCTGCCCACATCTGAGGTGCCCCTAACAACCCAGCTCCCAACCGCAGCTGATCATTGCAGCGCACGGCCACCAGGGGGCGACAAACTACAGACAACCAGACCCACAGAACAAAGTGAGACAGGAAACCCAAGCCCCATGGCCTCCTATCAGGCCCCCCCTCCGCACACTGCAGAGACCCACACAGACACGGCACCCAGACAACCGAGGCATCACAGGCACACAGCGAGCCTCACACAATACACGCTGGACGCACACACCACACAGACGTACCCACGCACCTTAAACACACACTACACACAAAGACACATACGTCACAAACCTACAGAAGCCACATGCACACAAACCCCTTCAGTGACACACAGCACCCCACAACACCCTCCTCCGCAAAGCCCAGACACACACCACGCCACATATTTCCCCAAAAGACACACTCTCCACACCTGTCCCCCAGGAAAGGTAAGACATCCATCACAGACACCATTAAGATACACACACCACACACACATACCCACTCCACATGACACCCACTCCAGTCCCCCAACACACATATACCACCAACACCATGGACATGCTCACCCTCATACACACCTACAACAGATAATAAACACACATGTACACACACACGGGCATGCAAATGCCAAGCTGGGAAGGGATGTGAATAAACCACCTGAGCCAAATCTAAACCCTTGTGGCACAAGCTCCCAGTCCCTCAGCAGAGCCTGGCCACAGCCAAGGCCCAGGCCGAGGGGAAGCGGCCTTGCCTGCCTGGCCCCTCACCTCCTCGCGGGGGGCACAGAAGTCTGGCACGGGGATGCGGTGGTAGGTGAGGCCGGGGCAGGCCCCGCGGTGCTGGCTGAAGACCTCCTGCGTGGTGAGGCACGTCTGGAACCTGTGGGCCCGCGGGCCCTCCGCGCCTGCGGGAGGCACGCTCAGGTGGGCCTTCAGCTGGGTCTCCAGGCTCTAGGGAGGGTGGGACAGAGGGCACACACGCCACTGAGGCAGCCTCCAGGCCAGACCTGAAAGACCAGAGTCTGCTAGGGCCAGGACCAGGCCTGGCTTCCGGACCCATGGCTGCCCGGACACATGCCTGCCCTTCCTGAGCCTCAGGGATCATAAACCAGACCCGGAGCCAGGCAGGTGGCCGTGGCAGGAATCCTGAATCAGCCACTCCCTGACCCTTGGGGGCCTCAGTTTCTCCACCTGTACAATAGGACCTTCTACGGACCCTCCCAGGCCAACTCCCCAGAAGGCCTCCAAGCTAGAGGTGTGTAGAAGGCAGAAGGGCCTCACCTCCAATTGCTCAGTGGCCATGGGGGGCCCAGGCCACCGCAGGCTGTGGGTGTGCCCGTCACACTCCAGCACAGCCTCCTCCCTCAGGTTGACCCAAACGACCTGCCGCAGCTTCCTCTTGGCATCGGTCAGGTAGGCCAGGATACTCCCCAGGGCCTGCAGGGACAGGAGGGAGGTCAGCAGAAGGGCTCCCCCTCCCCTCCCCACCCCACAAATGGGCCCAGGCCGGCTGGGGGGGTCACCTTGGCGCTGGGCTGGGCTGTGCCGTAGATGGGCATTCGGGACACCCGCCGGAAGTTGGCCACGTCCATCTCTTTGATGGTGCTGAGTGCGTCTGGGGAGACGAGATCGTCCGCCCTCTGTAGGGAGAGCAGCAAGCCTGGTACTCACAGCAGCACTGAGAGGCTCGGAACCAGCCCCAGGGGCAGCAGAAGGGGGGACAGCACTTCACACTCAGAGCTTCGTCGCTGCCCCGGCAAGGAGACCGGCAGGGCCCGCTCTCCAGATGAGGACGCCGAGGCGCACAGGGGAGAGGCTGGTGGCAAAGACTCTAGAACTAGGTCTCCTGACGCCCTGCCCAGACCCCTCGGTGTGAGACGGAGGAGAATGACCCCATGACACTCACAAGAAGATTCCACACCCCCTGGCTGTCACCCCTTTGCCTCTATGAGGGTGATGCTTCCCTGAACCCCGCAGGAATCAAAGGCCAGCCCCCACACATTCCCACTTCCCCAGGCAGACAGCCACACTCACCAGGGAGCCCTTGACGATGAGGTCCCCAGGGGCCATGGGCCCCGCTGAGCTCAGTGTCACAGGCAGGCGGTACAGCTCAGGGTGGGCACACAGCCAGCGGCTGAAACTGAGGGCAAAAGCCAGCAGGTACTGCAGCCCAAGGCAAAGAGAGATGGGAGTTCAGGGGCGCAGGGCCACCCTGAGCTCTCCCTACCTGCCCCAGGGTGGGGGAGTCCCAGGAAACACCCATGATGGCCCAGGGCATGGAGGAGAGGGTGGGGAGCAAGGACCAGGCCGTCCAAAGAAGATCTTTCTGGGTCCCAAAGCCCTGGCTAAGGGTACCAAGACGGGGCCCAGGGGCGAGAGGTGGGTCCTCCCTTTGCTCAGGGACCACCCCCTACCTGGGTCTCCCCTTGCATCCCCCACACCTGCCTTCCTCTGAAACCAACATACGTGTCCCCACCTCTGCTCCCTAATCCCACAGGGGCCCTCGCTGACCCATGCCTGTCACTGTGGGCGGCTGGAGGGGCCCGGAGAAGGGCAGGGGCCTCTCACCCCGGCCCACCTGCTCATGCAGATAGTAGTTAAACAGGATCAGGTAGAAGTATCGCTCCAGGCTCTGCAGGGCCCTCTGCCGGACACCCTGCTGGCTGCTGCTTCCCTGAGAGGAGGGGACAGGAGGGAGGTTGGGCAGGTGAAGATGGGGCTGCTCTGGCCCCACAACCCACCCAGGAAGGGCAGGAGTTAAGCCTCAGAAATCCCAGAAGACAGTCTACCTCTCCCTTCACACAGTTCTGCCAGCTGGGAGTCCTTCCAAGCATCTCACCTGCCCCCTGCAGCAGGTAACCCAGGTCCAGGGAGAGCTGCGGGGGCTTCGGCAGGTACTACAGTTCCCCATGCGGGGTCTGCCTCCCACACAGGCTCTGAGCCCAGAGACAGGCTGGGGCTCCCCGATGGCTCCAGCGCCTCCACGAGGGCAGCACCCCCTCTGTGCTGAAGCAGCACGTGTATCAGCATCTCCCCTGAGCCAGAGGCCCTCACCTCCCTTTGCCTGGGACCCTCCCTACAAGAAAACAAAAAGGCCCTCATGACAGCACTACCCCTACTTAGAAAGGGGAAACTGAGGGTCAGAGAAATGAGGGTCTTGCTCGAAGTCACAGAGCTGGGTCCCCAAACCAGAGTCCTAACCCCGGCCCAGCACTCTGGGTGGGGCTGTCAGCGGGGCATGACTCCCCAGGGTCCTTCTCTCGCCTTCAGCCATCAGGTTCCCCTGCTGGGTCAGCACTGGCCTCAGGAGGGCAAGGGAGAGAGCTACAGGCCCGAGAGAAAGGCCAGACCCTTGGGTGAAGTTTAATTCCATCTCTGGGAACCAGGACAGAGGTCAACAAACAACTACGTCTATAAAAGGCCGAGCAGTAAGGACTCCAGGTTTGCAGGCTGCCGGTCTCTGTTCAGCGCCGCCGCTGCAGCGGAAGAGCCAGAGACAGCGCAGAGCGAGGGGGCGAGACCAGCCCCAGGCAAACGCATTCACCAAAGCAGGCGGTGGGCTGTGTCGGGCCCGGGGCCGCCGTGTCCCAGCACCTACTCCAGACTAAGGGAGAAAAATCCCCCCTGCGTGAAAGCCCGCTGTCACAGACACAACAGTGTGGACAAGGACAGGGAATGAGAAGTGACTCGACTGTGCAACGAGAAGGGGCCTGTCATAAACCATGGCCATGACCTGTGGGAACACTGCCGGTGTCAGGTCCCCGGCTAAGTGCTCGATGGGTCTGATCTGACCTGCTCTTCCCAACAGCCCTGTGGGTCGACGCCTGTGTGTGGCAGAGCCAGGACCGCCCGGGCCAGCATGCTCTGAACCTGTCGGCCCAATGATGCTGAACCACGCCATGAGCTTACGCTACACAGCCCAGAACATTCTCAGTGACCACGGGCAGGCGTGAGCAGGGGAAAGACCAACAAAACACGCAGGATGCACAACGCGCGCTGGGGCAACCTACACAAGAACAGGAAAGATGAAAGAGCCCGGCCCAGAGTGCTCGCGGCGGCTCTGCTGGGATTATTAGCGTTTCCTTCTCTGATTCCTCCATTTTCCATAATCTAACGCTGCTTTTTCAAGATGCTTTTAAAGTGTGAAAGAAGAAAAAGGCTCTGCCGCTTCAGAATCTTTCCAAGCACCGTTTGCAAACACTGCCCAGCGTCCTCTCCCCAGAGAGCGGGGACAGGCCTGCTGAGACAGCACAGAGCCATGCCGCTCCCGGAGGCGGCGGGCTGGACCCAGCCCCGGACGTCCTGGAGAAGGGCCAAGGTTTTATCTGGGGGAGAGCCACGAGCATTCTGGGAGTATCTGGGTCCAGAGGCCCAGCACCCCACCGGCAGCCCCTTCCTCCATCCTGTTTATTCTGCAGCGAGGGGACCTGGTCAGGGAAAGTAAACTTCCCTCTTCCTTCCGTCCTTCCTGCATCTCGCCCCCCTCGCCCCTTCCTCCTGGGAGAGGCAGCACTGGGACCCGTCAGGATGAAAGAAGCCAGCGCACAGGCCTGACACATGAGGCTGCGGGTTCACGCAAACGCGGCTGCTCTCCGTCCTCCACGCCTCACCTGGGCCGGGCTCTCGGGCCGGACACGGTCCAGCTTCCTCTGGTGTTTTAACACTACTTCCTTCAGGTCGTGCAGCTCAGCACAGGCAGTGATGGCTCTGTCCACCTGGTGCCAGGACCAGGGCAGGGGCAAGGGGACAGCGGCAGGGAGGGCACAGGGCCAAGGGAAGAGGGTGGCAGACAGAAGAGAAGGAGGTAAAGAGAATGATTAGCCGTGAATGAGAGCAGGGGGTCCCAGGGGAGGGAGGGACCCCACCGTGAGGGTGTGAATGCTCCCCGCACTGCCCGTGCCCAGCCCCCTTGCTCACCTCCTCCACCATCTTCCTGCCCTGGGGCACGGCGTGGAGGAAGCTCTGGATCACCTGCAGCTGCTCCATGGGCAGAGGCTTGGTCTTCGCAGGGACAGCCCTGACAGGAAGGGGCGGGAGATCCTCAGCCACAGGGTGGCCCTGCTGTGACCTCCCATTTGTATCCCGCTGAGAGGCTCCAGGCTCCAAGTCCTCCTTTCAAGTTGGGGAGGCAGGGAGGGGGGAGCAAGGGGCATTTTCCCACTGGGGAAACTGAGGCCCAGAAAAGTCAAGTGACTTTCTCCAGGCCACCCTGCAAGTCTGCAGCAAACCCGGACATGAACCCTAGCTACCCATTTCCAGCTCTGGCTCCAAGCCCCCGAAGCGTCCCTGGGGCCCTGCCCTCCCCACTCACTCAGGCCCGGAGGCAGTCCCACTCTGGTGAAACAGCACGAGGGTCCCCAGGACCATGCCCAGGTTGGTCCTGCCCACACCTGTCTGGCAGCTGAAGAGGAGGGCAGGGGGAGGCCCGTGGGCATCTCGGAGCAGCAGCAGGCTGGGGGTCTCCTGGGGAAGGACCGTGGAGAGCATGTCACAGCACGACCCAGACACCCCTCGGCTGAGGAGCTGGTGGGGGTAAGGGGTCGTGACACAGGCCCACCCCCACCCCAGTCTGCAGCAAGTGGCGGGCAGACAGGAAGCTCAGCCCGTTTAGCCAAACCCCAAGGCCCAATCTGCTCCACCTGCCCCGGGAGCCCAGGCTCTGCTCCTCCCCAGACCCGGGGGGAGACCAAGGCCTGGCTCTGGAACTGAGCCCCACTCGGGGGGGGGGGGGACAGAGCCGCACCTCACACCCCTGTGAGATGCAGATTAAGTAAGGGGACCCCTGAAGGCGTTGAGAGAGAACCACCAGGACTCAGGAAGTACCAGAAGAGTCTAGTGCAGAGGTTCTCAACCTGTGGGTCGCGACCCCTTTGGCGGTCGAACGACTCTTTCACAGGGGTCGCCTAAGACCATCCTGCATATCAGATATTTATTTATTTATTTATTTATTTTTAAAATATATTCCACTGATTTTTTTACAGAGAGGAAGGGAGAGGAATAGAGAGTTAGTTAGAAACATCGATGAGAGAGAAACATCGATCAGCTGCCTTCTGCACACTCCCTACTGGGGATGTGCCTGCAACCAAGGCACATGCCCTTGACTGGAATCGAACCTGGGACCCTTGAGTCCGCAGGCCGACGCTCAATCCACTGAGCCAAACCGATCAGGGCAGAATATCAGATATTTACATTACGATTCATAACAGTAGCAACATTTCAGGTATGAAGTAGCAACGAAAATAATTTTATGGTTGGGTCACAACATGAGGAACTGTATTTAAAGGGCCAGAAGGTTGAAAACCTCTGGTCTAGCGGGTGAGACTGTTTAGCTCCAGTAAAGAAATGAGGAACTTGAGGTCTAGAGAGGTTAGCAGATTTGCCCAAGGTCACACAGCAAGTCAGCAGCCTCGTCACAGCAAAGCCGGTCCTCCAGACACCCAGCTGGGCCCTGCCACCCGAGCATGTACCTATACACACCCACACAGACACACGGATGCACACAGCCCCCACACACAGACGTGTACACACACAACCCCCACACGCATGCACACATACCCATCATACTCGACACCACCCACAACTCAGAGGCCACACCTACCCTGAGCATCTCCATGGAGACAGGGCCTCTACACAGACCCACTCTCCAGGCCCTTGCCCCCCAACTCCGTGCTCCCCACACCCCTCCACCCCACTTACCCGGATGATACTGACAAAGGCATCAAACTGGGTTTCCAGGGGAGCCCCTTGCTCTGGCAGGGGCAGGCGGTGGTACCTGCCAGGGGAGGGGGAGGAGCCCATCAGGCAGACCACACACCCCGGGCATCCCCCACCCCTGCATTCCATTCAGCCCCACCTGCAGCTGGTGGGGCTGAGGCCCAGCTGGAGAGCAGCCCCAGATCAGCGTGCCCAGCACCCCAGGGCCCTGCAGGGCTGGCCCTCGGTACCTGTAGGTGGGCTGCAGGAATAAGGGCCGCTTGTACACCCCCTCGGTCACGTGCACATCATCCTCACCCCGGATGGCCACAGCGTGGGGCTCCCCCCGCAGGTCCTCGACGTTGTGGTACACGTGGTACGTGTTCTCGCTCAGCTGGGCAAAGTCGTGAATCTGCATGGAGGAGCGGGGGCCAGAGGGCCATGACGGACCTTCAGGCCACCCAGAGGCCTCGACAGGCTGCCTGTCCCCCAGAGGGGACTCCATGCGAGGGTGCTCTCTGTGACCGGCGTGTCCTACGGGCAGCTGCCCAGGCCCTGGGGTCAGGGGAAGGGCTCTGCCCAGCAGGCAGCAGGAGTTAGCTAAGCCACCAGACTGAAGGACAGGGCCAGGCTTGGTCAGCTGGGACTGGAGAGGAGGCCTGAAAGGGAGATGGGAGGCCACAAGTGGCCTCTCCCGACTAGGTTTCTGCCTGTGGAAGTCTTGGGGGGAACTGTGACCCCCATACTCTATTGGCACACCCCTGTGGTCTGTCAACAGCCTCTGAGGCCTTGACAAACCTGTAGAGGGTGGACAGCGGAACCTCAGAAACCAACAGTTCCACAAGAGAAGTGACCCACCCCAGGGCTCAGAGCTCACGGGCTGAACTCTGCCTCAGGCTCCTGGCCGAGTGCTGTCGCCCCGCCAGACCTTTTTCTAATAAGGATGCCGAGTGTGGGGGAGCAAAGCAGTGTGGGAAAGAGGCAGGGCAAACCGCGCTGGGAATAGGTCCTTCCTCTGGCTGCCCGTGAGCGGTCCCTGTAGCCAGCCACTGGCCCAAGCAGGGCAGGAAGATGGGCAAGGACGAGCCAGTGAGAGCAGCGCTGAGCTGTGGTCTGGGGTCATCTCAGCTGCCCAAGGCCTAGCAGGAGGGGCCCCGCCCACACCAGAGGCCCTCACCTCTTTCCGGATGGCCAGCTCCAAGCTCTCCGCCTGGACGCCGGGCCCCAGGCCCTGGAGGTTCTCGTGGAGGTTCCGCTTGTCGCGAGGTGTGTAGGGCACAAAGTCCTCCTCCGCTCGCAGGAACAGCACCGGCTCCTCCCGCACACAGAAGACGATGCAGTCCTGCCGGGAGCCCGAGGAAGGAGGTCACCCCAGTCCGGCAGGGACTCCGATCCACTGCCCCCCGCCAGGCCTTTGAGCAGGCCGCTCCCCTCCTCAAGGGCTCTTCACCCCACTGTGTCCCTGAGACCTGAATCCTGCCCAGGAAGCAAAGCTCAGACCAAATGCCACCCGCTCCCGACCCTCCCTCCTCTCAGGGCCAGTAGTCCTCCCTCTGAACTTCGTAACGTTAACCCCCTTTGTAGTAACATTATCAACGAACACATCTTTTCTCCTTTAGTGGATTACAGGTTCCTCACAGGCAGAATCACATCCTGGTCTCTGCAACTCCTAGCACAGAGCCCCGGATCAATCCAGGGCTTGATAGCATCAGTTGAAGAAATGAATGCCCTCACCCACAATGCAATCATTCATTCCCTGTGCCTCGTACAGACGGAGGGAGAGAGTGGGGAGACCCCACCCCGAGGAACCGGCGGTCAAGATGGGAAGATGGGATCTGACCACCACTAACACCCCATCCCACTCTGGTTCACTCAAAAACTCTCCATCAACACCCCATGTCAAATCAGACACCCCATGTCGAAGAGCCTGAAATCAATGTGGACCCTCAGCCTCTGTTCTGGAGACAAAACCCCACCTCAACTGCAGGCAGGAGAGAAGAGTCATTAAAAGCAGGCACTTAGAGCCCTGGCCGGCGGTTAGAGCATCAGCCCACACACCAAAGGGTTGCGGTTTGATTCCTGGTCAAGGGCACATACCCGGGTTGCAGGTTCGATTCCTGGCCCTGGTCGGGGCGAGTTCAGAAGCAACCAATTGATGTGTCTCTCTCATGGCATGTTCTTCTCTCTCTCCTTCCCTCCCTCCCTCCCTCCTTCCACTCTCTCTAAAATATCAATGGAATCCTTGGGTGAGGATTAACAAAAAATAAAAAAGGAGGCTCTTAGAATTCCAGCTATGTCTGGGTGTGGGTCCTGAGACACCATTCAGGAGCTGTGTCACTTATCCTCTCTGGATCTCAGTCTCCCCCTCTATAAATGGAAGAATAACTTCCCGGCCCTTTTGGGTTGACATGAGGCTAGAAGTGTTAGCCGTGATTATCATCCTGTGGCTCTCTCGTCATCCCGTCACCCTCCTCACTTCCTCTGAGGCTCTCAGAGTGGGGTGTACAGGGGCTTCTGACCTCGAGGCTCCAATGTCCACCCAGGACCATGCAGTAAACATTTGCTCAGAATTTCCAGCCACGCTGACCACAAAGACCGTCACGGTGCTCAAGGCCTGGTAGGGCCTGGTCCAGGTCGCCAGCGCCCTCCCCATCATGTGGCCAGGACCCTCCAAAGCCTCTGAAGTTGCCTCTCCCAGGAGCCCCTTTCCCCAGATTTGGGGGGCTAGCCCCTGCCTGAAAAAGGACCATGCTTACCTTGTGTCCGTCCTTCTGGAGTTTCTGGAGGACCTGCCTGAACCCCGAGAGGCTGGGCTGTCCCATGCCAAACACGGGGAGCCCGCCCCGCACTTGCCGGA
The DNA here is from genome assembly GCF_963259705.1 of Myotis daubentonii. Classification (NCBI taxonomy): domain Eukaryota; kingdom Metazoa; phylum Chordata; class Mammalia; order Chiroptera; family Vespertilionidae; genus Myotis; species Myotis daubentonii. The sequence continues at coordinate 22,166,085 of NC_081852.1, forward strand.
AGTTGGGGGCCCCACAGCTCCGCAGGGTGCCCAGCAGGTCCATCTTCTCAGCAACATCCCGCACCAGGAAGTAGCGTCCCTGGCAGTGGAAGAGCCAGAGGGGGACACTGAGATGACCCAGGGGCATCTTCTACGGGCAGGGCTCTGTCCCAGGCCCCAGGAGGTGGGGATCAGGGAGATGGGGAGGGGACATGGTCCTCAAGCTGTCTGCAGGCTCACAGAAAAAAAAGACGAGATACGTGACCATCTGTGATCCCAGGAAGGGGGTCACAGGGTCAGAGGAAAGAAAATACAGCTCCTCTTAAGTGGGAATCTGAAAAGGTTTGGTGCAGGTGTTGGCATCTGAGCCGGCCTTGGAGAAGGAGAGCATGAAGAGGCACTACAGGAGCAGGAAACTAGAGCTGGCTCTAGGGTAGACCCACAACTCCCTGGGAGGCCAGAGTGGGGAGTCACAGCCGGGACCACAGGAAACACCTAGAGGAAGGCTGTCCTGGCCCTTTCCTAGGGCCCTGCAGTTCTGAGGGAGGGCAGGTCTCTCCCCTCCCCACCTGGAGTGAATGAATGAACGCCATGACTACAGAGAAAAGAGGAAAAGGGTACTGGACAGCGGGGAGAGCAGCGGGAACTAGAAGAGCTCATTCCTGGGCAAAAGGGAACCCTGAGGTCACCACATCTACCCCCGTGCCCCACAGCTGCACTGCTGACAGGTGGGACCAGTTCTTCCAGGTCCAGAAACCCTCAGCTACTCTGTCAGCCAACAGTTGTCACGATTTTTCATTCCGTCCTCCATTCATTGACCCTTCCCTGAGAACCTCCGTTGTTCTGAGGCTGGGGCTACAGCAGTGAACAAGGAGACGAACAGTCATCTGTCCTTGTGGGCTTTACTTTCTAGGGGATATTTAAGGCAAAAAAAACAAAAACAGCTACGCCAGAGAAGGTCGGAAACTTCGAAAGAGAAGGGGAGGGAGATGGCCACCCTAGGGGCAGCAGTCCTGGCCTAGGGACCTCTGTCCTCGTCTATACTCTCCCTGGTGCTCCAACGGAGGGGGTGTGGGCATGCTGGGGCCAGGCAGGGGATGGATGGAGAGAGAAGAGCAGGGGCTCCACAGGGCAGGACGAATGGGCCCCAGAAAACAAATGGGTCCGAGGAAGTGGATTGGGACCCTGGAAGGTGGAATGAGGCAGTGAAACAGAGAAGGGGGCAGTGGGGAGGCAGAAGAGGTTAGGGAGAGAACCTAAAGGACAGGAGGGGCGGAGAGAAGCCAGAAGAGGGAGGAAAGGGTAGGGCCTGACCTCACCTGCACCAGGTAGTGCTCAGGGGTAGCATCCGAGAGCCGGCCCAGCGTGTAATGGGCCTTGAGCAACTCATCATGGATCTGGAACTCCTCCTTGCAGTTGTACCTGCCAGGGTTACAGATGGAGACCAAGTCAGGCAACCTCCGCAGCCAGAGTCCACTCCATCCTCACCTGACCCCACGGCAGGACCACCCCACTCCCACTGAAGTGGTTACCCATTCGTGGCAGAGACAGCCCATTGTACCACAATATCCACGCTCCCTTTTGCGAGCAATACAACCCTGGAATGGGAACTGGGCCATCCATGTAAAGACTACATTCCCAGCCTCCCTTGCAGCTAGCATGGTCATGTGATTGATTATGTTCTGTCCAATGGGATTCTTTAAGGGAAGGTGTGAACCTTCCACATTTCTCTCCCCCTCCCTGGCTCGCATCCAGAAGCGGTAGCAGGACTCAGGTATTGATGATGGCAGGGCATCAAGAGAGGAGGAGCCTGGCTGATCATACAACCTGGGGCATCTCCTGGACTTTTGTGCGAGGGAAGCTTCTGTCTTGAATAAGCTTCGGCCTTCTATTTCAGAGTTACTTTGGTCCTGGATGGCCCCCTCCATCAAAGTGTCTCTGGAAACAACCTCCACACTGGTGATCCCACAGCACAGTGAGGTGGTTCAGGACACAGGCTGGGGGCACGAATCCACCTCCACTGCTTTGTAACTCCGTGACTCCAGAGTCACCCACTCTCTGTAGCTACATTCCCAGTGATTCCCACCTCCTAGGGCTGCTGTGAGAAATCAATGCATTAAAGAATGTAAGTACTTAGCCCGGTGCCTCGGGCACAGTAAGCGCTTATTAATAAAATTATTATTACTAGTGGTAGTTCTATCTCCACACAGGGCCATTCCAAACAAAACCCAAGACGCAAAAAGCTGGTGTGCTGATTCTAACAGCGAAGAAGACACAGCCTCCCAAAGCTGGTGACCTGGTGTCTGATCCTCTTTACAAAGGAAATGCCTCTAGGAAAGGCAGGCGGTGGGGTGCGTGGGAGGGAGCACCAGAAGAGGACGCAAGAGACGCGGTTCCGGCTGCTCGCTCTGCCTCCATCTCACCGCAGGGCCCGGGGTGGGCCAGTCGCTCTACCTCCTCGAAACTCAGGTTGTGCATCTAAGTCAGTTTTCACATCTGCTCTAAAGGGTATTATTAGAGCAGGAGTCAGCAAACCTTTTCTATCAAGGACCAGATAGTAAGTATTGTAGACTTAATGGGCCATACAACGTCTCTGTTACAACTACTCACCTCTGCAGTTGAAGTGTTAAGCATCCACAGATAATATGTGCATGAGCGAGAATGGCAGTGCTTCAATAAAACGTTATTGACAAAAACAGGTGCTGGGCTAGAGTTAGCCCAAAAGATACAGTTTGCTGACCCCTGTGTTAGATGACCTCTAAGGTCCCTCCCACCTCAAACACTGTCAATCCGAGGAGCACTGGGCTCACGGCTGCGCCAGGAGGCACACACAGATTTTCATAGCAGGCAGGTGACTGTTCTGGGCCACACCCTGGGTTAAGTATTTTGAACGTCATCCCCACAGATCCTGATAAGGAAACAGAGGCCCACGGTCACGGAGCAAGACTGGACAAGTCTCCAACACTGCCCTCAGGGCCCAGACCTAGTTTTGTCATCTCCAGTAGGGAGGCTATATGTCAAGTCCCTCTTATGTAACATCTCCTTTCCTCCCCTCATCATGGACACAGTAATGTATTATGATTACAATTTTTCCGTCAGGCCCCAAAGCCAGCAGGCCAGATGTATCATTCCCACCCTCAGGTTTCCTTACACGGAAGGCCCATCTGCTAGGTCCCTGACAAACTGCTATGTGTGGAATATATTTCATTCCTAGGTCATCCCGTCCTACTTCCTGCGTCCTGGAGGGGCCCAGAGGCCGGGGAGCACCGTGGGCAGATTCAATGCGAGACAAGGCGTTCCGACTCCCCAGGAGACGGATCCGATGCCCCTTCCGTCTACCTGGTCTCGGGGCTCCCGCACCCGCTCCTTCATGTGCCCGTGGGGCGGTAGGGTTTCAGGGCCCCTTTCTGATCCCCTTCCTCTGGATACCCAAGTCTCTCTCAAAATATGGCAACTGAACAGACCCTCAGCCGCTTCCAGGAATGTCCCTGAAGGACCTAATGAGGACAGTGGACCAACAGCTTCCAGCTTTTCCAGCCCAAGGCCCTTTAATGGTCTGGTGTTAACCTCAGTTTCCAACCATAATTACTGGTTGTGGCGGGGGGGGGGGGGGGGGAATCTAAGTTTTATGCATCTAAGTATATAAACTTCTTTTGAAAGTGTTCAGCCAAAAATTATTTTCAAGAGTGTGCCCCCAATCCCCTCCCCTTTCCTCCCATTCCTCCCCTCCCCTCCACCTTATCCTCTCCTCCACCTCTACGCCCCTCCCAGCACCCTCTACCTCTCCCCCCACCTCCCCCTCGCCCTTCTCCCCTTCCCCGATTCCCTACTCTCAAAAAAAAAAAAAAAAAAGAGTATGCCCCAACCAGTCCTCCCTCTCCACATTCCCTAGTCCTGTGGACACTGTAAGTCACATAAGCTAGAGACCCACGACTGAGACTCTGCCACCTGCTTACTGTGTGACTCCAGGTAAACGGCCTAACCTCTCTGGGCCTGTGTCTTCATCTAGATATTATGTATGATATGCCACCACCACCAAACACCCCCCCCCCAGCAGCTTCCAGAGCCATGTCTTCCAGGGACATGATCACATCCCCCCTGCCACTCACGTGATTACGACGGGGGCCACCTTGTTGGGGATGATGGACTTGGCCTTGCTGTTGTGCAAGCTCGTGGTCTGGAAGGAGTGGGCGCTGAGCGAGTGCCGCCCGTCCATCGTGCTGCTGCCCTGGAGGCCCTCGAAGGGGGCACTGGCTGAGACCGTCTGCTGGGCTGTGCTGGCCGTTGTACCCATAGTCAGCCGGCAATCTCAGACCCAAGGCCTGTGGGGTGAGAGGGTGTGCTGTCAAGGAAGAGTGGGGAAAGCCAGGGCAGGCAGAGACCTAGCCCACCCTCACCTCCACCATAAGCACAGATCACACTGAGGCCCAGAGAGGGCCAGCTCCCCCTGTAGCTGGAGATGGAGGGCAGGTGTGCTGCCTACCACCTGCCACTGAGTGTCCACCATGTGCCCAGCCCACTGCTGGGCTTTGGGGGTTGTGGACATAGAGAGATATAAGGATGAAGCCCCTGACCCATTAGAGTTTAACTCCTCTGGGGAAAATAAGAGAGGAAGGGGTTAATCTTCCGCACCAGATGGGGACTGAGGACTCTAGGTGACTGGACCAGGCCCCATGGAAGCCAGGCCTTCCAGACTAGGGGAAGTAGGAGGCCTGAGGGAGAAGCAGGGGCACATGCTGAGGCACATCAGGCTTGGATGTAAAGGATCTGGATGGGAACAGGATGCAGAAAGGCATTCCAGCCATGAGTGTCACAAAACAAGACCAGGGAAGTCCAGACGAGGTGAGCTCTCAGTAGATCAAGGGTCCAATGAAGGCACCACACCCCTGAACTCAATGTCAACATCACCCACATCAACATCATCAACCTCATCATCAACACCATCAACCCCAATCTCAGTATCACCAACATCACCAACTTCAACCTCAGTATCACCAACATCACCAACTTCAACCTCAGTATCACCACCCCCAACCTCAACATCATCAACACCATCAACCCCAACCTCAATATCACCAACATCACCAACCTCAACCTCAGTATCACCACCCCCAACCTCAACATCACCAACAGGCAGAGCTTCTGACCCCGTGAGGCATCTGCGTGGACAGCTCTCTCCCAGGGAAGCCCTAAAGGATGCATGCAACCCATAGGCTACGAGGGTGGTGTTGCTTATATAACAAAACCCTGGAAACACCCTCCGGCCAACAACAGGGATTTGTTGAATAAATTATGGGACATCTCTCAGGTTGAATGTTAAATGGCCATTTCATGTTGCCTGATACGGAAAGACATCTCACAGACAGGAAGGGAAGGAGCAGGTTGCAAGTTCAAGCTGCGATCCTAACTTAAAGCATGAAAGTATATCAGGAGGAAAGTCTGGAAGGACACACACCAAGACGCTGGCGTGAGTTATCACCAAGTGATGAGGTTATAGGTGATTTTTTACTTTCTCCTTTTTGCTTTTCTGCATTTTCTGATTGTTCTCCTCTAAACATTGGGTAATAAAGTTAACGTTTATTTAATAAATAAGACAATGGCTGGGGATCGGCTGGGAGACCTGTTAAGAGCTGCAAAATGGTGTGGGAGGATTTATTCCAGGGTGCAGACATGGGAGACAGAACTTACTGAGAGCCCAGCAGCTGCTGGCCCCTCCTGGCATTAATGGCGCAGGATCAGGAGAAGAAGGGACCTACCTGCCTTGCCCACCCAGCCCCACCTGCACCCTGACATGGGTCCACCCTGCAGAAGCACAGGGACAAGACAGTCCTTAGAACACAACCCCTCCCCTCTACCTTCAGCTGGGCATGAGCTGCTCCAAGTCAGTGGCGACAATCTGCTCCAGCCACCCACTCCCCAGGCCGCCACAGCCCCAGCCCCAGCCCTCAACACCAGCGCAGCACCCCAGGAAGCGGATGGAATAGGGGCTCAGCAGCTCGGTCTGAAGGCTGTACTCACTGCCCTCTCTCCCAGACCCTGCGTCAAAGTTCCTGGTCCCAAGGCGCGTGCTCCCCAAGCCTCCCCCGGGGCTGTACGCATGCTCCCTCCCCAGAGCCACCTGGACAGAATGACCAGCCTCATGCTGCCCCTCCCAGAACCTTCCCAAACCACCACCTGGTTCTCTCCCTCTGCAGCTTGGAAAGGGGTCCCTGCCCACCAGCCTGTCACACTTGACAACTCCCAGCAGCTGCCTGACAGCTTTGTTAACACGCACACCTGCTGTTTATATGAGCCCATCGTAACTCTCCACACCCAGTCCAATTTCAATCCCTCCCTCTCTCTCTCTCTCTCTCTCTCTCTCTCTCTCTCTCTCTCTCGGAGGGAATGAGGCTCTGTTTCTAAACAGAAACACAGGCGGCTCAGAGAGAGTGAGGAGCTCCACAGTGGACCCCCAGCAGGCCGACAGCAGAGAGTGGAACCGGGAACCTCTCTCCATTTCTCCCCACTTTGCCTGCCAAGGCAGCTCCCATCACCGTTCACCAAACTTTCCCAGACCCCCCTAGCAGTCTGGGCCAAGGAGGCACGGATGGGAACAGCCTCCTCCAAGAACACGGGTGGCTGTCACCAAGGAGGGCATGACGAACAGCGGCAACAGCTGGCAACAGCTGGCTACGGCTGCCAGGCCAAGGCAGGCCCCGCTCCCATTGGTCTGTGCTGGGCCTGACACCTCCATCCCTCCTCCCCCTCGCCTCCTGCCAACTCCAGCGCCAGCCACCCTCCTCTCTCACCAGCTCCACAGGCAATGACAGGCCCCAGCCAGTGCCCATGAAGGCAGCCAGGAGACGACACAGATGTGCACAGCTGCCGTCCGCAGGGTGGGGGAAGAGCAGTATTGACCTGCCTCCAAAATGTCCAGAGGAGGGTGAAACCCTGGGACCTCCAGCCTTCCCGCTCTGCAACTCTCCCTTGAAACCTCCCTCGACCCTGCCCTGAGTCAGCCTGGCCTGCACGGGGGGCCTCCATCCGGCCTCCACCCGCTGGCCAAAGGCTGTAGGGCCCTGGGCAACGTCCTTCCACTCTCTGGGCCTTAGTGTCCGCAGCCATAAAGAGACGATGAGGGGCGGGATGGTCTGAAAGCCCTTTCCAGTTTCAAATGGGTCTGGCTCCTGAGATGGGCAGTCCTAGTGGTCCCAGCACTGCCGTCCACTCCCGGGGCAGTGGTCAGCAAGGGGGTGTTGGGGTCCCTCGTGCTCAAACCTCTCCTGGGGGGAGAATGGGGAGGGTGGATTTGGACGAGACCAGGCTAATGAGTCGCATGGGTCTGGATAGTTTCCAAGCAAGTATGCCTTTATTCGCCTAACTTTTAACTGAAAGCAAGCATTTCCTTCCAGCACAGTGAAAGCAGCCCCTTCGCATCTCAGATCCGGGACGTGATCACCATAGCGCTCACAGGCGGTTCACATCCCACCTCAGCTGTGCGAGTGTCTGGAGAGTGGCTTGTGCTCATCATGCCTTTCAAACCACAGTAATCATCAGATCCGGGTCCCCTGCCCACAGACCAACTTGGGGTAATTGCACCGAATAGTCTTGGCCCCCCACGGTGGGATCCCAGGTTCCCACAGTTGAGTTTAACCCAAAAAGCGTGGAGAATTCTGATGACCCTGGAGAGAAGCCTCCTCACCTTACAAAGCCAGCCACAAAGAAGCTGCTGTTCCACTTGCAAAGAGGGGTTCTCAGCACTTGGGGACCGTCAAAACAATCACAATCACCCTAACCGGTTTGGCTCAGTGGATACAGCGTCGGCCTATGGACTGAAGGGTCCCAGGTTCAATTCCGCTCAAGGGCATGTACCTTGCTTGCGGGCACATCCCCAGTAGGGGGTGTGCAGGAGGCAGCTGATTGATGTTTCTCTCTCTTCGATGTTTTTAACTCTCTATCCCTCTTCCTCTCCCTTCCTCTCTGTAAAAAAAAAATCAATAAAATATATTTTTTTAAAAAACAATCATAATCGCCTCATCAAAGCCATGCCCCAGCTTAATGTCCCCCTCGAAGCTGAGCAACAAGAGCCTTGCCACTGATGTGTCTTCAAAAAACAAAAATAAACCTTAATTCACCTAATAGATTGTCTTATTAATGCAGTAATAACCAAGGACGTCCTGCTAGCTCACCAATTTGTTTTGTAATATTTTGGTAGCTCTCTCAATAAAATTTATAATCCCATGTATTTTATTTTGTGCATTTCAAAATATTCTGAGAAGCCCAGCCGGCATGGCTCAGTGGTTGAGCATCAACCTATGAACCAGGAGGTCTCGGTTCCATTCCCGGCCAGAGCACATGCCAGGGCTGTGGGCTTGATCCACAGTGTGGGGCGTGCAAGAGGCAGGTGATCAAAGATTCTCTCTCATCATTGATGTTTCTATCTCTCTCTCCCTCTCCCTTCCTCTCTGAAATCAATGAAAATTTATTTAAAAATTAATAAAATCAATAAATAAAAATATTCTGAGAAGAGGTCCATGAACTTCTATCAGATTGTTAGGCTCTTGGCTTCTACTTATCAACATTTCAAAGCGCCTACTGAGCACCAGGAACCACACAGGGAGCTCTCCATCCTATGGTCAGGTTGAGGCCTTACTGTGTCCATTTTCGGATGATAACCACTCCTCATCAGTTTGCCTTCTTGCCTCTTCACGCTGATCTTGGCAGCAAGAGCACCCCCACACTCTCCCTTCCCCCGGGGATCGGTACAGCCCCCACTCAGGGTCCGTGGGGACCCTCACCACTCCACCCCCTGCCGGAACACCCCAGACCTAGCAAAGCAGAGAGACATAAGGTTCCCGTGGAGGGATCAGGAACTCCAGACTCCGTTTCACCCTTGGTGACCAGCTAAGAAGCCACAGACTCATCAGGGCTGTAGCTACAATGGCATTTAAGCAAGTCCCACCCACAACCACACTACCCTCCTGCCTCTGGGAAAACACAGAGCAGTCAGTCCCAGGAGAAAGAAACGGCCCGATGGAATCCGTGGCAGGTCGGTGACCTTGTTTCCCCAAGAAGAATCACTCTCATTTAGTCCTGACCAAAAAAGGGGGTGCCAACTCTTACAACTCAATAGCAAGTTAAGAAAGAAAAGTAATTTTCAGATGGGCAAAGATGTGACGGTAACATCTGAATGCCAAATGAGCATATTTAAAGGTGCTCAGCCCTAGCCGGTGTGGCTCAGTGGATAGAGCTTTGGCCTGTGGACTGGAGGGTCTCAGGTTTGATTCCCATCAAGGGCACATGCCTGGGTTGCAGACTCGATCCCCAGTAGGGGGTGTGCAGGAGGCAACCGGTCAATGATTTTCTCTCATCATTCATGTCTATCTCTCTTTCCCTCTCCTTTCCTCTCTGAAATCAACAAAAATACATTTTAAAAAGTAAAATGACACCTATGGCTCACATTACATTTCTACTAAACAGCATTGCTGAGTCTCAAGTCCTCCACGGTCCCCAAGGACACCCTTCCGTCAGCTTGTGGTCCTCAGCATTGAGCCCACCACCTGCTGCAGGTAAGAATTTAACTATCTTGCCCGGCTGGAGTAGCTCAGCAGTTGAGTGTCAACCTATGAACCAGAAAGTCACAGTTCGATTCCCAGCCAGGGCACATGCCCGGGTTGCAGGCTCGATTTCCAATGTGGGGCGTGTAGGAGGCAGGAGGCCGCCAATCAATGATTCTCTCTCATCATTGATGTTTCTATCTCTCCCGCTCCCTTCCTCTCTGAAATGAGTAGGAATGTATTTAAACACAAAACACTGAACTATCTGTTCACGGCAGGAGGAAACCCTGAGGGCAGGGCTAGCATCCCCACCTAACAGACAGGAAAGTGGGCACAGCGGCTCTCCAACCACTTGCACCTGACTGGGATCGCTGTCACTTCGACTCTGTGGGCAGGGACCTGGGCTGCACACTGGCTGGGTCCCATGTCCCCCACACAGCAGTGTGTGACTGTGGGCATGTGGCTTAACCTCCCTGAGCCCCAGTGTCCCCAACTATTAACTGGGACCATGAGTGTACCTCCCTAATAGGACTGTATGAGAATGAAATAAGGGAATGTGTGTGGAAAGCAACACCCCACCCCCTCCCCGATCCGACACACAGCGAGGGCCCAACCCATCCCTGCCCTTCCGATCAGCCCCGGCCAAAGCCTTCCTTCACTTCTCTCCTGCCCCTGCCCACAGCCCCTTCCCCCATCGGTGGGCTGGTACCAGATCTGAACCTCCATGGCCAGGCCAGGGCCTCGCCCAGGCACCGCCTACAAAAGGAATGGTCTGGGGAGGGACCGGGGGGCTGTCCCTTGGCTGCCATCAGAGGCAAATGGCAGGGCAGAGTGGGGCTGAGCCACAGCAGCTGCCCCGCTGCGGTCACACGCCATGAGGACTCTCCCTGCTTTGCTCTGTCCAGTGAGCACTTTGGGAGGTTTCTGTCTGCTCCTGGCCTTCATCAAGAGCCAGGAATGGGCAAGTCCTCTGTCCACAAGCCAACAGGGAAGAATGAGTCTGCACCCCTATCGGTCCAACACTCTGTCCACCAGTCACTGGCCCCTGACTGGACGGACGGCACCAGCCTCCGGAGGTCTCTCTCCTTCCTTCCTGTGCCCGCACCACCTGCCTCCATGGCGCAGCCAGAAGGACCTTTTAAAACCCTACACCACACCGTTGGCCCTGCTTGGCTGTTTCCTCTTCTGAAAAGTGGGGGTCACAGCCCTGCCTTGCCTTCCTTGAGGGCTGCTGTCAGTAGCAAAGACAGAAAAACCACAAAGACACCCAAAATCCACCCGCTGTATAAATGGAATGATTGCCATGGGAACACGGGCAGCAGGCGGCAGAGGGGACTCGGGCAGAGGGCATGCCATCTCCCCCTCACACTGGCACACAGGCCCTCATGCTCTGCCCCATGCCCTCCCCTTGCCATGGTGCTCCAGCCACTGTCCTCCTCCTCCTTCCAACACCCCGGCCACTCCTCACGAAGGCTTCACATCACCACCCTCTTGTTCACATGGCTGCCCCTGCCTGGCACCTTTGCTCAAATGTCCCTCTTCAGAGAGGCCTCTTTGAGACACTGGCAATGTGGTCTGCCCACCCCACTCCCACAGTCCTCTAAATGGTGCTGGGAAAATTGGACAGGTACATGCACAAAAATGAAACTAGACCACCAACTTACACCATGCACAAGAATAAACTCAAAATGGACAAAAGACTTAAATGTAAGTCCCAAAACCATAAAAATCTTAGAAGAAAACAGGCAGTAAAATCTCAGACATCTCACATAGCAGTATTTTCAGCAGTGCCTCTCCTAGGGCCAGGGAAACAAAGGAAAAAATAAACAAATGGGGCTACATCAAAATAAAAAGCTTCTGCGCAGCTAAAGAAACCACCAACAAAATGAAAAGGGAACCTACAGTATAGGAGAACATCCGATAAGGGGTTAATTTCCAAAACATACAAAGAACTCATACAATTCAACACCAGGAAGACAAACAATCCAATTAAAAAATGGGCAAAGGACCTGAATAGATAATTCTCCAAAGTGGGCATACAGATGGCCAAGAGACATATGAAAAAAATACTCAACTTCACTAATCATCAGTGAGATGCAAATTAAAACAACAATGAGGCATCACCTTACACCTTCCAGAATGGCTACCATCAACAAATTAACAAATGACAAGTGCTGGCGAGGATGTAGAGAAAAGGGAACCCTCGTGCACTGCTGGTGAGAAGGCAGACTGGTGCAGGCACTGTGGAGAACAGTATGGAATGTCCTCAAAACGTTAAAAATGGAACTGCCATTTGACCCAGTGATCCCACTTCTGGGAATATATCCTAAAAACCCCAATCAACAAGAATATATGCACCCCTATGTTCATAGCAGCATTATTTACAATAGCTAAGATCTGGAAACAACCCAAGTGGCCACCAGTAGGAGAGTGGATTAAAAAGCTGTGGTACATGGAATACTATGTGGCTGTGAAAAAGAAGGATCTCTTACCCTTTGAGACAGCATGGATGGACCTGGAGACTATTGTGCTAAGCAAATAAACCAGTCAGAGAAGGACAAATATCACATGATCTCACATGTGGAATCTAATGAATAATTAAACTGACGAACAGAACAGGTCCAGAGGTGTGGATATATACAAGGAATAACAGATCTCAGTGGGGAGGAGGTTGAAAGGGACAGGAAGAGATTAACCAGAGAACATATATCCATATACACATAACCCATGGACACAGACAATCGTGTGGAGAAGGCCTGAGGTGGGGCAGAGCTTGGGTGGAGGGTGGCAAAAAGGAGGAAAATGAGGGACATCTGTAATACTGTCAACAACAATAAAATAAAATACATTTTAAAAAATAATAAATAAATATATAAGAAGCAAAGTAGAGCCATCTGGGGTCTGGGATTGCAGGAGACCTTCACCTACTAAAATTCAATGTTTCTGAAATGTTTTATTTTTTCTAAACTGAAAGAAAAAGTCTAAGAGTTAAAAACAGAAGGTGGAGGAATGTTTGGAAATACTGCCAAGTGTTCAGCAGGGGGGCTGCCACGATGGGGGTGGGGTGGCCTTGAGCTTGGGCCGCGGCCTTTGAAGGTCTGGGTCCTGGCAGGAATGTGTCATCATTGTCACACGTTGAAATGACACCCCAAGGTGGGCTTGGAGCCCGGAATGGACGAAGACGAGCAGAGAGCAGAGTGACTGATGGCCAGCTGAGGAGCCACGGCAACTGGGAGCAGGTACAGGGCAACAGTGGGGGAGGGCATAGGGCAGATGGACCCCTGAGCTGGGAGGAGCTGCAGGAGCGGCCAGCCCTGCCTTCAGTCGGTCGGGGTGACAAGCCTCCCTCTTCGTTCCCCTGACAGGTGGAGGCAGAGCAGGGGCTCCTGCCTGCTCCAAGGCCAGCAAAGACCCGTCACACACGGGCCTGGAGGCTCATGGAGTTTGGGGCCCTCGGGAAGGAAAAGGGCCCTTTCTAGCAGCTTATTGCTGCCTCCTGGCCTGGGGAGCCCCCTGCCTCTGCAGCTCCCCATGGGGGTGGCCTGCCTGGCAGAAAGCTCTGTCCAGATGGGCTCTTGGGTTGGGGAGGGGGCTACAGTGAACACTCTGAGGACAAGGGGGACCATCTGAATATGAACTGTGCGTTGGATAAACAAGTTAACTTCCTTGGATGTGATGATAACTGTGGACACGGGAGAATGTTCTTGCTGGTAGGAGACAAAGGCTGAAGTGTTTAGAGGTGAAACACCTTGACGTCTGTAATCTTCAGATGGTTGAGAGAGAAACACAAACGGAGTAAATTTAGCAACTGGTGAGGACGGACATGCGTTCACTGTGCCCTTCTTTCAACTTCTCTGTAGGCCTGAACGTTTTCTAAATAAAGTGCTGGGGCCAAAAATAGTTTTCAATAACAAAAAAATTTTTTTTAATCTAAGCTGTCTTATGAGCAGCTAGTTTCCTACACATCCCCCGGCTCTCCCCCTTGGAGACGGAGAACGCATCTCATCGGGCGGGAAGAAGTCCATAATCCACGGGCCAAAAAGGTCACGTGTGCAAGTGGCTTGAGCCTTGCGGTTTCGTTCTTTTCCACCCTAGTTAGCCGCCAGGACTTAAAAATCAAGTGTCCGAGCTCCTGGAGGGCCCCCATAGTCCTCCTGGGCCCTCCCCCGGCCTCTGGGGGTCCAACCCTTGTCCTGAGGCGTCCTGTCCTTCTGTGTCACAGCACCCACAGCTCTTCATTTACCAAGCCTTCGAGCCCCCCGGCCTCCTGGCCACTGTCCTGTGAGTGAGCTTGTTTTCTCCCTCAGACCCCAGCAGCCCAGACACAGGCCACCTGCTCTGCACCCGCCTCCCTTTATTCTGACCACGGCCACTGGGCTGACGCCTAACCCCTCAGAAGCCTTCTGCTCCCGTTGCTGGCCTGGGGCATGTGGCTTTCTGGTCCCAAGGCCAAGACTGACCTCCCACCTGGGCGGCCTCCCTGGGTGAGGCCCTGCAGCCCCTGAAGGGCTGACCCCGCTCTCAGGTTTGATCCAAAAGCCCACAAACCTTAAATGTCCATCAAAAGAAGGATGACTAAAGTAAACGGGTATATATTTAAGCGCTAGAATACTATACAGCAATGAAAAGAAACAAATTAGATCAATACTGTACATAATGATACAGATTTCAAAAATAAAATCCCTTCATGCCTTCATCCCCCCTCCCTCCCTGCCGTCTGTACTACCCCAGTGAGGGGCAGCTAGCTGCCCAAAGCCAAGACTACGCTCCATCTCCCTTGCAGCCACCTGGGGCCTTGTGACTGATCTAGCTAATGAAACAGACGGGGCGTGCCACGAGGCAAGTTCCAGAATCCTTTCTTCCCTTTCCTCCCTTCCTCCATCCTGCTGCCTGGAGCCCAGATGTGGTGACTGAGCACGTGAGGCCAGGCGCGGGGAATGGCGAAGATCAAGTTCCCTGAGGCATCCAGGGACCACAGAGCTCTGGGCTTGGAAATGACCCAGAAACAAACTTCCATCTTGTGTAAACCACTGTCATCTGGATTTTCCTACCTCGTAGCCAAATCTAACCCTGACTAACGCACTCGTTATTTTTAGGTCTGACCCTCGGTGACCACTCGCCACATGCAACAGGACGGGACCGGCTTCTTTCCCCGCCTGCAGGAGAATGTCACGCTTCCCCGCTGCGAAGGTCAGGCTGCACCGCGGGCTGGCGGCTCCATGCTGGGGCCTGCGGGGGTCACAGAATACAGAAGACAGCGTCCCCGGCCACCAGGGCCCATGGGGATGCACACGGGTTAGTGACCATTGATGGCTGGACCGTGGGGCGCAGCAGCTCTCCCTGAGTCACATGCAGAAACTTAGAAAGCTCTAAGCAGCTAAATGTTTGCTTCACGTTGTAGACTAGAGGCTTGGCCTCCATTGCTCCAAAAAGGCAGGCAGAGACTACGAGAGTCTCCCCACTCTCCTTGTCCCTCTCAGAGCCTTTCTGAGCCGGGGAACTCCCTGCAAAACCAGAAAAGAGCATTGGATGGGAGGGACCCTGCCAGCTCGGCTCTTTCTCGGAGGAGCAGGGGGAGGGGAGGGAAAAATCCCAGGGAAAGGCAGCCATTCTGCTCCTGAGAAAGCCTGACGCTCCTGCCCATCGCCAGGCTCCAGGCAGCCGGGTTGGGTGGGGGAGGGCGGAACGCTGTGGGGAGGACTCTGGGGAGGACGGGGTAAGAGTACCTGACATGCTCACCTGCTCCACTCCAGGAAGTTGTGCATTTGGACACTTCAAGGTCAGGAGAAACCTAGAGTCTCCTGAGACCCCATTTAGGGCTCTGGCCCCGCCCACACACTCCTGGCTGCTTCCAGGGACTGTACCCCAAAGGGCCGGTGGGAACTTATGCTTGAACCCCACTTCCTACCTCCAGCAATGTCGCAGGGACCTGAAGCATCATTTCAAGGAGCTGAGAAGAACTATGATGGGGGTCTGTTCCCACCGCCTCCACCCCAATGGCCTCCAGTCTAGGCTCCCTTACCTGGCATTCAAGACCCCCTTTCCCACCCCCATGCCCCTCAATCTTTTATGAAAGTTCCATGTGTCAAAGAGCCAGAAGCAGAGCTGCTGTGCTGACTCATGGGTCAGAAAAAGGGGGTTGCAGAGCCTCCCGCCCCCAAACCCACCCTGAGGCTTAGGGAGGAAGTGCTCCATCCAGAGACGCTGTGCAGAATGTTCAAGGCCCTTCCTGCTTGGAGGTCCCAGGGCAATCCAGCCCTTCCCTGCCTCCATGCCTCTGCCGCCCTGGTCCCACAGCCAGAGATGCCACTCCCGCCCTCGCCCTTTCACCCCAGCCGTTAACGTCCAGTGGAAATGCCCCCTCCCCTCCCAAGTGGCCCAGCACACAGCCCGTACCCCACACACCCCGGCCGCGAGTCCACGCCTGGTGTTGGTAAGTACATGCCTCATCGCCCGACTCTGAATCCGATGCTCCCCCAGGGCCCCCAAAGGCTGAACCCACAAGAGTTGTAGGCTCCTTTTGTGAAATGAATTCCACATTCACTATCTCATTTCAGCTTCAGACGGGCAAAAGCACAGGCTGTTGTGCCATTTAGCAGGTGAAAAAACAGGCTCGGCGCGGACCTGTGTGGCTCAGTTGGTTGAGTGTCATCCCATGCACCAAAAGGTTGCAGGTTCGATTCCCAGTCAGGGTACATACCAGGTTGGAGATTCGGTCCTCAGTCAGGGGGCATACAGGAGGCAACCAATCAATCTTTTTCTCTCTCCTTTCTTCCTTCTCTAAAAAAAATTAATAAAAACATATTAAAAATAATAATAACAAAAAAACACAAAAAACCTGAGGCTCAGAGAGTTCACTGGAGGACACAGCGAGAGAACCAGGCCTCTGGTTTCACCGCCGGGGCTCTTTCTACTGCATCATCTGGCCATCCCTCTCCCATTTCTCCTGAAGACACCCTCACTTTCCCAAACGACACTGGGAAGCTCCAAGCAGGGGCCTCGTAGCAGGAACAGAACAAGCTGGACCAAGAGAAGAGGGCCCCTCCCAGGACCACAGCCTCTCACACACCCCTGGCAGCCAGATGCCCAGGGTGGGTAACAATGGAGCTAAAAATAGGGCAGGAGGCTGAGTGACCAGCTGCAGGAAACATCTGCCTCAGCTGCAGAACAAACACGGAGGAAGTCACTGCTGCAGGGCTCCCCTACTGAGGGTCAGCAGAGGGCTGGAGGGTGAGGTGTCATAACGCTTTCAGGTCTGTCCCCTGGGCAGGGGCTCGGACCAGCCCACCATCTGCCCTGGGCCTTGTCCCCCAACTCCCAGCGCGCGCGCGCACGCACACACACACACACACACACACACACACACACACACAGAGTACAGAGTCTAAATCCCCCTTGGGCACCAATGTGTATCTTAGAATCAGAGGCCCCTTCCAGACCCTAGTCCAGTGAGGGCGAACCTTTTGAGCTCGGCGTGTCAGCATTTTGAAAAACCCTAACTTAACTCTGGTGCCGTGTCACATATAGAAATTTTTTTAATATTTGCAACCATAGTAAAACAAAGACTTATATTTTTGATATTTATTTTATATATTTAAATGCCATTTAACAAAGAAAAATCAACCAAAAAAATGAGTTCGCCATCACTGCGCTAGTCCGTTCCTCTCGTTTTACAGACGAGGAAACAGAGACCTGCCCACCGTCACGGAGACACGGACACGGGAGGACAGGGTCTCCTCCCCTCTCCCCTGCACGGCCCGCTTATCTGCTTCGCTAGGCGTGTCCACCCAGGGCCAGGGAGACCCTGACCAAGAAGCGCTCTCCTGCTCCAGAGAATGAAGCACGCTGAGCAGAGGAGACAGATCTCATAAGAGGCTTCACTTAGACTCAAAGAGGAACCGCATGGCAACCATGACCTTCAGGCCCAGCCTCCCTCTCCGGCCTATTGCTCCCCAACTCCCACCTTTGTGCTCTGAGCTCCAGCCAAAGTGAACTTCCTACATCCCTGCAGCAGACAACATCTCCACACGCCTTTGCAAATAACTAGCAGTAACAAAATGGGTAATAAAGCAGAGGTGCACCTTACCAGGCCAGGGGCCTGGGGGCAGGTGTTCCAGTCTCTGTAGGGCAGAAAGTGAGCCTTTGGAAATCCCTTAAATAGCCCATAAAGGACAAGGCCGTGCCATCGCTCTGCTGGTCCGACCGAGCCAGCCTTCCTGCAGCGACGGGACAGATGCCACTGCCTCGTCTGCCGAGCAGCAGACACAGTTTGAGGCCCACACCCCAGCCAAACGTGCCTTCGTTCCACCCCTTCCTGCCCCGCTCCCTCGGCCTAGCTCACTCCCTCCCTGCACAGGAAGCCTTCCTTAGCCTCCCCAGCCACATCCCACCATCGAGGTGGCCCCATGAGGCCCCCCAGGCCGGGGCTGAGGCTGGCCTGCAATGGCATCCCGGTGCTTGGCACAAAGGAGCCACTTGAATGAACAAAACTGGAAAGATTTTTAAACAACAACAAAAAGATCAACTCTACGGGTGCCTGTGTTCTGAGCATAAATGAGACAATGCAGATGGGGTTGTAGCCCAGGGCCCAGAATGCAACAGGCAACCCATAAACGCAGCCCGTTCAATTGCTTAGAAAAATGACGGGGGTGGGGGGGGGGGGATGCTGACCGCCGGGTCCCACACAGCGGAGAAGGTTAATGAATAAGGGACAGGGACGACCCTTTTGGGCCAGGAAGGGGGGAGGGTGACTCTGAGGGGGTCCCTATCTGGGAAGTAGACCCCACCCATTCAGGAGAGTTGCCTGGCTGAGGCCCCTGTCTCCCAGGGGAGGCAAGAAAAATGGGGTGCCTATGAAGTCCCCTGGACGCTTCACTTACTCCTGAGGACCAAGCACATTCGCCTAGAGTAGGATTTGCAATCACAGAGGATGAATGTTTCACCCCAAATGGCTTACCTCTCCATTCCCACGTTGTCCCTCAGGTTAGGGGGAGAGGAAAAGAATGGCAGCAGGCACACTGCCCCGGACCCGGAGAGGGCCCAGCACTGCACAAAGTCCATCTACCTGTCGTCCAACCCAAAGTTCCGACAGCGCGCTCCTCGGGACCCCAGGGGCCCCCATACCTTCCAGGGCTCTACAGGGTCAAAACTATCCTCAGGTCAGTAATAAACCCCCTGCCTCTCTCACCGTGAGAGCAGCTGGTGGAGCAAAATCCACGAGGGTGAACTGCTAGAGGCTCAGCAGGCGCTGACCCTGAACGGGGCTGGCCATCACTCACAGCGACAGAGTGTGCCAGCGTCACTTAGAATGTCCCTGAGGAAGCAGTAAAACTGATTCATTTCACCAAATCTCAGCCTGAGCGCATGTCTTTTTAACATTCTGTGTGATGACACGGACGTGCACTTGGGCTGGTCGCTGGAGTACGGCAGGGGTCTGAGTGGAGGCCGAGCTAGCCCTCTGTCCACGGAGCACCGCTGTACTGGGAAGAACGCCGACAGACAAAAGGTGGTTGTTCAGAACTGGGGACCGGGAAGCACTGCCTCAAAGCTGAGCAAGGTGAGCCTGCCGCCTCACAGAAACAGCTGACAGCATTGGTTGCCAGTGGCAAACTGTAAGCTTTCAAGAGGAAAATCAGAATTCTGGAAAGCTTGCACCAGCCACTGTGAGTTTGATGGCTTCCCAACACATAAAGATTTTGCCAGGTGAGTGATGTTAACATATAGGGTTCCCAACACCCTGTAGGTTTACAGCTGGAAACACAGAATTGATTCTTGTATTATTATTTACTAGGGGCCCAGTGCACGAAGATTCGTGCATGGGGCGGAGGGGGGGAGGGGGGCGGTCCTTCAGCCCAAGCTTCATCTTCTCCAATCTGGGAGCCCTCTCCAATCCAGGAGCTTCTGTCTGTCTTTGCAATCATATGAACGGATTGTCTGAGACCCCAGCCCACTTTGGTTTGTTGCTCACAGAATAATAGAGGCTTTTTTTTTTCTTTGCTTCATTGGTGGAGATTTCCTGGAAGTTTTAGGATATCTTCCCTTTAATTTTTCCTAGACACTCTGATTTTACTTATGTCTCTCACCTTTGCTTTCCCTCCATCCCCCACTGCAACAGTAACTTGCTCCAGGCTCACTTTGCTCTAGTGTCTAGGGCAGCTGTGGGCAAACTACGGCCTGCAGGCCAGATCCGGCCTGTTTGAAATGAATAAAACTTAAAAAAAAAGACCGTACCCTTTTATGTAATGATGTTTACTTTGAATTTATATTAGTTCACACAAACACTCCATCCATGCTTTTGTTCCGGCCCTCCAGTCCAGTTTAAGAACCCATTGTGGCCCTCGAGTCAAAAAGTTTGCCCACCCCTGGTCTAGGAGATCCGTCTGCCTCCAGAACTACGATTCCCAGAATTCCTGGTGCTCCCCGTGCTGGGAGCGACCAAGGGAGCCACCGCCCCCAAGCCTCCAGCTCTCCTACTCTGATCTCTGCCCGGCACCTGTGTATGCAAATTAACCCACCATTGTTGTCAGGTTGATTTGCATATTCACCCTGATTGGCTGGTGAGCATAGCAAAGGGATGGTCAATTTACATGTTTCTTTTATTATATAGGATTAACTAGAGGCCCGGTGCACGAATTCGTGCACGGGTGGGGCCCAGCCGGCCCACCTGATGGGGGCCCATATGGCCGGGCTGGCAGGGGGGAGGGGCCACAGGCAGTTGGCCAGCCAGCCTTCCCCCCGCTCGGGATGTTGGGGGCTAATCGGGGGCCGGGCCAGCTGGGGGCGGGCCGATTGGGGCCCGGATCAGGCCGGTTGGCTGCTACAGTGCGCATCATAGCCACCGGTTGTTCCGGTCATTCTGGTCGTTCCGCCATTCCAGTCACTGGGCTTTTATATACATAGATTGTTGTATTATTTTCCATAAGAACAACTGTAAACCTACTTTTGCCCCTCCTTGTGCGTAATTTCGGAGATGATGAAATGAAATGTGCCCACATTTGGAACATCTGTATAACTCAGTGAGGCAATATTTCCCCAATGACCAAATATTTGATGTTTCAAAATCATGCCTGGGTCAAAGATCCATTCATAGCGCAAGACAGTCCAATGGATTTCAATGTAACAAAATATGCAAAGTTCATCAATGTGTTTTTCAGATTCTATATTTCAACTAAACTTTAAGAAATTATCACCTGCCAAGTGTGTATGTAGTATCACAGGAAATATCTATAGGCTAATAAACTACTTCTCTCTTTTGCTTTTTTTTTTAAACTATATTTTTGTTGATTTCAGAAAGGAAGGGAGAGGGAGAGATAGGAACATCAATGATGAGAGTCATTGATTGGCTGCCTCCCGCACGCCCCACACAGGGGATTGAACCTGCAACCCAGGCATGTGCCCTGACCAGGAATTGAACCGTGACCTCCTGATTCATAGGTCGACGCTCAACCACTGAGCCATGCCTGCAGAGCAACTTCTCCCTTTTTCAAACACTTATCTGTGTGAAGCTGGATTTTCTTCATAGATTTTTTTTTTTTTAGTATATTTTTATTGATTTCAGAGAGGAAAGGAGAGGGAGAGAGAGAGAGAGAAACATCAATGATGAGAGAGAACCACTGATTGGCTGCCTTCTGCACGCCCCCTACTGGGGATCAAGCCCGCAACCCGGGCATGTGCCCTTGACCAGAATCAAACCTGGGACCCTTCAGTCCACAGGCTGACGCTCTATCCATTAAGCTAAACCAGCTAGGGCTCTTCATATACTTTAATCAAAAACAACATATCAGAGCAGATTGAAAGCTGGACCAGATGTGAGTATATGTCTTCTATTAAACAAGATATAAAAAAGATTGGCAAAACTGCAAAACAATGTTTTGTGTTTTGGAAAAATAGTTATTTTTTCAGAAAAATATTTTATTTATATTAACATATAATGAGTTTGCTATTGTCATTTTTTAAAGGAAAGTATAAATTATATGTTTTTAAATATACTCAGTTTTCATTTTTAATATGGTAAATATCAGTTTATGGATATAACCCACATAAACAAAAGCTCTTCAGGGCCTCCAATATTTAAGAGTGTAAAGGAAGGAACCCTGAGACTAAAAGTTTGCACATAGCTGTGATTTAATCTCCACAGTAGCCCCTTGGTTTTGTGTGCCAGCACTATTCCCATTTTACAGGCACCAACACTGAGTCAGCACAGAGCGTCTGGGTAGCTTACCCAGGCGGCTGGGAGCTTCTGAGCACATGCTCAGATCCTACAAGCAATCCATCCTATTAGGGTCCTAAAGGAAGTACAGAAAGAGGGACGATAACGTTACAAAGGAAACCATGCAAGTGGAAGAAGAGAATGCAAGGAAATATTGGCATAATCTTGGGGCATAAAAGAAACTTCTATGCAAAATACTAAAGATATACAGTTAGCTATCAATAGATCAGACTACACAAAATGGTCGGCTTCTAACCAACACAGAAGAACCACAAAGGCAAACTGGGTAAAAATAGAGTCAGCCTGTTTTTATTTATCATATTCAAAATAGTCTTTTGTTCAAACAAATGAGAAAATAAGCACATCTTGGGAGTAAAACGGACCAAAAAAAAAAAAAAAAAGCAGAGAAGAAATACAAATGGCCAATAAACATGAGAAAAATGGTCCCCCTGATTTGTAAGTTAAACACTGGGCATGATGGGATGTCGAGTATTGCCTATCGTGGTGTCACACGAACAGCAGGACAAAAAGCCGTGTTGATGTGGGCGCCAAGGGTCGGCTCCTTCCCATGCACCTGTTGCCATGTGAACCGGCACAGCTCCCTGGAGACCAATCGGGCAATAATTATAAAATACCTTTAAATTCTTCTATCAATTGATTTCAAAGGAAATAATCAAAGATCTGGCCAAAAAGGTGTTCGTTTCAGCTTTGTTTATATTGTGAAAGACTGGAAACATCTTTCACTCAACAGTGGTCTAGCCGAATGTGCCATCGGTGTCACCATGTGGTCATTGAAGCGCATGGGACGTCACATGAGCATCACTAATAGAATGTGCAGGGAAAGAAGTCAACATAAACAAACGCTGTGAGTTCATTGGCCTAAAACTGAAAAACAGGCCAAATAGTTTATGGTGTTAAAAGTCAGACAAGAAGTCATGTCTGGAGCAGGAGGGCGGGGGGGGGGGGGGGGGGATGGGGAGGGTACAGGAGCCAGGTTCTGGGGGAAGGCTGTTCCTTGGCCGGGAGGCTGTAGAGGCTGTGCTCACTCTGTGAAGTCAGTAAGCGGGGTACTTGTAAGGTGGATCCCTTTTGTGCATGTGGAACCTCAATTCAAAAGTTTCAAAAGAAAGAAGTAGCAGTGTATTTACTGACAGAAAAATACGAACTGTGTGCAGTTTTCTTTATTATTATTTCTTTTAGATAGAGGAACAGAGAAAGAGAGAGAGAAAGACTGATATGAGAGAAACATTGATTAGTTGCTCCCAAATGTGCCCTGACTGGGAATCGAACCCATGACCTCTCCGTGCATGGGACAATGCTGAATCAACTGAGCCACGCCAGCCAGGGCCTGTATGTAGTTTTTTAAAAAAGACACCAAACACTACTTCAGAGTTTTGACCAATTAAGAAGGAGAGAGGGATCTCTCTCTCTCTCTCTCTCTCTCTCTCTCTCTCTCTCTCTCTCTCTTTGTCACACACACACACACACACACACACACACACACACACACACGGGGAAAATGTCTGGAAGGCTAAATCTCTAAACATTGATGGTGAACTTTGGTTATTGCTGGGAAGTGGGAACATATGACTTTTCTAATCTTCCTGCATTTTCTCTGATTTTCTAAAATGAAGCGATAGTACGTACAGAAAAGCAGAAGAAAGGCCTACACAGTGTGGCCTCTGATACCTGTAAGGCTCTGTGTCAGCCTTCCAGCCCAAAGCGCCGCTGGCCCACAGGGAACGGTCAGAGGGCCCAGGATGCTCCCCGGGGGCCGCTGATGGGGAGCGAACACCTTCCCAGGAAGGAGCCAGGATACTGGAGCCAGAAGGACCTGGGCACCCACAGCGCTGTCCCCCGTCAGGGGCCCAGGCTGGTCCTGAGCTCTCTCCGTCTGTTCCCTAAGTGGACAGAGGGTCAACCCAGAACATGGAAGCCCAAGTCTGACTGCTCAGGGAGTTCTCGCACCCAGGCTCCCCCAGGTTCCACAGAAGAAATGGGGGCCCAGGGAGGATGGGCAACATCCCCCAACCACCAGCCTGCGACTCCGGGGGACACCCACAGGGCCCCCACAACTGAGTGTGGTCCAGAGGCCTGCCTGCTGGTCCTGACCTCAGGAAGTGCCCTGCCCTCCCTGGCCTCAGTGCCCCAGGGTAAAGAGCAGGCGAGGCACTGAACTTGACCTCTGGTAGCCTCCCTCAAGCCCCACGCCCATCATTCCCATGAAACCGCCCTGTGAAGGCTGTGGCAGGAAAGGTGGACGGCTGGTCCTGACAGGAAGTGACCTCACAGGATGAGTGACAGGCCAGCATTCCATCAGGAGCCCCACCTGCTGGTGACCTTCGGGGTCATGGGAGCCAGGAGTAGGTAGGCATGCAGAGGCCAAGCAGGAAACCGGATTTACTGAGGAAGGCCAGGCACATGGCAGACCCCCGGGCGGGGAAGTGACTTCATTTCACACTCTGTCCTCCTGGCTTCCGTCCCTGGCATGGGAGGGAGTTAACCCTGAGAAGGCCACCAGGCCAGAGCTCGAGAATCAGGCTCGCTCCTCTCCCCACTCCTTCCTGACCCACAGATAAGGAAACGGAGGCTCGGAGAGGCTGGCCACGGGGAAGGGACCCAGGACTTTCCCACTACGCCAAGGTGCACAGAGGAAGACTCGGGAACTCAGGGGAACTCAGGAAAGGCTTCCTGGAAGAGGAGGCCAACTCTCTGTGCCTGAGGATGAGCAACCTTGGACCGACAAGAAAGGCATTCTGGCAAAGAAAGCGAAGAACCAAGATTCAAACTCGGGCCTACCTGGCCCCAATGTCCAGGCTTATCCCAGCCCATCAGGCAAAACAAAACCTAAAACCTA
This sequence comes from Myotis daubentonii, assembly GCF_963259705.1. NCBI lineage: Eukaryota > Metazoa > Chordata > Mammalia > Chiroptera > Vespertilionidae > Myotis > Myotis daubentonii. The sequence goes on from NC_081852.1 coordinate 22,190,665, forward strand.
ACGCCTAAAACCCGGCCGGGGAGCTCTCAGGCCTCCGGTGGTTTCTGGCGGGGGCAGAGCTCCGCCACCTCAAACCTCCAGGGGCAGAGGGACGGGCAGCAAGAAAACACCAGGGCCCAGGAGGGGAAGGAAAATATTTTCATGTTTTCCCCTCTTCCTGTTTATCTATGCTCTCGATCCCAAGCTCCTGTTTGTTCAGGGAGAGTTCTGCCAAGAGTGACATCCTGCCATGGGCCAGGAAGCCCCTACCAGCCTCGTGCCAGGGGCACGGGGCCCACCGCCCCCACAGACCCCTGCCTGGCCCGGGAAAGCTGCTTCATAAAGGAGCTTTCAGCAGAAGCCGGGGCCCAGGAAGGAGGACCCGAGCCAGGGAGGTGGCGCTGCTGCCAGCGTCGCCTCAGTGCCAGGTGGCACCGGTCAGCTCCGCTCTCAGGGCTGATCAGCTGCAGAGGTAACCAGAAGGACTTGAGGAAATGACTCTGAGCCTGGCCAGGGCACTGTGCCGGGCGTGGGAACGCAGAGCATGGGCTGTGCCGTGAGGCAGACGTGGCATCCAATCCCGGCTGACTGATGACTTGCTGTGTGACCTTGGCCAAGTGACTGAAATTCTCTGAGCCTAGTTCCCTTATCTGTAAAAGGAGGATAACAGTGGAACTTACCCATAAGGATGGGGTGAGGCTCACAACAGACCACAGAGGGGACGGACGGGCTGGCACCTAGTACGTGTAAATAAACATCATTTATTCCCACTCCCACCATCAAGCTGACCGACCCCCTTACTAAGTCCTGAAGGTCTGAGGTGCCTTTAAAATGTGCTCCAAAGAACAATTACAGCCTTAAAGAGGAATGAAATCTGACACATGCCACAACATGGATGAGCCTTGAAGACGTCATGCTAAGTGTTTAAATAAGCCAGACACAAAAGGTCAAACACTGTACGATTCCACTTCTAGGAGGTGCGTTACCAACTTCAGAGACCCAACGTAGCAGGGGGGCTGCCAGGGGCAGGGGGTGGGGTGGGGTGGGGGAGGGAGATGGGGAGTAAGTGTTTAATGGGCACAGAGCTTCAGTTTCAGGAGATTAAAAAGCTCGGGAGGGGGTGGCAGTCGCACAGCCATGGGAATGTACTTAATGCCACTGACTGTGCAATTAAAAATGGTTAAAATGGTAAATTCAATGGTAGGTATATTTACCTCAATAAACAAAATTAAGGGCCGATTCACAAAAGAGTCTTTAGATGCCCGACTTCGTTTCTCTTCCTCCGCGTGGAGAGGTCCGAGTGGAGAGGCGAGGCTGGCACGGGAAGAGCTCAAGGCTGCACCTCCCAGGGAGCTGGTCCCATCAGAGAACCCAGCGGTGGGAGCTGGGGAAAGAGACACCTGCTGCGTCTGGGGCCTGGCGGGGCTGCGCGAGGAGGTGGCCCCGAGCCAGGCTGCCCCAGCCCCAGCCGGAGCCGTTCCGCAGGCTCCTGCCAGCACCAGGCGGGGCTGAGTCAGACAACCCCACCAGCACAGAGTGTGCGGTGTGCAGGGCCCCGCTCACACCTCGCACACCCCACACACTGTCCCAGGCCAAAGACGCCGGTGCAGCCCCCACGTGCCAACCCTGGCCCCTGCCTGGCCAGCCCAGAAGCCAACGTCCAATAAATAACAACGCCTCCTCATCTCTCCTCATCCCCACAGCCAACGAAGGAAACTGACGGGCCCACTTCTCTGGGGCCAGGGATGGGGAAGAAGGGGGCGGCCAAGAGGAGACAGAAAGAAAGAACCCAGAGGCCCCCTGAGCCCAGCCCGACCACCTCCCTACAGGCTGGGGTCGGGGGCAGCGGGCCGAAGCTTGGGGGTGGGAGGTGGGTGAAATCAGAGGTGAGAATGCCTGGGGGATGGCGTAGATTCCACCAGGCCTCACGGTCTGACCTTGGGCAAGTCCCCTCCCTTTCTGGATCTTCTGAAGCCTCCTTAGTTTCCTTCTTGGTAAAACGAGGGTTCTCTCCCCTCGCCCACCAAGCACTCCTGGGTATACAGCCTGGAGAAGTAAGTGCGCTCAACAAAGGGCAAGCAAGTGTTCAAAGCGTTCAGCAGCTCTTTCATAATCATCAAGACCCGTAATGAGGCAAAAGCCCACCTACGGGGCGGGGGGGGGGGGCACATTGTGGTACTCCCACACAATGGAATACTACGCAGCAATGAAAAGGGGGAACCTGCTGGTGAATCTTACAGAGTTTAGGTTGGGAGATAGAAGCCAGAGGAAGCCCGATTAAAGACAGCTTATACTGTGTGGTTCCATTCACATAGAGTTCAGGAATAAGCAAGACTCATCCTCGGGAAGTCACTCCGCAGCCACTTCAAAGTGTGGGAAGATCAGGTGACTGGCAGGGAAGGGGCCCCAGGGAGCACTCCAGGCCACTGGGATGTCCTATATCTCTATCTGGGTCGGGGTCACACAGGTAATTCATCTGTAACAGTTCATCAAACTCTGTTCTGATTTACTGTGTAAATTATTTCTCAATTTACAAAACAAAATACTAACAGCTAATAACTCTGCCTTCCTCTGAGGAATGCAGTGAGGTGATACCGACAGGAGTGTGCAGAAACGCCACAAAAAGGGTCTGGTACGTGGGCTGGGAGTCAGAAGGACCAGGGTTCAAATCCTGATGCTCTCCCTCTGACTGGACACATTTTTTTCAGTTTTGACTTTTTGTGGTTGCTGATTAAGATTTTTTTATTACAAAAGTAATTTGTACTGACCTTCACAAGTCAAAGATGAATAAAGAAAAAGTTTATGCCCTACCCTCCAAGCCCCCTCCCAATTGATACATATAACTCCAGCCCTGTCTGTTTAATGGAGGCATGCCATTTCATTGTATCGCTACTCGTTCAACAAATAAATACCAAGGATCCATTGTGTACACCAGACAGGCACAGCCCTAGCCTTTCATGGAAGGAAAAGACATTCCAACAAGGCAGAGAAGGCGGAGGGGGGGTGGGGTCAATAAGAAATACAACAGAGACACATTTTCTGCATTGTGATGTGGGCTGCAAGAGGCTGCGATGCTGAGATAAAAAGTGAGCAAGGCAGTTGAAAGGGCATATTTTAGGTATGACAATCACAGAAGCCCTGTGCTGACATCAAAGGACAGGAAGGTTTCGGCCGCGTGAAACAGCAGGCCGGGCAGAGGGGGACACGTGCACATGCCGAGGTGGGGAGGAACGCGGAACCGAGAGGAGACGTGCGGTCGCCGTTGCACAACCCTGCAATCCTTGCGCGCACAGCCCGACAGCCTAGGTTTGTAGGATGGGCCACCAACATGTGGGCTGCGTGGATAAGAAGGCATGCGCCTTTTAGACACTCTGGTAGATACGGCCACATTACTCTTCCAAAGGTTTTAGCATTTCACACAGAAACCAGAATTGCTTCAGAGGCCCGTTTCCCAACAGCCTCGTGGGACCGAGAAGTTATCAATCTTTTTCATCTCGCCCGTGTGCAGTCTCCCCACCGCCTGTCTGTAGAGTGGAGTAAACCGCAGGCCCTCCTCCTCGGGACGCTGTGAGGCTCGCGTAAGGACTAAGTCCACCCAACGTGCTGAGCCCTGCGCCCAGCACACGGTGAAGGCTCAGCAAATGGGAGCAGGCTTTACCGCCATTTTTGAACGGGTGCCAGGAGGTTAACTAGTTCCCTCATTGCTAGGTAACGAGTTCCATCATTACTAGGCTAACCAGGGGAACTCCCCAAGGGGAGCGCTAAAGGCTCACCCTCACAGGAGCAGCGTGGCTGTCCATGGACCGGATAACGGGGAGGAGGGTGGGGAACTGGCTCAGCATGAGAGCACAGTTGCTGGGAGTCAAGAGATCAGATTCGAGTCAAACTTTCTGAGATTCGGTTTCCTCGTCTATAACATGGGCTAATTCATTCCCTCCTCAAGCAGCCGTTCTACAGACAATTCTGGGGCACCTACTATGTGCGAGGTCTCATTTTAGGAGCTGACAAAGAGAACAAAAATTCCTGCCTCGTACATGCTAGCTGGAGAAACAGAAATAAACTATATAAATTAGTCAAGGATGTCAGGACATGATACATGATAAGAAAGAAGAGAGTTATGGAGATGAGGCATGAAATGCTAGGATTCCCAGGGAGGCTTCACATTTGAGTAAAGGCCTGAAGGATGTGACAAGGATGTGAGCTACGTGGCCTCTGGAGGGAAAGCATCCAGGTTGAGGGAACAGCCTGTGCAAAGGCCCTGGGGTGGGATGTTCCCAGTGTGTCCTAAGGGGGTGGGGCAGAGAAGGCACCCAGCCAACTGGAACCATGAGGTAGCCAGTTTGGGTGGAGCAAGGAACTCGTGGGGGTTGGTATTAGATGGGGGTGTCCTGGAGGCCACAGGGGTGTCACCGTGAGTTAATGGGGAGGCAGAGAAGTGCCTGGATCAGACTTTTACATTCTAACAAGGTCGCCCTAGGCTGCTGCTGCGAAGAGGCCGGGTGGGAACAGGGGGGACGCTGACAGACCTGCAAGTGCGGCGGGCCTGGGCCGGCAAAGCGGGGAAGACAAGGAAGACGGGCTCATCTGGATCCATCCGCCGTGAAGCCGAAGCCAACGGGACGTGCTGTCCCGTCATTTCTGAAGATTGGGAGGCACAGAGGAACCAGGGGCGTCTTAGGTATTGGGCCCGAGCAACTAACTGGAGGAATGAGGTTGCCGCTAACGGAGATAGGACAGACTGAGGGGGAAGTGTGAGGAGAGGGCTGAACAGACAGACAGACAGACAGACAGCCACGGCCTCACCCTGGCTGCAATCTCGGAAGGAAGCAGCAGGCCCTCGAGACCTACCACAAACGAGGAACTGCTCCTGGGCCCGCGGGGGCCACTGGGGAAGACAATACGAAACACAGGAAGGGAAGAGTGGATCAGAGGGAAGTCAGCGTGGGACACTTGTCTTGCTACAAGCTTTGCTGTCCACAGGGCCCAGGTCATGGTCAAGGCTGCTGCTCACGGCCTGCATCACAGGTGGGGAAACTGAGTCCTACAGTGAGTACCGTTTAGAAGCCAGAAAGGGCCAGGATGAGCTAAGGGGGTGGGTGGCAAGGCACCCAGCCAGCCCATTTAGTTCCTACAGCTCCCACCTACCACTCCAAACAAGGACCATGAAGCTGGGGCCCAGTGTCCCCAACACCCAGGACGTCTGCAGGACCCCAAGAGGCGATGCAGGGCCCTGGGTTTTCCGGAGCCAAGAACATGACTCAGTCTAGACTCCATGGATGTCGGCTTTGGTATCGGTGAGAACTTTTTTTAAGTTGGGATTTAATTCAAATATCATAAAATTACACTTTTAAAGTACACAACTCAGTGGTATTTTGTACATCCACAATGCTGTGCGACCATCACCTCTAATTCCAGAATATCAAACCCAAAAAGTTAAGCACAGAATTACCATATGGCCCAACAATTCCAAGAGAATGAAAACCAGGTACCCAAACAAACCAAGTTCACAGCAGTACCAGTCCCAATAGCCACAGACAGAAACAATCCAAATGTCCACCAACTGATAAACGGATAAACAAAATTTGGTGTGTGAATACACACACACACACACACACACACACACATATTCACTCTTCAGCTATAAAAAGAAAGGAAGCACAGCTACATGCTACAGTGTGGATGAACCTTGATAACATTATTCTAAGTGAAAGAAGCCAGATACAAAAGGTCACATATTGTGTAACTTCATTCATATGAAATGTCCAGAACAGTTAAATCCATGGAGACCAGAATAGAGATTAGTGGTTACCAGAGCTGGGAAGCGGGGTGGGGGTGGGGGTGGGGGTGGGGGATCTGGAGTGACCGCTTAATCGACATAGTTTCCTTTTGAGGTGATGAGAATGTTTTGGATGTTCAACACCACTAACAAGGAAATGCACATCAAAACTACAAAGTGACATTACCTCATGCCTGTCACGGCTATTATTTAAAAAAAGATAAGTGTTGGCAAGGATGTAGAGCAACTGGAACAGTTATGCACTGTTGGCAAGAATGTAAAATGGTGCAGCCACATGGGAAGTAGTATGAGGGGTCCTCAAAAATTTATAGTAGAGCTACCCTATGATCCAGCAATCATTCCACTTCTGGGTATTCACCCCACTTTGAAATCAGGATCTCAAAGAGATACTGGTCACCCAGGCAGCACTGCTCACAATGGCCAAGAGATGGAGGCAACCCTAATGTATGTGTGTCTGTGTGTATATATACATATGTTTATATATAGGTGTGTGTGTTTATATATACACACACATATGTGTATATATATGCAAATATAGGTTCACAGTTGTATTATTTGTATTACAACTGTAAGCCTACTTTTGACCATCCCATGTATATATACACACAACATTTTCTTTACACACACACACACACACACACTGGAATATTATTCAGTCTTAAGAAAGGAGATTCTGCAATATGATACAACATGGATGAACCTTAAGCACATTATACTAAGTGAAATAAGCCACCAGTCACAGAACGACAAAGGCTGCAAGATTCCACGTAGATGAGGAATCTAAAGTAGTCAAATCCATATAGACTCCAAGAATGGAGTGGTGGTTGCCAGGGGCTGGGCTATGAGGAGTTACTAATCACCAGACATAAAGTTCCAGTTAAACAAGAAGAGTAAGTTCTAGAGATCCGCTGAGCAACAATGTCCATGCAGGCAACAGTCCCGGATTACACACTTCAAAAATGTGTTAGGGAGGTAGATCTCAATAAAATAAAAAATGTTAAATGTTTGGGAATTAGATAGAGGTGATGGTTGGTTGCCCAGTATTGTGAATGTACTAAGTACCTATGAATTGCACATTTTAAAATAGTTAACGTTTACACTATGGGATCTCACCTCAATTTTAAGAAAACGGTAACGAGAGCCACCCCTGGGCATCTGCATACCGCCCTGCCATGCAACTTGGGCTCCAGTCCGTTTACAATCCAGTTCCTCTCCGTGAAGGCCAAATGACATCGTCGCGCACAGCACAAACAAAGGTTGTGGTTCAGCAGAAGAGGGGGTGGGGTGGGGAACTGAGCCACCTATAGCCCCTGCAGCCTGGATGTCCCCAATTCAAAGGCCCAGCCTCTTAGCAGTCGGGACCATGTTCACGTTGAGACCATCTGTGTGAACTGGGAAAGCCCATCTCTGCCTGTGCCAAATTCCTGATTCCCACAAGAAGTGGGTTTAAGGTCGACTATGTACAGATTCAATAACGCCTCTATTCCGCCCGCATCTTCAATCACACAAGCCAGCTTTCCCGGTACCAAGCAATGCACTATGGAAAGAAACACTCGGGCTCAAATGTAGATAACCAGAATTACCCCAAACTATACAACCAGCCCAACACTATTAATGTCGCTCTGTCTAGCAGGCTCAGGTGACAGGGACAGGGAGACAGAAGAAGTCTGGAGCACAGCTCCCTACTATCAACCCAACACTGGAAATGGAGTTGCTATTTACATCTTTTCATTTGAAATGGGTTGGCTTTCTGGTTTTATTAGTATTTCATGTTTACTTTATAGTTATGTAAAAACTATGTAAATATAAGGCACTTTATCTGGTTTTATATTTGTACACATTTAACTTATCCTATATAATAAAAGGCTAATATGCAAATCAACCAAATGGCAGAACGACCGGTCGCTATGATGCACACTGACCACCAGGGGGCAGATGCTCAATGCAGGAGCCGCCCCCTGGTGGTCAGTGTGCTCCCACCTCCCTGGCAGCACTAAGGGTGTCCGACTTCCAGCAGTCGGACATCCCCCAAGGGCTCCTGGACTGTGAGAGGGTGCAGGATGGGCTGAGGGACCTCCCCCCACCCTCCACCCCCACCACAAGTGCACGAATTGCGTGCATGGGGCCTCTAGTATTCCAAGAAGAAAAGTTAAATAAGTAAGGCGCTTTTTTCCTTTAAAAGGGAATACACACACACACACACACACACACACACACACACACACAACATACTGTATGATTCCATTTATGTGAAATGTCCAGAAGAAGCAAATCTATGGAGACAGAAAGTAGATTCTGGGCTGGGGGTGGGGAGTGACAGCTAAAGGTACAGGGTGTCTTCTGGGCTGGTGACAACGCTGTAAAATTAGGCCACAGTGTCAGGTGCACAACTCCAAATATACTAAAAGCCACTGAATTGTATGCTTTAAATGGGTGGATTGTATGGCATGCGAATTAGATCTCAATAAAGCTATTTTTGAAAGGGAGAAGGTCGACCTACTACCCAGGAATGAGCAGCACTAAGCTGGAGAAATCACCGAAAACCAGCCCACCTACTGATAGCTTCTCTCCCAGGCCCACCTGTCTCTCCCTCCCCATGGACCATCCTCCAGGGCCCGGAGAAGGAGGTGAAGGTGAAACCCTGAGTCACCAGCCAAGGCCATCCTGGGTGAGCAGCGGGCTGCCCTGCACACCACACAGGATGCCTGCCTCCTGGAACTCACTTCACACAACAGTAGAAGACACGACTTTGAATTATTAAACTAGGAAAATCTTAAAATGATGAAAACCACCGGTGTTAGGAAGTATGCAGGAATGTGGGTCGTCGTCACACGATGGCAGTGTCAAGGAAAGGAGCAGGACAATACAGATGCAGAGCCTCCGTGACCCAGCCGGCTGGGGCCAGGGCTGAACCAGGAGCCTTCAAATCTGAGCACAGGCACCCCCTTCCTCAAGAGGCTGGAGACATCCCCACCCTCCACACACGCACACACACGGGGCAAAGCCTGCCACTCAAGAGAGCATCGCATCAGTGGGACCCCAAGCAGTTTCCTAGAAGAGTCTGCCTCCCCAAGGGGCAGCCCCACTGCAGCAAGGAGGGAGGCCTCAGGGTCTGTCCTCTGGCGACTCAACAGATCGCTCTCTCCTTGAGCCTACTCCTTCCAGAGACACTTGGCAGAGGCCCCTGCTGCGGCTGCTGGGTGGGAGGCAGGGGTGGAAGGCACGTCCCCCCAGACACCAACTTGTCTGCACCCACGACAGAATGGCCCCTTTTATTCCAACACCTCCCTCCTCCAGAAACCTGCTCTGAATGACCACCCCAGGAAGCTTTCATTCTGTCTCACTGAGCCCCAGCTCAGAGCCCGGGGGGAGGTGGACACCCCCATCTCCCAGCCCTCAGCTCAGGGGGAAGGTTCCCAGGAAATGTGCTCAGGTTCCGGGGACTGACGGCTACGCAAATAGGTGGGTCCCAGGGCCATGGACCAAGTGTGATCCCGTTCATATGCCCCCATCAAAAACTATACAGTCACATAGAGGCACAGGAAACAGACTGCGGGACAGTCAGCGAGTGCTGACAGTGTTAACCTCTGGTGAAGAGAGAAGGGAAGGGGGAGGGGGCTTTTTACATTGTACTCTCCATGAAGCTGCTCCTTGAATCTTTCATAAAGATCATTGCTTTATATTATTTTTTTTTTAATTGAAAACATATTCAAGAGCAGGGTGGGCGTCCATCAACTGGAAACTTGATCAGCAAGCTGCCTCCATCCTCAGGAACACTGCTCAGCCGTGAAAAAGGAACTCACTCCCAAAACATGCAGCACAGTGAACACATCTCAAGAAATCACGTTGAGTAAAGAGGCCAGACATGCCCTGGCCGGTTTGGCTCAGTGGATAGAGCATCAGCCTGCGGACTGAAGGGTCCCAGGTTCGATTCCGGTCAAGGGCACATGCCAGGGTTGTGACCTCGGTCCCCTCACACTTGCAGGAGGCAGCTGATCAATGATTCTCTCTCATCGTTGATGTTTCTCTCTCTCTCCCTCTCCCTTCCTCTCTGAAATCAATAAAAAAAATTTTTAAAAAGAAGCCAGACATAAAAGACTACCTATTATATGAGTCCACTGGTGTGAAAATCCCGGGAAAAACAAAGCCACAGTGACAGAACGGAGGTAATTGGGCCTGAGATCAGGGGTGGGGGTGGTGACTGACTGCAACGGACGACGAGGAACCTTCTGGGTGATGGAAGTGTCCTCAGACCTGACTGAGGTGGTGGCTACACGCCCATGACATTCACCAACACTCACCCGGCTGGGTGCTTAGAATGGGAAAACGTTATGGTATATTTACATCAATAAAAAATGTTAAGTAAGGTAGAGGAGGGAGTGGGGACTAACTGCTTAACAGGTATGGGTTTTCCTTCGAGTAAGGAAGCTGTTTCAGAAATTGATAGAGCAGCAGTCACATGGCATTGTAAAAGGTACTCGATGCCAATGAATTGCACACTGGAAAATGGTTATTTTTATAACATGTGAATGTCACTTCAATTTGAGATATTTTTAAAGGTAAACAAGTAAAAACTTACTACACCCATTTTGCAGATGAGAACATTGGGCTCAGAGGAAGCAGTCCACTGCCAGCCCAGGGCTTTAGAGCTCAGTAGAGTCCTGCCGGGCACCTCCCCAAGGGCTCTCAACCCCAGGGCCCATCTCCAGGGAGGGCCCCTCTCTCAGGGGCATTCCCCACAGGTCCTGGAGGGCACCAGCAGAGCAGCACCTGCAGGAGGCTCCCACGTTCATGAGCTCCATCAACAGACAGGCTGCAGGGAGGGCAGGGAGAGAACATCCCTAAGAAGGTGGTCAAACTAAGGCTAAAGCACCACAGGGCAAGGACGCGTGTGTGGAGGGGGCCCCATCAGATCTAGGCGGAGCGCGGTCTTCGAGGCCCTGCCAACAGGGCCCTGGGTGCTAACGGAGCTGCTCCCGGAGAGTGAAGAGGTCAGTACAACCCCAGGACCCAGGAGGAAGGCCCCAGTAACCACCGGGCAGCAGTGGAAGGGGGCACAGCCACCGGCCCCTCTGTGACCAGCAGGAGAGGGGTTAACTCTTTCATGGGGTCTACAATTCCAGGAAGAGGAAAAGGGGAGGAGAAATTCCCTCTGTGCTTTCTAAACGGAATCTTCAAAACCACCTGCAGATAGGCAGGCCCTGGGCTCAGCGGCCGCAGAGGCTGGCACGGTCCAAGGTCATCTGAGGGCACCCACCTCTCTCCCCTCACGCTGGCCCAGCCTCATGGGCTTCTCGTGGGCGAGGGCAGGAAGCCCAGCAGTGGGTCCACAGCCCTCCCAGCACCACACCCTCCCTCCTCCCGGAATTCGGAAAGCCCTAGCTCCCTGGGAACCCGCAGGGTCATCAGCGACACACCCAATTCCCAGATGCTCCCCACTGCCTGCCATGCGCATGTAGGTAACCCCAGATGACCCATGTCTCTCTCATCGAGTACCCCAGACCAAACAGGGGTAGCCCCTCGTGGCTACACTGGCTACGGGAAATACATAAAAGCCATTTCTGAAGTCCAGAAGCTCCTTAGGAAAGGCTAAGGAGTTTTCAAAGGCTTCAGTTTATTGAAAGGTAGGGGAGGAGGACTTATTAACCCACGGGTGTCTGGACTAAGAGCAAAAATAGGCATGTTGACATTGGGGCAGGAGCAGTCTGAGGCCCCAGCTCAAAAATGAGGGGCCCCCGGGAGGGCTGGCAGCATTTATAAGGAGTTAGGGGAGTCTCTGGAGAAGGGGAGACCGAGAATGCGATTCCTAAAAGGGAAGGGAGAAGAATTCTGATGGACCTCCAGCCCTTGTCCTAACAGGGAAACCAGGGCTGCTTCGGAGCCCAGAGTGGGAGGGACAGAAGGCCCAACATGCAGGGTCTTTCCTCCCAGGCCAGGAGTGCTGGGGGTGGAACCCTCCCTGGATCTGTCCAGGTCCCCCATACACACCAAGCTTGTCACACCTTTGCAGGGGCTGCTCTCTCTGCTTGGGAAGCCTTCCCTCACACTTGCAAGCTTTTGGCCATCCTTCAAAGCCCACCTGAAGCGTCACCCTGGCCCCACGCAAGCCATTCCCTGCCTCCAGCTCCACGCACAGCCAGCACAGACCCTGTGACGGTACCCGGCGGGTACAGTATAATGTACACACGTGCCTCTCTTACCGGGCAGGGGCCGGCTCTCGCTCACCTCTGCTCCCCTCACCTCATACTGAACCCCGAGCCAGAAACCCAAACCAAGAGGCATCCTGGTGCCTTCCCACCAGGAGGCACATGCAAGCACCCTGGCCTCTCTGGCCTCACAGTTCTCTCCCTCCGCTGAGTGACAACAGAAACACCTAAAGTTTACTCCGAGTCACATGCTAGCACCTGTGTTCTCCATGCACCACCTCCTTTCATCCTTGAGACCTTTATAACCGTTATTATCATTAATCCTGTTACACAAGAGAATCAGGCACAGAGAGGTTACGTGAGCTGCCCAGGGGCACACAGCTAGTGAGGGAAAGAGGAGACATTTGGTGTTGTTCCAGACCCATTGGGGAGACAGCAAGATGCTCAGGGGGCGGGGGGCCGCTGTCAGGACAAGTTCGGAGTGGAGGAGGAACCTTCTCTCCTCGGTTCCAGCCAAAGCCCTGGGAAGAGCAGCAGTGCCACCCGCCTCCCTCCGAACCGAGCCTGCCGCTTCCAGGCCCATCCCCATTCTGAGTGCCAGTTACAGGAAACGTAAAAGGCCCATCTGCAAGTTCCTCGGCCCGGGACCAGGGAGGTGCGCGGCTGCCCACTGGGAGGCAGAGCCATGATTTGGGGATATTCTTAGCAAACCACTGGCTCCCCTCCCAGAGGCCCAGAAGGCAGCAGGCCCTGTCTGCCATTTCCCGACCCTGCGTGGAGGTCCCGCAGAGCTCAGGAGTGGCTGGTGGGCCGGGGTGAGGACAAAGCCCTCCAGCTTTCCAACAAGCAGTGCCTGCATGCCCAGCCTTCCCAGGGCCGGGCACCTGGCTGCTGGGGCAGCTCTGCAGTCCTGGCCCAGGCTCACCATCAAAGCTCCACTGACCGAGACTCGGTGCCAGACCCTGGACCACATGCGTTCCCCAGGTTGTCTGCCATTTAACCCTCACAGCACCCCCAAGGGCTGGGTCACTGGACCCACTTTTTAAATGAGGAATTTCATTTTAGGTGAGTTATTTAAGACATTAAATAATTTGCCCAGGGTCATACAGCGAGTTCATGTCAAGCTGTATCTAGACTCTGGGCTGGCTCCCAGTCTCCAGGGTGGGCAGGTCGTAGCCAGAGGTAGGAGGCCCCCTTCCCTGCCCAAGCCCAGGGAGGTGCAGTCCACACGGGAGAACAACGGTTTCATCAAGGACCCCACAGCATGGCTACACTCTCTCCCTACCAGGATGGTCCCTTCCATGCCAGGCACCCTCAGCTTGGGCTCAGAAGGAGAGTCCCCAGCCAGATTCTCCTCCCACCCCACCCCGGACACAGCCTCTCTTCTGGAGACTCAGGAAAGATGAGACTCAAAGGTTCAGGGAGCCCTGCTCATGCTTAAGGTATGCACCCAGCCCTGTTACTAGGGAGTGAGGAGGTCAAATGATTCTCAGAGCCAGAGGGAATACTGAGCCCTCTGGGGTCTTCAAACCCGAGTGGGGATCTAGAGATGAAGCCACCCCACAAAGCACCTGCACCATCACCCCAAGCAGGACCAGTTCCGGGCATTGCTACCACATGGGGTCATGGGACAACTGAGCGGTAATCACCTCAGACTGCATCTCAGTACCCACCTCTGTGGGGTCCTGGCCTCTGCTGTCAGGTGACTCAGCGGGTACAGGTGTCTGTCTCCCCGGGGAGCCCATAGCCACCTCCATGTCTGCCCAGGTACTCAAGACACTTCTATGTGGCTTCAGCCATGTCTTGTGGCCATGAATGTCAGCTCACACCCATGTTGGCAGCCCAAATGTCTGCACACTTACACATGTGCCTCCCATGTGTGTGTATGGGGCGGGGGGGGGGGGGGGAGGGCAAATCCCAGTGAAGGAGCAGATCTGTCTACGTAGTATCTGTGGCCCATGTTTCTGTGTTCACACTGTCTGCCCCTATACACAGTCTTGCCCACCTCCATCGTCTTCCTGTCTGTCGTCATGTCTCTATCCAGTGTCTGTCTGCCCACGCACTACAAACCTGCGTACACATACGTCTCTGCTCACACAGCATTCCCCACCTGTGCCCGGGTGACCCTGCATGTGCCACCTGTTCAGAGTGGGTGGGCATGTCCACCCCAGTGCTCACAGTGCTGGCCAAGGCTGCGGGGTGAGCTCAGCAACTCCCACTCCTACAACAGCACCCAAGGCTGCGGGCACAAACACTGCCACCTCCGCAAAGTCTTCCAGAAAAGCAGAAACGTGCCAGGGATGTTGGGGGAGGGCAGAGCCCCAGACACAACAGAACCTCAGACGTGAGGTCAGCGCTGCCCCGGGTACTTCCCACCTCAAGCCAGCCCTGCCCAGCCCACCCACCTCCAACACCCCAACCCCAACACCCATGGCCAGTGAGTGGACAGTGCCTGTCTGCACTCACAGGAAACAGTGTCTGGTTCAGGGCCTCCTCCAACCTCATCCCCAGCCCCCAGCAATAGAGGCTCTTAAGAAAGGAAGTGAGGACTTCCTCCCGGCTGGCCTCTGAACCTCCAATAAGGCTGGATCTAGACCCCAAACCTCAAAGGTCCCAGGGCAGCTGGGAGAGTCCGGTGCTCAGCCTGACCCCAGAAGTCCGAAGAGTTTCTTCAGAAATCTACCAGCAGGAAAAAAACACGTGGGAGGGGGATGTTGGAACATACGCATATGAAGGGGACGCCTGAGCCCTCCTGCTGCCCCTGTCCCTGAGGGGCCGGGAGGGCCTCATTACTAGCAGGTAAGTAGGAAGGATGGGAATGGGGCCAGAATGTTTTAAGCATAACTTGCATGATTGCAAGAGAACTGGATCCCAGCCCCCATCTCCCCCTAAAGCAGCCTGTCACTCATTTAGCAATGAATCGTGTGTGGCCTCTTGGCATTTACACTATCATTACTAGTCCGGGGCTGGTATGGAAGCCCCATATCAGCAAACTGGTTTCTTTTCTTTTTTTTCTTTTTTTTAATATATTTTATTGATTTTTTACAGAGAGGAAGGGAGAGAGAGATAGAGAGTTAGAAACATCGATGGGAGAGAAACATCGATCAGCCGCCTCCTGCACATCTCCCACTGGGGCCGTGCCCGCAACCCAGGCACATGCCCCTGACCGGAATCGAACCTGGGACCCCTCAGTCCGCAGGCCGATGCTCTATCCACTGAGCCAAACCTGTTTCGGCAGCAAACTGGTTTCTGCCCTATCTTCCCCAATGGGGCTGAGCCACCAGAGGACACAACCCTCCACCTCCTCCCACACTGCCATCCTCCCAGGCAGAGCCCCGTGCCTGGCATGTAAGAGGCACTTGGTCGCTGGGTCAGGTTGCTCTGCAGAAAAGCCAGGGGGTTCGTCGCTGGGCCGCTGGTTGGGAAGGTAAAGAACCCCAGAAGCTTGATGAAAGCAGGGAGATGTCTTCCTTCTTCCACCTCTGACTCCCCGTGAGAGAGACCACGTTCCAGCCACCCCGGCCACTTTCCGTGAGGCAGCAGGTCGGCCCCACACCATCCTCTGCTTCCTGGCAGGTGGGGCTGGCTCTCCTGGGAGCCCGGGGCAGAGGGCGAGGGCCAGAGTGGCTCCGAATCAAAGCTTGTGCCCACTGGTACCTCTGGGCTCTCCCCCTTCCACAGGCCTCAAGCCCCCAACGTATGAGCCCGGGGAACCCCAAGTGTGGATCGGGAGGCAGCTTCCCTCCCTCCCCGCGACGACGCGGGAAGCCCAGCGCAGAGGCCACCCCCAGCTCTGGCGGTGAAGGTGGAGGTGCTGCCAGCCCACGTCTAACCGGGAGCAAGGAAAACCCCGGGAAAGAGGTTAGCCCAGAGCGCGACAAACAAAACGACCCGGGACCCGCTCACAGTTTAGTGCGTGCCGTCCGCTCCCTCCCGGGCACCAATCCCGTGCGAGTCTGGGTGGGGGCCCATCTCCTCTCCCCTCCTTCCCGGGAGCCCAGAGAGGCCGAGCTCCCGGGGATGCCGAGTGGGTGGTCGGAGCAGCCTGGGGGCACGGAGGGGGAAGGGGACCCCGGATCTGCCCTACCCTCGCCCGCGTGGGTACCTGCCAGCCTGCGGTGGGCGCGCTGCGCCGGGACTGCGGGCGCCGAGTCGGGCAGCGGCGGGGCGAGCCCGGCGCGGACTCCGGCTCCGGCTCCGGCTCCGGCTCCGACTCGCTCCTCCCCAGCCCATCCGCGGGCAGCGGCGGCTCCGGAGGCGGGCGGGCCGGGCGCGACCCGGGGCGGTCACCAGAGCTGGAGCCCGCGCTCGCCGCGGTGGCAGCAGCGCGACCCAACCCTGCGCTTCGCTGGGGTCCCCGCGCCCCGCGCCACAACGCAGAGGGGCGGCCTGACTAGGCCGCCAATCACCGCTCCCGCCACCCCACCTCCCCACCCCCGACCAGCCCGAGCCCCGGCCCCGGCCGACAGGGGGCGGGGGGCGCGGATTTAAAGACACACTCACCCGAGCCGCGTCCGGATCGGCGCCCAGAGCGCGGCTCCAGGCCGGGAGGGGACGGCTGGCCCCACCTTCCCGGCCCCGCTTCCTCCTTCCGCCCTCCCACCCAGCTCGGGAGGAAAAGTTTGGGGCGGGGGAGACTGCCTGGGAAGCCAGTTCCTCTTCCCTGGTCGTGAATTCGGTTCGTTCTGGAAGATACCCAAACCCGACCTCCGCCTCCGGGCTGGAGAAAGAGGCCAGTGCGGTGGGCGCCACACTCCCTCCCGGACCCAGCCCCCCGGCCTGGCTTCCCTCGCCCCTCTCAGCCCTGTAAAGCCAGGAGGGCTTACTGCGCTGTGCAGCCCGATCGAGGCGGTTGCCTTCTCTGGGCCTCGGCCACTCCGTGCATCTAGGGGCGAGCCCTCCTAGCCCAGGAAACCCAGCGAAACGCCCCTCAGCCCCCGGAGGCGAAAAGGGGAGATCTGGCAAGAAACTTGGAAGGGAAGGGGGTCCCCCTGTCCCCACCCCTGGGCTCCCGTGCGTGGCACGCGCAATCCCCGCCCCCAGGGGAGCGGGGTTGTCACTGCGCGCCAGGCCCACCCGGGCCCAGCAGCCACGCTCGCCCTCCCCTCGCACGCGCTCCCGTGGGCATCCACGTGCGTTCACTCTCCACCGCGGCTTCCTCTCCAGAGTCGGCTTTGTTGTGGTTGGTGAGTCACTTCCTCTTTCCGCTCCGTGCTCGGGGAAATCCTTATTCCTCACCTGTCACTACCTGCCTCGCTCCCAGTCTGGACTAGAGCAGGAGCGGATGGAGCCCAGGTTCCCCATAATGAAGGCAGCTCGGGCCTCACCTCTGTCCAAGGCGGGCCAGAAAGCGCCGGGCTGGGAGAGGGGCCCTCAGGCCCGCAGTCCCCCTGAGCCCTGGGAATACATAGACGAGAGAAGTGGCTGTCATTTGAGGTGAGTACCCGGTCCCCAGCAGCTCGGTCTCACGTGCTCCACCCGGGTGATTTTAGGAGTGAAGTGCTTTTACTACCCCTGTTTTAGTGGATGAGGACACGGCCGGGAAGACTTACCCTGGCTCCAGGCCTACTTCCCTACCTAAGGTGTGCCAGGAGGAGAAGAGCAGAGAGCGCCCAGGAGCGCTCTTGGGAAGGAGATCTGACCTTCAGATCTAGGCTCAAACTGGCTCATGGTTTACCGGCCGTGTGGTCTGGAAAAAGTGGCATAAGCTCTTTGATCTCCAAGTTCCTCATCCAAAAGATGGCCTGTCCTCCCTCAAAGAGAGGTTGACGAGCCAGGAAGCAGGGGGGGATGCCCTGGCCCAGTGTGTGTCACACTGTAGGCTCCATCCTTGGACACGGTCCCCTCCCTTCTTCCTCAGGCCACAACCCATAACCCACCCCTCCCGCCATCCGACTCCCCAGCTGATGACCCGCCATCACGAGGATGCTGTGTTCTGCATAACTCAGCCAGGACTGAGATAGGGCTGCACATACGCACTAGCATGTGCATGCACATACATGCATGCACATGCACACATATACATACACACACTCACAGCTCCCCCCAGCCCACTGTCTAGCAGATGCTGGAGTACACGGCTGGCTATCTCTCTAGACTGAGCTCCTGGAGGACAAAACTCCATCTCTGGTCCCCAAAACAGTGCCTAGCACATCATCACTCACTCATTTGTATCCACCATGCAACAGCAGGCGTTCTTGTTGAATCAGGCAGAAAAGCCCAGGGCAGAGATGTCCCCAGGAGAGCCAACAATCACAGCCCTTCTGGCTCCAACAGACAACCTTTGGGCTCAGCTGGTAGGCCTCAGAAGTAGAGGGCTGGGCCACGGTGGAACCTGGAAAGCAATCAGCTCTGTGCCTGTGTGCAGAACTCTGTAATAAGCAGCACCTCAGCAGCAGTTCAGGGAGCCATACTCTTCATTAGCGTGTGCTCCGTGACGTATCAAGCTCCCTCCCTCTCTCTGTTCCCTCCACCTTGTTTTTAGTAAAACTCTTCTTCTGAATCAGGAGGAGGAGGGGGGAGATGGAGGCGGAGGAGGGAGGATTAAGGAAGGGAAGAAGGGAGGGAGGGAGGGAGGGAGGGAGGGAGGGAGGGAGGGAGGGAGGGAGGGAAGGGAAAAGTAGAGGCCTGGGGTCTTTGAGATGTCTCAGAGACAAACCACCGACTGCATCCAGACCACAGTGTCCAGCCTCATCAGCTCACCCCCAGTCCTGAGGCTCTGCCAAGTCCTGTGTCCCTGGCTGCCGGCTGGCCATGGAGCTGGGGGTGCCCCCAACAATAAGAAAGCCTTCAGGACCAGATTTGCCCCACCACGTCCTGGGAGGGAGAGGGAGCTGCATATTGAGGGAGAGAAGAAAGAGGGTCACAGAGCAGCCCTAGGTACACCCAAGAGAAGGCCTTCTCCCCAGCCCCAGGCAGAGGGAAGAACAGCTGGGCCAATTCTCTCACCCAAACTGTCACAGAAGCTCCCTGAGGCCCGGACGCTCAGAGCAGAAGCCCAAAGTCCCTGAGAGAGGAGCCATGGTCCCAGAACAGGACCTCCATCCACTCAGCCAGCACCCTACCAGCTTAACCACCACCCCACACCCCACATGCACAAGCACCTAAGAGACCACCTTATTGTCCAATGAATGCCAGGGTCCTGTGTATAAAAGCGTGCTTCTGTGTGCACACATATGTGCTTGCGTTGCTCATGTGTGAACTCACGTTTGCAAAGATGTGAATAAGGGAGTGCATGTTTGTGCAAGTGTCCAATAGGTGTGAAAGTGGATGTACAAATGAGCATGTGTGTATATGTGATGATGTGCCTCACACACACAAACCAACCTACTACAGTCCAAAGCCAGACTGCTGCTGCAAGGAAGAGTGAATAACCCCATTACTCAATCTTCCAGAAGAACTGCTGTGGCCATCCACAGCCCCCTCTGCCCCAGCAAGCAAGGTGCTGGTGCTCCTGGGGGAGAGCTCCCAAGTTTGGTCCCTGCACAGAAAAATAAGCTGTAGGGAACCCCGGTTCCCTCGTGGCAATGCTCACGCCAAGAAGTGTTTCCTGACAGGCACAAATGACTCGCTGGAAGGCAGAGGAGCTGGGTTCAAACCAGCAAAGATGAGACTTGACAAAAGACGAGAAACGGACCCTACTGCTCTCTTCCGCTCCTTGTTCCCCACCAAGCCCGCCCCAGCTGGGGACACTGGGTCCGAGGAATGGACAGTGTCAGGGCAGGGAGCCAACCTAGCCTTGCTGCCCACAGCCACGGTATTGCCAAGAACTGGGGCCCACATAGGCCCTCCAGGTGGGTGTCTTGGAGCCTGCAGGCTTCCCCTGAGGCAGATGATCTCTGAGCCTCAGGTGTGCAAGCCTGCTGCCCAAGTCCCCACCGAGACCCACCTCCACCTGCCCTGGCTGCCTCGGGTCCTGCTGTGGCTGTCCTTCCAGGGGTCCTCCCAGGCCCGCTGCCCAGTCCCCGGGACCCAGCACCCCTCGTTTATTCAGGCCCCTTCTGTGTGCAGTCCAGCTGCTTGAAGACACGGGCTTGGAGGAGGGCAGGGCTGCCCGTGATCTCGCCTCAGCAACTTAACCACTATGTGACCCCCACCCCTAAAAACATTACATTTCTCCAAGTCTCGTTATTTTCATTTGTAAAATTGTGTGACGAGCAGATCCTACCTCCTGGGAATGTCTGGGGGACTAAAGGGGCCTGGCACTCAGCCAGAGCTCACTGGCACAAAGCTCTTGTCATTGGTACTGTTGTTGCCACCTGAACTCACACTCTGACCCAGCCCTGAACCTGCCAGGGCAGAGGGCTTCTTTGAGGCTGAGTTCAGGTTCCACCTCCTCCGGGTAGTTTTCCTGGCTCACAGGGTCTGTCTGTGCTCGTACTCCTTCCCCCATACCTCTGAGCAGGGGTCTTGGACCTGAGCACCCCTGCCAGGCACAGTGTCTGTTCAGTAATTGGTATTATAATTAAAAGCAAGATTATTCCTTTTATCATCGGTTGTGCCCTCAGGCCCAAGGATGACATCTGCCACCTCCCAAAGTCACACATTGCTTTCAAATATTTTTGACCAAGAGTCAAAGTAAACAATACATTTTACATTGGACCACCAGGTCCACAGAGAAAAAAATGTGTGTGTGTCTTACACACACACACACACACACACACACACACACACACACACGCACGCTTAGCCTTACTGTGTGATGCGTCCTGATCCTGTCCTATCCTATTTCTTTTTGTTCTTGCTGATTGCGTTGCACAAAACTGATTTCACCTGTGACCTGCAGTTTGAAAATGCTCCACGAATGATGAGGTGCCCGAGAGCAGGGGGACCGCCCTCCCATCCCCAGCACCACTCGGTCCCTGACTCAAGAGTGCCCAGGAGAACGCTTCATCAGAAGAAGAGAAAAAAGGGAGAAGGGCCTGGCTGGCATGGCTCAGTGGTTGAGCATCGACCTATGAACCAGGAGATCACAGTTCAATTGCCGGTCGGGACACATACCTGGGTTTCAGACTCGATCCCCAGTGTGAGCTCGCTGGCACAACAGTGTGAGGCGTGCAGGAGGCAGCAAATCAATGATGCTCTCTCATCATTGATGTGTCTACCTCTCTCTCCCTCTCCCTTCCTCTCTGGAATCAATAAAAATAAAAAATATTTTTTTTAAAGGGAGAAGGAATCCTGACTCATTCTTCATTCAACAGATAGTTCATTCATTCATCAGTCAGTCAGTCAACAAACATTAACAGAGCCCCTTACATATTTCAAGCCCTGTTCTAGGCCCTGCGTGGTGAGCCGGCAGATGAGGTCCGGCTTTCTTAGAGCTGCCATTTAATTGGGTGTGGGTGAGGGATATAATAAACAGGTAAACAAAAACGTAATTTCTGAGCGATTCATGCTATGAAGAAAGTAATACAACAGGATGATCTAGAATCCTGTACTGGTGGGGCTACTTTAGAAATGATGGAGGTCGCTGAGCCGCAGCTACCCCATCTATAAAAGGGCAACAATGACATTGACTGGAGCATGTGGCTATGGGGCTTACATGGGGCAATGGGTTCAAAACGCGGCACCACCCTTTATTGTCATCGTTATTAGATAAATAAGTACCTTTGGAGATAGGCCGAGATAAGTCCCACAAAGCATAAGATTGCATTGGGGCTCGGAAGAGGGTGAGGGGACAACGCTGCCGACATGACGAACCCAGGACCCACACACGTATGACTTGTCCCCGTGCCCATTCTCCTGGCTTGTCCCTCCCAGTCCGGCCCCAACTCCCTACTCCCACTCCACCCTACAATTCGCCCAGCCATTTGAGCTGTCCTTTCTTTAAAAGCCAGGGCACTGAAGGGCTGTCCTCCTTCTAGTGGGGTGTCCTAGACCACCCAGAGACAGATGCCTCCACACCCAGCAGCCTTCAGCACCCCAGCCAGGCCATGGTGAACACCCCCCACCCCCCAGTTGATGAGGCCGTGCCTCCCAGGAACACGGGTGCTGAATTCCGGCCAGACAGCAAGAGGCTAGAGCTCTGGAGCCCAGCCCCAGGGAAAGGCTGAGACGTCCCCCAGAAGTCTCCAGGGCAGGACACTGTCTTCCGGTCCCACAGGGCTGTCGGGGAGAGAGTGAGTACCCCGGTTTCAGGGAGAGCTGCTTAAGTGTCCGAGCTCTGAGGGACATTCTTTAAGCACCGACTATGTGCCTGACCCTGGGCTCAGGGCCAAGATGAGCAAGAACCCACCTGCCCTAGGTGCTCACAGTCCTGTGGGAGAGGCAGATAAGTGAACTGTTTTAGAGTGATGTGTTTCCTGGGGGAGGAGGGCGGTAGGAAGTGAGACCAGGGTACTAGGGGAGTTCGCTGGGGTTGGGGGGGGGGGGCAGGGGCGCACTCAGCCTGACCTTCCAGGTGGGCTCAGGGGGCAAGTGGATGTCCTGTGGGGGACCCGCCGACTCTAGCAATCACAGTGACACGTTCCAGCTTTGGCACCAGACAGACCTGAGTTTTAATTCAGTTCTGCCACTTGTATCTGTGTGACCTCGGGCAAGTCTCTGAGCCTGTTTCCACTGTCTATAAAGTGGGGATAGTCATACCTACCTTGACAGACTTTTGAGATTAAATGAACCCTTAACCAATAGCTGTTGGACAGTTAGCTCAATACATAATAGTAGTGTGGCTACTGTCCTCATGGGAAGAGCCCTCTGAGGCTTTGTCCCTGGCCTTCCCCTCCTCTCGCCCCTCCCGCCCCTGGCCAGCACTTGCACGGCGCCTCCTGAGAACAGCAGAGAATCCCCTGCCCCCACTGCTATCAGAAAGGAGCTCAAGTGGCCTTCCGCTGGGTCTCACTGCAGAATCCCAGGCCTGGACATTGGGAATAATGAGGCGGAGGGAGGGGGGAGGTGAGAGGGGGTCTGCCAAACCCTGCAGCAGGGAGACCATCCATCGCTGAATAAACAGGCTGTCACCCCTCTCCCTCCCACCCTGTCTCCTTTAAATAACCTAGATCTGTTGCCCAGTTGTCTCCAAGCAACACCACTCAGGCTCCCAAGGATGTCTCACTGTGACAGAGCCTTTTATGCAGATGCTGCAGGGGAGGTGGGGGCGGGGCAGGGGTCGGGGGAGCTGCAGAGGCCTTCCTGTGGCAAGCTCCTGGTCCCCGGGAACAGCGCTCGAGGCCGACCCTGCACCGGACCGGTGGGCAGGGGTCGGTGCTTTATTGCCAGAAACATTCCAAGAGAGGTGGGGGCGGAGCTAGGCTTACAGAGAAGTCCCAGACTTCATGAAGCTTGGAACACACAGGAGCCAGCCAAGTGACTTGGAAAGATTGCTGGCCCAGGCTCAGCCAGACTCACTGGCCCAGGGGTCGTTCTGTCCCAGCCAAGTCACCCACCCTCCCTGAACTTCAAAGAACGTCGGTGCTAGCAGATAGCCTCGGTGAGGAGAGGGACACCCGGGCACTCTGACAGTTTCCACCCAAGTGACACACGCACAGACTGTTGGCCTCAGCAATCCCGTCTCTAGGAAAGAAGCCTAGACACATACTTGCCCAGGCACAAATGGACAAATGCACCAGCTTATTCCTGGTTTCCAATGGCGAGAGATTGGCTCGATAGTGCGATTGATCAGATCCACAGTTCCAGGCTCAGGGCTCCCAAACCCCTAGGAATTTCAAGGTGCTGAGAGCAACAAGAATTTCAAGTGGTGCCTTTTGCTATGTTAATGAAGTGACTTTTGAGTGGGGATCCTTGCTGAGAGGAGCCCGCCCAGTGGTTAGAGGATTGGAATGTTCAGTCCCACCCCCTGATTTCCAGGGAGGGGGGCGGGGCTGGAGGTTGAATCAATAGCCAATGATTGACTTAATCATGAGTAGGTAATGAAGCTTCCATAAGCCCAAAAACAACAGCAGATTTCAGAGCTTCTGTGTCGGGGAAGCAGAAAGCTTCCACCAAGCCGGCCCCAAGCTCCAAGAAGATGAGCTCCTGCAGGCTGGACCTCGCCCTGCGGGTCTCTCCGTCTGGCTGTGGGTTCCTGGATAAATCTCTGTAATCCAGAGCAAATGTGTTTTCCTGACTTCTGTTCTAGCAAATTCACCGAACCTCTGATTTGTAGCTGGCCGGCCAGTCAGAAGCACAGGCAACAAGCCGGGCTTGCGACTGGCATGGAAAGTGGGGGGTGGTCTTGAGGGACTGAGCCCTGTGCCTGTGGAATCTGACTGTCTCTGGGAGGTGGTAGTGGTGCGTCTACATGGAGTTGAGTTTTCGGACACCCTCCTGGTATTGAGACTTGTTCATTGGTGTGAGGAAGTCTCCACACACAGGCTGGAACTGGGGCTGGGAACTTGTTTTCTTTTTCCTTTTTTTTTTTTCAATTACAGTTTATATTCAATATTATTTTGTACTGGTTTCAGGTGTACAGAATAGTGGCTAGACAATCATATACTTTAAAAAGTGTTCCCGGATATTCCCAGTACCACCTGCTGCCACACGTGGTTACTACAATATTACTGGCTCTGTTCCCTACACTGTACTTTACGTCCCCATGACTATTGTGTAGCCTCCAATTTGTACTTCTAATCCCTTCCCCTCTTTTACCCAATCTCCAATCTCCCTTCCCTCTGGCAATCACCAGTCGGATCTGTGGGTCTATGAGTCTGTTTCAATTTTGTTTGTTCGTTTATTTTGTTCTTTAGATTCCACATATAAGTGAAATCATACGGTATTTGTCTTTCTCTGACTGACTTATTTCAATGAGCTTAATACCCCCTTGGCCCATCCATGCTGTCACAAATGGTAAGGTTTCATTCTTTTTATGGCCAAATAATGTTCCATTTTATATATATGGCAGCTCTTTTTATCCATTTGTCTACTGATGGGCAGTTGGGTTGCTTCCATATTTCGGCTGTTGTAAATAATGCTGCAATGGACATAGGGGTGAATATATCCTTTTGAATTAGTGTTTAGGGTTTCTTTGGGTAAATATCCAGAAGTGGCATCGCTGGGTCATAAGGCAGTTCCATTTTTAGTTTTTTGAGGAACCTCCATACTGTTTTCCTTAGTAGCTGCACCAATCTGCATTCCCACCAGCAGTGCATGAGGGCGGGAACCATTTTCAATTGGAAACAACTGGAAGATCTGTCAGTGGAGAGATGGTTGGCCAGATAAGCTATGAAACACCCAGACACTGGAAATACCATGCGGCTATCTTACAACACCAGGCAGAGGTGAGTGGGCTGATGGAAAATGAACTGGAGAGCTGGGCAGGGACAAGGACTGTCAGGGCAGCGCCATCCACTGGTCTCTAGGGAAATGGATTAGTGATGGACCCTTGTCCAGTGACACCCAACAATCGAGAGGTGCACAGAGAAACGGAGGGAGCATGGAGACACAGTGTCCTGGGATAAAAGTCACCCATAGAGGTAGATTAGCCATATAATAGCACCGGTGTCCAGCAGCAACACTATACACAAAAAAGTGGCATCGCTTTTTAAAATGAGGATATGTACAATATGTACAAGCATTTATCAAACACACGCCATGGTGTCTATAAGAAAAAAAATGAGATGAAGCAAAATAAAACAAAGAGAAAAACCCTAGAGAAAGGCCTCTCATGTATCGATGATAATGAGGAGGAGGATGTGCTATGGACTAAGGAACATTATTTACTCAGCTCTGCAGCTGAGGAAAGCAGGGAGGAGCCAGGAGAGGAGATGGCAGGACAGAGTCTCTAAACTTCTAGCGCTTTAGGAGCTGTGAGAAGGGAGTATCTATGTATTTTACACACACAGCACAGTGACTGTCTCTAAAGGACAGGTAAGAAACCAGGAACCTTAGTTGTCTCCAGGGAGCGGGTGGCTGGGCTCAGGCAGAGGGAAACTTTTCACTGTGTCCCTGCTTGGGCATGGAATTTGTTCCCGGTGGATGTGTTATCTATTTTTTTTAGTAATTAACTTGTGTGCACATGGCCAATCTCTAGAAGGCCACGGAAGACACTGGGAAGGGGATGGGGGGGAGGGAAGCCGGCTTGCTCCCCACTCACTATCCTCTGCACAGTGGGATTTGTTACCCTGGCATTGATGGCATATTCCAATCCGCCCAGGGAGACTTCCCTGCAGAACTGCTGGGTGTTAGGATGTCCCTGCTCCTCCTGACGTGGCCCTGACACCCACTTCCCAGTCACTCTCCTCAGTCCCCAGCTGGCCCTGCTCCCCCAGCCATGGGACCACCAGGGCACATGTATGCATGTGCGCTCCCTTTCAAATATTTGGGAAGTGCCATCTCATACCCCACCCCCAGGCCTCTCCAACTCAATATCCCCAGGGCTTTCAAAGGCCTGTGGGAACCTCCAGGACCAACAGAGGCCTTCACTATTATTCTGCCAGCAGACACCCCGGGGGTCCTTTTCCCAAGGGGGTCAAGAAGAGAATGAAGGCCTTTTTTCTCTCCTCACTCAGCACCCCGCCTACCCCGCAGGAAGCTGGTCCCTTGGCTCTGACTTCACACCTAGCTGACATTTGACAGTTAGAAAGCTGTAGACAAGTCTCCTAGGACCTGGCCTCCCACTGCCCACCGCCCCCCCCCCCCACTCACCTCCAAACCTGTCACCTCCTCTACTTCAAATCTCTGAAGGGGGTGCAGCAAGCTGGTGCTGACAGGAGACAGTGAAGCGTTGAAGATGCCCACTGTTTTGCAGGGAGACAGGGAGAGGCCAGGGTGGGGGTGTCAGGAAGGAAGCATACCCCTGTGCAGGGGATCAGAAAGGCCCGAAGGGTCTTGGAGGTGAGCATGCTAATTCTCCTGCTCAGGGGCCCTGGTTTTGAGACAGGCCAGGACAAGTGGAACAGGGAAACCGAGGCAGGCAGCTGACCAAACTGACAGAGCAATTTACAGCAGACACAGAAGGTCGCCTTCCTAGATAACATCTAGGCCTCAGTGGCATTTCAGCTCCAGGCCCAGAACAGCCGCCAAACCAGGTGGGCGACGCCAGGACCAGCTGCAGCGACTAAGGAAGCCCGGCCCAGGCACCAGCCAATCGGGGAGACCACAGCCCCGGAGGAGCACACCTGGACACGGATGAATGTTCTGCTGAAACCCTCCCCTGGGCCTCCCCTAAGATGCCTGCCTGTGAGAAAGAGATAAAGCCTCGAGACAAGCGGCCAGCCAGTGCCTTCTCTCTGGGGAGCAGCCCCTGCCATTCCCTTTCCTCTCTTCTTCCCCCACAGGCCTGCGTCTCCTAAACCCTAAAGGACCTCAGGAGACTTGCAACCAGGGGAGCAATGGGCAGCGTCCCCAAGGCCCCCTTTTGTCTGTCTTCCCCGAGAGCTAGGGCAGCCCAGCCTAGGCTCTCCTGTGGCTTCTTCTACGCTAAGCCCTCTTGTCCCACTGTCCCCAGCTTTAATCAACGTTCCCGATCCCTCGTAGTCACCTGGACTCGTGTTGTGGAAGTTCTCCTGCACCAAGTCAAGAACCCACACACAGCCGGCCGGCCCAGGGCCAGGTCCCCTCACCGGGAGCAGCTTCTCCTTTTCTCACGCTGTTCCACATGCTCTCGCCTCCTCCCACAGCTCCCCCAGGTCCCTCAGGGAGGCTGCCCCACATGCCCCTCCCCACACCACTATTCAAAAAGCCTCCACAGTGAGTGTTTTCTGAGTTTCGTCTGGGAAAGATGAAGAATTGGAGATGGATGGTGGTAAGGGTTGCACAACAATGTGAATGTGCTCAATGCCGCTGACTGTAAATTGAAAAGTGGTTAAAATGGTCAGTTTTATGTTATGTGTATTTTACCACAATTAAAAAAATAAGACAACCCACAGAATGGAGAAAATAATTGCCCCCCCCCCCGCGCGCGCACACACACACACACACACACACACACACACACACACACACGACAAGCCGCCCCAAGAAGCCCCAGGTGGGCCAAGGTCCAGTTCTGAGTACAAGACCAGTGTGTGGGAGGCAGAGACCCCAAAAGAGGCCAGGAGACCCCCAGTTCCAACCCCTTCAGAGCTAGAAGGTACCAGAGGCACAGAGAGGCAGCGTCTGGCCCAAGGTCACAGAGCCAGTTAAACACGAAGCTGGGGCTTCAGGCACAGAGAACTGGCCCAACCCTGAACTGCCCCAGAGGAGAAATAGGCCAGTTGAGGGGGGGGGGTGGTGGCAGGGGTTCAAAACTACTGTTCCTCCCTGCTGCCTCCTATCCTGCCGGGGGCCCCTCAAATGTCTCATTCCCCACAGGTTCTGCCCTTTGCAGCCCTGGCACGTGGAGGCTTCACCCGTCCCCGGGGCAGCATGGCATGGTGGGGTCGGGCTTTAGAATCAGACAGGCCTGTCTGAGTCCTGACTCCACCTCCATAAATATGTTTCTTAGACGAGGCCTCTCACCTGTAAAAGGGCCATAATAATAGCTAATTTGTGGGATTCTTTTGAGGATTATAGCAAATGACATAGTATCCATGGAGGGCCTGAAATGCAGTAGGTGCTCAAAAAGTATTCTCTCTTCTTTTCCTTCTGCCTCACACAGTGTGCCCCCTCAGTCCCTGATGGCCTGGGTAACCGGGGGGTAAGTCCATTCCCTTCTCTGGGCCTGTTTCCCCACCGGATAGATGAAAGGATAGAGCTAGCTGACCCTCCACCAGCACATATAACATAGAAGTGCATATGTACTTCGTGAGGCAGGATAGAGGCCATGGGCAAGGATGTTCTTAGCTGCATGATTCAGAACAGCCAAAAACTTGGAGATAACTCAAATGTCCACCAAGAGAAGAGTGGACAAAGAAACTGTGGTTTGGTGCCACAACGGAACATATCCCAGCAACTAAAATGAGTGAACTACCCATATAGGCAAGGCCATGGATAAATATCACAGACTGATCAGTGGGAAAAGCCAGATACAAGTCAGAACATAGGATAAGATTCCATCATTTGGATGAAGTCCTAGGCCTGTGATGATCAAGGTCACAGGAGTGGTCACCCCTGGGTGAGGGAACCTTCTGGGGTGCTGGGGATGGTCTATCTCGATCTGGGTAGAGTTACTCGGACATAGATACCTGTGAGAATTCATCAAGTTGTGACCTTAAGATTAGTGCACTTTATGTATCAGCATCCCCTTCACCCACTATGTTCCAGCCTAACTCCTTTCAGTTCTTCAAACTGGCCAACTGGGGTCCCTCCTCAGTGTCCTTGCTCTTGCTGGTCCCTCTTCCTAAAATGCTCTTCCTCCACATCTTCCTTCCTTTGAGGTTTTTGCTCAAATGTCACCTCTTTAGAGAGGCCTTCCTGGCCACCCCCATATGACACAGCCAGCCCTTCTCTCGCTATTGCATCACCCTGTTATAATTCTCAGCACAGTACTCATCATTATCTGATGTTGTCCTTGCTCTGTTTGCTTGTCTGTTTCTTGTCTTCCTCCCCTACTTGGATGTCAGCTCGTGAAAGCAGGAATGTGTCTATCTGGGTTGAAATCTTGGCTGCACGTAGAGCTATGGCTGACATACAGTAGGTAGCAAATAAAATGTTTGTGGATGAATAAGCCATCTCTAGAGCAGAGCAGATGAGATTATGTCAGGAAACTTTACTCTCTTAAAGGTGGTGAGAGGGAAATCCCTTTTATTTATTCATTCACCTTATAAACATGCAAGGCCTACTATGTGCTAAGCACAACCTTGAGAGGTTCACTGTGGGCAGAGGAGAAAGGCTCACGCCAGATTTTTCTAGTAGAATGTGAGGAATAGGCAAAAGGGCATGTGCCCAGAGCCAGGGGAACACCCAGAAGTGAGCGGCTGGCTCAGCCTCCCAGTTCCTAGGGCAGGGAGACTGCATTTGGCTCTGGGTGTGGCCATAACCCCAAGCCAGCTGAATGTCTGGGCAGCAGAAGGCCCTGGGCCTGGGCAGGAAGCCACCCCTTCTAAAAAGCCAGAGAGCTCAGCCAAGAGCAACCACTGTTCCTGCCTGCAGGCCTGGACACCTGCTGCCATGGAAACCTGTCCTGCCAAGCCAGTGGCACCGAGTGCAGGAAACGCAGCGCCAGGAAGGTGACAGGGTCTGTGCCAGACTCTCCTGTCCTGGTGAGGGAGGCACCTTGCCTGCCTGAGCTGCAGCTGAGTGAGTTGTGTGTTGTTCCTGCCGTTTTTCTCTGGGTGTGCATGTGCACACCAGGCTCAAGCCAGGGCAACAGTGGGTGTCTCTCCCACATCTGGGGCTCAGGGTTCCAGAGGGTTAAGAATTGTTCAATAATAAAAGCTGTCATTCACTGACCCTTTACTACATGCCAGGTACCATTCTAAATACTTTTCATGTATTTCCTCATTCCAGTCTCATAACCCTAGTAGGCAGGCCCTGCTCTCGCCTTTACAGAGGAGATAAAGGAGGCACAGGTGGTTAAGTCACTTGCCCAAAGCCTCACAACTAGTAAGCAATAGAGCCAGGATTAGAACCTGAGCGATCGGGCTCCAGAGCCTCAACACCAACCACCAGAAGGGAGTCACTTCATCTTCCCACGAGTGATTTGGTTCTGAACTCTGAACGGGCACCAAGGAAAAAGAAATGGATTAGATCCCATTTCACACAGGAATGGTTTCAAGTGGCCACAAGCCCCTGCAGGCAATGCTGGTAAAAATGACCATGATGCGGAACCACATGTTTCAACGGAGAGAAGTACGTCGGCCCTGTGGGACAGGGAGGCAAAGAGGCCAGCCTGGCCCCGCCCTGCCCTTTGGACCTCCAGCTGGGGCTCTGGGATGGAGGTGGGAGCTGTCCTGGTATCTGAGGATTGATGAAGTTCTGCCCTCGGGGTCCACCTGCTGGACAGATGTAGGAGGACAGCCTCGTCCCACAGCAGGTATTTCTCGGGTGCCCGCTCTGTGCTAAGGGCAGGGATGCAGAGCAACACGGGAGGTAAATGCTAAACCCGGCACGCCCGTTGCACTGACAGTCTGGTGGAGGAGGCAGGCATGAACCAATAGCTCACAGGTAAAGATGTAACTGGCTGAGGATAAATGCTCTGAAGGAAAATTCAGGGTGCTCTGAGGGTGTGTGAAAACAAGTCATCTTTAGACGGGGCGGTGCGGGAGACTCCTCTCCAAGGAGGTCAGACTTAAGTGAAGATTAAAGGCTGAACAGGAGTGTGCCAGGCAGAGTGGGAGAAAGGGCATTCCAGACAGAGGGGATGGTGGGGACAAAGGCCATGAGTGGAAACAAGCTCACCACGTCTCAGGAACAGAAAGAAGGCTGCTGTACCTGGGCGGCCCCGAGGCCAGGCCAGGCTCCTGGAGCCTGTACTCAACCCTAAAGGCAATGGCGGCTCTGAGGGCTTTACCGGGGGACGTGCTGCAGGCCCATCGAGGGCAGCAGCTCCTATGGGTGGGAGCGGACATGGGAGGGGAGCAGGGTGGAGGCAGGAAGACCAGCAGGGAGGCCACGAAGTTGTCCAGGTGAAACAATGTGGCTGGGAGCCCAGGAGATGGAGAGGAGCAGTTGCGTTCCAGAGAACGACTTTGGAAGCAGAATCCACAGGGCGAGTACTGGACTGGATGTTGGGGTGTTGTGGGGAAGAAGAAATCGGGATGTCAGGTTGGCGTAACTGGGCAGAGGGAGCAGCCTGCGTGAAGTGGGAGCGCTGGGCAAGGAACACATCCAGAGCTCAGTCTGGGGTGGGAGGAGCTCAAGATGCCCCAGAGGGAGCACAGGGGAGATGCACAGGGGGCGGTTGATTAGGGGGCCCTGGCTCAGAGGAATGGACTTGGGTAGAGAAAGGTAGGCACCATTTTGAAGCTTCAGCGGGGTGAGACCTTCCAGGAGAAGCTCTCAGAGGGAGCGGGGAGGGAAGGAGAGATGACGGAGCAGGAGTGGGGCACAGGGGAGTGGGGAGGAGGCTGAGAGAACGGAGCTCAGAGCAGGAGCTGCCAGGGAGGTGGGAGGAAAGCTTGGTAGCTCAGAAGCCAAGAGGTAGGAGAGCGTTTAAACTGTGTCAAAGGCTGCTGGGAGGTCAATTAGGGCCAGAATCAATTTGGCAACTCGCAGTGTCCCACAGCCCAAGCTGGGGCCGGTCCACGGCGGGAAGAGTGGCTGGGAGTCAGGGAGTGTGGGGAGGCATCGCCGTGGCAATGGGGCTGTGAGAAGATGCTGCACTAGAAGGGGTGGGGGTGGCTGTATGGACAGGTATCAGGGCACAGTGGTGAGCCTTGATGGGGACAGGGACATGGGGAGGGATGGGAAACACAGGCAGGGCTCCAGGACCTGTCAGCTTTCCAGAGCTTCTTTCTTCTGTTCCTTCCACTTTCACCCTGGTTTCTGCCGTCAGCCCTGTAACAACACCCTCAGGAGGGAAACTGAGCCCCAGAGCGGAGCGGAGGTCACACAAGAGCTCTGCCCAAGCTGTCTCCTTCCATGGCAGGCGAAGGGCGGGGATGTGTGCCAGGCTGATTGGAGCCTCCGGAAGCCAAGAATCCTGCTGAGGTCACTGGGCCCCTTGACCTGGTCTGGATGCCCTTCTCTCCCTGCCAGGCCTACCCGGCCAGGCCCCCTGCGTTCCCCCACCTGCACCCACCCAGGCTGTGGTGGGGCCCCGCAGGCAGGCCAGGTCCTCAGGAGATAGCTTATTATGGGACCGGAGCCTCAGTGGGGGACAGGGCTTTTATTTTTTAAAATGTATTTTCATTGATCTCATTGATTTCAGAGAGGAAGGAAGAGGGAGGGAGGGAGAGAGAGAGAGAGAGAGAGAGAGAGAGAGAGAAACATCAATGATGAGAGAGAATCATTGATCTGCTGCCTCCTGCACGCTCCCCACTGGGGGTGAGCCTGAAGCTTGGCTGTGTGCCCTTGACCGGAATCCAACCTAGGACCCGTCGGTCAGCAGGCCAACGCTCTATCCACTGAACCAAACTGGCCAGCGCGGGACAGGGCTTTTAAAGGAAAGAATACAAAAATATAAATAGGAATTTGGCTGGGGCCTTGGAAGTGTCTGAACAGAACCGATGTTTCATTAGCCGCAGGTAACTCCGGCTGTGGTTGTCATGGCATCACCCCCGTACCCACCTGTAGAGTTGCGCTCAGTATGTGAGATAACTGTGCAAAGTGTGTGTGGCCCTCTGTCCCGGGTGAGCTCTGACACACTGGCCCCGCTCCCCTGGGGTGGAGGGAAAGGAACTCTGCTCTCCCTGAGCCCAGGGCCCTGGGTATGCAAAGCACCTTTGAGGACAAAAAGGCTGCAGTGGGGGGTGTGGCCCACCCCAGAGCCAGCCGAGCTCCAAGGGGAGGGGGGCGCGGGCGGGGGGGCGGGGGGGGGGGGTAGATGGCCCTGAACTTCATCCTCCATTCCCCATAGTCCACACAGTCCACCCCTCCCCACCGACAGCAGGAGAATTAGGCTCTTGGACAGAGAGAGGCCCAGAGGAGCCGGGATAGGAAGGAGGGAGCACATCCAGCTGAGCCCAGAGCCCTGACCACCCGACCCAGTCGGGGGCTCACCCCTTGTTGTGCCGGGGTTCACGTCCGGGACCAGTGACTGGACCGCTGGGCCAGGGAGCTGCCCGCGAGGCTGCGCCCAGGGGTGTGCGCGGCAGACACGTGGACACCCCCACGGGGCGCTCAGCGGGCCTGGGAGGGGGCGACCCGCCGCGCTGGGGTCTGGGACCACGCCCCGCGGGCCGCCGGAGACACTCACCGCCTCTCGCCGCCCGTCCTCTCCGCCCCGGTCCGCTCCGCCCCGGTCCTCCCGCCGCCTCTGCTCTGCGGCTGGCGGAGTCGCCTGGTCGCGGGCCGCGCTTTCCCACGGGGGCGGGAGCCTGGGCCTGGCCAGGGCCCTGCGCAACTGCCAGGCGAGCTCACCTCCCAGCCGGCGTCCTCCTGCCATTCTGCAAGCCTCCCCACGCTGTGCCGCGAAGCGCCCGGTGGCAGGCGGGACTGGGCCCCGGCCCCCTCTCCCCCCACATCCAGTTAAGATCCTTCTCCGCAGACGAGAAAGCAAAGCCAGGGGCAGGCTGAAGGGCACGACGTTGACTCCGGGTCCAGTGCTCCCTTCCTTTGCCTCGGCCCCCTGCGAGGTGACCCCCTGCGAGGTGACCGCCAGCCTTCCCGCGGCAAGCCAGCTCTGTGATCAGAAAAGCACCCTTTCGGCCCCATTGTTAGCACCTGTTGTACCCGGGCCTGCGCGCAGGTCCAGAGGAGACGTCTGCCCCCGAAGTTCATGGTCCTGGAGGAGGTGGGTGATCGGGGCAAGATGCAAGAGCCTTGTGAGAGCGGCCGATTGGGCTGGAGAAATCCAGGCTGGCTTCCTGCCCACCCCGCACCCACAGGCCTAACTGGTACTACCTTAAACCAACGCCCTGCCCTCTCTGCCCTGGGGGAGTTTCCTCCACTGGGCTCCCCAACGGAGCTCCCCCTCTAAATCTGTCCCTTCCAGGCCTTCCCAGGGCAGGTCCAGGCAGAAAAGGGTCATGTGATCTCAGATCTTACCCGTGGGATAGGAACAGGGTTCTGAGGGATGCAGTCCACAGGGAGGACAGAAAAGGGGAGCTGAGGGCGGGGGTGGGAGTGGGGAAGGCAAGGGTGCTGGCAGCCAGAAGTAGGCTGGGAAGGGAGCTGGGCTGGGGTCTCGCCTGAGAGGGAAGTTAATGTGGTCAAGACTGAAGCTGGAGGCCTGGCCGGTTTGGCTCGGTGGATAGAGCGTCGGCCTTTGGACTGAGGGGTACCAGGTTCGATTCCAGTCAAGGGCATGTACCTTGGTTGCGGGCCTATACCCATTAGGGGGTGTGCAGGAGGCAGCTGATAGATGTTCCTCTCTCATCGATGTTTCTAACACTCTATCCCTCTCCCTTCCTCTCTGTAAAAAATCAATAAAATATATGTTTTTTTAAAAAAAGACTGAAGCTGGAGGTGCAGAGCCTCCTTCAGACCTCATAGCCCTTGTCCCCTGGCTCCAAAATAGCAGACGGGGTTGTCAGAGGGGTGTCAGTTGTCAGGGAAGTGACTGGGGCAAGAGACGGGGGAAGGATGATTGATGTGTGCCCTGGCCAGTGTGGCTCAGTTGGTTGAGCGTAATCCTCTGCATGGAGAGGTCTCGGGCTTAATTCTTGGTCAGGGCTCATATCCCTGCTGGCTGTGGGCTTGACTTGCTGGCTTCATCCCCAGTGGGGAGCATGTGGACAGCCAATCCGTATATCTCTCTCATCCATGTTTCTTTCTCTCTCTCTCTCTCTCTCTCTCTCTCTCTCTCTCTCTCTCTCTCTTTCTTCATCTGCCGTTTTTTTCTCGCTCTCTCTCAAATCAATAAAAACAGCTCTAGCCAATTTTGCTCAGTGGATAGAGAGTCAGCCTGCAAACCAAAGGGCGCTGGGTTCGATTCCAGTCAAGGGCATGTACCTTGGTTGCAGGCTCCTTTCGGCCCAGGCCTGGTCAGGGCTCCTGCAGGAGGCAACCAATTGATGTATTTCTCTCACATCGATGTTTCTCTGTCTTTTCCTGTCTCTTCTACTCGCCCTAAAAAATCAATGGGAAAAATATCCTTGGGTGAGGATTAACTCTCCCCCCCCCCGCCCCCGCCACCGCCCAATCAATAAAAACATCTTTTCCAAAATAAAATACTTTAAAAAAGATTGATTGGTATATGGGGGATGGATGTGAAAGCCATAGGATAAGGGGGCGGGGGGGGGGGGGAACGACTTGTGATTTTATAGCGTCTCGAATCATGAGGACATTATCTCAGCATTGGATTCCCCAGTCCCTGTTCCCCAAAGATGTGAGCATGGTAAGTGGGAAGCAGGTACAGTGCTACTTCCTGAACCTGGAGGTTGCCCTCATACCAGAGTCTGAAGAGAAGACCACATTACCTGGGGTCTTCTTCGCTGTTTGTCCCTTCCTGAATGATGGGGTGGAGAATGAGGGTTAGAGTCCCAAGAGACCTGGGCTCCAATTCTAGCTCAGCTGCTTAATGCCGACTTGACCCTGGGCAAGTATTTATGCAGTTCAAGCCTCAGTTTTCTCGTCAGTAAAATGGGAACAATTATACGTATAGAACACGATGTGAAAGGAGCTCCTTGGAATTGTGCATGAGGCAGGTGTCTGAAGCACTCGGCATTATGCCTGGCGTAAAATTGGTATCAGCTGGCCTCCAGCATGTTTCTCCATCTATGAAATGGACACACATTTGGCACAGCCCCCACCTCACCCCTACTTCCCATGTGCCCATAGGTTTTCTTAGTAGCCATAGAATGAAAGGCTCTGAGGGTAGGTGTTGGGTGGGAATGTATTCAAGCAGCTCCCATTGAATGAGCTGCTCCCTGAAGACTCCTCCGGCCCCACTAGGTCTCTGGTTAATCATATTAACTCTGCAGGGCTTCCCGCATGCCCACCAGGTCTGTGCATCCCCGCCCCACCCACCCCCCAAGCTGCCTTTGAAGCCTGGGGCCCTTTGATGTGAGTGGGGGGGGGGGGGTGAACCAGTCTGGGCTCCTGCCAACCCTACCAGTCAGTGGCTAACAGGGCACAGGGCTTGAGGAGTTTGGAGGTATAAGCCCCACCCACCCTGCCTGAGTCACCCCAAGGGCAGGCTTTGGAGTCAGACTCCCTGGGCCCAAATCTCAGCATTGCTGTTAACTGACTGCATGACCCTCAGCAAGTCACCAGCCTCTTGGAGTCTCATACATCTCATCCTAGAAGCCAACAGAAGCACCTACCTCACGGGCTTGTGGAGAGAGACAGAGAGAGAGAGAGAGGGGGGGGGGGGGAGAATAAAAGAGAAAAGACGCCCTGGAAGGGCAGGGACTTTTGGGTCCCCCCCCAGCCCCCCGAATCTATAGACTCTAAGACTTTCGTGTCCCAAAGGTCTTAGTGCGCTTTTTTAAAAAATATATTTTATTGATTTTTTACAGAGAGGAAGGGAGAGGGATAGAGAGTTAGAAACATCGATGAGAGAGAAACATCGATCAGCTGCCTCCTGCACACCCGCTACTGGGGACATGCCCGCAACTAAGGTACATGCCCTTGACCGGAATCGAACCCAGGACCCTTCAGTCCGCAGGCCGACACTCCATCCACTGAGCCAAACCAGTCAGGGCCTTAGTGCGTTTTAAGTAGAGGTATATTCTATCGAGTTTGCTTATATTTCACAAGAATAAATGCTAAGAACTTACAAAGAACATCAAAGTTTAATTATCTAAATTTCTTGAATGCTTATTAGTTTTATGAATTTTGAATGATTTTTACATCTTGATAAGTTTATTCTGTTTACATGCGTTTTTACAACTTGACACATAACAACTGTGCCAGGCTCAGTTGGGTCATCAAACTCCAGCTCAATTTCAGCATCGGTGACTCTCGGTGGAGAACCATGGGAGGCAAGAGGTGGGGGACAGGGTGGCTGGCTGGGCTGTGGGAATCTCTGCGAAGCTTCTGGGTGGGAGGAGAGGGCATCCTCCCGGTGGTCTCTTTGTTTGTTTCCCAGGCCAGGCTGGGCTTTCACCTCCTGACCCTGTGGGAAGCGTACGTCGGGCCTGAGCTCCACCCGGGAGGGGCCGAGCAGGGCAGTCTGACCACAGGAGCGGGAGAGAGCATGAGATTCGGTCAGACGGGGCCCTCCCAGCTGTACCATCTCCGGCCAGTCACTCTCTCCAAGGTGGTACCGGCCCTGCGCAGGTCACACAGCCCCTGCAAGGATCAGGAGAGAGAAGGGAGGTGACAGGGTGGCATAAGCAAAGTGCATAGGAGACTCAATAACATGAATCGTGTTTGTATGTAGCCAGGAGCACTTGAAAAACATTCTCTGTTGATGTCACGCCATCAGCATGCCAAACCAGGTGTACTGAGCATTTATGAAGCGCCTACTATGTACCCATGGGCTCAGAAGAGTGAAGTGGAGAACTTGAAAATGCAGGAAGCTGGTGACTTGCAGGGTCTACATCCCTTTGGTGGCCACTGAAACAAGAAGCACTTCCTCTGTCCTTGCCTTCTTACCTCTGTGGCCCCGCCCCCCTGCCCCAGGACCCCCTAGTTCAGGAACAGGGTTAAATGTATTCATTCATTCAACAAATATGTACTGCGCACGTGTATCAAAAACCGTGCCAAGTACCCGGGGTTCAGTGGTGAAAAAACAGACAGAGAATCTGGCTTATAGCCCAGTGCTGGGGAAGGGGGACAGGCAAAAAAAAAACACCCAAATATACTAAACAAAACAAGTTAACATCCGACTGTGGAAGTGCCGTGGGAGAAACGAGCAGGCGATGTGACCGAGTGCAGGGATCAGTGTAGCTGGGGACGTGGGGAAAGGCACCTCTGTGCAGGGAGGTGATAGATGACTGTGTTGGGACATGGGAGTATCAGTCTGGGTTCCAAAGGTGGAATGACTTAGGGTCCAGCACAGTTTTGCCACTTGCTAGGTGTTCCATCTTGGCAAGCTGGTTAACCCCTCTGAGCCTCAGTTTCCTCACCTGTAAAATGGGAGTAAATATACAATCTGCTGCAGAGGATCGGTAGGATGGGTACATTAGCTAAAGCAAGCACATTATGGTAAGCACTTATTAAGTAATAGATTATTTCTATCTCATCCAGCCTGGGCCAGGTACCCACAAGCCATGGGGTTAGTCCCTGTGGGGAAGGACAACAGGGGGGACCCAACCCAAACACTCCCCAGTCTGGGATTCCAAACAGTCCAGAGTATCTTTCTCTCACATGTAGCAGGGTCTCACACTCATGTGTCTTTAGGGCCAGGCAAAGGAGCACAACAAGTTAAGGAGTGGTGGGGACTGAGGCGCACTTTAGAGAACAGACCCTGCCTAAAGGAAGCAGCTACTGCTCAGCCATAGGGACCGTTGGCCATGTTGAAATGAGGGCCTAGACCTCTCCGTTTCTCAAATGATAAGGGGGGGGATGATTTTATGCAAAATCTTAAGCATTTTCAGTATTGGCAACTTACATAAAAACTTTTCAAACTACTGCTGGGGGCACGGTTTTGCAACCTCCATTCACCAAGGCCAGCACTGGAGCCCAGCAGCAGGCCTGCTGGTGGAAAACTCCTAGGGGCTCAAGGATCTCCACCGATTAACAAAGAATGGCTGGGACCAGAGCCTGAATGGGGAGGGGAGAAGGAGGAGGGAGACCACGTGAGGAAGCTTCATGGAAGAGGAGACCTTGAGCTGGATCGTGTGAATGAAGAGGGGGCAAAATCATTCTGGGCAAAGGAAGAACAGCTTTGAACTTTGGGGAAGGGTAGGTGTTCCCATGGGGCTAGAGTGCACTTGGGGTACAACGGGATTGTGAGGGGGTGTTGTAGATCACAGAGAGTGTGTGCCCAGCCTAGCCAGTACCTCTCAGCTCTGGGTGTCGGCCTCCGTGACTCACAGCAAGCGATGGTCAGGTATGAACCAGGGGCTTGGACATTGGAGAGGAACAAGTCAGGAGTACTCCCTGCCTCTGGGGAGCTACAGTCTGATGGTGGCCACTGAAGACAGTTTGGGCAAATACTCTACCAGGCTTTATTTAAAAGAGGGCTCTACCAAATTGCTGGGGAGCTAGTGACAGGTTTGTGGAAGAGATGACTGTTAAGCTGTGTCTTGATAGGTGAGTAGGAGTTTCCCAGAGGGATAAAGTGGAACCGGCAGGAGGCTGTGTGCAGAGGAATAAGCCTGTGAAATGCACAGGTGTGTTGGGAACCTGCTTCAGGAATATGGAGTTCATTCAATCACTCGACAAACACTTGAGCTTCTGTGTGCCAGGGGCTGTGCTAGGCACTGGAGGGCGCAATAAAGCAGATACTCTCTGCCCTCACAAAGCTTATGCTATTTAATTTCTCCGCACCTCAGTTTCACCATCTCTGAAATGCTTTACGTGCCTCACAGAACTTTATTGAGGGTGAAGAGGATCACGTGGCTAACATATTTGTGAAAACAGCTGGGGTCACACTGGTAAATAGGAAATGCTCATTAAATATTTGCAGGACTGAAATGGCTTCTTGCCTTGACTCTGTTAATTTAGCTCTTGGAGTTAACCTGTCATAGACGCAATAGACAAGCAGGTTCATTCAATGAAGGAATACACACACTTTTTACTTACAGCATGCCCGTCAACTAGATACTATTCTTTATCTCCGTTTCACAGTGGGGGAAGCAGAGGCTGCAAGATGCTAAGAGACTGGTCTCATATGCCCAGGTAGCAATAGAGGAGGCTCCAGGTTCTGCCTCCTGGCGGCCTGACCTCAGAGCCCCAGCACTTAAACGGGTCACATATTGTTGCTCTTGTCAAGATGGCCTGATGGAAAGAAAGCATTTGAGAAGTCTGAGGGACTTTGCCCCCCTCCCTCCAGCCAGCTGGGATGGCCCTCAGGGTTATCTCCCAGGTCAGGGAGTCCGTGGGTCAGTCTGTCTGGGGCAGGGAAGTGAGAAGGCATCACTCCCTTCCTGGGAAGAAGGCACTTCTGGACCTGCTAGTAGGAAACACATTCTGGATGAGTAAACGCGTTAAAAAAAATTAGAAGGATGACTGTTCGCCTCTGTCCTGAGGAGGCGACAGAGACTCCGGTTCTTCCAGGAGAAAGTTCAGAAGCGGATGAGCTTCGACAGAGTTACTCTTGCTGGTCAAAGAGTAATTCCAGGCCTCAGCGTGGCTCTGGGCCAATACACATCAGAGTGAGCTCTGTCTGAGGCTCCTGGACCCTGGGGAAGGCGGGACTGTTATTTGAGAGTTGTTTCTTTAAGCCCTAGTACAAGGCACATGTCTTCCTTCCATCTGTGGGGAAGGGATAGGGCTAAAAGCACAGGTTTGGTTAACAAGTGGTCCTTCCCTTCTGTTTCCTGTTGTAAGTTTGTGACCTTGAACAAGGTACCCTGGTTCCCTCTGAACCTCTGTTTACTCATCTCTGAAGTGGGGACAATGATAAAATCAATGCAACGATTAGTAAAGTGTCTATTGCATTAGGGGCTCAATAAATATTAACTCTTGTTCTCTGATGGGTCAAAAAAAATTGTTGATTTTCAGATTGTCCAGCTTTTTCTTGTG
The DNA here is from genome assembly GCF_963259705.1 of Myotis daubentonii. NCBI lineage: Eukaryota > Metazoa > Chordata > Mammalia > Chiroptera > Vespertilionidae > Myotis > Myotis daubentonii. The sequence goes on from NC_081852.1 coordinate 22,231,558, forward strand.
AGGATAAGAGTGATAACTTACAGGCTCTTACAGAGTTGAAAATGGAAGTCCAATGTGTGTTTAGGGAGTCTATATATATTCTAATAGGTTTGCTTTATTTATTTGTATATTAAAATATTTTCTCTCAATAAGGTAGTAACTTTTGTGATTAGCATTTATTTTAACCAAAACATTTATTGAGCATCTACTATGTGCTACATAGTGCAAAGGACACAGGATGAATACAGCTTTAGCCTTAATTTCAAGAATCTTCTGGTCGAGCATGGGAAGTAGATATATCATCCTTTTCCTTCCTTCCCCAATCTTGGTGGGTAAACTGCTCTGTGCTGATGTCCCTATTTAAACAGGGACCACCTGGATTCTAGGACATGAGGGGATTTGGGAGATCTGGGTTTTGGGGAGGCATACCTCTGTCTTGCTATGCGCCCCTCCCCTGTGTTGTCATTCTTGGTTCCCATGTCCTTGTCCGGGGCTCCCACAGCACTAACCACAATCCATCATTCTTTTTTATTGGTATATTCATAACCGGGGTTAGGTTGCCTTCTGCCTCTGAGGAGGGGTCTGATGTAGAGGACTGGGGCTGACAGCACCCAGCCAGCAAGCCTCCAGGCTGGAGAAGTTGGGTGACAACCACACTCATATCCAAATGCATAAAGCTTTACAAATACACCAGGTTTTGGAGCCTGCAAAGCACTTTAGGACTTGCTTCATTTCTTTTCCATGAAAGGAGGTATCCCCAGTCGTGCTTTACACGCGAGGAGACTGGACAGGGAGAGGTGGTTTCCAAACCACAACTAGAACCCCAGCTCACCCAGGTTCTCAGAGTTGTCTGATAGGAATCAAAGGGGTGCCTGGCCAGTGTGGCTCAGTGGTTGAGGGTTGACCTTTGAAACAGGAGGTTTGATTCCCCATGAGGGCACATGCCTTGGGGGGTGTGCAGGAGGCAGCCGATCCATGATTCTCTCTCATCATGGATGTTTCTATCTCTCTATCCCTCCCTCTTCCTCTCTAAAATCAATAAAATGTATTTTTTAATAAAATTATTACGGGAGTGCTTGCTAAAATGTAGAAAAAGCCCTCTCTTCCAATTATAATTCTCAAGCTCTGGACTGAGCCTCAGGAATTGATAGTTTGACAAACACTCCCGGTGATACTTGTCTTCAGGCAAGTCCAGACACAGTGCGGTTCATTGGCTTGTTTACTTAGCAAAGGTTTATTGGGTACCAGCTGTGGTCCGCACTGTGGGGAGAGCACATGAACATGCCAGTCCCCAGCCTTAAGGAGCTAGCTGTCGGCTGGCTGAGCAGATTGTCCGGGTCCAGGTCTGCGCAGGTCTGCCACCCAGGTCTGCCCTAGGCCAGGTCCCTTCCTGCTGGGTGGGACTGGCTTCCGCCCCACACAGGGCTGGAGCCTGCTGGGCCTCCTTCCACTGTCTAACACTTGCGCGGGGCTGAGCCTGTGGTTCTAGGGAGCTGGAGGCAACCTGTGAGAGACACCAAGGTGTGTGTGGCACACAGTGTTTCAGTAAATGCTAACCAACTGCTAATGTGCTTGTTGGGGGAGGGGGCCCCTCCTGGGTGGAGGAAGGCAGTTCAAACCTGACCTGGGGTAGGGATTTACATTTCTTTAAAGGCAGTTCCAGCCGGGATCTGATTTAGCACCTGGAGGGGAGCCAGGCAAGGATCTCGCTTGAGCTGATGAGGAAAGCAGGGCCCTCGAGAGCCAGAAGTGAGAGGTGCCGAGCTAAAACCCAGGTCTCCTGAGGGATCTGCCAGGGCAGACAGCGACGGCAGGCCTGGCCATCACCGTTCCCTGAGGTCACCCGGCGATGCGTGCCTGTGAAGGGGAGAGCCGGATGCCACCACAGGCACGGAGGGGCCAGGCTCACCCGTCAGCTGGGCTCAGGTCCAGCTTCAGCTGAACACATCCCTTTTTCCGATGGAGAAGTCGGTCTTCATGCTGGTGGCTCCTGCCCTCTGCCTTTCCCAGGAGAGCACTTACAAATTCGAAGCAGGACCCCGTGGGTCTTGGTCTGGAGCTCACCTTCTTTGTTCCAGCAACTCTGAGGACCCAGTAGTTTATCCCAGGCTGACCCTCCGGATGGGCGCTGCTAGATAAGGCTAGGGGTGCTCCCAGAGGCCATCTGGACAGCGTCCGGGAAGGCTGCGTGGGCCAGGCTGGGCTGAACATCACAGACCGCTGTGGGTCCACCGCCATTCCCTACCTGCTCCTTGTTGAGCCAGACATAACATCTGGAGGCTGGAGCGACAGGAAAGGGCAGGGATCCCAGGTGAGTAGAGCAGGGAAACCACAATTCTGGCCTGGGAGTTTGCAGGCGACAAGCCTGCTCTGTCTAGGAAGTAACACTTAGAATGCCAGGGTGCCCAGACCTGGCAAACTAGATGGTCCATGGACCTTTAGGTTCCTAGGGAGGGGGGGGGGCTTGGTGGGCCTCCTCCCTACCAGGCTCAGGCCCCGCCCTCCCGAGTAGGGGATCTCTCTGGGGGACACCCCCCAGGGTGTGTGTGGGGGGCGTGTATAAGATCTTAAAGCTTCGCCCAGGGAGGTAGGGCGGGGCTGGGCGGCTAGGAAGACCCAGGATATAAGGGCCAGGCTCCGCTTCCCGCCCGGCCAGCCCACCATGCACGCCCCCCGGCTCCCCTCCCTCCTCCTGCACGTCTGGAGGGCCCTGCTCCTGGCCGGCGCCGCCACGGTAGCCTCGGTGCCCCTGCATTCGCGCGGGCAGCCCTCGTCGCCGTCCCCTCTGGCGTATATGCTGAGCCTCTACCGCGACCCGCCGCAGGCGGACATCATCCGCAGCCTGCAGGCGCAAGGTAGGCGGCCCCACCTCCGGGGAGGGGATTAGGGTGGGGCTGCCGCGGTTGGGGACCGACCCGAGGCGTGGGTCTGGGCCTGGGGGTGTCTGGACGTCTGCACTGCCCAGGGCGCAGGGCTGGTGGGTGACGGGATTGTGGCGCTCCGGGTGGGTCCCCCACAGACACCTCTGGGTTCCGGGTCTTGGTCTATGTGGGTCAAGCGCGGCACCGTAAGGGGGAGCCCGACTGTGCACGTCTCATCTGTTTTGTGAAATACAGTCTCTGGCGCCCCGGTTTGCGCACCTGTTGAGGGGGCTTGGAGCACTTGCCCGCCTAGTGCGTGGGGAGGGCTGGCTGACAGCGCGCAGAAACCCTTAGCACAGAACCAGGGAAAGCAGTAAGTGGTCGTTTTGTCGAACTTTTTCTTTTCGAGAGCGAGGGTGAGTAGGTACCGGCCCGGCGCTGAGAGTCTCCGGATGGGAGCAGGCTTCGACGCGGGTCTCCAACATGTAGCAACAGGCGTCAGGACCCAGAGATTTGGGGTTAGAGATGGGACACCCCAAGTCGAGGAGGGAGACACGTTTGGGTACTCGAGGCCAGGCTGGGGAGGTGTCAGCATCCCGGGTAACACGGGTTCAGAGCGTAGACTGGGAGGGGGGAGGGGGCTGGGGGGAGTCGGTGACCATGGTGACCTGGGAGTTTCTCCCTCCAGGACCGAACAGCGTGTACTGGGACTGGGCGCGGGGGGGCGGGGGCGGAGGGGGGCAGGTGGGTGTTGAGCAGAGGGAGCCCTTCCCGCGGGTCCCCTCACCCCGCGCAATCCACATCTTGGCGCCTGGAGTGTGCGGGACTCTCGCCGCCCGCGCCTCCCGCCGCTGGCCCTCCCGCCGCCGGCCGGGGCTAGACGGCCCTCCCGGGGCCGCCGCGAAATCCACATCCGACAATCTGATCTGACTGGCCACCCGCTGGCCCCTTGCGGTCCCTGGCCTGCCCAGTCTCGGGTCAGACAGCTGGTGACCCTCTCCGGAGGGGTCATCTGGGGACCAGCCAGACGAGGGACACCCGGGGAGCAGGACAATTTGAAAGTTACTGGAGTGCTCGGCTCCTGCGCCAGGAAACTGGGGGGTTTGGGGTGGGGCGGGCTGCACTTTTCCAGTCCCCTTTCCCCCGAATTTTGGAAATTTGTTAGTCTGGGCGTCTGGAGAACTGAGTTTTTGCCCCCCAAACCCTGTTTCCCGATTCCCAAGGTGTCCCTGGCGCTTTAGTTGATTTCTCCAGTTTCCTTTTTTGTAAAGCGGGGAGCTGGCTTTCTTTCCGCCTCATTTGTGTGTGTATGGTAAATATACATAACAAAAACGGACCGTCTTACCCGCTTTTAAGTGTACAGTGGCGTTAAGTACATGCACATTGCTGTGAATCGCTTCATTTTTTAAAGCTGTGAGGACAGCGGGTCTGGAGGGAGACTGAGGACAAGGTTGTCCTAAACCCGCCTTTTTCCTCCCTGGGTTTCTTTGTCAGCTACACCGGGATGGCTGAAATGGGTGTCCGGTGCAGTCTTACCAAATAGGCTTTGCATCTGTGTGTCACTGATTTAAAGGAGACAGTGTTTAGAAAACACTTGGCATGCGGGCAGCCCAAATCGCACTTATTACATAAGTGGGAGATACAGGTTTTTTTTCTGAGAAAAGCATTCTTAACTTTTTTTTCTTTACATTTTATTTATTTGTTTGTTTGTTTATTTATTGTTAATCGTCACCCCAGGATATTTCCCTCCCGATTTTTAGAGATAGGAAATCAATGTGAGAGAGACACATCCATTGGTTACCTCCACATGCGCCCCGATCAAGGCCAGGATTGAGCCTGCAACCGAGGCACATGCCCTTGACTGCCATCAAACCCTTCAGTCCACAGCCCGGCACTCTACCCACTGAGCTTTCATCAGGCATCCATGACCCCCAAAGGATTAGACACCCCTATTCTAAGATGAACCAGAGCCAGATCTAAGGGAGCCCTTGGCTGGCTGTGGGGTTGTGGAGTCCCAGGCTCCTCCAGCAGGAAGGAGTAATTTCCTGCCTTCCCTCCGTACACACCGGCCATCCCGGTGACAGACAACTTCGTCCCCGGTCCAGGTCCCTCTCTACCTTCATTGTGACTGTGGACCTGGGCAAAGGCGGCTGATGACAGCCAGTGTCTATGTTGCACTTGGGTGGTTGAGCTAGATAAAGACTTTACATGATCTCAGTCATCGCCACATCCCGGTGGGTACTGTCACCACTTCCCTTTTACGAAGAGGGGAACTGAGGCCCCAGAAGGCCTCCAATAGTAACCTGCCCAACGTTAAACAGCAAATGGCAGAATTGGAACCATCACTGGAGAAAACAGGGCCCCTGCTCTTAACCACTGAGCTGGAATGCCTTCCCTTAAAAGGCCATTTGTAGATACTTGAGATCATAGTGGAGCTTGTGGCCTGGAGTTGCTACATGCCCCACCTAGTCCCCAGGTGGCCAGGAGGTGCTCCAATGGGCAGCGGGTAAGGTCAGCCTCCTCCCCACAGCTCTGAGGAGAGTTGCTAGTCCAGGGCTGGTTATTGCCCCCTGCGGGTGCTAATGAGGAGGGAAGTGGGAATAAAGTGAAACGGAGCGACTAGGGGTGGGCTGGGAGAGCTGCCTGAGGGTGAGCCTCGGAACTGTCCCTTCTCATGCAGGCTGGATTTCCCAGAGAAATTCACTTACTGTCTGGCCCAGCATACGCTGTGAGACAATAAAAAAACAAACTGTTGCCCTAGCTGGTTTGGCTCAGTGGATAGAGTGTTGGCCTGTGGACTAAAGGGTCACTGGTTCAGTTCTGGTCAAGGGCACTTGCCTAGGTTGTGGGCCGATCCCCAGTTGGGGGTGTGCAGGGGGCAGCCGATCAATGATTCTCTCTCAGCCTTGATGTTTCTAGCTCTCTCTCCCTCTCCCTTCCTCTCTGAAATCAATAAAAATATATTAATAAATAAACTGTTATGTGGTCTGCCCAGAAGGACATAAATGGGATCATCACTACCTCCCGGATCTATGCACAAAAGAGTTTTTACTTCTAATGAATAACTTTTGACTCTTATTTAGCAATAAACCCTCAAATGTCTTAATTTTCCTGGGTCTGAGGATGCAGAGGTGGGTAAGGCATTCCTATTACAAAGAAGCAACTGGGCTGGAAATTTATAAACCCATGCATTCCGAGACATCAGACCAAATTAGTTCAGGACCAAAATAAATGGAATGTGCTTCCCATTCCTTCTCATCCGCTTTGGGCTTAGTTGTCTTGGGGGGGTAGGACAGGGCTGTGTGTGCTGCCGTGTCTGCCCTGGGCCTGTGGATGAACTGGGGCAGGAGAGAGAGTGCCCTGCAGGTAGAGAGGAGAAGCCGCTGGGTGGAAAGTGCAAGGTCAGCGCAAAGTCAGGCTTAGAATGCCTTGAGAAGCCTATTTGTAAGGTTGCCAAAACCTCCTGAAATCTCTGCCTCCATCTGGAGGAACTGGCCAGGAAGAGGGCAGCCAGCCTTTGGTTTCTGCTGCCTGTGCCTCCCTGAGAGCTCCGAGCCTTTCCGTGATATGCTTACCAACTTCACGGTGCCTGTGCGACAGACCGCCCCTCCCAGCGAGAAAACGGGGCCTGGGAAGTGAATTGCCCCAGGGTCACTGGGCAAGATGGAAGCACAGGGTTTCGGTCAGAAAGCTCAGGGTTTAGATCTAAAGCTCAGCCTTAGATTCTCTCTCTCTCTCTCTCTCTCTCTCTCTCTCTCTCTCTCTCTCTCTCTCTCTCTCTAGAGGGGGTGGAAACCCATTGGTAACATCCCATTGTTACCGGTTGTTCTCTGACTTTGGAGTGTCTTCAGGGGGAGTGGCAAAACAGTGATTTGGAGTTTGGGCTTTTCAGTTAGGCAAACCCAGGTTTATTCTTGGCTCTGCCACTTTCCACGAATGACACCTTGGGCAGATAATTTAACTTCTCTGAGTCTCAATTTTCCTCATCTCTAAAATGGGTTCAAGCGGAAACAGGTTTGGCTCAGTGGATAGAGCGTCGGCCTGCGGACTGAAAGGTCCCAGGTTCAATTCCGGTCAAGGGCATGTACCTGGGTTTCGGGCACATCCCCAGTGGGAGATGTGCAGGAGGCAGCTGATCGATGTTTCTAACTCTCTATCTCTCTTCCTTCCTCTCTGTAAAAAATCAATAAAAAATATATTTAAAATAAATAAATAAATAAATAAATAAAATAAAATGGGTTCAACAACATGTCCATCTCACAGGGTCAAGGTGAGGATTAAGAGAAGTGATGCATATGAGGTGAGAGCTCAGACTTGAGCTATGGTTGTTACACTGCGGAGGTCCCCACTGACGCTGCCTCCTTCCTGTTTTTCCCCACTCAGATGTGGAGGTGGATGGGCAGAACTGGACCTTTGCTTTTGACTTCTCCTTCCTGAGCCAAAAGGAGGACCTGGAGTGGGCCGAGCTCCGGCTGCAGCTGGCCAGCCCAGTGGACCTTCCCCCTGGCGTCCCACTCTCCATCGAGATTTTTCACCAGCCAAAGCTGGAGGCCGATCGGGACCCAGCCCGCTGCCCAGAACGTCTTCGGCTGGAACTGTTGACTGTTTCTCTGTCCCAGGTTACCTTTTCTCCTGGCAGCATGGTCCTGGAGGTGACCAGGCCACTCTCCAAGTGGCTGAAGCACCCTGGGAAGCTGGGGGAGCAGATGTCCAGTTTGGCCAGAGAATGCTGGCCGCGGCCTCCCACACCGCCTGCCGCCAATGTGCTCCTCCTGCTCTACTCCAACCTCCCTCCTGAGCAGAGGAGGCTGGGTGGCTCCACCTTGCTGTGGGAAGCTGAGAGCTCCTGGCGGGCCCAGGAGGGACAGCTCTTCCAGGAAAAGGGCAGGAGGCACCCGAGACATCACTTGCCGGACAGAAGCCAACTGTGTCGGAAGGTCAAGTTCCAGGTGGACTTCAACCTGATTGGATGGGGCGCCTGGATCATCTACCCCAAGCAGTACAATGCCTATCGCTGTGAGGGCGAGTGTCCCAACCCTGTGGGGGAGGAGTTCCATCCCACCAACCACGCATACATCCAGGTGTGATGCCAGGGCATGGCGGGTGGAGGGCAGGCAGTCTGTGGGGAAGTGGCCGCACTGCCAGATCCGGGGCACCAGACTCCAGCGCTGCTATTATTTCATAGCGCTGTGTTTATTCATCCCTGCACAGTTATTCAAGCACCTACCCTGTGCCAGGTCCTAAGGATATGGAGATGACCACCCTCAACATCCTCAGAAAGCCTACGTGGATGGAGTCATTGCTTTCCCTAGGACTTTTCCCTTGTCTTTCATAAAATTAGGGTTGGAGGGTACACACTAGAGCAGCCGTGGGCAAACTACGGCCCACGGGCCGGATGCGGCCCGTTCGGCTGTTCTATCCGGCCCGCGGAGCCGAAAGAGCGGAGGGTTCTCTTGCTCTCCCCTCCGCTCCTTCACCAGCAGCAGTGTTAACATGTATTAGTTCACACAAACACTCCATCCATGCTTTTGTTCCGGCCCTCCGGTCCAGTTTAAGAACCCATTGTGGCCCCCGAGTCAAAAAGTTTGCCCCACCCCCTGCACTAGAGGGTTTCAACTCCTCCCCAACCCTGACATTCTAGGAAAGGAAGTTCAGAATCTGGCGTTTTGGGATAGAGAGGCCTGGGTTTGATTCCTACTTATTAGCTGTGTAATATTGATCAAGTGGCTTCCTCTCTCTGAGCCTCGTTTCACCACCTGTAAAAATGGGGATATTTTATAGGGATGTTATAGTGTTAAATGAGGTGATATGTATACTGCATGTAGAGTAGTTGGCCGATAATAGGCATGTTTGATGTTGTGTCATCATTACGAGAAGTCTGTGATTCACTGATGAAATGGGGGCCACATTTACGGGGCCATGGTTGAGATAATCATGTCCCAGCCACTGTAGTTTTGCTGCCTAAAATAGGAGCTGGATACCCATTCTGCAGAAGTTAGATAAGGCCATAGGCTACCTACCACCAGTGTCATTGATCAGCCCAAGTTCTAGAAGGCGGTAGAGGTAGACGAATGGCAGGAGAACGAGATGGAGAAAGCAGAGAATAGAGGCTATTCTTGGCTGGGTGGCTCAATGGTGAGAGCAGGGTCCCTACACCAAAAGGTTGTGGGTTCAATTTCCGGTCAAGGCACATACCCAGGTTTCGGGTTCCATCCTCCATCAGGGCCGCTTCACCTCTCTCTATAAATTAGGTGAGGATTTAAAAAAAAGAAAAAAAGAAAATAGAGGCTAATATAGTGACCCTGATATTTAGGTAGCCCTGCCCTGCTCTCAACCGTCACCTGGGAACAATGTGTTTCTATTTACTCCAAGAAGCCTAGACTGAGCAGTGGTCGCCAACCTTTCGGGCCTCACAGACCACCAGTGGTCCATGGACCACCGGTTGGTGACGTCTGCCCTCGAGTGCATCCTCCATGCCAAGCCTCAGGCAGGGTTCAGAGGCTCTGGGGAGCATGTGAGCTGAGCTCCTGCAAGGGAGGCAGGTGGGGGCCAGCCCCAGAGGACCTGTCCCTGGCAAAGGCCCTCACGAGCCTCTCCCAGGCCCCACTTCACTCCACCAACCCACCTGCAGCGTGACCAGAGGCAACCACAGAGACCCAGAGAGTCCCAGTTGCCAGCTCTGACCTGAGAAGGTGTCCTGGACCACAGGGCCAGGGTCCGGTTCCAGAATGCCAGGGGGTTGTTACCTTTTCTCCCGTTGACTCTGTTTGCCCTTCTCTGGGCAACAAAGCAAATCCCACAAGAATTTCCACATGACTGTCTTCTGCCTCATAGTTTTGGAACTAAACCAGGAGTTTCTTGGAATATTTTATAAACTGGTATTCACTCTAGACCAGTGGTTCTCAACCTGTGGGTCGCGACCCCTTTGGGGGTCGAATGACCCTTTCACAGGGGTCGCCTAAGACCATCGGAAAACACATCTATAATTACATATTGTTTTGTGATTAATCACTATGCTTTAATTATGTTCAATTTGTAACAATGAAATTGGGGGTCACCACAACATGAGGAACTGTATTAGAGGGTCTCGGAATTAGGAAGGTTGAGAACCACTGCTCTAGACTATAACAATAGGAGACCATATAAGTTGGCTACTGTTCTACCCAGATACAGCTTTTAGAATCTTCTGTTTAAAAGATGCTTTAAGAAAGCAGAAGTGATTTTAGAAGTTAGAGTCGGTGATGTATTGGCATGCTGATTCCTTTATGAAAACAGTTTCCTTCTATTTTTGCACCCAGTCACCGATCTAGACTCTCAGTATCTTTTTCACCCTTTACCCAGAAATGACCTATTCTGACCCGGATGTTGAACTGACCCCTCTCCTCCCTTTCAGAGTCTGCTGAAACGGTACCAGCCCCACCGCGTCCCTTCCACCTGCTGTGCCCCCGTGAAGACCAGGCCCTTGAGCATGCTGTATGTGGACAATGGCAGAGTCCTTCTAGACCATCATAAGGACATGATTGTGGAAGAGTGCGGGTGCCTATGAGGTCCTGGAGGGGCGGCTGGGAGGCTCCTGGAAGACATGATGACCGTCAGACCCAATGCAAAGAAATAAATGGGAGGCTGCACTACAATCACAGGCCCTCGAGGCTGGCTAAACAGAGGCCAGGAGAGGGAGGGGGAGCTTGTGAAGCAGCCTGGCTGGGTTTTCTCTTCACTGGACAGACAGTGGCGAGTGAAAGCACTAATGAAGAGACCTTACCTGCCTTTTTAAACCTGTGCACTCCCGGAAATCGTATGCGAAAGTTGGGGCACATACGCGTTTTTGAGGTGGGACAAGGTTGTCTCTAACTTTTATGTATTCTCGAAAGTGGTCTTTGCCACCCCACCCCCAAGATCAAGCATCACGGAGTCAATGGCTCCGGTTGCCTCAGGCTGGGCGAGGGGCCCAGGTCTTTCCGGCCGGCCAGGAGCAATCTGTTGGCTTTGTCCAGGCTTCCTGAAGTGGATCTCTGCTAATGAGTTGTACAGCCATAAAGCCACTGTACAGTCCTTCTGGGCCTGCTGGTGCCTCTGGAGGGAGAGGCAGGAACTCATCCCAGAGAACTGGCCACTTTGGACTACAGCAGCTGGGGCCCTCAGACACTCCCCCCCACCCCCCCGAGTCTATTAAAGTTGGTGACAGTTCACTTCCGTCTCTTAATGTGTGCTATTAATGTGGCCCTGAGCTTCCTATCCATGGGGTGAAGGCCCTGCCCAGGGTGGCAGATTTGGGCTGTGGTCACAGCTCAGCCACTGAGCAGCTGTGTGACCCTTGTCCCTCAAGTGAATAATTCACTACTCAGCCTCATCCTGTGACACGAAAGCAGGTGGATCCTAACGCATTCCTGTGAAATGTCTGTTGGAAGGCTCACGAGCTGTAAGGCTTTATCCCATCTCCCTACAAAGCCTGCTAAGCCAGGCCCTGCCATCCTGTTATCTATCCTTTATCAGCTTTTGCTGCCCAGGGTTCTAAGATTGCCGTAACTCAGGGGTGGGCAAACTTTTTGACTCGAGGGCCACAACGGGTTCTTAAACTGGACCGGAGGGCCGGAACCAAAGCATGGATGGAGTGTTTGTATGAACTAATATAAATTCAAAGTAAACATCATTACATAAAAGGGTACGGTCTTTTTTTTTCTTTAGTTTTATTCATTTCAAACGGGCCGGATCCAGCCCGCGGGCCGTAGTTTGCCCATGGCTGCTTAACTTCACGTTTCTCACAGCAGCATAGCAAAAGGAACATAGCTTTCTCATAGGGAGCTCTCCCACCAAACGCAAGTCTTTGCCTTCTGGATGAAAAGACCCCAAAGGCAGCAATTCTGCATTTCCTTATCAGCACTGCCAAAATGGGGGAAATATATATATATATTTGTTAATCTTCAACCTGGGACATTTTTCCTTTGATTTTTTTTTAGAGAAGGAGGGGGAGAGACAGAGAGGGAAACATCAATGTGAGAGACACATCTATTGGTTCCCTCCGGCACGCACCCCGGGGCGGGATCCAGCCTGCAACTGAGGTACGTGCACTTGACTGGGAATTGAACCCGCGACCCTTCAGACCAAGAGCGGATGTTCTATCCACTGAGCCAAACTGGCTAGGATGGGCTATATATTTTTTTGTTTGTCAGGGCAAGGGGCCATTTTGTTGGGAATGAGTCCACCGTCAGTCTGTTCCTGCCTCACCAAGAAGCCCAGCCTTTGGGAAGTGACCCCAAGCATGCGAGGACCCTTGCTGAGTTTAGACATGCAGCCTTGGTTGGGTCAAAGTAGTAATCCTGGCCCAGGCAGGGTTGGCGAGGCTAGAGCCAGGCCTGGGCCTGAGACGCCTCAATGCCCTGACTCAGCACAAAGCTGACCCAGCTGCTCATTTCCTGGAGTGGGAACAGACCCGCCCTACCCACGCTGCAGGCTCACAATGGGATTCTGCATCTGATTCCACTTGGCTGGGAGGGCTTCGTCAGGTCAGCTGTTGTCCCATTCTCTTTCCTAAATGAGACCCCAGAGAGGCCTAGTGGCCTGACCACACACTTAGGAGTGGCAGGACCCAGACCTGCGCTTTGGTCTGCAGCCCCAGGGGCACCATGCTTAATAGTACTCAGAGGTCTTTGCTCCCCTCGCTTTGGAACCAGAATTCTACTTCCACTACAGAACTGAATTTCTTGGGAGAGAAAATCCCATCCCAGGACTTCAGAGCATCTTGACTAAGTAGGGGCCCAGTAGTTCTATGGCTGGGGCCAGGAAAGCAGAAGGTCAAGCTATTTGCAGCCACAGCTTGTGGGAGTGTCTCCTTAGCAGCTCTGACTCAGAGAACAAACCTCACTGAGGACAAGGCATTACCTCCTATCAAGCAGAAGACGCAGGCACAAATGAGTGAAGCTACCTGTTGCTGACGCCCTGCCGAAAGCTCGGTTCGGTGTCAGCCCCAGGGACATCCTGCTGTCTGGCCAGAGGTGTTTAGGGCCGAGCCTAGCAGCACAGCTCCATGGTTGAGCCTGTGTGCTAGTGAATGCTTTCTAAGTTGGAGGACATACTACCTCCTGAGAACCGAGTCCTGTCCTAACCTGGGGGGCAGGAAGGGGCTTCTGTACAACAGTCAGGGGTGCTTTAACTTGCTCTGAAGGCAAAGGCCTACTTCCATTGTTTCTAGAGCAGTGCAAGTCAGCAGGTGAGGGGGGAAAATCGGATGCACTATTCTCCTTGGCTGGGGAAGTGGGCGGGCCCGGCAGTAGGTAGGGGTGGAGAAAAGACAGAGTAAGAGGAGAAGCAGAAACACGGATGTGATTCACATAGCACCAGAGTCAAGTTTATCTCCATCTAGTAAAGCCTTTTATTAGCAGCAAAACCCTTACTCCTATACCCTAAGTTGCCTTTGAGGTTAATATCTTACTTGCCTTTGTGGCAGAGTAAAGTGTGTATGAAAGTGCCTTCAAAATGATTCGTCCCCATCTTCCCTTAAAGCAGTGGTTCTCAACCTGTGGGTCGCGACCCCTTTGGGGGTCGAATGACCCTTTCACAGGGGTCGCCTACGACCATCGGAAAACACATATATAATTACATATTGTTTTTGTGATTAATCACTATGCTTTGATTATGTTCAATTTGTAACATTGAAAATACATCCTGCATAGCAGATATTTACATTATGATTCATAACAGTAGCGAAATTACAGTTATGAAGTAGCAACGAAAATAATTTAATGGTTGGGGGTCACCACAACATGAAGAACTGTATTAAAGGGTCGTGGCATTAGGAAGGTTGAGAACCACTGCCTTAAAGTCTTCAGCCCTGATCATTCCCAAACTTGCTCACTCGGGAGTCAACTGAGCTGTGCGCGAGTCCTTTACTGAACTCCAATCTTACCTGAGCCTCAAAGCACCTAGGAAAGATGATCTTAACCCTACTTTAGAGAAGGAAACCAGGGCTGAGACTCCTATTGGCAGGAATGCAGCTGGAATCTGGCCTCTTACTCCACAGCCTGAGCTAACTCTCTAGGCCAGCAGTCGCCAACCTTTCGGACCTCACGGCCACCAGTAGTAGTCCGCAGACCACTGGTTGGCGACCGCTGCTCTAGGCTGTTCTGACAGGAACAAATCTCAAGTCCAGTTTTATTCAGTGGACTTCCCTGCATCTGAAGCATGGAAGAATACTTGTTCTCAATACTAATGTGTGAGCCTCACTGGATTAATAATAGCAAGGAATCTGCTGCTATGCAGCACAGCCTGGTCTATTTTAAGACATCAGATATGATGGATTCCTAACAAGTGCTGAGAAGCAGAGGCAGCCCGCTTCAGCAAGAGCTGTTTGGGCTTCCTCATGGTTGGCACCTAGTTTGCTTGTACATCCAGCCCCAGCATGTACCCCTTCGCCTCCAAGCTGCTGCAGGAAGGGACCCATCACCGCCTTGCACATACAGGGCCAGATGGACAAAGTCGGCACTCCCTGCACATACAGGGCCAGATGACAAAGTCGGCGTTCCCTAAGTGCGAGAACAGACACATGAAGTGGCCAACTGCCTTTGCCCATCTCCCTCATCAGCCAAGACTCCCAGAATGTGAAACCAACAGGATTTCACCTGAAAAGTTAAAAAATTAAATAGAACACCAAGTTGATATCCAAGATCTTTATTGATTTGACTGTAACAGCAACCATTGGTGAGAATTTATTTTTTCACTAATTTCCAAACACCTGCTGGTTTGAAAGGACAATTAGACCAAAAAAAAAAAAAAAAAAAAAAAACCCAAACCCAAAACAACTGATCAGAGTCACCCGGGACTGCCTCAGGACCACATGGTGCCCTCTGCCATCCATCCATGACAGTGAAATGGATGAGGGGACAGGGTCAGCCACATCAAGGGGGATGAAGGGAAGATGAAAGGAAGAACTGGCAGTCTCTGCTTTCCATTCAGAATGGATGGAATTGGGCCACTGGTGTCGCTAAGACAGGGAAGGGCATTTTTGAATGTCTAAAATATTTTAAAGATGCTTAAAATGGACACGGAATATGTGAGTGTCCACCGGGCTCTCTAAGCCACCTTCTAGAAGGTTTACCCTGGGTAGCACAGGGTCTCCTCACCGAGGGAGGGAGACGGGCTCCATCTTCAGGTGAAGGAAAGGCACTGGCTCACAGTAGTCAGTGATCTGGACACGCAGCAGGAGCAGGATGGCTGCCGCGGACAGCTTGCCCCTTATCTCCACAGTGTTCCTCCCGCACTCTCCTGGTTTCAAGTAAAAACTACCCTTGGCTGGGGCTTTGCCTTTTTCTTTTTTCTTTTCAAAGATTAAGATGGAGAGACAGGGATGGCAATGGGCAAGTATGGCTATTCTGTGCTAGATTCATGGAATTCTCCAAGTTTGAAGTGTCCAGGAATTCTGGTTTTAAGCACCGACAAGAGTTCCCGTTGCAAATTTCAGCATGGCTAAATGATTATCAAGCATTGCAGCATCTCTCAGCCCGCCTCCCACTCATAGAAAGGTGGCAGAGTTAAGAGTTTAAATACTCCCGAAAATGTATTTTCATCTTCATAATATTTTCCATCAGCATCTACAGTATGGTCTGCCAGGGCTTCAGGCAGAGATTAGGCAAAGAGAAACCACAGACCATGTGAACAAGACCTTGAAAGACCTCCTAAATCTAAGCTTTCCCAAAACGTATCAACTTCCAGGACCAGCACAAAGAAATGTGCATTCCAGAAGCTGAGAAAGGTGACATGAATGATTGTTTGAAAAAAAAAATAGGTATGTATCAATCATCCTTAGTCTTCAGTAAAAAATTTCTGGGAGCTTGCCTCAAGAAAACTCCAATACTCAACTGGAAAATGATTACTAGAACAGGAAATCCCCCTGGGTGACAAGCATTCTAAAGAATTGCCTCCAAATCTGTTTTCAACTTTTATTGGAAGCTGAAAGGTAAAGAACTTTGGGGCGAAGGAAGTATGTGTGATAACTGCACCCCCTTCTAGTCCAGACAGAAACTGCCCTCCCAAAGAATGCCTTTTTAAAACAAGTACTACTCCCCTCCCAGAGGTCACAGGTGAGTGATTGAATTTCGCAGATTTATCAATAGCTGCCGGTATGCATGTAGACCAGAAACATGCCAAGAAGGGAAAGTTCTGACCCAAATAAAGGCACTGGGCCTCCTCTTTAAAGAGATATACAAGGGGCTGAGGGCCCTGGCTCAGCAGCCGAGGTGCTCGATACCCCACTGAGGAGCCAAGATGGGAGAATAGAAAAAGGTTCAGTTTCTGGGATATTACTGCCAAGATGAGCCCCTTGCACCAGTGGCCTTGATTCAAAGCATATGCTCAATACATACTGGCAAATGATGGGCTCTGGGATGAAACCCACACAAATCCAGCGGGTACATCCTAACGGAAATGTTTGAACTGGGAAGGTAAGTTCTGAGAGTCCCTAAGAGCTGATAAATAAAATACCGTCTAGGTTGACTCCACCTTAAAATCAGAAGGAAAAGCATAATTAATTTGAAGGTGCCTTAAAGATGAGTTCCTTTCTTTAAGAAGAAATAGCCGTTTCTTATAGCTGCCTCAGTAGCAATGCTTTTCTTCAAGCCTACACTAAAGCAAGCAGGGCTACAGGTAAGAAAACGTTGGTAAGAGGCAGAGTGTAAATCCATATGAGAATTTGCATCTTCGCGATGTCTGAAACCTCTATAAACGTGGTCGGGCATGGGTGCCACACACACACAGCAGACATTCCCTAAGAATGCGTCAAACTGACAAACCTCACCCAAGTTTCTCGCAAGAGTGAAGGCAAGACTGGTTCTCTTTAAAAAACCATTTCCATCAAGAGGCCCTGGGCTAAGTGGGCACACGAGTTAACCTGTAATACTGAACTGAAAGGACAATCAAGCAACATTTCTAATTCCCAGATGTTCCCTACTTTGACAAGTAGCCCCTTGGGTGAACAGCTGAAGACCAGGTGTCAAGCATCGACTCTGGTGGGCCTGGTTCAGATGCCATCATCTATTTCACCCTGAATCTGAACTCTAGAGCAAGCCGGGCTACAGATAAGAAAATGCTGGTAAGAGGCAGAGTGTAAATCCATACACGGTGAGTTCTTGTATTACTTTCCTTCAGCTCAGTAATCCAACATCTACTTCACATTTGCTCTCTTTGCTAGAAACCCTAACTCCGATTGTCAGCTTTAGTGGATCAGCTACACAGACCCAATTCCCTTGGTCAATTCCGGGCTAGAGGGGATAGCAAGTAAGTGGTATTGAATTTTTAGGGACTTGCAAAGTAGCATCTTTGGGCTGCTGTTAGCCAGCAAGTGTATACGCATTATGCTCTCCTGGGAGCTGCCATTTCCTGCCACCCCTCAAAACTAGCAGGTAGCTTTCAGGAAATAATCTGTCTTCTATCCCGGTTTGGTGATAACACATCTCAGAAAACTGTTCTCAGTAGCAACATCTCTCTCAATATATCATCTAGTTTAAACCTAACCCCCACTCCTTTTGGCCTGGTTTCATCCTGTTAGGGGTGAGGTTTGAAGATATATCCACAAATCCTTTGATACTCCCCTATACAGTAGGTAGGGGTCTATTTCTCCCCTTGAGTGCAGGCTGGGCTTAGTGGCTTGTTCCTAAGGAACAGAATAAGAAGTGAAGGTGTGTGCTTTCAAAGACTGTCATAAAAGGCACTGCAAATTCCTCCCTGCCCCGTCGTCCCCCAGATCACTCTCTCAGGGGGAAGCCAGCGGCCATGGTGTGTGGACACTCAGTATATTCTACACGGAGACTCACATGTGGAGAAACTGAGGCATCCTGCTAACAAGCACAAAGAGAGAGCTCAGAAGTAGGTTCTCCAGCCCCAGACAACTGCAGACCCTGCCAACATCTTGGGCTGCAGCTTCCCAAGACCCCCGTGCCAGACCCACGATGCTAAGCTGTTCCAAGTTCCAAACCTATAGAAACTGGCAGATGATGTTTGCCTTTTTAAGAGTCTGAGTTTGGGGGTTACGCAGCAACAGATAACAGAAGTGGAAGGACAGACGCTTGGCTTGGAAGCCTAATGCCCAGAAGCCAGCTTCTCTGCTCTGTGCTCCTGAGAATTCGGTAAGTATTTACACAGAATGAGGAAGTGGTGAGCTAAAGAAACCACACCATAAAAGAACGGAGAACCACGACGATGCCAATCTCCTGCAGGAATTTGGAGAAAGAGGTCATCGTCATTAAGATGGACTGTCTCCAGAAGTACAGAAACACGGTTTCCTCTTAAAAAGAAAAATACAAATGATCACTAAGATTTTAAGAACTGTTTCACTCAAATGGTACCCTAAGGATGTTCCCTCCCCAAGGAAAAGTCCGGATAGATAGTTCATTCAGGGATTTATCTCTGGGTTTCCTTTCAAACACCCAGAAGTAAACCACCTGCTGGATTCTGCCTGCCCTGAAAACGATTCGGAGGCTTGCCACAAAGGTGTCCCCTGTTGGATTTGATGTTGCCTTGTGAAATCATCTTTAAGATACCATGAATGAAGTCAAAGTATTTCTAGTGGCAGTGGACTCCAGGAAAGAAGTTCCCCCAGCAGTAAGGAAGTCCTTGCAGAGGAGGCTAAGGGACTGGGCTGCGGTTGCACTATACAGCCGACACTCCCAGGAATACTAGAAACACGGCTTCTAATTAGGGGGCCCGTGCAGAGCTCCCCCAAGTTGTCAAACAAAGGGGAAAACTGTATCTTATACTACTCAAGCTGGCATGTTTTAGCTCCATTCCCCACTGCTCGGAGAGGCAGCTGAGGTTTCTGAGCAACAATAAAGGTCAGGGAGGGGATACTCTTCTGCTCACTGACAGCCCGGCCAGCTGTAGTTGGAGTCGGATTCCTCAGGCGCCAAGGCCAGGGTATGAAGAACGAAATCTTGACTCCTAAAGAATCATGCTCCAGGGACAAAGATGTCCTAAGCCAGCTTCTTAAGCAAATGGCAGTGTAACTTGAGATTTCCAAGAGAATGTAAAGCGAAATCTGGAGTTTAATTAAAATCAGAACAGGGATACAGTAAACAAACAAACAATACTTCTCTGATCATCAGCTTCTGAGACTGAAAGCATCTCCAAAACTTTGGAGGTCCAGCTTATTCCTGAGATATCAACCATCACAAAAGGTTTCACTTTGTGAACTATTCACATTTTATAGCAGAAAGCAGAACAAAGTTCCTTGGACATCCTCCCTCTTTTGTCTAAGATGTATTTGCACACAGGGTCTTTTCATAGTTCAAAAGAAAAACAAACAGCTTTCTTTCTTAGCCAACTGGCCCGTTACTCTCACCCTGGGCTGTGATCTCAATAGATGATTCAGGGCACCAAATCCAACCAGAAATTCCCAGGATATCAGAGGCTACTTGTCTTTCTATGAGGGGACAGAGGCATTAGTCTTTCTAAGAGGGACTGAGTCACTCTCCTGGGATTACTGTGCCAGTCAGTAGTCAGGGGGGTGGCTAGGGAGCAGAGGGAATGACAGAGCAAAGGGTAAGGGAGAAGAAGGAGGCTTTCATGAACAACCCACAAGGCAGAACGGTCCAGCTTTACCACCCACCCACTACAAACGCCAAGCATGCACACCCAAAACTAGGAGGAGAAAGAAAGGGACTGCAGGAGACAAAGGATGGTGACATGGAACAGCAGACTTGCCTACAGACATTTCTCACCTTCCTAACACTGGAAGATGTGATTAAAAAGTTGCTGTTCAGAATTTACTGAAAACATATCTAAAAATAGGTCTGTAGTCATCTTAAAAAATAAAAGGTCACTTCTCAAATAAGAGTGACAGATATTATCAGATACCAACACCTGAGGTATCTTTGATGTATATTTGAAACATGGCCTGGCAGAGAAAAAGGAAAGAGAGAGAGGAAGGGAAAGAAAGGGGAAATTCAGAGTACAAAGGGAAAGCAAGAAAATGGGGAGGAACACATTGTGAAGCCCATGCTTATCTATCTCGGCAGCCAAATAAAGCAGGTCCACAAAGGAAAAACACTTAGTTTTTCTAAGAGCATTCTGGAAGTCATCTTTAAAAATATAAAAAAACTGCAGCCTGCGATAATATTACAATGCTCATTGGATTAAAAAAAACAATGACAACTAAGACTAGTGACTCAAATGGGCCAAGGTTCTTCCAAAATCATGCCTAAGTACTATGATCAGGCCTTATCCAAAGTGCTCTATCTCTGAAATCATGTGGATGCTCAGAGTACAATAGGACTGCAAGCAACATGATGCAAGAAGGGAGGAATAGGAGAGGAGGAAAGAACAGCTGGTTACTGACGACCCCCTCATGTAGAGTTTAAAAATGCTTGCACACTTGTGCTAAGTAAAGGAATGGAAAGATAAACTATTATACCAAAGACAGAAGGCATTCCTCCCAGAGGACGGAGGGGAAGCAGACCTCAGAACAGTGTCACAGGTCGTACTACCAGAGTTGTACAACCTGTGCTGGCCCCAGGGACAAACACCTTAAGGGACAAGAGAGAGCAGCTCTTTTCTTGTTTATTTCCCTCCGGTTTTGAAGACCCCAAACCAGACTGTTGTAGCACTGAACCATGGGTGGAAGACAGGCAGGAGACACAGGATAAGAGCATGAACAATGCTGAACCCAGCAAACCTCTGTAACACTTGCCCAGACTTTCCTGGAAGCCAGCAATTGTTGGTAGGTTGATATCTGATTTTGGATTTTTTTTTTTTAATTGGGGGGGAGGGGGAGGTCTCAATACAAAAATGACTAAGGAAGCCAGAATTCAACTGTTTTCCTTTGTGGGCTGCTTAGTTCTACAGAAATACGCCATGGGCCTTCAATCTAATCTAAGTGGGAAAGGGAACAGAAGCAGGAAGAGGAAATAGTCAGATGAAGCTCATCTTCGCATCATTTGGCACCCAGAGGAAGAGGAGGGGGCACTGCAATGGGGACTGCTGGTACTGCCTCTTCTGTGTTTTCATTGTTGATCCTATTGGCCAAATCAGGTACACACACAGGTATCAGCGTTGCTGCTATTCTTCTGATCCCTGCAGGACAGTTAGATGTCCATCTCAAACTGAGCATCATCCCCTAGATGGAATGAAAAGATGAAAAGTCTTACACAAAAAGGAAAAGCAAAACAGCTTTCATTGTCATTCCCTCTGCACGAGGGTAAAAAATTAATTCAAACTGTCCAATTTTCTGCTGCCTTAAAACAATTATTTGGCTTTGCTTTGGCTGGTCTTTTTAATCTTGGGGGAGAAAAAAAGAATGGCAATCACATCACCAATGGGAAGGAGCATTTGAGAAAAGGATGGAAATGAAAACCTTCCCAGTGTCCCTTTATCTACAGGTTGACCACACAGGAATCCTGGGGTGCTTCTTGCCATCTATCACATCAGCACACTCTTCTGGAAGTTTTGAACTTTGGCCCCGCTTTGAATCGACACTTTGTCCATTAAAAACTCATTTGGAATTTGAGGAGGCGGAATGCTGGCTCATGTACAGGGGTCACGGAGTGCAACCTGAGGTGGATTTCAGGAGCTGGCTGTTTCAACCTCCCTCTTCTGCTTCCAAAGACAGCAAGGACTCATTACTAATTGTGTGTGTGTAGGGGCTGTTTATTTAAATATTATAGGCAGTCCTAGAAAACAGGAGGAAAAACCTATTGCTTTCCCCCACAAGCTAGAAATGGGGACTTTTAACCAGTTAACTGCCACAATATTTTGAATTTAATTAAAAAAGATCTGCCGCTTGCGTCTATACCTGCTTATGGTCTACAAACGGTTAAACAGTTTTGTTTTGTGTTTTCCCTAGTCGCATAGAGCCCAAGTTCCCTGATTTTTTTTTCCCTCCGCACCCACTAGATGAAATTTGATGCTTATTTGGAACTTAGGGTTTCCATAACATTTCAATTAACTTTGGTGAGGGTAGTGGGGAGGGAGAACTTAGAGACATATAATTAATTGACCATTAGTTATAATTGAAGCATCAACATTTTCCAACCCACAGCTGACATACAGATTTCTAGGGTCACCCTCTTGGACCCCAATACCAGCATTCTCTTACCAACTGCATGCTTTCTGTCATGATTGTTCAGGTTGTTCAAATTGTTTACTTCTACTTTGGAGTCTTCGATTAAGGTGCCGGGGCTGGTGACTCCTGGGATATTGGGCAGATGGCAGGGTGGGGTCTGAGCCATGGGAGAATTTCGACGATCCAACAGAAACTTTCGATCATAAATGATTCGGGTTCCTGGAAAACATCGTTGGACAGAGTTTGAAACAAATTAAGGGGTTATCAACATATAATACTACCCAGGAATTTATTTTAAATCCCAACTAATTCTAACCCTTAAGGATTTTACAGGGGTTAGCTTGAACTTCCCAGGTCTCTCTGCTATCAGGAATGCCTTTTCTTTCTCTCCAGCTGGGGAAATTCCCTATTTACCCTTCAAGCTTCAGTTTCAACATCACTTCCTTTACAAAGCTTACATCAATTTTACTGGTCCATTTATTTATGCATTCATTTCATTGGTTGCTTCTTGTATTCTTGTATGTGCCCTCACTGCAGATTGAACTCAGATTGGCGCTCTAACCAACTGAGCTACCCAGCCGGGGCCTTTTTCTTTTTTTAAAGATGTTCTTCCCCCCCATCTTACTCAATATACATGAACTATTATAGGACTCTTGTTTAATCTATTTGCACCTCTAAAGACTGTGAATTCCTTATGCCAGGGCCATGACTTATTTATATCGGACCTAATCATTACATAGATCTTCAAAAAAAAGTTTTAAATAAAGTTATAAACAAGTATGTGAAAAAATAACCAATAGATAGATGGCCACCTTTAAGTTAAAGGCACTGAGAGAGACATGTTTTCCAGACAGAACTATAGTACAGAAGCTGAAACTGACAAACCAGTCTGCTTACCAGTTAAGTGCTACCAGAATATTTTATTATTAGAGGCCTGGTGCATGGATGTGTGTACCGGTGGGGTCCCTCAGCCTGGCCTGCGCCCTCTCACAATCCGGGACCCCTCAGGGGATGTAGCAGTGCAGGAAGCAGCAGGCGGCCAGGAAGGAGTCAGAGCCAGGGGCCGGGCGCCACTCCCGTTCATCCCGGTCCCGCTGCCACCGCGCCGCTTGGTAGCGCTGCCATGGAGGCAGGAGAGGCTTGCACCGCTGCAGCTGTGCTCTCCAGCCATGAGCCCAGCTTCTGGCTGAGCAGCGCTTCCGATGTGCGCTTCCAGGTGGTCAGTGCACATCATAGCAACTGGTCGTTCCGGTCCTAATGGTCACTTAGGCTTTTATATATATAGATAGTTCTGAAGAGTGCACTTTACCTGATAAACAGTTAAATAAAACCTGCTGCTGTCCATTTACAAGTGCCTAATGTTGACCTAATGAAGTGGATGCCTGAGCTCTGCTGCTGATTCTAAAACTACAGTAAGCTCAGGAGGAAAGATGTGGTGACCTTGAGTGAAGTCTATTGAATGGATAAGGTGGAAAGGGGAGAGGCAGCCCAGCGTATCAGCCATCCCTGCCCAAATAACAAAGGGTGTAGTCATGTGGAGGTTTCTTGCTCATACTAGGCTTAAACCCAGGAAAGAAAAACCTGCTTTGGAGGTTTAGGTATCCAGTTGAAGGCAATCCTATATAATAAAAGCCTAATATGCAAGTTGACCAAACCACGGAACGACTGGTGGAATGACAGGTCGCTATGACATGCACTGATCACCAGGGGGCAGACGCTCAACGCAGGAGCAGCCCCCAGCCCACAGGCCTCAGGACAGCCAAGGTGGGTGCCAGCGGGGGCCCCCAATCGCCCCACCAGTTGCCCACAGAGGGAGGTGACCTGCAGTGGTGGGGGTCAGGGCCGGCGAGCAGGCGGCGCCAGGCCGGCCAAGGCAGGTGCCAGCATGGGCTCCCCAATCACCCTGCTGGTCACTCCACAGATCAGTCTTGATCGCTGGCCAGGCATAGGGACCCTACCCATGCACGAATTTCGTGCAGGCCTCTAATATTATATAAAGTAAAACTGTGCAAAGTCACTCAGTTTAAAGAGGTAGAATGTAAATACTACAAAAAGCAGAATGCAAATGCTTTTAGATTCCCATGTGAAAAGAAAGAATACTGTCATCCTATCCTATATAATAAAAGCCCAGCGACTAACCGGCAGAACGATCAGAACGACCGGTTGACCAGTTGCTATGATGTGCACTGACCAGCAGGGGGAAGACATTCAATACAGGAGCTTCCCCCTGGTGGTCAGTGTGCTCCCAGAGTGGGAGTGCCACTCAGCTGACCAGGATGAGCGGTGCTCCCACAGTGGGCCGATCCCCGCAGGCCACGCCCCCCACCAGTGCACGAATCCCGTGCACTGGGTCTCTAGTATTATAATAAGGAGAGTTTACCCTGACCGGTTTGGCTCAGCGGATAGAGCTTCGGATAGAGCGGATAGAGCGGACTCAAGGGTCCCAGGTTCGATTCCGGTCAAGGGCATGTACCTTGGTTGTGGGCACATCCCCAGTGGGGAGTGTGCAGGGGGCAGCTGATCGATGTTTCTCTCTCATCGATGTCTCTAACTCTCTATCCCTCTATCCCTCTCTCTTCCTCTCTGTAAAAAAATCAATAAAATATATTATAATAAGGAGAGTTTGATTCAAGCAGATTTCCTCAAATAACATATGACAAGCTATATCCTGGGAAACGGAAGAACAAATATACAGCTAACCAATCTACTTGAAACATAAGGAAGCAGATGGGGGGAAAAGTAAGGTATTTACTGCAAGAGGAATAAAAACTCTGGAGTTTTCCCAGAAAAGGAAAGAAATAAATATTTAATCTAAATAAGTAATACCAACATTAAATAGTTGGGAAATGAATTATAAACTCAATAATTTCCTTGGGATTAATAGCTGCGGTAGTACCATGACACTGTTATGCCAATGCTAGTAAATAATTTCCTTTTGACTAGAAAGAGTCAAACTATGTGAGGAAGTGTGTGGCCAATAGAGACTTTACCCTCCACCCCCTCCATCCTTGCTTTTTTTAAAAATATATTTTAGTGATTTTTTACAGAGAGGAAGGGAGATAGCGAGTTAGAAACATCGATCAGCTGCCTCTTGCACACTCCCCACTGGGGATGTGCCCGCAACCAAGGTACATGCCCTTGACCAGAATCGAACCTGGGACCCTTCAGTCTGCAGGCCGATGCTCTATCCACTGAGCCAAACAGTCAGGGCATCCATCCTTGCTTTAACAATCAAAATTAAGTACTAAACATACAATCTTCTCAATAACACTACAAATCAATCACCTTTATGGCTTTCAAACCAACGCCAAAGGATATCAACTTTCTTTTTTACTGTCTAGTTCTGTTGCAACTATACTGCACACACAATCATATTTATAGTTTATAAAAAGTGAAAATAAAATATCTGGCTCTCAGCCTCTCCTTAATAAACTACTAAGGAAAATACTGTGCCATACTTGGAACCTACTAAGACAGCATTTTTGAAGATATCTGTATCAGAATCTTCTGGGATGCTTGTTAAAAAAACATTCCAACTGAATTCGAATCCTTGGGATTAGAACCTGGAAATCAGTATTTTTTCCAAGTTCCCCAATCATTCATGAATTCATTAAAGTTAAGAACCCAACATCATCCTTCTTCCACAACCCTACTAACAGTGCTTTAAGAATAAATGAAATATCAAATAATTAGTGAGAGAGGGAGGGAAGGGACAAGAGGGATCATTTCTAACGGATGATGCTGAGACTCAGAAAAATTGCTTAAAGCCATAGAGCTAACCAGAGGCACAATCTGAACTGACCCTGTAGTCTCCTGACTCCCAGTCCAACCCTCTTTCCAGTATACCTCACAGTCACTATGATCTCCAACAGCGGGAGTGAGCTGCCTAAAGTGAAAGGGATGGAAGGATATATTACTTAATATAAATAACAGGTAAACAGCACATGGTATGGCAAGCAGTTTATACCAATCATTTGCCCTGAAGCACTGCTTTTCACGACAGGATAAGGGGAAGTGGTGGAGGCAGTTTTTTGTTTTGTTTTCTAGTTCGGCAAGGCCTGATTACTTATACATTTTATAAATTATCTAATATTTGTACTTCTTCTAACATGACAGAGAAATGTACCATTTTTAAAATTATGTGAATAGGGCCTGGCCAATGTGGCTCAGTGTTTGAATGTTGACCTATGAACCTGGAGGTCATGGCTCAATTCCTGGTCAGGGCACATGCCCAGGTTTAGGGTTCGGTCCCAGACCATACCAGAGGCAGCCAATTGATGTTTCTCTCTCTCTCCCTCTCTTTTCTTCTCTCTCTAAAAATCAATAAAGACATTAAAAATAAAAATTATAGTAACAACTCAAAAAGGCATCTGGATATTATGAGTCATTTTGGATAGCAGAAAACAGTTCAACTTTCAAAAAGTGAATAATTTTAGTTATTTTAGATGAAAATTTTTCTCATATGGATTTAAAACATTTTACTACCTTAAACAGAAAATTCAACCCTTCCTTGATGAATCAGGGTCATTATTATGAAAATCATTTTTTATATTAGGTTGCATCCTAGGAAGTCTCGGAGTTTATTCAATTGAAGCTCTTTATTTTCCTTACACTTCGATTGCCAAGGTTGTACTTAGGTCCCTCCCTCTATAGTTTGTCTCCTCCCCAACTCTTAGGCTAAGAACTTTGCTTTTTCCCCATGTCTTAGTCAGCGTGGGCTGCCATAACAAAATACCATAGAAGGCATAGCTTAAACAGCAACTTCTCTCTTACAGTTCTTGGGCAATCCAAGATCTAGGTGCCAGCATGACAGAGACACGAATCCCACCGTGAGGGCCCTCATGACCTATTCTAATAACCTCTCAAAAGCCCCATCTCCAAATATCATCACATTTTGGGTTAGGGCTTCAACATCTGAACATCTGAAGGGGTATGTGTGGCAAGATTCTACCTATAATGCACCCTTCACCCATTCAAACTTGAAGCTTCTAAGTTGTTGGGTTTGAACATTGGTGATGTGCTTAAGAGAATGTTATGTAAAATAAGAGCAAATAGGCAGAGAGGGGGCCTGAAAGCTTTCCAATGAACAAAGGGAAGGAAATTTAGTGGTTGGCCTTTGCATATCTGTTGCATCACCCCCACTTTTGTTGTCACTACTAAGTTTCAGAGAAGTGAGGTTTCACTTTGAAATGTTCTTACCAACATTAAATTTGCAAGTCAGAACAAGATTACTCTCACTTCTGCAATACACCAAGCATAGAAACTGGAGATGAGGTGTTAGAAAAAAGCACGGGATAAAAGTAAGCTTTCTATTTCTAAATTACATATAGCAATAACATATGCATTAAAAATTATGATTGAATCAACTAGGAAATAAGTAATAGAGATACTACCTATATGTGTGAGGTATAAGAGAAACTTCGAAGAACTTCTATGACTGCATCAGTGATAAGATACATTTTTTACAACTTTGTCAATATATATAATATATATAATTCATTCATTCAAAGTTTTAGTACATCCACAGAATTGTGCAGCCATCTCCACAATCAATTTTCGAACATTGGCATCATCCTCAGAAGATAACCCCCACACATTTAGCAGTCCCTTCCCATTTTCTTCCAACCTCTCCCAGTCCTAGGAACTGTTTTCTGCCTCTATAGATTTGCCTGTTCTGGACATTTCATATCAATGGAATCATATGTGGTCTTTTATGACTGCTTCTTTTACTTGTATAATATTATCAGGGTTCATCCATGCTTAGCATTTATCAGTACTTTATTTTTTATTGCCAAATAACATTCTATTGTAGGTATACATCATTTTATCATTTAACCAGTTGATGGATATCTGGGTTGCTTTCATTTTGAATAATGCTCCTACAAACATTCATGTACAAGTTTTGTGTGGACACAGAATGTGGTAAACTGAGAGGGGAGGTGAAATGAGGTTGAAAGTATCCTAGATTCCTTATCTTTCATTGGAAGTCATTGGTATTATCTAATGTTAAGAACTCAAGAAATTGTGGTATACAGCAACAGTGGTAACCAATAAAAGCACTATAAACAGAAACTATTAAAAGCAGTTGTCTACTGACATTTTACTTTGCATTTTATGTACTTCTCTTCAGTTCGATTTTTCTTTTTTCTATTATGTTTTTAAAATGTGCATGTATTGCCTGGCTGCCCGCTGGCATGGCTCAGTGGTTGACCATTGACTTATGAACCAGGAGGTCATGGTTCCATTCCTGGTCAAGGCACATGCCTGGGTTGCAGGCTCGATCCCCTGGGTAGGGGATCAATGATTCTCTCTCATCACTGATGTTTCTACCTCTCTCTGTCCCCTCCTCTCTGAAATCATTAAAAATATCTATCTATCTATCTATCTATCTATCTATCTATCTATCTATCTATATAAAAGCCTAAGCAACTGTTCGACTGGTAGCTATGATGCGCACTGACCACCAGGGGACCAATGCTCAACACATAGGCATGGAAACATGGAATAGACTGATGAATCTCAGAGGGAAGTGGGGAAGAGGGAGGGTGGAAAGAGATTAACCAAAGATCTTAAATGCATACTAGAGGCCAGGGTCCCTCAGCCTGGCCGGCAGGGACCAGGCAGAAACCAGCAGTCCCACATCCTCCAAGGGGTCCTGGATTACAAGAGGGTGCAGGACAGGCCGAGGGACCCCGTTGGTGCATGAATCCGTGCACTGGGCCTCTAGTGTTTAAAATAAAATAAAATGTGCATGTATTACTTTAGTTTTCATGTCTGGATTTCAGAACAAACAGAAACTTTTAGATCTAGGGTTAGCATTAGATATTTATAAAATTTCTTTATCCTTTAGTGACCAAATATGAGGATAAATCTAGTATCTTGGGCCAGCATGTTCTTGATGCTGACATTACAAGCAAACACAATAGTAAAACCAAGTCCCTTTGATGGAGAGTAGAAAAAGAGTTTCTCTACCTGTTGATCTAAACACTAGTGATTTTTCAAGTGGCAGAGAAAAAAAAGGCCAATAAGTGAGGCCTAAAATTATGCTTGCCAAGATGATTAATACAGAAACAAGGTCATTCCAGACTAAGGGCCTCTTCCAAAGCCAAGTGGCTTAGTTTAAGTGATAATCTAAGCATTAAGCTATGTACCTGAGAAATCGTGTAACTTGAAATAAAACCACCTAGGGACTGTCCACTGTAACATGGCTAACTGACAAGGCAGCAGTTAACTCTACTTTCACCGTGTCCCCATCATAAATTCTGTTTAACTAAGGCTGCTTCCAGAATCAGAATTAAGCACACACTCATGCAAATAGAGAGCTCAGAACAGAAATATAAGTTGCCCAAATTGCATAGCTTAAATAAGATGGTGACAAAACCCTCCAAGAAGACTGAGATGGACCTACCCCTTAAACAAAACGCCCCAGGCCAGAAGGGAGAGTGTAGAGTCAAACGGGGCCTTCCTCAGGGGACTGTCTCCATTGAAGAGGAAAATCTTCCCCAGAAAGCCCTAGCCAACTTCCCCTACATCTCATTTGGCCAGAACTGGGTCGGATGCCCACTAGAATGACAACTGGGGAAGCTATAGATTTGTCATGGTGTACATCCTGGGGCCTGCACACTGCCATTAAAAAAATGAGGACACCTGGGACAGCATAAAAGATGGAATACTATTAGACTAGAAACCAACTGTGTTTACTATTTACTTAAATTAAATAACTATTAATTTAACCAAAATGGGTTAAAATTTAAATTAGGAGGCTGGGCGGTAGAAATATATATATATATATATATATATATATATATATATATATATATATATATATATACACACACACACACACACACACACACACACACACACATATACATATACATACACACACACACTCACACACACACACTGGAGGCCCGGTGCACAAAAATTTGTGCACTCGGGGGGAAGGGAGGGGTCCCTCAGCCTGGCCTGTGCCCTCTCGCAGTCTGGGACCCCTCGGGAGATAACGACCTGCTGGCTTAGGCCTGCTCCCGGGTGGCAGAGGGCAGGCCCAATCCCTAGGTGTAGCCCCTGGTCGGTCTCAGAGCAGGGCTGATTGGGGAGTTGGGGCGCCGCCCCCTGTCATGCACAGAGCAGGGTGGCTTGGGAGGTTGCGATGCCAACCTCAGTCACACTCAGGGTAGGGCCGATTGGGGGGTTGGGGCACCTCCCCCTATCACATTGAAGGCAGGGTCGATGGGGAGGTTGCAGCGCCACCCCGTCACGCACAGAGCAGGGCCAATCAGGGGATTGGGGTGCTGCCCCCTGTCACGCACAGAGCAGGGCCCATCAGGGGGGTTGGGGCTCCGTACCCTGTCACGCACAGAGCAGGGTCGATCAGGGGGTTGGGGAGCTCCCCCCTGTCAGGCACAGAGCAGGGCCCAACAGGGGGTTGGGGAGCTCACCCCTGTCACGCACAGAGTAGAGCCCATTAGGGGGTTGGGGAGCCCCCCCCTGTCACTCACAGAGTAGGGCTGATAGGGGAGTTGGGGCACCCCCCCCCCGTCACACACAGAGCAGGGCGGATCAGGGGGCTGGGGCGGTGCCCTCTATCACCCACAGAGCAGGGCCGATCAGGGGGTTGGGGTGCCGCCACTGTCACACTCAGGGCAGGGCCGATGGGGAGGTTATGGCTCTACCCCATCACACACAGAGCAGGGCCCGTGGGGGGAGGGGGGGTTGGGGTGCCGCCCTCTATCACCCACAGAGCAGGGCCGATCAGGGGGTTGGGGCGCCGCCACTCTCACACTCAGGGCAGGGCCGATGGGGAGGTTATGGCTCTACCCTGTCACACACAGAGCAGGGCCGATCAGGGGGTTGGGGCGCCGCACCCTGTCACACACAGAGGAGCAGGGCAATCAGGGGGTTGGGGAGCCCCCCCCCCGTATCAGGCACAGAGCAGGGCTGATCAGGAGGTTGGGGCGCCTTCCCCTGTCAGGAACAGAGCAGGGCGGATAGGGAGGTTGTGGCCCTGCGCCCTGTCACACACAGAGCCGCAGGGCGATCAGGGGGTTGGGAAGCTCCCCCCGTCACGCTGATCCCGGTGCTGGGAGACCTCTCAGCTCCGCTGATCCCGGTGCTGGGAGGCATATTACCCTTTTACTATATAGGATAGAGGCCTGGTGCATGGGTGGGGCTGGCTGGTTTGCCCTGAAGGGTGTCCTGGATCAGGGTGGGGTCCCCACTGCGGTGTCTGGCCAGCCTGGGTGAGGGGATGATGGCTGTTTGCAGCTGGTCACACACCCTTCAGGGTGGGGGTTCCCACTGGGGTGCCTGGCCAGTCTGGGTGAGGGGCTGAGGGCTGTTTTCAGGCCGACTGTAGCTCCCAACTGCTCCTTTTTTTCTTTTTTTTTTTATTCTGGGCCAGCTTTAGCTCTGGCTCCAGCTCTGAGGCCTCTGCTGCTGAAAGAAGGTATCTGGTTTGTTTAGGTTCTATAATCGAAACAATGTATAACTCCAGCTCTGAGATCCCGGCTTGCTGAAAGCAGGTTTCTGGGGTTTTGTTTAGCTTCTATATTTGTTACAATGTTTCTTAAACTGCAGGCTCAGAGGCCGGCAAGGCAGGCGGGGAACGTTGGAGTCCTCCGTCACTGAAGCAAGCAAGCCTCATGTTAGTTTCAAGCTGCCTGGCTGCCGGCCGCCATCTTGGCTGGCAGTTGATTTGCATATCACCCTGATTAGCCAATGGGAAGGGTAGCGGTCGTACGCCAATTACCATTTTTCTCTTTTATTAGATAGGAGGATATATATATATATATATATATATATATATATATATATACATATATATATATATATATATATATAGATGGGTGTATCCTCCTCTCCCAAAGTAGGGAACTAACTGTTAATATAAAATTTAAAAAAATCCTGAGAAATAGCATTAAATCCTGTTATTCAGAAATCCAGAGTAAACACTAGAAGAAACAGCTAACAGTTTTAAATGGTTTCTCTGGGGAGTGGAAATGAACGGAGATTAGAGGGGATGGGGCATGATGCTGCTTTATGTTATTAGCCTAATAATACAAACCTTACTTTCATAGGTATAAAAAATAAACGTAAAAGGAAAATAAAAGGGGGAAAGCATGAATTTTGAAGACATGGTAACTCAAACAAGTCAGTCACAAATGGACAATTATTAAATGACTATTTATATAAGTTACAAAGAGTAGTCAAATTCACAGAAACAGGTAACAGAATTGTGGTTGCCAGGGGCTGAGAGTGGGTGGATAATGGGAAGTTACTATTTAATGGGCATGAAGTTTCTGTTTGGAAAGCTGAAAAAGTCCTGGAGATGTATGGTGGAGATTATTGCAAAACAATGTGAATATACTCAATGCCATGGAATTGTACACTTAAAAATGGTTAAAACGGTAAACTTTATGTTATGTATATTCCAAGACTATAAAAAATAAACTTGATTTCAGACATCTAGTTTCCAAATATGAGAGAATAAATTTCCGCTGTTTAAAGCCTACCCCTCTGCCCCACAAAAAATTTTAAGATCAAGAGATAGCGTAAAAAACAGCAACAACAAAAACCCTACAAGGAATTGAAAAAAAAACAAAACATAAACAAACCAAGGTGACTCCAAAGTACTTGTAAATATAAACATACACACAACAGACTGGCACTGCTAAGGCAGCCAAGGCCATGAGGAAGGACGGTATCCTTCAAAACTAGAAATTGAATTAAAAAGAAACAAAGCACTTGTCAAGTAACCCTAGTATTCCATTAGGAATTCTCAACAATTCTCCATCTGTGTGTGCCTCATGTGAGGGCCCACCAAGAGATCAGAAATAAAGATGAACAAGCAGCAAAGTGCTTCTAACGAAAGGAATTCGGCCTCCCCTAACCCCCAATATGGGAAAATCAGAAGTGAAAATACAGAAAGGACTTACAAAGAAAGTTGTTTTCTCTGCTTTTCATTCCTTCAACTTGGGAGGGTGATAAAAGCCTGTGTTTGACTGATTAAAGCACATTTCTGAACAAACTTCAGTTTTAAACATCTGTTCTTCATGGAGGCTCTGGAGGAAAAAGACTCTTAAAAGCTCTACGCCAGATAACGCAGAGGAAACTAAAAGCTGCCTAATTCAGTATCCTCCAGGGAGGCTGATGGTGGCCAGCCCACTTCAGTGTGTGCAACCATGAAATTCCTAACGTGCTAATAAAACCAAGAAAGGGACAATTTTTACATCAACAAAAGAACAATGGGAGACTCAGGATCTACTAACTTAGTGTACAATCAAAATTATTGTGGCAAATGGAAAACATCCATGGTTTCTGTAAAGCCAATCCTACTGTCTTTTGACTAACTCCAAGTCTCAATAACTTCCCGGACAAAAGATTTCGAAGATATTAAGGTCGAAGGATGGCTCCCTGCCCAATCACTGAGGACACTGCCATATCAGAACACACACCTCGGCCGAAAAGGAAGTTGACAGTGACTATGCTCCTATTCAGAAGGCCCAGTGTTAAGGAGAGGCCTTAGAGAGCATCTGCATGCAGGAAGCCTGTTATTTTACAGGTGAAGAAACTAATATCCAGAGAAGGTAAAAGAACTTGTGGAGATCACAGTGACAGAGGAGTTTGGAAATCAACATAAATAAGTGAGGTCCTCTAAGCAAGTATGGCTTGGTTCTCTTGAGTCTTGGCTGCAAAAAATGAATAGAAACAAATGATCTTTTCAGCTAGAACCAGGTCCAAAACGGTGTATGAACCACAAATTAATCTTAAATGTCATCTCATTTTAAGTCTATCTAGCCCTGACCATCAGAAAATCTGGGTCAAAATAAAGTATATCAAAGTATGTCCACTTCTGTTTAGGCTTGAACATTCATCTTGAAATAAATTTTCTCTACAAAAAATGCCAGACCCTAACTGCAGGAAATGCTGGTTGGGATCCAACTGCAATCTGGATCCATTCTTTGGACTAGATTTCACAGATGTTGTGGCTCAGCCTGTCTGTAATGCTAATAACTAATGAAGGATCACTGCTATTGGTATGGGGAGAGTACTCAGATTCAAGTCTGGCTTTCACTCCAACAATGTGCTTTCCTCCCTAGTTCACTCCTCTTAGGCACATCTTATTAAAAATAAAAAAACCCAGCCCGGCCAGTGTGGCTCAGTGTGGCTCAATCTATGAACCAGGAAGTCATGGGTTCGATTCCTGTCAGGGCACATGCCTGGCACATGCAAGCTCAATCCCCAGTAGGGGGCATGCTGGAGGCAGCCAAACGATGATTCTCTCTCTACCTCTCCCTTTCTCTCTGTGAAATCAACAAAACCATATTTTTTTAAAAATTGAAAATGATAACCTAGGCTTCATCTATTCAATCAGGTGAATGACTGAAAGTCTCAACTGACTTTTGTCCTAGTATAAATGGAGCAACAAAAATCTTTTAAATATTAATTTGTTCTTCTGAAGTCCTGAAAAAATTCTGCCATTTTTACCAAGCAACTATTCTCCTGCTTGGGCTCCCTTCTTCTCCAACCAGCTGAGCTAACTTGTGTCTGTAAGCCATGCAATACCCCCTACTATAAAATTGTCCCTAAGACTCCGGTCCTCAAAGTCTTTGCTGAATAACCCATGGGAGAGCTAGTTTTCAGATTCGTCCCTTTTCATCCTTCCTATTAGACACTTCCACGTTGCACAGGTCTGTCCTGCACGCTGCAACCCCAACTTGTAAGAGCCCTGTCTTCTCTTGCCAGAATGCACCTGGCTTAAAGCACTGCTGAGTACCTCCAGGATGAGGACTTGCTTACTCCTTTCTCCAGGCTCAGAATTCAGTTTCTCATCAGCAAAAATGCACCCAACATAAAAAAATAAAGTACATCTTCTTTAATAAATCCTTTGACTGCTCATGAATATGAGACTAAAGCTGACTCTCCCATGGAGTGGCAACACATGTCAAATTGTGTTACTCTGTGATAAGTAAATGCCATCTTCCTTGAATACAAGGCAAAATGACTGACAACTTTCATTATATTTTTCAAGCACTTCTCACATGTAATAATGAAAGCCCTTTCGTAAATTAACGAAAGCTAGAGAACCAGAGTTCATTTGTTTGTTCAGAAGTTTTTGGCCTAGAATAAACTCAGCCCAAGGTCACTGAATTAGAAGTTTTACAACAGGCAGAAACTGCCCTTCCTTCCCCATATCTACACACACAGCTCTATTCCTCTCTCCTAAGAAACCAGATTAAAACTCAGGACTCCCCCAAAGTACTCTTATTTTATTAACAATCTGAACAGATTCTTTCCCCTTCTTTCCGCCTTCTCCTTGGTTTACTGACCCTTCCAATGGCCTTCAGGTAATTCTGGCGCAGTGAACCAATAACAACTCTGGCAGAGAGAAAGAGTAAAGGCATGAACAAGATTTCAGGCCATCATAGTTAGTTCCCCTCTGGTGCTCTTGTTATGGCAACAGCGTATTTTTCCACAGCTGATGAGGCTGTTATGCAGGGAAAAAAGGCAGAAAGAAAGGCTAAAAGAAGTGTCTATATTTCTGCTCATTCCCCAGAGCACAAGCCTCCCTGAAGGAGACAGTTCAGAATTTATAAAAGGAATAAGGTAGCAGAAAAAATCGCATTAGCTAGCATTCCAGAGGTAGAAAAGTTTCTTTAAATGTCTGAAAACTTCCTTTTTCAGCAAAATAAGCATCTTATGATAGGAGGAGGAGAAAACTGGGATAGGGATAGGACACTAAATTTGAGGCTACCCACTGCCATTAATTAGCAGTATGGCACTCACTAACAAGTTACTTAATTTCTCAGGGCCTCAGTTTCTCTCAGCTAACCAGTGTTGTGAGAGTGAAGCCAAATAATAACTTTACCTTCCACTGAGGCTAGAAGTAGCTTCTCAAAGAACCACAATAAAATAAAATCCAAGGGCATTTTTTCTTATAATTTATTCAACAAAAATTGTTCTCTTCCCTAATAATGAAAAAGCAACATGAGAAATCTAAGCGATTACAGCAAGTGCGTTTTCACCCACCTCTCATTTCTCAAACCGCAGGAAGGCAATTTTGAGAAACCAATGCATAAAGAACTCAAGTGGGGAGAGATGACGATACTTAAGGTCACTATGTGGTGAAAGTGCCTGCCCAGTCTGATCATTTAGGGCATCAACACCGTTATCCTGGAATGCTCTGACATGTATCTGTCTCCAAGTCTGAGACAGGAAATGCTAATCCCCTTCCTTCCCAGGAAACAGACTTCCAGGACAAGCCTACTGACGCTAATTTTTCTAAATGTTTTCAAGTCTGAAATATATGTTAGCACTTAACTCTGTACAAGTATTTAGTTCTAGAACTAAAAACCATTTCCATCCTCAATACTCCCCAAGATTTTAAGACCATTCAGCCCTGGCCAGTGTGGCTCCGTTGGTGGGAGCAGTGTCTTGTGCACTGAAAGGTCACGGGTTCCATTCAGGTCAGGGCACATACCCAGGATGGCATAAGGGAGGCAGCTGATCGATGTAAAACATTGATGTGTCTGTCTCTCTCTCTCTCTTGCCCTTCCCCTCTCTAAAATCAACAAAAACATATCCTTGGATGAGGATTTAAAAAAAATATATTTTAACACCATTCAGAACAAGGATTGCCTTTCCTACTTTTGTCTGTAGTCCTCCTTTGTGCAAAGCACTGCACTGGGCCCACAAAATTCACCTCCAAGATACCTAACCACATTAATTCAGGTGTCTGGAGGAGACCAAAAAACAACAAACAGTCTTACCCTGGTTCTGAGAAATAAAATTACATGGGGGGCGGGGTGGGGGGGGGGAGCCAGAGGAACGTAACAAG
This sequence comes from Myotis daubentonii, assembly GCF_963259705.1. Lineage (NCBI taxonomy): Eukaryota > Metazoa > Chordata > Mammalia > Chiroptera > Vespertilionidae > Myotis > Myotis daubentonii. Next base: position 22,268,282 of record NC_081852.1, read on the forward strand.
AGAAATGAACAACCATGAGGGCAGAAAAATTCCCAAGGGAAAATTAAATCAATAAGCATTAAACATCTCAACTGCACTGCGTTAACTGCTATAAAATAGTGACTAAATCCAATCACAACAGTGCCATATCCTCTAAACACATTATGTAAGTCTTTGTATTAAAAATCCAAAGATCAGGATGTGTCTACCAATGAATACAGGCTTAATATAATAGATGAGCTAACATGACAAGTATTTAAATCTGGAAAACAAACAACAACAACTGTGTGTGTAGAGACTATCTGGAGACAGGTTCAATGATATTTGAGAAAGTATGTTGGGTAAATGAATCAGTATTCTTGGCAGAATCTTCCCAAGCATTTTAGGAACTAATCCAAACTAATAGACTGGATTCTATCTTTAAAGCAAAGCCTAAAGACCATGCCTTATTTTAAAAGCATGGTAGCTTGGCTCTTTGAAATATGCCAAAAGGGCGACCCTCTGTGCCTTTCCCTCAGGGGAATAATGATTACTATATATCAGTGATTTTTCAACCGGTGTGCCACAAGAATTTTAAAAACATGCAATACCTGACTAGTCAGGGGTGCTCACCTCTTTTCCCTTAGATTGTCAAATAAAAATGACAACAGCCATCCGGTGTGCATGAATCAAAATTACATCTATTTTTGGTCAGATCCACAAAAAATATTTTTTGGTATGCTGCAGATTTTAGTAATTAGGTTATGTGTGCCATGAGATGAAGCAGAGGCATTTACTGACCCCACAGAATTCTCTACGTTATAAATTCCTTTCCATCACCTCAGAAAACAATATCCTATTCCTTAAAAGCTGTCAGTTCAAGTTTCAGACGACACTGTTTGGAGCAGATTCTGCTCCACCAAAATCTTTCACAATTAAAAAGCGAGGTCTCAACATGTTCAGGGGCTGGCCTTAAACTGATCAGGCCAGGAGGGAGGTTTCTCCAATGAGCTAAGGCCACCTCGCTAAGAAACTCCACTGCTTTGCAGTTAAAACTTCCTTAAACTCAGCTCTCCACGCATGAACTTCTCTGGCCCAGGTCATTTTAAAGTCTTCCGAGCCAGCCACCCCTCCCCCTAGCTAGAGCCTGGCTAGATTCCTCTGCAGAACTCTCTCCCAGATTTTTATCCCTTGTTGGCAAGGATGTCTTCTTATAAGGTCCCTTCCATTGTGCAACGAATTCAAGGATCGCCAAGGCCTAACTGAGCGGGTTTGGGTGCAGCACCACTGGTGAGCCCAGCCTCCGGGGGCCATCCAGCAATCCTGGAGGCCGCGGGGGCTGCCAGCACTGTCCCAACCCTCTAGCGGCAAGGCACCCAATCACCAAAAGAAGGCAACGTTCCTTAGTTAAAAATGAATAAAAATGAAGCACCGTCCCCTTCAGTGAGGTCCCTCAAGATCTCTTTCCAGTCTCCTCCCTTTGGAGAGCAGCCCACTCAGGGGACGCACAACCTTTGAGCTCCCTTTTCCCCTGACCAATTCAGGGCTTCACCTCTACCCCAGTGTTCTTCCTTGTAAACAGTTCCCGGTCGTCTCTTTGAAAAGCAATGCCCGGGAACCTCCCTCTGCACTAACACCTTCCTCAAAATCAAGCCATCCCACGGACCTGGGCGCCCCCTTAATCACGGCCTCTTCATTCTAAACGGACCTGGGCGCCCCCTTCATCACGGCCTCTTCATTCTATCTCCAAGCCCGTCGCTGCCAAAACCCTACCCGCTGACGGCTGCCAGCGCCCCACCACCCCCACCTCCTTTCCCTCTATCACTCGAGCACTACTTTATCATCACTCTGTCCTCCAGCCCGGGACTCCCCCCGCCCGTGGGGCCTCGTCCGCCAAGTAAACAATGCTGTCAAAGCAGGATAAGCTGGGCGAGGCGTCCAAACGCCGCATTCCAGCCGACTCCTGGAGTTCTAAAAGCAGCCACACAAGTCGTCGCAGGGTCCCGGGAGCGAATTCCTCTCCCCAGCTTCCTTTCTTTAAAGGCCTAGCAGACAGCTCCAAAACCAAGTGTGCCTGTGCACAAATGCACAACACGCAAGAAGCAGAGGCGATGCAGAACGCGTGCAAGGCCGAGTGCAGGCGAGTTCGCCCGGGAGGAGTCGGAGAAGGGGGAGGAAACTAGGTCTAGTGCCACGAAGCGGGAACAAGGGCTTTTCTTTTCTTTTTTTTGCAAAGAAGAGCCACGTTTCCAGAGTGGGCGCGCGCTCCATGGAGCTGCGAGCGCGAGAGAGCGCGAAGTTAAGGTTCCCGAAAGCAGTCCCACGGGGCTTTGGTGGAGCGGGGCAGGTTGGGTCGGGCCGGTTGGCCCCAGCCAGCGGCCCAGCGCGGACACGCCCTGAGTTAAAGGACCGTGGCGGGAGGCTGGGGAGACAGGGCGGAGGCAGCGGGCTGCAGGCTCCGGGGAGCTGTGGGCCGGAGGGTGCCCGGGGTCGGGGGTCGCTCACCTCCCGGTGTGGTGGAGAAGAGCGTCCCCCCGGGCGTGGTGCAATAGTCATGAGGTAGCTGCGCGGCGTCGCTGATGGGCACGGTGCGGGTGGGGATGGCACGGCTCTGGCTGGGCTGGTGGCCGCTGCCGGCGGACGAGGACATGGCTCTGGGCGCGGGATCTCGGGCTTTGTGCGGCAGGAGGGCGGGAGGGCAGGCGGGCAGGCGGGCGGCGGCGGCGGCGGCTGGGGGCTCGGGCTCCTCCGGCAGCCCTGGCGCGCGGAAGGGCGGGCGGGGCTCGCTGCGCTCCGCTCGCTCCTCTCAGGCTTCCTCTCGTTCCCTCGTCCCGCTCCGCTCCCGCCGCCGCCCTCTCAGCCGCCGCCGCCGCCGCCGCCTGGTTCTCCGGCCTCCGCCAGCAGCCTCAGCAGCAGGAGCAGCGGCAGCAGCGGCGACGACGACCGGAAGCGGGTGAAGGCGGGAGCCAGAGGGAGTTCGGGGAAGGGATCCTTCCGGAAGTGACGCGGACGTGGGCGGGACCTCGGCGACAAGGGGGCGGGGACACTTGGCCGCCGCCCCGGGCCGGAGGTGAGCGGGATGGGACCTGCGCGAAGTGTTTGTGAGTCCCGCGAAGGTAGGCACGGAAAACTTCACTGGTTTCTTTGTTTGTTTTAATTGTCGGTTAGCACTACTTTACTTGAGCTGACTTCTGATTCCTAACCATCTAAACAAAAGTGTAGTTTTACTTTTTTAATTGCTCAATAATAAATGTAGGCAGGCAATGTATGCATGATATATTAAAGCACAAATCAGAGCAGAAAGGTTTATGGTCTCCCAGTTTCCAAATTCCCCTTTCCAGGGGGAACCACTGGTACCAGTTTATTGTGTGTCCTTCTAGACTACAGACAGTCTCTGTATACACACATAGTGCAACAAGTAAACATGAAAAAGGAGATTAATAACCACCCATGTTACAAGGATGACTATTGAGTTAGAGGTTAAGAAACGGAAGCACAGAGGCCCGGCCGTGTAGCCCCGTTGGTTAGAGCATTTTCCCCATACCCCAAGGTTGTGGGTTTGATCCCCCACCCGGGCCCATTCAAGAACCAACCAATGAATGCATATGTAAGTGGAACAACAAATCGATGTTTCTCTCTCTCCATCTCTCTCTATAAAATCGATTAAAAAAACAGGTCAGCTTAGTGGTTGAGCATCAACCTTAGAACCAGAAGCTCACAGATTGGATTCCTGGTCAGGGCATATGCCCAGGTTGTGGGCTTGATCCCTAGTGTGGGGCATGCAGGACATAGCCAATCTATAATTGTCTCTCATCATTGATGTTCTATCTCTCTCTTCCTCTTACCTCCTCTCTGAAATCAATATATATATATATATATAGATAGATAGATAGATAGATAGAGAGAGAGAGAGAGAGAGAGAGAGAGATACAAAACACTGAAGCACAAGGTGCCTGAAAAATCTAGATCTGGAACTCTATTCTTTCCTCCAAACAAAAATACCGTTTGATCTCAAAATTTGCATTCTTAAATATTATTAAGGATCCCAAAGACCTTTTGTTTGTGTAGATTATATCTATTGATAATTCCTGTATTAAAATTAAAACTGAGAATTTAAAAGTGTTCTTTAGTTCATAAAATGTCATTACATGTTAATGTATTTTTATTTTTATATTTCCCCCCAAAATTAGTGGGAAAAAAGTGGCATTGTTTTACATTTTTGCAAACATTTTAATGTCTGCTTAGTAGACGACAGCTGGAGTTTCACATCTGTCTCTGCATTCAATTTGTTGTGATGTTTTGATTCAAGTAAATGAAGAATACCCAGATTCATACAGGTATGCAATTGAAAAAAGGTACCCTCACAGGTTCCTAGACCAGGTCTCAGCCCCCGCCCCCCAGAACACACTTTAAAAACCGCTGCTCTAGGCAGCATTGCCTCTGCCCCCAATGTGCCCAAGATGGAATTAAAATGATAATCTTGGGTACCGTCAACATAGCTATTTTCCCATTTTGTGAATGAGGAAAGTGAGGCTGAAATATAAGTGTTTAGCCCAAGTAAAACTGCTACTACTTCACTACTGAGAGAGCCAAGCCAGCCATGTGATTGGACTATTGGAACTTTCAGTCCCACACCCTGATCACAGGAGGACAAGGGGCTGGCGATTGAGATCCGTCACCAATGGCCAATGATTTAATCAATCTTGCCTTTGTCATGAAGCCTGCACTAAAACCAAAAAGGACTGCAGCAGGAGGAGTTTGGAGAGCTTCCTGATTGAGGAACACTTGGAGATTTGGAGAGAGTGCCACACAGAGAGCGTGTGAAAGCTCTGCACCCTTACCCAGTATCTTCCCCCATGCATCTCTTCCATCTGGCCATTCCTGAGTTGTATCTTTTTGTAATAAACCGGTAATCTAGTAAGTAGAATGTTTCCTAAGTTCTGTGAGTTTCTCTAGCAAATTAATCAAACCCAAGGAGGGAGTAGTTGGAATCTTCAATCTATAGCACAGGTGACAACTTGGGCTTGCGATTGGCATCTGAAGTGGCGGGGAGGGGACGCTGTCTTGTAGGACTGAGTCTATAACCTATGGGATCTGACACTATCTCCAAATAGTCAGTGTCAGAATTGAGTTGAATTGTAGGACACCCAGCTGGTGTTGGAGACTTGCTTAGTGGTGAGGAAAAAACCCACATGTTGAAATTGGGAGAAGAATCTTACCTCTGAATGTCTTTGGGGACTGGGAAGCTGCCGATGTAATTATAACAGACACAGTACCCCTAGATCCATAACTGATGTGCTGCTAGGATTGAACATGTAAATTATACCATATTTGGGCAGCCCTTTCTTGAAACTTTTAATATTTATTAGTATAATTTGATTTTATTTTTTTAAATGGAAGTGCCTGAGTGTCTTTAAACCAGGTGTGCTCTTCCTATAGTCTCTTATTCCACTAGTTAGCCACCCTGGCTTCCCAAAACTCATTCCTTCTAACTCCATTGCGGTCACCTTATGCCCTCTTCCTCTGGTTCTGTCTTTCCCAGGGGCAGAAGAAGATTGTTTGCTCCCCACCCCCCATAATGGGGCCACCCACACTAGATCTCTATCATCATAAAGATAATAGCCCCTTACTTTTGGATAACACTTTTCCACTTTACAAAGCATTTCCAGACCATTATCTCACTTAAACCGAGCCACAGCCTATAATGGAGGCAAGCTGCTTATTATTCTTATCTACATCCTACAGATTAAGAAACAGACTCAAAGAGGTTATGACTTCTCTGAGGTCGCACAGCCAGGACCCATGGAGCTGGGACTGGTGCTCAAGCTTCTGGCTGGCCATCCTATGCGCTTTCTCCTGGACCTGCTGGCCTCCTGCATTGTAAAGAGGGGAACTCTTTATCATCACCTGTGCTGAACTCACTGGGAGGTGAGCAGCATCCATTTCCTGAGCTTCTGGAACATAAGAGACAGACTATGTTCAAAAGGTGATGATAATTGTAGATAACATCTAGGCTGAGTCAGGTGCTGTACTAGGCTTCTAGAGATCTTATCTCTAGTACTCCTAACCTCCACAAAAGGGTAGATGTTATTATGCCTATTTACAGATGAGGAGATAGCTTCAGAGGAGTGAGCTTGCCAAAGGTCATATGCTGTATCTCTAGAAATTCTCTGGCCTCTCACTGTGGTTGGGAACAGTCCGCTGTGCCCAGGCTATGACAGCAGACATGCCTTGGTTCACATGCGAGCTCTCCCACCTGCCTGCTGTATGACCATGTTCTCGCATCTGAAACATAAAGAGGAGGAACCTCTCATTCACAGAGTGCTCTCCTGAGATCTAAATGTCAGGCCCAGCCAAGGTCTGGCTGATGGGAATGGTGGATAGGCACCAATGAGATCCAAGAAGGTGCCAGGAGCCAAGAGGCTGGGATTAGAGGGGCAGGTAGGAAAGCAGCATGAATGGCAGAGGGGACCATGCTTTAGTCTAAATATTTCCTCATTTGGAAGTCTTGTCAGGTGACTTGTCGAATGCCCATAGCTGTAGATTTCAGAAAATGAGGTATTATTTCTTCAAAGTTACTTAGGCATATTACACTGAGCAGCCAGATTTTTATGACTGGCCAGATTATTATGACCACCCCATCAGTACAATGAAGTGAATTAGTTTTGCAAATAATAATAATAATAAAACCTTGAGAGTATTTGCTTAGAAAGTTTTCAATATTCAGGATTTTTGGAAGTGTCAATGAAGTACTGATGGGGTGGTCATAATAATCTGGCCGGTCATAATAATCTGGCCACTCAGTGTAAAGTCTTCCTTTAAAGCCTGTTTATTATTTGCCTGTTTACTACAATTCAACACTTAGTTCCTCTCTCTCTCTCTCTCTCTCTCTCTCTCTCTCTCTCTCTCTCTCTCTCCATCCCAACATTTAGTAGAAGATTCTTCATGGCTGCAACCCTCCCTCTATTACCCGTGGCCTGCAAGGTGAAAGTGGGCAGTATGCTTAAGGCCGTACCAATCTGATAGCATGTGCCTGTTTTTATAGTTTGAGCTCCAACCAGAAAGAGCACTGTCATCCAAACAATGAATGGTGCCAGCAACAGCCCAGAGGCAAGGTACAGGTATACAGAGCTTGGGAGCCAAGAGTGGGAACTCACCAAGTTGAGACAGAGATGCTCTGTTCCCAGGAGCTTCTGCTCTCTCTTGGGTGGAGCTGTCAGTGGAAATTCTTTATGATGACTGAGTGGGCCCATGGGGTTCAGAGTAGAAAACTCTGATTGCCTTTGATCAGATTCTCCATGTAGGCTCTGGACTTGCTACCTGGCTTTCATCTCTCCATCAACTAATTCATTCAGAAATACTTACTCAGCTCCTGGTGTGACCCTGGCTCTAGATTAAGGCGAGAACAAGGGCAGACCTTGTGAAGCTTCCACCTGGCCATGGGATTCACCTGCCTTGGTGAAAGTCCCTCGCATCCAGTCCTTTGGCTGGGTTTGCATGGGGTTATTCGTTCATCCACACTGAACAGGCCCAGAAGCCCTGGGGTAGCAATGGCTGGCTGTGTGTGTTGGATTGTATCACCACCCTCTCCTCCATGGCTTCCCATTACTCTTGGAATCTTGAATAAGTCCCTCCCTGGTCTGGCCTCATCTCTTGCGTTTCTTCCTCTCACCTTTGGTGTTCCTATTTCTCAAATGGACCATGTTCCCTCCCATTCCAGGGCCTTTGCACTTGCTAGTCCCTTTGCTTGGTTCTCTGTGGTGACCAGACATTAAGGTGACCCCATGATCTTCACTTCCCTGAGTGGGGGTGGGGCCTGTGACTTGCTTCTAATAGAATATGGCAGAGGTGACAGATGTCACTCCTGTGATTACATTAAGTTATGTAAGACTCCACCTTGCTAACAGACTCACTCTAGTCTTCCCTCCGTTGTTGGCTTTGAAAAAGCATGCTGCGATGAGTCCTACAGTCACAAGGAAGTGAATTCTGTCAGCAACCTGGGTGCGCCTGGCAGTGGCCCCTCCCGCAGTTCGACAGTCAGGCCTCCATGGGAAAATGCAACCTTGATTGCAGCCTTGCATAGCACCCAGCTTGGCTGTGCCTGGACTCACGACCCACAGAAACTGTAGATGATAAATGTATTGTTTTTAGGCACTAAGTTTGTGGTTAAAAAACAAAGCTGTCAGTTTGTTACTATTTTCTGTATGCAGCATAAAAAACTACTGTATTTCCTAATATCTACCCAGTCGACTCTTACTCATCCCCCATCATTCCCATCCAACTCCGACGGACTTTCTCAGGGCAGCCTTCCCTACCCTCTCTGCCAAGGCTGCTCCTCCTCGTTGGAGGTGCTCATACCATTGACCTGTACCATTAGTTACGATTATTTAATTAATATTGCCTCTCCACTAGGCTGTAAGGGCCATGAGAGCAGCTATTGTGTCCTCTGGTTCTCTCCAGGGGCTGGCACAGTACCTGTTGAGTAAATAAATGATTGGCAGGACATTCAGCGTCAATAGGAGTGCAGGAAGAGACGGGCTAGATTGTTATTCCAATAACAATGACTTGGGGGAGAGTGCATATTATATTCCTAAAAACTCACTTTTATTGTGACATATCTGAACAACTGAAGCTAAAAGTGTATTTGGCGGTATCTTTGATGGGAATAATATGTGTCCATACAGTTGTCACACTGGGCCACCCCAGGACTTGGCATGAGTGTGTTTCTCTTGGAAACTCCAGGCTCCTTCCCGCTTCCAGAAGAACTTTTTGTATTTTGACCACCAGGCAACTCTCTTAACAATATTCTTCCCATAAGTTTCCACCTTCCTCATCAGAGGAGGGAAGTGCAGGGGGAAGAAGGGAAGGGTGTGGTTAGGTGGAGGGAGCTCCAGCTTGGCAGTTTCAATAAGGCCCACAAAATGCCAAATCACTGCCCCCATAAAAGACAGAAAGGTGAGTACATGGGTGCTACGTACTGAATCATATCCCCCCCCCCCCAACTCATATGTTGAAAACCTAACACATGCAATTGTATGTGAAGATGGGGCTGTTAAGTATGTAATTAAGGTTAAAAGAAGTTATAAGGGTGGGGCCCTAATCCAATAGGGCTGTTGCCTCTATAAGAAGAGGAAGAGATACCAGAGCGCTCTCTTCAACGTGTGAGGACACAGTGAGAAGGTGGCCAACTGCAAGCCAGGGAGAGAGACCTCACCAGAAACCCAATCACCTAGCACCTTCACCTGGAACTTCCCAGTCTCCAGAACTGTGAGAAATCAATTTCGGTTGTTAAAGCCTCCACTCTATGGTTTTTTTGTTATGGCCATCTGAGCAGATTAAGACATGGGGCGATCCAGAAGGCTCCATTGTATGTTGAGGGGCTACAGAGTTTAGGCCTGTGCTCTCTTATATCCAGCTGTGTCCCCTAACTTTTTGGCATCAGAGTTGAAACATACTCAAGTTTCTACATCAAGCATGTCAAACTCGCAGCTAGTGGGCAAACGAGGCATGTGGCCCTCCGGCTGTGAGTTTGACATGCTTGCCCTACATCTTTAACCATCCCTCCCTAGGTCCTAAGGCCCTTCCAAGGTCGGGCCATTTTTACCTCCTTTGTTCCAGCCACACTTCCTGAAGGAGTTGTCTGTACTTGCTGATCACTCTTTACCATTCATTTACTCTTCAGTCACTTCACTTTGGCCTCCATTGCACAGAAGCTGCTTTGATGTCCCATCCAGTGGACACTCTTTGGTCCTCATCCGACTGTTCTCTTTTTCTCTACCCTTTCTTCTCCTTCGCATTAATCTCTTCTGTGTTTCTTCGTCCCTTCCTGCCCTCTCGCTTGCTCGCTCAGATAAAGCAAGCTGCCATGCTGAAGGAAGCTCTGTGGAAAGACCACGTAGCAAAGACCTGATGGAGGCCCCTTGCCGACAGCTTGTGAGGACTCGAGGTATTAGTCCAACAGCTCAGAGAACTCCCTCCTGCTAGCAACCGTGTGAATTCAGGAGTGAACTAGGAAGAGGATTCCACGCCTTGAGAGACTGTGGGAGAGTCAGAGCCAGAGGACCAACTAAGCCACACCCAGATCCCTAACCCATACAAACACGGCACAATGAATGTTTTTAGCCACTAAGTTTTGGGTAATTTCTTATGCAGCCATAATAACTTATACAGTCACTCAATTGATTTCTCAACCTGCTAACAGGTAATGACTTGTAAATTGAATAACACTGATCTAGGTTTAGATGCAATCCTGTGCTGGGCATCAAAGGGAGATTCAAGGATGAATAAGACCTGCTCATTGTCTTCGAAGAGCTTTTAGTGCCTTTTGAGGATCTAAAAGTTTAACAGGCTGCATGTATTTCTAGGACAGGGTGTTCCATTTGTTCAACGACAGTAGAAGGAAATGAGAGGTTCCCTCAGGCTGATACACAATGTGGTGAGCACTGAGATGCGTTGACTGGGGAGTCCTTAAGGGGAAAGCAGGCTTCACAGGAGGACCCAGAGGGGTTTCCACATCCACAAAGGCTTGGAAGAGAGAGGATGAGCCCATGAAGAAGAACTCTGCTCAGGGGAAAAATCAAAGAGGCCACAATGGTATCTTATTTCCACTGTGGTTAGAGCCTGAGAATTACTCAGTAGACCGTGGTGGGGGAGGAGTGTGTAGGATGACAAGGGCTGTTATGAGGATTAAATGAGTAAATATGTGTAAAATGCTCACAGCAGTGCCTAATGCAGACTAAGTGACTATGTGTTGTTATTGTCCTCTAGTCCAGGCCCCAGCCATGTTCACGAACAACTTTCAAATCACCAAACCCAATAGTCCCCCCAGTTCTGCCAACAACAGCCCTTGATTCTGATTCTAGTTCATTGTCAGACGGGAAGTGGTCCCATCAGGGCTCTCAGTCATCTAAGTTGAGCTGTTCTCTCTGCCCACAGGGTAGTGTCCTTTCCACAAGTGCCCTGAAGATTTATTTTTCTCAGCAAGGGGTAGATCCTCCGGGAAACAGCCAAACAAGTTTGTCATTGCACAAGAGGTTTCCTGGTTTGCAAGGCTTTCCAGGCATCAGCGGGCTGTGTGCAAGCCCTGGCAAACATCTGAGCCTCTTTCTGTTCATAGGTGAAGGGTATGTGGCTTCCAGTTCAGGTGACCAGGTTTGGACCAGGGCCTTAAAGGCCCCAGACCTCCAAAGTTGCTCTGGATTTGTTCATAGCGACCCGTTTGGGCCAGCTGAGAAGCCTTAGTGTGGCTTGTGGCTTCTCCTTGCACAGCTCTATCTTTCTGAGCCCTTCCTTTGTTATTCTGAACCTGAAGGTGGCAGTGGGTATTTTGTAAGAGATAAAATTTTGCCAATTGATTGTGTTCTGTGAAATCTGTGAACATCAATGGTTGAAAACCTTAGAACTGTCGATAAATATTTACTGAGCACCCACTAGGTATTGTGGGATTATTTATTGAGCACTGAGACAGATTGCAAAACCAGCTGCAATTCTCTAGCCATCCCTGTATCCATGTTCCTTGCAATGTGACTTTGCTGCTCTTGCCATCAGAACATGGAGTCTGTTTCCCCACCCTTTTATCTGGGTTGAACTTGTGACTTGGTTTAGCCCAGTGGTCCTCAGTGTGGGACACATGCTCCACATGGGGGGCAATTTGATTTTTAAGGGGGGCAATTCGAGAATGAGTTAACAGTGATTTTTTTTGCATTTCTTATGGTTCTAGGGCAGTGGTCGGCAAACGCATTAGTCAATAGAGCCAAATATCAACAGTACAACGATTGAAATTTCTTTTGAGAGCCAAATTTTTTAAACTTAAACTGTATAGGTAGGTACATTGTTATTAACTTAATTAGGGTACTCCTAAGGCTTAGGATGAGCCACACTCAAGGGGCCAAAGAGCCGCATGTGGCTCGCGAGCCGCAGTTTGCTGACCACGGTTCTAGGGGCTTCATATACAGTATATAAATATATATAGTGACATGCATTTCAGTTCTCTATTATATGGTTTGAAAGTTTACTTGCTGCAATTCACCATAGCTAAGATCTGGAAACAGCCTAAGTGCCCATCAGTAGATGAATGGATTAGAAAACTGTGGTACATCTACACGATGGAATACTATGCTGCTGTAAAAAGGAAGGAACTCTTACCATTTGCAACGTCATGGATGGAACTGGAGAGCATTATGCTAAGTGAAATAAGCCAGTCAATAAAGGAAAAATACCACATGATCTCACTCATTCGTGGACAATAGAGACCATTATAAACTTTTGAACAATAATAGATACAGAGGCAGAGCTGCCTCAAACAGATTGTCGAGCTGCACCGGGAAGGCCGGGGAGGGTTGGGGGGCAGGAGGTAGGGGGGTAAGAGATCAACTAAAGGACTTGTATGCATGCATATAAGCATAACCAATGGACATAAGACACTGGGTGATAGGGGAGGCTAGGGGACTGTCTAGGGCGGGGGGATAAAATGGATACATATGTAATACCCTTTGTAATACTTTAAGCAATAAAAAAATAAAAATAAAAAAAAAATAAAATGAGACTGATGCCTTAAAAAAAAAAAAAAGAAAAAGAAAGTTTACTTGCTGGTTTTTCATATCACTTCATATTATTATTTTTTAAATACTTTCTTAGTGATTTCTTCCTCAGTACTTCAACTGTCCTTTTGTTCTTTTATTTTTCTCTTTCATGGATGCCAACTTCTTTGGAAGCTTGTTTAGACTAAGTTAATGGCCTTTTAGGCGTCCTCCACGTGAATAGTTCACTTTTTGAATAATAAGAATTATATGTCACATGGGGGCGGGGGCATCAGGATTTTAGAGATCTTAGATGGGGCATGGCCAAAAAAAAAGGTTGGGAACCGCTGGTTTAGCCAATACAATTATGGCAGTGGTGTAGTGCCAGTTTTTAGCCTAGACCTTGAGAGTCCTGGCCTGATTCTGCTCTTGCTCTTAGAACCCCAAAGCTCCATGTGAGCCAGTCTGGGCTAGCCTGCTGGTGAAGGAGAGACATGTGGCCCAGTTACCTCCATCAGCAGCTAGCCACTCCCAGAAGCAGAGGCCTCTGGCTGCCTAGCCACTAACCCTCGGTGCATGTGGGAGTCCAGCTGAGGCCAGAACAACTGCCCACCTGAACCCAAACTAAAATGCTGGCCCTTAAAATCATGAACTAAGTAGTTATTGTTTTAAGCCACTTCTAAGTTTGGGGTGTTTTATTATGCAGGAGAAAAAGTGCTGACGGATGCAAGCACTTACCATGTGCCAGACTCTTGTCTATTTGAAATCAGGCAGAGCCGGTTCAGAGATGGCATGATAACTGGCATGATGCAGCAAGTGCTCTGTAGAAGCAAACACATCAGCAATACAAGTGGCATTTGAACTGGAGAGACGTCTTGTCCACGTGGAGTTGGAGGGGCCATAGATATAGGAATGATGAGGTTGGGGAAAGGCTTCCATAGTCTTGCCGGGAAGGAGTCAGCAAACTTGGCTGCTCAGGCATCCTCGTGAGTGGTAACCTCTTGAGGGCCGGGTCTGTGTCTGATTCATCTTGAGATACCCCAAGACACAGGGCCTTGACTGCACTAGGCATTCTGTTTTGAAAGGCTTTCTTTGGAGAGTTTTCTAATTCCCTTCCCTTTATTCCTACTCACCCAATTGTATTCGTTTTCTAGGGTTGTTGTAATAAATGGCCACAAGTTGGCTGGCTTAAAACAAGAGAAATATATTCCCTCACAGTTCTGGAGGCTAGCAGGTGAAATCCAGGTGTTGGCAGAGTTGATTCCTTTTTAGATGCTCAGAGGCAGACCTGTTCCTTGCCTCTTCCTAGTATGTGGTCTTTGCCCACAATCCTTGGGGTTCCTTGGTTTGTAGAGAAGCATCCTCCAGTCTCCACCTCCATTGTCATATAACGTATCTATGTCTGTCTGTGTGTCTCTTTTCTTCTCATAAGAGCACTAGTCACAACCTACACCAGCATGACCTTATCTTATTATATCTGCAACTAGAGGCCCCGTGCACGACATTTATGAACTACTGGGCCTAAGCCGGCAGGCGGACATCCCTCTCGCAGTCTGGAGCTCTTGCAGTCTGGGGCCCCTCGCTCCTTACCGCCTGCCTGCAGTGGAGGCGCCAGCCATGAGCCCAGCTTCTGGCTGAGCGGCACTGCCCCTGTGGGAGCACACTGACCACCAGGGGGCAGCTCCTGCCTTGAGCGTCTGCCCCCTGGTGGTCAGTGCCCGTCATAGTGACCGGTTGTTTCGCTGTTCGGTCGATTTGCATATTAGGGTTTTATTACATAGGATGACCCTATGTCCAAATAAGGTCACATCCTGATGTACTGGGAGTTAAGATTTCAACCTATCTTTTTTGGGGAGACACAATTTAACCCATAACATTCATCAAGACCCAGGGGAACGTGTGATCCTTATTTGACTGCCGCAGTCCCCGGAGACAGAATTAAATGTTCTTTCTTCAGGATTCCCACACATTTAATACATGTTTCTGTTTCTTAGAGCATTTGAGTCGTTGATCATCCTCACTAGCTGAGTTAGGGGCCGCATTTCTTTCATCTTCCCCAGAGAGCCTGGTGGAGGGAGGGTGAGTCCTCCTTAAATGAAGACCTGTGAAGCAGCTGCCCTGCCCCGAGCTGTCATGCTGGGCGGCGCAACCTCAACATTTCATGTATTAATCCTCACAGTGACCCTGTGAAGTGGGTATTTGTATATTTTAATTACCATTTTATAGAGGAGAACGAGAGGTGGAGTACCTTGGCGTAGCTAGAATTATTGTCTCTAAAAACCTGAACGGGCGCCGGAAGGCCTCACGTGAAAAGTTTCCTATTTCCCCTCTTCACGTTTCTCAAAGGACCTGGACCTGGCTCATTCCGCTCCATTCCCTGGAGAAACAGACCTGGAGCCTCAGTCCTGCGTCCCTGCCCCGCCCTCCGCCCCCCCCCCCCCCCCCCCGCGTCTTCCCACAGAAGCCGCGCACAAAGCGGACCCAGCCGCGAGAGCGCGCGGGCTACCCTTCCTCGCGCGCCGCTCCTGGGCGCGGCGTGAGGACCCGCGCGCTGCCGGGTTGCGCGCGGCCGGGACCGTTGCCTGCTCCCTCCCCGGAGCCTGACCCGGCGCAGCGATTGGCCGCCGGGCAGCCGAGCGCTCCGAGCCCGGTCCCCACGCCCCGCCCCGCCGGCTCCCGCCTGCCGCTGTTGCGTGGGGCGCCGCCGGCGGCCGAGGGAGCGTGGCCGCGCTGCGCAGGGCGCTAGGAGGCATTGTCGCCGTAAGTGGAGGAGACAGCGGCCCGGACCGGGGCCCCACGCTTCGTGCCCCGCGAAGTAACCGTAGTCTGAGGCTAAGCTCTGGAGGGGCTGGGGGAGAGAGGGAGAGAAGTGTCCCCGTTTCTGCAGCGTCCCCTCCCCTCCCCCAGGTCACCCGAGGCCAAGAGCAGCGGTGCGCCCGCCGCGGCTTCTGCAACGCCGGGGGCCAGGCGCCACGCCGGCCCGGGATCGCAGGCTGCGGCTGGCCTGGGGCTGGCTCGGGAAAGAGGGCGCAGCAGTGCCCGGGCAGGGGGAGCTCGGGGAAGCGGCCCCGGGCGGGCCTCCATTCCCCGCGGGAGGCGGCCCTGCTGGGAGAAGCTGTCGTGTACTTCGCCCCTGAAGTGACAGCTTCGGGGTTTGCTTCCGCTCTGGGAGCTGCAGACGGGCAGCGCAGAGAGCGCCTCTGGGCCCCCGGAAGGCGCGGGAGCCCCCAGCCCTCTGCGGTCGCCACGTTTTTTGTTCTGCCGGCTTTATTCTCCCTAGTCCCCGCCTGCCGGGAGAGCGGAGGGCCGGCCACGAGGAGCCATTGGCTGCGGGCGCCGGGGGGTGGGGTAGACGGGCGAGGCGGGCCCCCTTCGCCAGACGCGGGGACCCTGGCCTGGCCGTCTCGCTCAGTCCTGGGAGGCACGCCCGAGGATGCTTAGATGCCTATAGGGAAGGAAGTACGCGCGGACCCTGCGAACCCCGTGGCTCAAAAACAAGGCGCCAACCGGGCCTGCTCACGCCCCAGCGGGCTCCCTTCCCTTGGGTGCAAAACTGGGTCAACTCTGTCCTGGCCTCGAGTGGGCCTTCTAGGCTACTTGGGTCCGATCCAGCCCGCCGGCTCTCCCCTCCGCATCGGCTCCCCCATTGGCGTGGTCCAGGAGGCCCGCTGGAGCCAGCGGTGGGGGAGCTTGCACACGTGGTGCAGGAGGCTCGGGTTCCCCCTCCGATCGGCGCCAGGCTCTAAAGTTCCCTGGTGACCACACCAGTAACTAAATATAGGAGCAGCTGGTGTGGACGGGGTGTCGCAGCAGCTCTTTGCTCAGATCTTGGGGCTCCAGATAAGGTAGCGTTCTCACTGGTGGGGGCGGGAGCTGTGGCAGGGGGCTACTGTCAGGCCGAGCCAAAATCAGCCCTCTCCCAGCTTCCTATCCAGGTGAAATGCGGTTCTAGGTACAGGAGGGCTGTGCTGCCAGTTCTCATAGAGCAGGGCACCTATTTTTTCCGGCATTCAGTTCTTATATCCTAACGCACTGTACCTGTTTAATACCTATTGGTAAGGCCTTGTGTGAGAAGTGCGTAACAGTTTAAAAACAAAAGAGGAGGAGCAGCTTTATTTGTTCCTCCCCAGACCTCCTTTCTCTCTGAGCTCCTGTTACATGCTAAATAAATAATAATGTTATTATTTTATTATTTTTTTGGTGTTAGGTTTGGGGCTGAAAGGAGTAGTCAAGGAAGTTGGACAACCTTGTAGGAGCCCTTTAGGGGATACACTCTAGACTCCTGTCATCCCAAGTTTATTCTACCCTCATTTTGGAGCCCTCGTACTCCATTTTGGGTCTTATACTCATGTGGCCCTGCCACCCTCCCATCTCACAGCCTTGCCTGTGCCAAAGAGGGACAGACCTTTGTCATCTGACCTGGGAGAGAGATTGTCAGCTGAACTTTATGAAGGAAGGAATTCTCCCTTGGAGGGTGGGGTAGTTTTAGGTGAAAGGAGGGTGCTTTCCTAGCCAGTTAGCAAGGTTGATGATTTGAGGCAACAGGAACCTCTTGGGGGGGCTAGGGCACATCTGCTGTACCCAGAGCATCCTCCGGAATGTAAGGGGCCCCTCCTCCTATGACTTGCTCTGACTCACTGACTTACAGGTTGCTCCTGTTCCTGCTTCGAGGTCCATTCTCTGACCCATACTAAAGGGTGTCTGAGCCTGCCAGCAGGGGTGAGGTTTTTAATCTGATTGGTTTTCATCAAGGGATTATTCTATGGCCTAAGGCACCACCGCCCTCTCCTACCTGGTGGCAGCTATAAGAATTGCAGGCATGTTGTCAAAGTAATCAGCCTCGAGCAGCCGTCACCAACCAGTGGTCCATGAGGTCTGAAAGGTTGGTGAACCCTGGCCTAGAGGATCCCAGTAAGGTTAACACAGACCCTGGGCAGATTGGAGATTTCCTTCTCTTTCCCCTCTGCTGAGAAGCCAGGATTGCCTCTGATGTTTCTTAGCAAGCTCTTCCTTATCAGAATCACAATTCAGAGCTATTTCCTGCATTTCCTCTTCATTTTACACCCAATACCTAGTAGGTGCTCAGTACATGTTTATGATTTATGATATTGATAAATATTAGAGATGGGGGGAGGAGGGAGCATGGCATTGGAGGAAGACCTGGTTTAGGAGTTAGAAGACCCAGGTTTTTTGTTTTCATCTGTCTCCGTGGTCAGCATACTGCGGCTCACGAGCCACATGCGGCTCTTTGGCCCCTTGAGTGTGGCTCTTCCACAAAATACCACGTGCCGGTGTGCACATACAGTGCGATTGAAACTTCATGGCCCATGCGCAGAAGTCGGTATTTTGTGGAAGAGCCACACTCAAGGGGCCAAAGAGCTGCATGTGGCTCGCGAGCCCCATTTTGCCGACCACTGATCTATCTGATTAACCAACCTTTTTGGGTCCTCCAGTGTGACTCAGGGTTAGGGGGATGGCCTTAAAGATAGCCTGGCGAAGGTGTCGGGTCTAGTTTGCAATAGACATCACTATTCCCTACTGTCCTACCAGGCTCACCTGGTGCAAGGTACCCATCTGGCACTGTTAGGCATTTGAGTGTATGACCCTTCTCAATTAGATAGTGTCTTAGATTTATTATAAGAGTCGGTTGTATTTAAATTCAAATGATAGTTGTTGATCATCATCATTACCATTGGGGGATACTAGATGGGCATCTGTTTTTAGTATGTGGTGTAAAGTGCAGGCAAAAGCACAGTATAGATTTGCTTCCTGCCCTAAGCTGCCTGATAAACAACCCAACTGGCTTGTGCTGGCGCATTAAGTGCTTCTGAAACTCAGAAGGAGAGAACACTGAGGGCTGGGGCAATCAGGGAACACTTCCTGGAGGTGGAGAGATGAAAATTCTACTCATTCCTTAAAGATGAGTTCCACTGAGTTGTTTGTTCAAAGTCACATGGGTATGTAAATGGGATTAGATGCTGACATCATGTCTGCATGTGTAGTGTCTTATCCTCGCAATTAACATTTATTGGGTAACTATGTGTGCTGGGCTCTGGGCTGTACACACACACACACACACACACACACGCGCGCGCGCGTGCGCATACACACTCTAATAAAAGCTTTGGGGGCGATAAGGCCAGTAGGGGAGGGCAGTTGGGGGCAATCAGGCCGTCAGGGGAGCAGTTAGGGGGTGATCAGGCTGGCAGGCAGAAGTGGTTAGGGGCAATCAGGCAGGCTGGCAAGTGAGTGGTTAGGAGCCAGTGGTCCCAGATTGTGAGAGGGATGTCAAACTGCTGGTTTAGGCCCAATCCCACAGGGATCACAGATTGGAGAGGGTGCAGACTGGGCTGAGGGACACACACACCACACCCCCCCCGCCTGAATTTCGTGCACTGGGTCACTAGTGTGTGTGTGTGTGTGTGTGTGCGTGTGT
This sequence comes from Myotis daubentonii, assembly GCF_963259705.1. Lineage (NCBI taxonomy): Eukaryota > Metazoa > Chordata > Mammalia > Chiroptera > Vespertilionidae > Myotis > Myotis daubentonii. The sequence continues at coordinate 22,287,194 of NC_081852.1, forward strand.
GTGTGTGTAGTTGTTGTTGTTCAATCTTTGTATTAACCCAGTGAGGTTATTACTAGATTTCTTCAGATGAAGAAACTGGGCTCAGAGTAGTTTAAGAGACTTCTCAACTAATAAATAACAGTTAGGCATTAGGGCTGTCTTCAAAAAGCCTTTTCCCACTGCACCATGTGCTTCATCCCTTCAGTGTCGGCCTCCTTGGTGAGATGCATGTACGTACTGAACTCACCACTAACTCTCCCCTAAGCACATGGGTGGGCTTGGCCAACCCCCAGCTTGGCCCTGGCTGCCCTGCCTGTCCAGCTGAGCACATAGGGACTTTTTATTGGTTTGTTCGGAGGTCTGAGCTCTACCCTCGCCCCCCTTTTCTCTGCCCTTTCCATCCTTCTGCCTTTGACCCTCAGATTGAGTATGTTAGAGCTCCTTGAGCTATGGGCAAAGCTGAGATTCGGCTCTGGGGACAAAGGAGGGCATTGCCCTTGACCTCAGGTTCATCCTTGCTGGGGTGCTGCCACTGGTGACATGGGTGACTTGTAAAGAAGTGAGCACTGAATGTGGAGCCGGGCTGAGCTGATTATTGCCACTTAGTCACTTGGACCTTGGCCAGGTCATTTAGTCCCTCTTTATGCCTCTGTTTCCTTCTCTGTAATTAACAGGGCGTTAGCAACGTTTTTAGTGTTCCTTATGTCTTTAACACCTTGTAATTTTTATTATAATTTTCATCTTCACCCTTTAAGCCTCTTCTCTCTAGTGATCCAATTTCCTTTCTCTCGTTTCCCTACCCCACCCTTGTGGTCTTGCAGATAAATTCAACATCAGGCTGATAACCAGGTCTGCAGGCCACATGGGTACTCCATGCTGGTCCTTGGAGAGGAAATTCTTAGAGACCCGCCCACCTGCAGACTCTGAGTCCAGACTAAGCCGGGCTGTGTTTTATTTGCCTTCTTGTCCCCACGCCCCGGCATACAGGAGGAGTCTGGCACAAGTGGGCGGGGCAAACGGAGCTGGAGGTGTTGCTCTGGAGGGTCTTGGACAGGGCACCAGCTCACAGGCTGTGAGGGGGAGGGACAAGTGTCTCTTCCTTGCAGTTGGCTGTGCCCCGCCTCCTCCTTAAGGCCCCGCCTGTTAAAGTGAGTCACAGGCCAGCGCACACCTGAGTCCTCACTCCAGCCTGGCCACTGGTTCAGGCTCTGGCCCTGTGTCTGGTGTGGTCACACATGTCGATCCTCCCAGGAAACTGGTAGGACCAGGCTGCCCCCACCCTCTGATGGGCAGATCAGCTGCTTTAAAGGCCAAGCTGGATGTGGCCTGGGCTCTGGGCCCCTCAGGAGGAGGCGAGCGGCCTGGAGCTCTCCCTGCAGTCTTCCAGCAGCCCAGGTCCCTGGCCAACGGGCAGGGGACTCATGCCCCTGTGTCTTCCCCAGGTGCAGGCCCCCTTGTGAGCAGCAGACCGGCCTGGTGGCTGGCAGCAGGACACCCGAGTCTGCATGCTGAGGAAGATGGGTGAGGCGGTGGCCAGAGTTGCGAGGAAGGTCAACGAGACGGTGGAGAGTGACTCTGACACCCTGGGTGAGTGAGGGCATGGCGTTCCAACCACAGGGCGCCCTGCAAGTGGTTTGTGAAATCAGTTTGGAAATGAAGTAGAAAGAGAAGAGGAAAGAGGCAGTGTGTGCCCCTCGTCACGAGGAGCAGTTTCTTGGAACGTTACCAGCAGTTGTGTTTAGTTTGTGCGTATACGGGGTCCCAGCGTACGACTTGCTACGGGTCAGAGTCAGAGAGATTTGAAAAACAGTGAGTGAGGGGCTCCACCCGCCAGGAGCCTGTCTGCCTGCTCTTGGACTGCAGATGACTGAGTGTCTGTGCCCTGGGACCAGGTGACCATAGCTGGCACTGCCGTGTCGCCCCATGTCGCAGGCCCGTGCTGGTGCATGAGTGTTGCCTGACTGGATTTTCACAGCCTCCCTGTGACGGATGATCCCGGCCAGGCATGACTAGCTGTGGTCTCCGGGAGGGGAGGAGACGGGTGAGGAGGAGACGAAGAGTCAAAGGCAGAGGGGGCTTTCTTAGGTCACCCAGCCAGGAGGTCCGCTGTTCACTCCACTGCTTTACTTGAATTGTGTCATATATTTCTTGCTTTGAACTGGTCACAGCATAAATAAATATCCGCTGAATTGACTGTCTTGCCATGTGCAAGGATCGGCAGGGGAGATAGATATAGCACAATTGTGTGTGTGTGTGTGTGTGTGTGTGTGTGTGTGTGTGTGTCTCATTCACTGGAATGTAAGTGGCACCTTAGAGCCATGGGTGTGCTGTGGGAACCCAGAGGAGAGGCGCACCGTCCTGCCTTGTGGGTGGCCATGCAGGTGGACAGGTTGGGATTTAAGTTGGGTCTTTGACACAGAGAGGACTTTCACAGGCAGGGAGGGGTGTGTGTCTGTGTATGTGTATGTGTGTCTGTCTCACAAAGGAGCATTTCCATGCAGGCTACAGCCTGAGCAAATAACCAAAGGCTGGAAGGTAGAGCGTTTATTCAAGCAGCTATTGGTCAGAGTGTGTGTGGAATGTAAGCTTCTGGGGAAGGGGGTGGTGGCCCAGGAAGTGGAGGGATACTCAGCCTTCAAGATGAGGTTGGTCACCACCTCTTCCAGGAAGCCCTCAATCCTACCCTGTTCACCCCTTGCTCCCTCCTCCTCTGTAACACCCATTCAGTGTCCTTAGCCAGTAGTGATCCTGTGGTCTCCCCCCCTCCCCACCCCCCCTCCCAAGAGCCAATACAGTGTCAGGCACTTTGTGAGCACGTGGAGGTGTTTGCTGAATTGAACTAAGGTAAGAGGAGCATCCCCTCTATCAGCAAACAAACTTGAAGACTGTCGCTGATTTTGGGGGGGAGCCTTCAGCTGGTGAGTGAAGGAATTCTGGAACCCGGTGCTGGTCACTGATAATGGTTGTACTCACCCCAGCACTCAAGGCTCTTCATCACGAATGTGGTGGTTGAGAGCCAGGCTCTGGGTCACTCAGGCCTGGATTCGAATCCCCACTCTGCCATCTACCAGCCTGCTACCTTAGCAGTTACTTACCCTCTCTGAGCCTTGGTGTCTTCATCTGTAAAATGGGGGTGTAATTGTGTCTTCCTCATCAAGGTGATTAGGAGTAATTGTAATGTCTGTAAGGTGCGTGGCATGTAGGTAGCTCCATAAATGGCAGCTATTATTTTTCATCCCCAAGGGCTGAAGACAGAGGCCTAAGTAACCCCCATTGCCTCTGAATGGGGAGCTCAGTGCAAATCAACAAATCTCTGCAGTGAATGACCTATCCCTATTTTAAAGTGTCATGAGGGGGAGGGACACACCTGCAGCTCAGTCTCATCCAGATGTGTGAAGGGGGCAAGGTGGAGGGGTAGTAGAGGGGGGAGAGCAGAATTCTGACCTCCTGGGGAGGTGCTGTTTGAGAGAGGATTCCCTTAGGCAGCAGTGAGGAGGCTGGTGCCCTAGGCAGAGGCAGGGCTGCACCATAGCTGGGGAGAGGCCACTGCGGAGTTGTCTCTTTGGCATGAGGTATGGCACCCCGCAGGTGGAGAGCCTCGAAGGCCCTGTTGAGTCTAGATTTCAGTGTCTCTGGACCAGAGATTGCAAACTCAGGTGCCTCTGCAGGCCAGGTGGGGAATTCTGTGAACTGAAGGTGAAGTGTGCAGGGTGACCAGGGTAGGAAGTGCTGTGACCAGCTCTTCTGCACTGCCCAGGGCCATGCCCACTGAGGAACCCAAGCGAGGCCTCTGGCTGTCCTGCCAGACCACTGCAGCATCTGGGATCGGAACCCTGCCTGTCTGGCCCCAGAGCCAGCGCCCTGTCCCCACCATGCTGTTCTGCGGTTGGGGCAGATGGTTGGGGATTGCCAGGGTCATGAGCACAGTGAAGCTATAGGCAACTTGGGGAAGGGATTAAACCCTAAGTCATTGCGGTTGGCTGGAGGTTGTGGCCGGAGCTCAAGACTTTCATGTGTGGTGGAGGTGATGGGGTCTTTAAAGTTAGGGCTGGATGATAGGGGCCTTTTTACCTCTTCAGTGCCAAGAGAAGAAGCAAAATATCAGACGAGGCCACTGGGGGCACCTGCAGTCCTGACCCTTGGCAAATGAAACTCATCAGGCCGTACAGTCTGAGGGCTCTGGGGCTTACATAGTCAGCATGTATTGAGTACTTGCTGTGTGCAGGGTGCTGGGGGCCGTGCAGGTATATTTGCAATAGAGTCCTGGGCCTGAGACTAGACTGCCTCGGTGACAGTCAGAGAGCAGCAGGGGACACGTGGTTTCATGCCTAGCCATGTTGGACAGACCACAGGTGGTCCTAATTTGGGGTGGGAGATGCTGGGTGTTGAAGTCGTGCAGGATATAGTTCTCATGTAAAATAGTAAACAGTCTGAAACAGCCTAAACAACCAGCACCACAACGTTGCTTAAATAAATTTAGTTACAGCTGTACAATGCCATTTATGTTGCCATTAACTGTGGCGCATAACATTTCGTCGTATGCTTGAATGAAGACTGGCAAATTCTCATAGATAACGTGAATTGGAAAAGGAAAAAGAAGAAAAAAACAAGGATCTCAAACTCTACATAGTAGGATGCCAACTATGTTAAAGGTGGATATGTACATAGAAAAAAAGCGGAAGGGTATAAAACAAGCTGCACATGTATGTTAGACAAAGCTCTGCATTTTGTGACTGTTCTGTGATGAGCATATCACCCTTATAAGTAGAGAAGAATAAGTTTTAAGGAAAGGACCACCTGCCGCTACAGAATGTGGAAGGAAGTAAAACACTTCCTAGCAGAGGAGTGACAGGAGTAGCGCCTTCTCTAAGCCCCTGACCCAGGGGTGGAATGGGCTCCCCTCCCACAGGCCTGGTGGGAGGGAGCAGCCACAGGTGTCTCATTGTAGAGGCTGGGCTGGGAAGAGCTCAGTTACAGGCCGGCTCTCACCTTACTCACCATGGTTCGAGGCGCTAGTGGGTGTGCCTTCCCAGCCAGGCCTGCTCCTCCCGTAACCTGAGCTTTGGATCCCAGCCCTTGTCGCTGCTTCAGGCCTCTTGATCCCCTGAGAAGTGGGCTTCTTTCCACCTGGCCCCTGGTCTGCCCCTCAGCTCGAATTGAACTGCTTTCGTCCGGCCCCTCCCCTCTTCTCCACGCCTCATGCTGGGGACTCTGCCCCTTTCCTGAGCCTGGCCCTCCTCTCTGTCCACCCCTTGTCTCCCAGAATTAGAGATACCTTTCTCTTTGTAAAGGTCTCATGCCTGTCTGGGCTTCCCTGAGTCCTCGTACCCCTGAGGGACCTGACTGACCTTACTCTTCCTCCCTGGCCAGTGGACTGGCAGGCCAGGCCGCTCTGCACCTGACTCATGTCCAGGGGAGAGGCTGCCAGGTCTGCCGTGTGCTTTGGGGATGACTTAAAGAATGATCATTACTGCCCTAGCCAGTTTTGCTCAGTGGATAGAGCGTCAGCCTGCGGACTGAAGGGTCCCAGGTTCGATTCTGGTCAAGGGCACATGCCTGGGTTGCGGGCTTCATCCCCAGTGAGGGGTGTGCAGGAGGCAGCCGATCAATGATTCTCTCGCATCATTGATGTTTCTATCTCTCTCTACCTCTTACTTCCTCTCTGAAATCAATTTTAAAAATGATCATTATTGCAGAGCACGATTTGGAAAAGCCTGGGAGAGTGCAGGCGGGGCGGGTACAGCTGGTGGGGATAGAAGCAGCTGCAGAGATGGGAGGAAGGAAGGACCGCTGTGGGCTGGGAAGAAAGGAGCCAGCACTTCTCTGGGGCCTGCTGCGTGTCAGGTGTTGTGATGAGCTCAGATGTTTGATAGGTCAGTCCATCTTTTCTACAGTCTTTTGCAGGCCCTGGCCGGGTAGCTCAGTTGGTTAGCGTGTTGTGCTGTCCCAGTACACCAAGGTTGCAGGGGTGGGGGGTGATCCCCCCTCAGGGTACATACAGGAAGCAACCAATGAATGCATAAATAAGTGGAACAACAAATCAATCTCTCCCTTTATCTCTAATATCAATAAATTAAAAATAAATTATAATCTTTTGTACTTTCTGACTCTGGGGATTCATATCTGTGTTTATTTCTAGAAAATTCTGAGCCATTAGCTCTTGGTATGTTGCTCTCCCATTCTCTCTCTCTCTCTCTCTCTCTCTCTCTCTCTCTCTCTCTCCTCTGTATGCTTTTGGTATGAATCTCCCCAGATCATTGGAGGAACTTTATCAGTTTGGACTCAGTCTTCACAGCAACACTGTGTCTCAGGTAATAACACCCCCATTTTACAGATTGAGAAGCTAAAAGCATGAAACGTTTGTTTGTTTGTTTGTTTTTTAAATATTTTTATTGATTTCAGAGAGGAAGGAATAGGGAGAGAATGAAACGTCAATGATAAAAGAGAATCACCGATTGGCTGCCTCCTGCACGCCCCCCACTGGGGATTAAGCCCACAACTGGGCATGTGCCCTTAACTGGAATTGAACCTAGGACCCTCCAGTCCGCAGGCTGACGCTCTGTCCACCGAGCCAAACCAGCTAGGGCAAGCATAAAACGTTTTTTTCTCTTCTGTTTCTAAGTGTTTCTGTTTTGTAGCATGAGAGTATTTGACGTCTCTTTTATGCGTGGTGCTTTTGGTGTAGTATGTAAACATCTAACCCGAGGTCACAGAGATTTCCTTCTAGCAGAGTCATCTGGGTGTCGGCTAATCGTACAGATCCACGGACCCCACCTTTAAACGTGGAGTCTCAGAGGGTGAGCCTGGTGGTCTCCATGTTGACACAAACCCTATATGATTCTTCCCTGCCTTGAATTTTGAGAAGCACTGGCTTACTACTGTTTATAATTTGGAACTTCCTTCTCTTGGTGGGGGCACTGGTCAAGGAGGGGTATTGTCTGGGCAGGTATCTGTGTGTGTGTGTGTGTGTGTGCGCGTGTGCACGCATATCTGAAAAAGAAATGAATATGAACGTGGATGTGATCTGTCCCCGGGGAACTGAGCAGCAGGCTGGAGCTCTGAGAAAAATCAAGTGGGAGACCAAGGCTAGTGAGAGAAGGGGCATGTTGCCTCCTTTCCTGCCCCCACCCACTCGCTTTAGCCAAGTACTTGTCTCCTTTTGTACGTGCCAGCAGAGGGCGCCTGTCACCAGCCAACCTAGTGATGGGCATTGAGCCGGCCTTGACCAGGCTGCAGCTGGGTGAGTGCCTGGTGCTGACAAGGGCTCCAGCCGCTGCCCAGCCCACGTCCTGTACTTACATTCCTGGCTGGCCCCACGGGGACCTGAGTTTGCAGCCCCTTTCTTAAACAAGGAGGCACTTAATATATATTCATCAGAGTGAAATGATACCTTTCCTTGGGTCAGACACTGCTTTTCAACACACACACATTGGGCACCTGCTGTGTGTGTCCACTGGAGGACCCCAGGGCCCAGGAGTGCCCCGTCTGGAAGGGGAGGCACATGCACAGGACACACACACATACACACACACACACACACACACGCATTCATATTCCCCCCACACTCCACCCCCACACCCCGCCTGAGGGAGGAGGGCAGCCAGGAGCCTGGTGCTGGTAGGGGCAAGGGACATACGTTTTTCTGCAGTGCCTCCTGGCCTGGGGAGTTCTCAGGGTCAGCCAGGCACAGTCCAGCTCTGCAGGCACAGAGGACGAAATAGGCTCTCCCAGAGCAGCCCTTAGCCAGGCCAGGGCTGCCTGTCTGTTCACTTCTCAACTGGGGAAGCGGGCTGGGAGTTTGCCAGCAGGGGAGCGGAACGGCGTGCCCACCGCGGAGCCCTGCTGCTCTCCCAACTCCGCTTCCTGCACAAGGCGATGTGAGGGGGTGACTAGAAGCCTCTGCCTAAAACTCCATCTCTAGATGTGGTCTCTCTGGATCGGGGGTGTCCTCATCTCTAGCAATTCTAGAGTAACCCAGTCTACCCCCAGCAGAGCCCCATAACTACAGCTTTAGTGCCAGCTGGGAGGAAGCCTGGCCTCCCACTGTTTACCCTTTGGGCCTCATCTTTGTGCACTACTTACCTGAGGCTTGGGGTCCAGACAGACGCCCACTGAGCCCCATGCTAACCTGGGCACAGAGGCAATGCCACACCACAGCATGGTGTGAGAGGTTTGCAGAAACCCCCACCCAGCCCTCTCCTCATCTGCCCAAACAGGGGGATTAGTCCCACCACCTGGACACAGCCTGTTGTGTCCACTTCCCTGGGGCCAGTTCAGAAGCAGCTGGTCTCCACAAACGCCCTGGGTAGGGCTGGCACCAGTCACTCACCTCTGAATTGAGAAGGGCACCCCAGGCCCAGGCCTGCATTCTGTACCACAGGCTGCCAGAGTGTGCCAACCTGGCTCCAGTGAAACCCCTGGCTCTGAAAGATTCTTTTCCACCCTGGTTATCAGCCTCAATATATCCTTACCTTCCACCCTGACCAGGTCTCACCACCACCCCTATCTTTGCCCTGGCACATCCTGCAGATGCTAGGCCTCCTGATCCCCCCTCAGTACTGCCAACCACCTCTGCCACCACCATAGCCGCTGCCCATAGCCGTCCTCTCTAAAACCTAAGGGCCTGAAAGCGTCCGTGTCTAGAGGCACCTGGGAGAATGGGCTGCCCACTCGGTACCCTGGTTTGACAGATGAGAAGGCTGAGCCACAGAAATGCGAGGTGACTGCCAGGGTCGCCCAGTAAATCCTCCACCACACTCCCAGGTCAGGGCTCCTCCCACCACCCCACAGTCCTTCCTGATAGGGGATCCATGGGCGCCCTGGGCGTCTGCCACTTGCCAGCTTTCCTTGCCCCCAGTACCCCAAGCGGCCAGCACACAGGCGGCGTTTCCAGGAGCATGCACACAGTGGGCGTAGCCTTAGAGAAGCATGTGCACACAGGTACGGGGATGCACTGGGCGTGTCCGTGGGGCGCTGCTGTGACAGCCCTGGATGTCCCCAGGCAGTGCTGTGGATTGACACATTGTGGGTGGATAGCTGGTGTCTTGAGGCTTTTTCAGGACTGTTTATAACTGTGGTGGGAGAAGACCTCAAAGCTCCAGGTCTCTCTGATAGGGGTCCTGGAATCCCCTTTCTAGACCTTTGGAAGCTCCAACAGCCATGAGCCCCACCTGCCCCCATTTCAGCCCCCCTGTGGACCTCAGCCCTCGGACGGAGCCGGGGAGGATAAGAGTGGGGGTCGGTGATGGGCAACCTCAAGCACAGCCAGGCTGCTCCTTGGGTTCCTGCTCACTGCAGCGCTGCCTTCAAGCGCCGGCACTCAAAATGCTGGATGAGTGGACGGATTCCCTCAGTCTGTGCGGACACTCACTCAGCCTTCTCTCTTTCGTTCTCCCTGCTTTTCACCCTTCTGTCTGTGACAACCGCCCAGCTGTGAGAACTCCAACCCTGAGGGGTCTCCAGGGAAGCCAGCGGGTGGTGGAGTTCCCTGTACAGTAGGGAGATAGGCCCTAGATGACACAGTGACTCGTGGTGGTGCCACAGCCCTGGGACAGGCCCCTTGGGAGCGAGCTGACTGCCTGGGTTGCAAAGTCCATGCAGAACATAGGATGCACTAAGTAAGGATGAGTTCCGCTTCTGATGTCTTCAGTGGTATACACAATGCGCGTTGGTTTAGCTCAGTGCTAAGGGGGTTTCATGGAAGAGGCGGCCTTTCAGCTGAGCCTTAAGGAATAGAGCAGGTTTAGGGGTGCAGGTGTGGGACAGGAGTGAGGGGAAGGCATTTTAGGTGAGGGTGTCTGAGCCAAGGCTTGATGATACAGAAGTGCTTGTGACAGCCCTAGAAGGCTGACACGGAAGAGTAGAGGCAGCCAAGGCGGGAGGGAGGCGGAGGGTGGCTTCAGACCTCAAAGGGCCCTGAGTGTTACCTTAAGTCGTTTTTACAGTGAAGCCCTATCTTGCACAGGGGTTAGGACCTAGAGAGAGCCTAAGACAGGAAAATCATCCAGAGTCCAAATGACCCATGAATAATAATGAGCTCACGTTTCTTTAATGCCCACCTGTGCTAAGCTATCCCAGTTGCTTTACCTAGGTCTCATCCAGACCTCATCCCAACCCTGTAATCTAATCACCACTCAGGCTATGAGGTGGCTGCTGCATTATCCTCACTTTCAGAGGAAGAAACTGAGGCACAGAAAGGCTGAGCGACTTCCCCAAGGGAGGGATTTGAACCCAGGCTCTCAGTGTAACTGACAGCATGGGGCGGCGCAGAGCCATGTAGAGAAGTGTGTACCCTCAGCATTGAAGCAGCATTGCAGGAAGTTAGATGGGGGCTGAGCGGCCCCTGCTGAACTTGATCGGGGCTGCAGGGGAGCCCCGGGCAGTTTCTGAGCAGGGAATGGCATGGGTCAGGTGGGCTTAGGAGGGTCGCCGCTGGACACAGGATGGATGAGAGACCAGAAGGGAAACCAGGAAAGAGGTACCTTCCATGTGCCAGGCCTATGTTGGTGTGGCTTTGTTCTGAGAGGGGCCAGTGGGAGGAGACGTGCCAGGAAGGCGGGGTTGTGAGCGGGGTGGGCAGCTGATTTCTTGGGGGCATACTGTTTGAAACCTGGTTATGATGTAACAGAAATAAGGAAATCTGGGCCTTTTGGGGTGCATATGGGGATTCTGATGAGTCCCTGAGGGACACGCCTGAAGAAGCACAGAATAAGGGGGCTGAAAGTACAGGCATAGCCAAACTCTTAAGTGGAGATTTCTGCAGAAGTGCTGCTGCCCCAGAGAGGCCCTGTCTGACTCAGCCCCCCCCCCCCAAATCTGGGGTCCCTGACTGACAGCCCCGATGCATCCTTCGCCCCTTCCTCCAGCACAAACTCAGCTGCCTGACTGCCCTACGTGCCCAGGGAAACCCTCAGGAAAGGTGGTCAGGGAGGGCTTCTCGGGGAAACGGCATTTAACTGAGACAAGAATAAAGAGAAGGAGCAGGGCATGGAACCATCGGGGCAAAACTACCAGCAAGTTACAGGGCCTACTTGGACACCTGCCAGAGCTCAATAATTAGTCCTCTCCTTCTGTCACCTTCTCATCCTCTGTGGGAAGCACACAGGGCAAAATGACTTTTCATGAGTGAATAGACCTAAAGCCCCTACATGGGCATGGGCCAGCCAGCACTCAGTGGGTGGAGTTACCGTCGTGGCTGTCACCCTTATCCCCCACCAGGGCCCAGTAACCACAGTTGGTGGGAGGCCTAGTGCTTCTGTGCCAGTGGTTCTCAAACAAGCAGGGTTGGAGGCCTTGTTCACACACAGCTGCCTGGGCCCCACCCAGAGCTTCTGATTCTGTAGGTGGGGGTGGGGCCCGAGAGTGTGCATTTCTAATAAATTCTGGAGTGACGCTGATGCTGTGGGTCTGGGGACCCCACTTTGAGAACCACTGAGCTGGACTAGCCCTTGCCGCTGAGAGCGGTCCTTGAGGCTGCGCAGGAGCGATGCAGGATCGCAGACCCCACCCTGGACCTGCGGCATCACAGTCCTCGCCCTAGAAGGATCCCAAGGTGATGGTTACTGGGAAGTTTGGAAAATATGGGCTAAATGACCTCCAGTCTCCTCCTAACCCCGAGATTTCACGAAGAAAGACATCTGTGAGAAAAGACATTCTGGGCGGGATGAGGTCCCTTGGCCACAGATTCCTCCCACAGCCCTGGGAGCCTTGCTTGGCCAGGCCATGGAGCCCAAAGTGCCTGCCAGCCCGAGTCCCTGGCACTTGCTTTCTATGACTTGGTTGACAGGAGCTCCATGACCCTCTCTGCATCCCCCTTCTGGGCCCTGCCACCAGGCCCACCTCTCGGCAGGGACTGAGCAGGGGTCAGAGTTCTGCATTTCCAAGAAACAGCTCGAGCTTGGCCCGGCCCTCCTGACTTCCGCAGAATGCTCTGTTTATTTCCGGATTTTTCTTTACTTGCCCTGGTCCTGCCCACCAGTTACTTTCCATCAGGCATTCATTAGAATTAACACGATAACCTTTCATGAAGGGTCCATGTGTTGAATCAAAAGCTTCTTTATTAGTACAGTGTGCCCTCTTAATGAGAGGTTTGGGGAGATGCAGTATGGCCATCTTGCAATAATAATTATAATTATGAGGATAATTATGCCTTGTGTTTATTACAGAACTTTCCCCAAGCATCTCTGTATCTACTGCAGCTCAGGTATCAGCATCTGGGAGCACTGGGGGAAGGTGTGCTTGAGTCCAGCTGCTGTCCAGATGTTGGTGTTGCCCCAGACCGCTCAAGCTACCCCAAGTAGCATGAAATTCTTCCAGCCCCAGAGTCATCTTGTCTGAGGACTCTCTGAGCAAGGTGGAGGCTCCAGGAAATTGGTGGAGAAGGCAGGGCTTCAAGGTCAAGTCCAGGAGGGATGAAAGTCCTCTGGGCCTTGGCTCATGCCCTGCTTACACCTGGGTTGCCTTCCCTCTCTCCTCTCTGGCCCTAGTAACCTCTCACTCATCAGCGTCCAGCCTGAATCCAGGGTGACCAAGTGTCCTGAGTTTTCTGGGACTGAGGAGGTGTCCCCCGGGATGCAGGACTGTCAGTGCTAAAATTGGGAACATCCTGGGTAAACTGGGACAAATTGGTCACCCTCCTGGAATCTTTGCATTCGGGTCCTTAGTACTCCACCATCTCACCAAAATGACCTTGGACAATTGACCTATCAACAGGGGCCTCATTTTTCCTCCTGTGAAGGTAACTCATGGTTCTTATGGGAATTTAATGAGTTTATGTATGAAAAGTGTCTAGTACTGTGCATGGCACATAGTGAATACTCAGTGACGTTGGCTATAGTTGTTTTATTGGGTTGAGTGAGACCTTTGAGATGACCTGGCCTCCATCTGGTTCAGGAATCCGCTCTGTGGTGACCCTGCCTGATGACACCCCGCAGTGCAGCACTCACGTCCTCACACAGGAGCCTTTTCTTTGTGACTGGTGACCTACTCCCTGTCCCGTCAGCTCGGAGGACCCATAGAGGATGGGGCCCTCTTCTTGAAGACATCTCATGGCTCCTTGAGGGTGACTCACCTGCCTCCAGTCTGGGTCTTCTCTTCCCTGGGCACATCCTGACTGTATCCCCTGGAAGCAGTGCTATCTGCCCCTGTAGGCCCCAGGGCTCAGCATTGAACTTGGTTCCTTCCGCTCAGGGGGCTTTTCTGCACTGTAAACAGGTATTGTGGGTGTAGATGGTACCCATCCTCTGAATTAGACCTGGAGAGAAATTTCCTGAGAGCAAAAGGTGACTGGCTCATAAAGACGCTGAGGGGCCTCTTTCCCCGAAATCACAGGCCCTGAACTGGAAAGGCTCGTAGGAGCCTGAAGCCAAGGCTCCGGTACCCCCCTGAAGGGCTCAGCAGGAACTCCCCTTTCTCTGGCCCAGCCTAGAGACAGGCACTGGGGATGTTCTTCACTCAAGGGGCCGGGTAGCAGGATGGTTAGGGCCCCTGGCTTCCTGATCAGCCTAATCTGCATTCAAGCCTTACTCCCTTCTTTTTAGCTGTAGGCCTTGACCCAGTCACTTAGTTGCGCTTTCCTCGTGTGTTCAGAGGGGAGAATTTTCACAGCCTAGCACATATGAAATAGTAACTCTTACTATTTATGGTTATTATTGTTCCAACCCCCCAGGGAATGGACTTGAAGCAGTTTTCTTCTTGCGCACAGATGGGAAGATGACTGGGCAAGGCTGGGATTTGTTCCAGCGGGTCTGGAGATTTGGCTGTCCATGTTCTTGTCCCAGGGATCATGGAGATCCATTCCCAAGAGCCTCTCAGCAGGGATTGGAGTCCACGTGCTGTGTTAGTGGCTGGTGCCATGGCCTGTAAGGCGCAGGGTATGTTTGCAGGAATCTCTGGGGGCCTTTGCCATCAATGGAAGCCAGACTGTTCTTAGTAGGAACTTTGTGGTGCGCCCCTCCCCCCACATGTACACCGGCCTCTGGTAGGCAGTTCTGAGGTTAAAGGATGGAGGAAACAGATGGGGTCCCCAGTAACAAAAGAGAATCATAGAGAAGTCACAGGACACAATGTGGAACAGTGCCTGGCACACAGTAGGGTCTTGGTTCCTCTTTCACAATCTGCTGCTTGCCTCATTATTATTATTTTTAAAGCATCCAAGTATTATTGTTGTTTGTTTGGTTTTTGCATCCAGGTGTCTAACTGTATTTTATACAGTTAGGTTTGTTGATCTGTCCCTTTGTGATTCTTTTATAGCTCCTAGATATAGAAAGTATTCCTCGCATAAGAGGTTGTATAAATGTTAAGTTCTGTTTTGTTTTGTATTTTTTGCTTTGATTTAAAAAATATTTAGAGTGTAATTTGATGTAGAGTTTATTTTGATTTTTAGGTTATTGAGAGTCTCTCTTTTTTGTTTTCCCAAAATTGTTAATTGGTTGGCTCTTCTAACATCAGTTATTAATCCTTTGCTGATTTTTTTGTGAGGCCTCCTTTAGCATTTATTAAATTATGACATATTACTTATGGACCAAATGGGCTATATATTTTATTTCTATGATCTATTTTCCCTGTGGCCCTCTTTTGAAATAATTGTAGCCTTGCAATATTGGTTACCACCCATCTTTTTTTCTTATAGAGTCATGCTCGCTCATTCCTCCAGTTGAAATTTAAAACCATTTCATAAGTTAAAAAACCAAAAAACATTTTGGGATTTGAGTAGGAATTACATTATAAGCAATCTTTTAAAGAAATCCATTTCTTTAAAAATCAACATGATTTTACTATTTTGACTTGTTATCAATGAACATGCTATAGCTTCACATACAAATCAATTTTTAAAAACATTTTTGTGTGGATTCTTTGACTTTTCTTAATATTATTCAGATCCATTTTTTCATTATTGCTATCACTGTGTATTTTATATTACTGTTGCTGTTCAGAATAAGATCCTCAAAAACTATATTTTTATTGCTGGCATATAGAATGTCATTGAGTTTTGCATGTTTATTTGGATCAGCCACTTTGCTGAAGTCTGTTTTGTTTGCGTTGTCAGATGACTTTGGGTGTTTGAGGTCACACAGTCATTGCAAATACACATCATGATAATCTTGTCTGTTTCCAATGTTTATGTTTTCTGTTTCTTTGGACAGAACTCCTAAGTCCATGTTAAGGGATGCAGGTGGTGGGAGGCATCCTCTGTGGCTCTTTGCTTTAAAGGGACAGCTTCTGATGTGTCCCTTGGTGTTGCTCCTAGCTTGTAGATCTGTCGCTCCCACCCAGTGGACGGATATGATTGACAGCCACCACGGCCGTCCCTTGGAGCCATTTGTGCTCTGGCACCAGGCACTAGGGACTCGTGGTTTGGAAGGGTTTGTTCTTTCTAGAATCCCCAGGCTACCCCAAACTTTGAGCCCGCAGAGCTGGTCCAGTCCCAGCCCTGATCTCTACTGAAAGCCTGGCTTCCTGGGATTGGGTCCCCGCTGCAGACTTCGCATCCTCTTCCGCCATCCTCACCTGCTGATATAGGAGCTGCTGGTGATGGCAGCAGGGCTGCACTCACTCAGCACAACCTGGACCAGGGAGGCAGTAAGACACCTCTTCACAGGATGCCCTACAGGACCCCTGTGGCCCTCAGGCATCTGGACTTTTGTCTTTACCTCACGTGCCCCCTTTCTTTCCTCACCAACTCAGGGAGGTCCCCAATACCCTGCCCTGCTCCAGGCCTGCTAGACCTCTGCTGGCACCGTGCTCTGTGGTCTTTCCAATCCAGTGGGAAAGCAGAAAGAAAAGGGGGGCAGTACAATACAGGATGAAGAGGTTTTATTCGCACAATATGAGGCTAAGAGGCTGGGGCATCTAACTGCAGTGAGAGGAGGCTTCTTGAAGGAGGTGACACTTGAGCTGGCCTTGGAGCAAGAGCAGAAATTCTACGAGGCAGATGAGGGAGAAGGGCTTCTCTTCTGACTGTTTCTATCGGCTTTGCATTATTGTTGCTGTTCACAGTAGGATCTTTATAAACTTTCTTTTCTTGCTGGTATACAGGAATATTATTGATTTCTGTATATTTAATTTGGAAAAATTTTCAAAGGCTTAGAGGCCTGGGAAAAAGACAAGAGTTTGCTGAGAGGGAGATGGGGCAGTGCTTTCTGAGTTGGTGAGTGAGTGCTCCTGGGGTTTGGGGTTCAGGGGTTAGGAGGGGATCACCAGTAATGGGGGCACTTAGGGAAGAAGAAACAGCATCTGTAGCATTACCTCTGCATTCCTGCCCGGCACTTTGTTAGTACATTTAGTACTTTGTATTACATTTACTTTTCCTGACAGCTTTGCTAGGTGGATAATGATACCCCCATTGTACAGATGAAGAAACTGAGGCCCAGGGAACTTACATGCCTTAGATGAACCTCATCTCTTAGCCTTCATACTTTCAGTGTCTCCCTGCTGCCATGTATATAAAACAGTTTTATTGACATATAATTCATATACCCTACAATTCAGCCATCTAAAGTATACAATTTAGCGGTTTTAGTATATTCATAGATTTGTGCCGCTATCGCCACAATCAAATTTTAGAACATTTGCTTACCTTCACCAAGAAACCTTCACCACTTCATCTCCATCTCCCAATCCTTCGATGCCCCCCAGCCTTATGGAACCACTCATCTACTTTCTGCCTCTATATACTTGGCTATTCTAGACATTTCATATAAATGGCCTCATATACTATATGGTCCGTTGTGACTGGCTTATTTCACTTAGCATAATGCTTTCAAGGTCCTTCGATATTGTAGCATGTATTGGTACTTCCTTTCTTTTTATTGCTAAACTTACTCCCTTTTATGGAGATACCGCATTTTGCTTATCCATTCAGCAGTTGATGGACATCTGGGTTGTTTCCATGTTTTGGCTGTTATGAATAATGCTGCTATGAGCATCCATGTGTAATGTGTTTTTGTGTGGACACCTGGTTCCATTTCTCCCGCATGTACACTACGAGTGGAGTTGCTGGCCATATGGTAATTCTTGAGGAACGGCCAGCGAGCCAGCACACAGCTTCCTCGCTGCCTCTTGTACAAGGCTTTCTTTCTGTCAGAGTGACAGGACTGGGAAGGTCAACGTCTATGTGAATTGCCTGTTTTCAAAGAAGTAGACTGTTACCAAGTACTCATAAGACTGCAGCTTCACTGTTGAGTCTTTGACGGTTCCTTAGGGACTTGTCGACTTGGCAGGGACTCAAGTGCATTGCCATGAATGCTGGTCGCCACTGCGCTGGCAGAACCCTGCCTTCCACATTCTGGCCAGTAGGCTGTGGTAATGGAGAGGGACAAGTGTGATTACGGGTGATGAAGTCTCCCAGAAGAGAGAGAGTAGGGTTTCAAGCCTGGCACAGGGGGGACAGGCGGGAGAGCAAGGAGGCTGGGAGGGTGAACCGGGTCGGGTCCACATGGTTTGGGGCAAGTCCTCGGGCAGCTCTGGCTGCTGACTCTGGTCTGTCTTTGTTGGCTGCAGATCTGGCCGAGTGCAAGCTGGTTTCTTTCCCCATCGGCATCTACAAGGTCCTGCGCAATGTCACTGACCAGATCCACCTCATCACGCTGGCCAACAACGAGCTCAAGTCCCTCACCAGCAAGTTCATGACCACATTCTGTCAGCTTCAAGGTAGGCCCTGGTCAGCTCAGCTTAGCTCAGGGGGGCATGGCCAGCCCTCGTCCTCAAGCTCTGACACTCTTGGGAGGGTCACTAGGGCCAGCCCCATCAGCTGCACCTGGGAAGTCTCTGCCAGGGGGAGGCTTTGAGGATGGACCTGTGTCCTTCCTGAAGCGTAGAAACCTCTGTCGTGTCTGCCTCGCTGGCTGTGAATCAGATTGGCTAATGGTCTAGGTGTGGGTCCTGGAGTGACTCTTATTTGAACAGACCAGCGGGGTCTTTGGGGTCTTGAGGCCCAGGAGTATCTCTTGGTGACTTGAACAAGCCCCCGGCTGGTCCCCCAATCCGGCATTGTTCTCCTATGCTGCTCTCTCAGTTCAGGAGTGACAGATTCCAGAATGCTGGTGTTTCCTCTGCTGGGCACGCACAGAGCAGGTGGACAGGGGGCGTGGCAGCGAGGTGGCAGGAGGCCAGCGGGTGGGTATTATCGATTCTTTTGAAGTGGCTCCTCTGGATAGACACAGGGTGCAGGTGTCACCGCAGTGCTTGTCCCCCTCTCCACAGAGCAGCCCCTCCATCCTTCTGCAAGAGTCCAGGGCCACTCAGCCGGCCTGGGATGGAGCTGCGACCTGGGCACGTGGCGTGTGCTTTCAAAGTGGTGGAGCGGGAGAGTTGGGGAGAGCACAAGAGGCATGACCTTCCTGCCTTCTAGAATTCTCTATCTGCTAGAAGCATGGAAAGGGTCTAAAAGCCTGTGTAGAGAAACACGTATGTAAAATGGAAACGGAGGAACAGAGCAACTCGAGCGAGCCTGTCTCCTACAGCTGATCTTAGGCTTCTTAGGGAAACCACAGGAGGGAGCCACAGGCAGGCCTGGAAAGACCCCCGGCGAGGTGCGGACACGAGGGCAAGAACGTGGGCTTGGTCTGTGCAGTCGTTTCTGAGTGAAGCTCACAGGGCTCATATTTTTACATAAGATACAAGCGATCAAACACTAGATTTATCCTGAGGGCCACTGGTTGGGAGAATCTCCCATAAATATTAGAGCTGTTTCCATTCCCTCGTTTCAGGGATGGAGAAGGAAGGTCAGGGAGAGCAGGGACGTGCCCGCCTGGGGTCTCAAAGCAGTACACCCTGGTTGCCAACCTCGCAGGCCAGGTTCCTCCCCAGGACACCTGCATGAACTCACGGGTCCTCCAGAGCTGTATCCAGCCCGCTGGAATGGGGTGTTTGCTTTCCAGAGGGGGAGGGAATGATGGACCGCGGATGGTGGGAGTGGGTGGAGCCCCTGGAAGGGCAGCCAGGCAGGGGGACTTCCTTTGGGTGAGAGGAGTTCATTTGTACATTTTCCTTCATTCACTCTGCCCTGCGCTCCTGCTGCGTCCAGGCCTGTGGGAGGCTCCCACTGAAGGAGCCCAGGGTCACGGAACAGACGCGCCCACAACACCGAGTGCTGCGATGCTCGTGTGGACAAAACACGGGGCTGCTGGGCCGAGGACAAAATCTTCCCGAGAGTGGCAAGGGCAGCGGGGTGGGCGTGGAAGCGAGGCTCAGCGGATCTGACATTCGGCAGCGCCTTGCGGGATGAGTGAACAGGCGCTCTCGGGGACCACCATGGGTGTCAGAGAAATGTGCTAGAGCCCCGTGCATCGTGCCTGGGCCCTGGAAATGCAGTCATTATAATACCCTTTGGGTCAGAAGTCTGTTGAAGGTACAGTTTGAACTCCCTCCTGTGCTGGCTGCGGCTCCTGATGCCCCCACACGCCTTGGATTACAAAGGGATGGCCGTGTGCCCAGCAGGAAGGGGCTGGAGCTGAGGACCAGCCTGGCTCCCACGGAGATAGCGGAGATAGCGGAGATAGCGCTGAGTCCCAGCCTTTGTCGTAGCTTCTCTTTCAAATAAGAAAACGCTCTGATGTGCGAAGAGGAGGCTTGAATAAGATTTGCTGGGCTCCTCACAGCCTGCCAGTGTCCTGACAAAGGAGGGGGGCTGCTTTGGTGTTGGGGAGAGAGCCATCTGTGACCCCCATGCCTGCCAAGTTGTCTCCTGTGGACAGCTTGGGAACCGTCTCCTGCTGGGCTCATGGCCCCTCAGAGCAAAGTTTTATTATTTATTTATTTGCTTATTTGCGTTTATTAGTCTGCTTGTTTGTTTATCTGTGTACCTGGTTGTTTGTTTATTTGTTTATTTATTTATTCTCGCCCATTGATTTTTTTTTTTAGAGAGTGGAAGGGAGGGAGGGAGGGAGGGAGGGAGGGAGGGAGGGAGGGATAGAGAGAGAAACGGAAACATCAACATGAAAGAGGCACATTGATTGGTCTGCATGTACCCTGACTGGGATTTGGAGATCGAATCTGCTACCCAGGTATGTGCCTTTGACCAAGAATCAAACTGGTGACTCTTTGGTGCACAGGCCGATGCTCTATCCACTGAGCAACACCAGCCAGGGCAGAGCAAGGTCATCTTTAAATGATTCCATCTCCTCTATGTCCTTCACCCATCTTATAACAAGAAAAAGCAAGAAAGACCTGGGAAGGACAGTGGCAGAAATGGAATCAGTCCAAAGGGCAAGTGAGTCCCAGTGTCCAGCTGTGGCTCTTTTGTTCCCTCTTTTTCTGTGTCCCCATCTCCCCACTTCCTCTCCATGCAAATCATTCAGGTCTTCTTTTTAAAAATGTGATTGTTTTTAGGTTGATTTTTACAGAGAGTGAAGGAGGGAGGGCGGAGAGAGAGAGACATCGATGTGAGAGAGAAACATCCACTGGTTGCCCCCTGCACACGGCCCGACCGGGAATCACACCCACAACCTGGGAATGTGCTCTGACCGGGAGTCGAAGCTGCCACCTTCCGGTGTCCAGGATGCTGCTGCAACCAACTGAGCCGAGCCGGCCAGGGCTCACTCAGCTCTTCCTACTGCGTGTGTGTGAGACGCCCCTGCAGAGTGGACGAAGACCGCCCAAATGAGAACTGCAGGGGCTGCTCATTCAGAGCTGCTCTAGCAAGGGAGTCAGCCTCTGTGCTTGCCTTGGGCAGAGACTCAAAGGCAGGCAGAGGGGAGGGAAAGCTATACAGTGGAGGAAGGGAAGGCTTCGGGTGTGTCCTGATTGGAGGCCTTTGGCCTGGGGAACCTGGAGGCAGGCCTGCTGGCCCTGGGGCATCCTGTGTGATTGGTTAGGGTGTGTATTTGGATTTCTCTGCTTGGTGCTAAGTTGGAAGTGGGGACAAAAGTTAAGGAAACTGTCAGCAATTGAGTCCTGGCCATTGGGTCCATTTGTTACAGAGGGTATTGCTTGGTTTCCAGGATTGTTGATAGCGATAGCAGTCTCACTTCCCACCAGTCTGACTTAGGGCAGACAGCTTCCTGAGCTGTCACTGTTGAGATGGGTTGGCTTCCTGGGCAGGTTGTGGGTCAGAGTTCTGTTCTTACAGTTGGTCTGGCCATTGCCTGTGTGTGTATTCAGCCTCTCACAGCCTGTCTTTCAGTGAACCTCAGCAGTTCCCCGTGAGCGCCTGCTCTACCCCCGGCCGTGGGCATGAGCAGGTGAGGAGTAGCAGGAGAGCCCAAGTTCGCTGGGTGCGTGCTGAGGGTCTCACCCATGCTATCGCATCCAGCCCTCATAGCGCCCGATATTTGAGAAGGCTAAGAAAACTGAGACCTAGGTTCGCTTGCTCGGACCCAGCCCTGGATCCCGCCCCAGACTGGGACGCAGCTTCACCATGGAGGAGGCAGACCGAATCCTCATCCATTCCCTGCGCCAGGCCGGCGCGGCAGTTCCTCCGGAAGTGCAGACCCTGCGAGCCTTCACTACTGAGCTAGTTGTCGAAGCCGTTGTCTGCTGCCTGCGTGTGATCAATCCTGCTGTGGGCTCTGGCCTCAGCCCCCTGCTGCCTCTCGCCATGTCTGCCCGTTTCCACCTGGCCATGAGCCTGGCTCAGGCCTGCATGGACCTGGGCTATCCTCTGGAGCTTGGCTATCAGAACTTCCTCTACCCCAGTGAGCCTGACCTCCGGGACCTGCTTCTCTTCTTGGCTGAGCATCTACCTGCCGATGCCTGTGAGGACGCAGACCAGCCTGCAGGTGACTCAGCGATTCTTCTCCGGGCCATCGGGAGCCACATTCGGGACCAGCTGGCCCTGCCCTGGGTTCCACCCCTTCTTCGCACTCCTAAGCTGCAGCACCTCCAGGGCTCGGCCCCCCAGAATCCTTTCCATGCCAGGACGCTGGTCGTGCCTGAATTGAGTTCCACAGGAGGGCCCCGGGAGTTCCAGGCAAGTTCCCTGCTACTACCAGCCCCCACGCAGGTGCCTCAGCCTGCTGGGAGGGTGGCCTCGCTCCTCGAATGCCATGCCATCCAGCTATGCCAGCACACAGCCCGGGACCACCCTGGGGACAAGGCCTGGGTCCACCGGGCATCCTGCCTCCCCGCACAGGATAGGCGGGCTCAGCTGCAGCGGCTGCAGAAGCACCTGACTGAGCATCTGCGTCAGACCTGGGGCCAGCTGGGGACCCCCCAGCAAACCCAGGACGTGGGAGAGCTGCTGCAGGCCTGGGGTGCTGGGACCACAGCTGGTGCTCCCAAGGGCTCCCGCTTCACACATTCAGAGAAGTTCACCTTCCATCTGGAGCCCGAGGCCCAGGCAGCCCAGGTGTCAGCTGTGCCAGCCACCTCCCGGTGGCCTGAACCAGACACGTGGGCAGCTCAAGAGCAGGAGCTGGAGGCTCTCCGGGAGCTGCTAAATGGAGTGAACTTTAAGATTGAAGAGGTTGCAGCCAACATGAAGACGCTGGGAATCGGCCTTGTGCAGATGGAGACCCGGTGTCGGCAGACGGAGCTCAGCACAGCGGAGAGGGAGCAGGCCCTGCACCTGAAGTGCTGGGCGGTGCAGCTGCTGCCAGACGGGGCTGCCAACCTTGCCAAGCTACAGCTCGTGGTAGAGAGTAGTGCCCAGCGGGTCGTCCACTTGGCGGGCCAGTGGGAAAAGCACCGGGCCCCGCTCCTTGCTGAGTACCGCCACCTCCGAAAGCTCCAGGCTTGCAGAGAGCTGGAATCTTCTCGGCGGCTGGCAGAGATCCAGGAGCTGCACCGGAGAGTTCGGGCTGCCGCTGAGGAGGCCCGCAGGGAGGAGGGGATCTATAAGCAGCTGGTGTCCGAGCAGGAGAGCCTGCCCAGAGACGTGTCCCGGCCGGCCTATACCCAGCGCATCCTGGAGATTGTGGGTAACGTCCGGAAGCAGAAGGAAGAGATCACTAAGATCTTGTCTGGCACAAAGCAGCTTCAGAAGGAAATCGACTCCCTGTCTGGGAAGCTGGACCGGACATTTGCGGTGACTGATGAGCTGGTGTTCAAGGGTGCCAAGAAGGATGGTGCTGTGCGGAAGGCCTACAAGTACCTGGCTGCCTTGCATGAGAATTGCAGCCAGCTCCTCCAGACCATCGAGGACCTGGGCACCCTCCTGCGGGAGGTCCGAGACCTGGAGGAGCAGATCGAGACTGAGATGGGCAAGAAGACCCTCGGCAACTTGGAGAAGATCCAAGAGGACTTCCGGGCCCTTCGCCAGGAGAACGCTGGCCTCCATGGGCAGGTCCATGAGACCTGAGGGGCCCCCGCAGAGGTCTCCCCCACCCCCGGCCTCAGCAGAGATTTGGAGTGTTGGAGGCGATGGCCAAGCACTGGCCCTCACTGTTCCCTGTGCTTGCTGTCCAGTCCCTCCTGCTGGGGTGGCTCCTGTCCACCTGACCCCAATCCTTACCTGGGGTGAGCGGCCAGAGACTGGGAGCTTGGCTGAAGTTTACTGGGGACAGTACTGGGGCTGGGGCCTTGGATCCCCAAAAAATGAGGGACTCTGTCAAAAAGAAAGAAAACTGAGACCTCGACCTGGTCCTCGAGGAGCTCCTGGTCTCAGAGGCGTCGGGTGTGTAAGCAGACAACACCTTATTGGGTGAGGGGTGGCGCAGCCGACGGTTGCTCAGTCCCATGTTCTTCCCCCACTTCCTGCTTTGCTCCTGCCCACTGCGTTACTTTTCTCTAGCTGCTGGCACTTAGTAGATGGAAGGGGAGAGAAGGGGTACAGTCCCGGGAAAGCGCGGCGGACAGTGAAGCTTTGCCGCAGGCCATTGGGCTCTGACACCTTGATTTTAGTCTGGGACCAGGCAGATCTGCTCTGAGGGGTTCCCTCAGCACGGCCCGCCACTGAGATAGCAGGTCTGGGAGAGTCCATCTCACTGAGTTATCCACAGGGCAGCTCCCAGTTCCCGACGACCAAGAGTCCCTACCTGATGCCGAGGTGGTGATCGGCTGTGACCTTCTGCATCGGTTTTTGCTGTTGGCCCACAAGGGCATCTGGGGTTACCTGGCTGACCTCAGTGGGGAAAAGGCCAAGCTGTTCGTGACCCCTGCATGTGTGCTTGCAGACAGTGGTTCAGCCCTC
The DNA here is from genome assembly GCF_963259705.1 of Myotis daubentonii. Classification (NCBI taxonomy): domain Eukaryota; kingdom Metazoa; phylum Chordata; class Mammalia; order Chiroptera; family Vespertilionidae; genus Myotis; species Myotis daubentonii. The sequence continues at coordinate 22,311,240 of NC_081852.1, forward strand.
CCCAGCAGAGAGCTAAAGGAACCCAAGTGCCATGGCCTTCAGCTTACTTTGTATAGAATCCAGAAATAGGACTACCAAGGCCAGCGGGCGAGAGCATTTTAAGAGAGCATGGTATACACCATGACGTCATCGAGCACTGACCTGACCCTGAGCCCGGGGCCCACCAGGTGCAGAGCAGCCTTGTCTGTGGTCAGGCTGAACCAGGCCCCACAAGATGAGAGGCTGGGTCGTTTGGTGTGTAAAGCACAGACACCGAGTTCGAGTCCAGTTCTGGAGTGTGACGTCTCCCACATCCTCTGTAGATTCGTGCTCCGTGCTGATCTTGGCTCTCTGACCCTCGGCTGCAGTTAGGTGCAGCCTTTGGGGAGCCCCAGCAGGAGAGCAGAGGGAGAGTGGCCACCTCCCTGTGAGGTCCACCGCGGGCTAGCTGTGCCCCTTGTCCGGAGGTCACTTTTCTCAAGGCAGCTTCAACATGACTGTCTCTCTGGGTGGTGACAGCTCCCTGCTCGTAACCCCGGGTGACTGCATGATCCCTTGATATTCCACTGCAGCCTCTCACAGCGTTGGAAATACTTTTTGTTGCAAATAAACTCTCCTTGAGTTAATTTGAGTATGCCAGCTCTTTCCAGTGGGGGCCCTGACTGATGCTCTCTGCAACTCATTAGCTCGGTAATCACAGGCAGGTTAACTGTTCTGTGCCTCAGTTTCCCCCTCGGTACAATGGAATAATACTGCTAATAGTCTTTACCCAGAGAGCCCCTGTGAAGATTGAATACATTAACCCATGCCCAGCCCTGAGAGTGGCTGCATCTGCAGCACTGTCCGGCGCAGTACCTGGCACAGAGTCGTGGGCGTTACCCACTGAGCAGGTAAATGAATGACTTCCGACCATGTGGTCAGCGGAATAATGACCCTCCCAAAGATAGCCACATCCTGGTCCTTGGAGCCTGTGACTGTTTCCTTTCATGGTAAAAGAGACTCTGCGGATGTGATTTAGTTAAGGACCTTGAGACCAGGTGGTACCCTGGGTTGAGTGAGTGGGTCCAGTGTCATCACAGGGTCCTTCAAAGGAGGCAGGAGGGCCAGAGTCAGAGAAGCTGATGTCACAGCCGCAGCAGAGACTGGATGATGTGGTTCCAACCCTCCAGAGGCTGGAGAGGTCAAGGAACAGATTCTTTGCTAGACCCTGCAAAAGGCACACAGCTCTGCTGACACTGTCTCCTTCTATAGATGAGGAAACTGAGGCAGAGAGCGCGTAAGTAACTTGCCCGAGGTCACACAGCAGAAAAGAAGGGGTTGGGACTTCGGGCCCAGATCCACGGAGCTCCTTTATAACTACTAATAGGATTAAAGGGTATGCACTCTTTTGCAACTTGCCTTTTTTTGTTTGTTAATCCTCACCTGAGGATATTTTTCCATTGATTTTTAGAGAGAGTGGAAGGGATGGGAAAGACAGAGAGAGAAAAACGTCAATGTGAGAGAGACACATAGATTGGTTGCCTTCCGCACGTGCCCCAACCATTACAGGGAATCGAGCCTGCAACCGAGGTACGTGCTCTTGAGCAGAATCAAACCCAGGACCCTTCAGTCCGAGGGCTGATGCTCTAGCCCCTGAGCCAGACCAGCTCGGTCACAACTTGCCTTTTTTATTTAGCAGTACGTTTTAGAAATTGGTCCATGTTGGGACAGTGACAACTGCCTTATTCTTTTCGTGGGGGCGGAATGGTCAGCACCATTTTAGTTTGTTGCAGACACAGAACAGTTTTCTCACCCCTTCCCTCTGTCCACCTGAGGAGAGGGTGTGGCTTTTGGAAACTCCACTCCTGTCTCCTTGCCCCTGTGCCCAGCTGTCTTTGTGCGGAGCATGAGCCGTTTGAAGGACACTTTTTGCACCCTGGCTGACCCTGCCCTGCAGGGGGGCCCTTGTGAGCAGGAACACGACTGCTTATTGATGTGGGTGTGGCACCCAAGGCACTGACTGATCCTCGGTGGCTGATCCTCGGTGGATGGGTACTTTTGGAGTTGGCGCATTCCCTTGCCTGCCTGGCTCCATAGTTACGGCCAGCCAGCCTCATCAGTTCCTTAATGGAATCAGTAGGCCTCCTTTCTCGCTGGGGTCAGTCTAAGGCTTCTGAGTCAGCCTTGGCAGTTGTCCAAGATAAGGAGGATGCGGAAGTAATACAAAGAACTTGGGGAAGGGAGGTCCATTTAACAGACACCCGAAACCACAGTTTAATAGATAGTAAATAAGGGAATATCGTGAGGGGCTGCTCTCAGGGTGGGGACAGTGCTGGGAGCCCAGGCTGGTTGGCTCTGAACCTTGGTGTAAGCGAGCGGGAGGAAACATCTGGAGGGCCCCCATGCCACCCAGAGAGAAGGTAGCAAGACCCTGGGCATTGTTGTGACCCCAACAACGAAGAGGAATGTGTTGTGCCTCCAGGGGTGTGAAGCAAAGCTGGATGTGGCTGCAACCATGTTTATTTGGCAGCTCAGCACATCAGCCGAGCAGGTAACTGGGCTATTGGCCACATTCTTGTTCCTTCTCTGAAGTGGGAACAACAGAGAAAACCTCAAGTACCTAGGCTGAGGTGACATAAAGTCCCAGGAGTTGGTTAAGACTGGGACTTTGATAGGGATGGGGGCATCTATCCCAGGGAACCTACCTTTTTTGCCTTTCCCTGGTGAGGGGGCCTGCAAGCAGTTCCATGGTTTGGTTTCCCCTCAAAACCTACCAGGTTTATCATGAACAAGTCTGTACTCATAAGTTTTTGACAACTTAAAAGAAATGGACCAACCAGTTCCTTAAAAACCACAAACTACCAAAACTCAAGCAAGATGAAATATCCAATCTGAAAAACCCTATAACCATCAAACAAACTGAATTCATAACTACAATGACCCTAAAAAAAGAAACTGCTAGGCGCAGATTTTACAGGAGAAGTCTAGCAGACTCGTCAACAAGAATTAACATCAGTTTTGCATAGTCTCTTCCATAAAATAGAAGAGAAGGGCACACTCTCTAACCCATGCAACAAAGCCAGTATTACTTCTATTTCAAATCCAGATGTGAACAAGACAAAAATAAATTACAACGAAAACTACAGACCACTATCTCACGTTAATTAAGACACGAAAAATTCTCAGCAAAATATTAGCAATCAAACCCAGTAGTGTATGAAAAGAATTATATGCCATGACCAAGTGGTAATTATCACTTTTTTCAGATGTGCAAGGCTGGCTCAACATTTGAAAATCAGCCATTTATCTATCATATATATCGACAGAGAAAAAGCATTTGACAAACTCCAACACCCATTTATGATTTAAAAAAAAAAACAACTCGACAAACTAGGAACACAGGAGAAATAACTCAATTTGGTAAAGGACGTCTATAAAAATCCCACAGCTAACAGCAGACTTGATGATGAAATGCTTTACCTGTAAAATTGAGGACAGCAAAGATGTCTGCCCTCATTTTGAAAGTTCTAACCCAGCCGTGGGCAAACTACGGCCTGCGGGCCTGATCCGGCCCGTTTGAAATGAATAAAACTAAAAAAAAAAAAAAAAAAAAAGACCGTACCCTTTTATGTAATGATGTTTACTTTGAATTTATATTAGTTCACACAAACACTCCATCCATGCTTTTGTTCCGGCCCTCCGGTCCAGTTTAAGAACCCATTGTGGCCCTCGAGTCAAAAAGTTTGCCCACCCCTGTAACCACTGCAATAAGGTAAGAAAAAAAATTAAGGCATATAGATGGGAAATGAAGAAATAAAACTCTCTATTTGTGATATAATTGTCTACATAGAAAACCCCAAGGAATCTACAAAACAACCCTCCTAGCTCAGCAAGTTCCTGGGATATAAGATCAACATAAAATCTTAGATGAGGTCATGCACACTCATCCTCAAAATGGCTTAATCTCCGAGATAAACCCCTGACCCTCCCAAGGTCGCTGAGGCCTTGCATAACGTGGTTCCAGCCTCATTTCCACCACTTTCCCTCTCTCTCTCCTCTGTGTTAGTTAATGATGGAATCCGTGACAGCAAACACTGCAGGGGAAGGGGACGGAAATGATGGGAGAGGATCCTACTTTAGATAGGGTGACATTCAAGCAAAGACACAAATGAAGCGACGTAGCAGAGTATCCTAGAAAGAGGGAACTCCAGGTGCCAAGACCCAAGGCAGCAGCGTGCTCGGCGTGTTGGAGGAAACGCTGTCTGGCAGAGGCAAGTTGGCGAAGCACTGACTAGATGTTCTCCAGCATCCCTTCCAAAACTGACCTTGGACCTGTGACCTGCGCGGGGGTGTTTTCTGGTTTGAGGTGTGGCTGTCTAAGGACCTGGCTGCTGGAGGGGTTCGGGGTTCGTGTGGCTCTGCTGATGAGCCTTGTGTTCAGGATGTCCTTGAAATGGGAACGAGAGGCAGCCAGGTCCCCTCAAACAGGCAGGTCTGTTTCCCTCTTGTCATCACTTATCAAATGTTTGCTGAGTGTAGGGAACCAAGATGAATCAGATACAGCCCCCATCGGATCAGAGATCAGAGACAGCACGGCGGAGCAGGTGCCTGCAGTGGGGCTGGCACTCGGGTGGGTGGGTCCAGAGGGCCCTCACGCAGGGCTCTGTTCCAACTGCGGAACCCTGGAACTGGCTGTTGGGACCTCGGAACCCTTTATCTCCCACAACCCCGGCTGCATCGTGGAGGATGCAGAGGGACAGGTGGGCTGGCTAGTAACTGGTTGGCCCCGTGCAAAATGAAAATGTAGGACCCTGTTCACAGGCAGGAGGAAAGTACTGTTAAAGGAACATGAAAAGCCTTTTCCTTGCCTCTGTGGCCGTTCTCTTAGTGTGTCATGGTGATTTTCACTTGCTATTTAATGCCCTTCCAAGTCAGGAAAATATTGAAACTTTAAATTATTAGTATGATTTTACCATTCCTCTTTATATTGTACAACGCCCGTTTTAAATGTAAATATCAGCATTTGACCCATATATGGGGTCATAAAATTATGCCGTTTGGATTTCATAGCTTGTTTCCAGAGGGTTCTCAAGTGGCCAGAGGGAAACTCCAGCCAGACTCAGGAAGGTTGGAAGGAGGAAGACAGGAAGTGCGGCCGCTCACAAGTGCCTAGGGTACCCCCCGACTCCTCACGATGAAGGGCACACGTGCACATATCCTCGGGCCTAACAGTTCCCACACATGCGAGACCACCCCACTTCACTCTGGCCAGGGGTAGGACCTGGTGAGGTCCAGCCAGGTATCCCAGGAATCTTTAACCCCCTGCCTCAGGATATGCTCAGTACCTGAGGCCAGGATGAGCGAGAGGTTTCCTCCTGCCAAGACTCAGCCTCCAGCTGCCGCCTAGCAGACACGTTGGTGCTGCCCGCCCCGGGGCAAGGAGTACCAGGGGACAGATGCCACCGTGCTCTACTCCAAGACACCATGGGCACGTGTGCCGGCTGACCCTCCCTGTGCCCAGGCCCCTTCCAGGGAGAGAGGGCTGTAACAGTTGCAGGATAGGGGTGAAGAGGGGGAGCCCAGCATGTCCTGGGTGCCTGGGGGCAAGAGAGCTGGCTGCCGAGAACCCATCCTGGAGAGCTGGTGGGAGTCAGGACCCGGTGTATAAGCTGATACTCCAGGACTTCGCTCTACTTATAAAACACAGACTCAAGGATAAAATTATTAAGACTTTGTTAGTCCATGCAGACCCAGGGAAAAGCCCTGAGACTGGAAATCTACCTTCGTAAGTGGAAGGCAGGGAAAGACCAAAGAAGGAGGCTGGCCACTCCGGTCTGGTAATTAACAGAGTTTATTAAGGGAAACTCATATACGAGGCATGTCTTAGGCGGCTGCGAGACCGAATGGATCCTAAAGAATTCTGGGGAGTAAAGCGGGGGAACAGTCACAGGTACTAGTTCATGGGTGCTGCCAGGTACGGGGAATTGCTGCACGTGCTTGACCAGGTCAGGACAGCAACCTGTTCCAGGAACCAGCACGTAACAGGAGGCAAGGGACGATGCTGATGTATGTCAGAGTGAACATCAGTTACGATGAGACAGTCCCCCGGGGGTTTGCAGAAAGCAACGGCTGTTATGGCCCGGGTCCCGCTTGCAGGGAGTGGTCACGTCTTGGAACAGCCTCTTGCTGCAGACTTTCACGACGGCAGCGCAGAACATTCAGCCACGAGTGCTGGGCCCTCGGGAACCTGGGGCCCTGTGTGACTGTGCTGGTCACAGGCCCATGAAGCCAGCCTCGGGGAGAAGAGCTGAGGTCATTCTTCAGGTCACTTGGCATTTCTGAGCCTCAGTTTCCTTTTCGCCAGACAAGGTGGAAAGGCTCGCCTGTCATTTAACAAAGGAGAGACTATAAGGTCACTTGGGGACGGAGCCTGGGAAACCAGCAGAACTCCAGGCCCCTGTGGGTGTTCTCATGGCGGTTCTGCTGCTCTGTCTCTCCCATGCTCCTGCAGTCCACTGGCTTCCTCTGCTTCCTTAGGTTCCTCCCTGGTGTTTACTGAGCACCTACTGTGTGCCAGACGTTGTGCAAAGCACTTTGCATACACGCAGTCTTCACAGCAGCCCTATGCTGTGATGATAGCAATAGCACATAGGAACGTGTACTCTGTCCTGGGCACCGAGCCAAGCGCTTTTCCCATGTTAATGATGTAATCCTCCAACAACCCTCTGAGACGGGCACTGCTAGTCCCTTTCTGCAGGTGAGGAGACACACCTAATGCGGTTAGATAACGGAGCGAACAAGTTGTAGATGGCACAGTTGGTGTGAACTCAGGCCGTGGGGGCCCCAGGTGCAGCACACTTAGGGCCTGCATTATGCCACCTCCCTTACCTCCCACCATGGCTCTGGGTTTCTGCCTCTCATCCCTTCTCCTTGCCCCCGGTCCCTGTGAACACCCAGCTTCTCTGTAGAACACAGCACTTCAACTTCAGCTTCAGCCTCCACCATCCCAGCCAGCCTGGGGCAGGTTCCCAGCAGAGGGACTCCCACCAGCCCTGCTTACCTCCTCACCCTGGTCCCTGCGGGTTGCTGGTCAGCTTCTGGAGTAGCTGCTCTAAGAGCAGGAGCCCATCCATACTCGTCTGGTCAGCTGCAGGAGTGAGGAGCCCCGGGCTGCCCATCCTGACCTATCGCATCAAGGCCTGGAGCGGAGGCCTGGTCTGAGGGAGGAGCCAGCACGTCCTGACCACCTGACCGCTGTCTAGGCTTTGGAATGTTGGGAGAGCCCTCCATTCCAAAGCCAAAAGTAGGGAGCCCAGCTGGAAATGACCCCCAACCAGCAGTGGGAGTTACCCCTCCTCTTGCATAAACAGACATGGACTGGACCCTGGGTTGGGAGGACTTCCTTTTGGCCTGGGGCGTCCTTGCTGCCTTCCTGGGCAGCTGGTAGCGTCTCTAGGCTGCTTTCCTTCTTACCCCCCCTTCCACTTCCTCCCCCACATGGCAGAGCTCCGCCTGGAAGGGAACTTCCTGCACCGCCTCCCCAATGAGGTCAGTGCCCTGCAGCACCTCAAGGCCATCGACCTGTCTCGGAACCAGTTCCACGACTTTCCTGAGCAGCTCACCACCCTGCCGGCACTGGAGACCATCAATCTGGAGGAGAACGAGATTGTGGGTGAGTGGACACCGCCCCCCCCCATCAGCACCACCTTCCTCCAACTCCCTTTCCTGAGTGAAGCTCACAGGACTCAAGGGGCACCAGGCATGGGGCTGTGGAGTCACATTTTCAGAGACCGGAGGGCAGCGCTGGGCTTTCTGGCCTGAGATGGCTGAGCACAGGGCACTGGACCCGCGAAGGGAACCATTCTGAGGCCTTGCCACCTGCCAGGGGCTGGGTTGGGCACTTGCTTTCACCTGAGAGGTAGAAGGCCTCAGCATTCCTCACAGAGAGGCCTGCATAGCTGGGCCACAAGCTGTCCCTCTGGCATCTCTCTGCCAGCCGAGGCTGCCTCTAAGACCCTTACACATTTACTCCTCCCCGAGTCCCTGGCTCGCCCTTCCTGGTCTCCACAGTGCGCTCTTCACCATTAGTACGCGGGGGCCCCTGGGAAGCAGGATTGGAACACCCTCTCTGCCTTCCCCCAGTCGCCAATGCTGCCTGTCCCTGTCTCTGTCCAGAGTGCTGGAGAGCAGCCCCCTTGCTATGCATCTCAGAGCTCAGCCTTGCTAGGACCTAGTCAGGGTATAAGAGGCACTTCGGAACACAGGCCGGGTCTGGGCATGGACATGGATGTAGGCTTTGGGGAAGTGCTCCTTCGTTCACCGGCTGCCATTTTTTATTGAGCAGCTTGTTCTGTGCCAGACACTGTGCTGGAGACAGATGGACAAAGCGCCCTCCCGTTCTCATGGGGCTGGTGGCATGGTCAGTCACACAGCTGATATTCAGTGAGCATTTAAATGTGCTCATGTTTAAACCTCCCCATAACTTTATGAGGCAGATACTGTTACTCTCCCCAGGCCAGGAAACTGAGGCACGGGGAAGGTCAGTAACTTGGCCAAGGTCATGGCACCTGGGCATGGCACAAGGTCTTGCCAACCCAAGCAGTCTTGCTTCAGAACCCCAGCTACTCAGGACAGTGCTTTGCATAAGGAGAGAAGATGTTTGTACATAGCCGTAGGGAGATAGAAAGCCACAAGCCACATAACTGGTTGGAAGGAAACTCTTTTGTGGTGGAGGGGACAGCGTATGGTGTGAGGCAGGACCTCCTAGGCCAGGTAGGCAATCAGCCTTGCTCCTGGCAGCTCACCTCATGCGCCAGAGCAGGTGGGCAGCGTCCCGGATGGAAGTACTGGAAGATCAGAGGTGCTCGAACTGGATGTACGTTCAGATCGTTCGGGGAGCTTTACAAAAACCCTGTTCCAAGACCACAGCCCCTGCCAATTCAGTCAGACTCTGATGATGGTTTGAAAACTCCCTAGATGGTTCCAGTGTGCAGATGAGATGGAACCACCAAGTTGGATCAGAACCTCCTACCACCAATCCCATTCTATCCCTGAAGAAGCTGTAACCTCCCTTTTTCCTCCTCCTCCCCAATGACTGTCTGGTGTGTGTGTGTGTGTGTGTGTGTGTGTCTACATCCAGAGAGCTCACAGTTGGCCCGGAGCAGGTTTGAGTTCCTCCTCAGGCCAGCCTGTAGTGTGTGGGTTCTCGACTTCATGTAGGAAAGATTTCACAACATGAGTCCAGGTGGGTTTGAGAGTATGTTTATTAAAGCTGGGACAGACAGTGAAACGGAGGTAAGCCACCATTCTGTTTCTATTAATATGACTACTCTATGTACTTCATATAAGTGGAATCATATGATATTTATCCTTTTGTGTCTGGCTTTTTTCACATAGCATAGTGTCTTCAAGTTTCATCCATATTATAGCATATATCACAATTTCATTCCTTGTTAAGGCTGAATAATATTCCATTGCATCCATCACGTTTAATTTCTCATTCATCTGTCCATGAATTCTGTGTTGTTTCTACCTTTTGTCTGTTGTGAATAATGCTGCTGTGACCAAGGGTGTACAAATATCTGTTCAAATCCCTGCTTTCAATTCTTTTGAGTATTTACCCAGAAGTAGAATTCCTGGATCAAATAGTAATTTTTGTTCAATTTCTTGATGAACTGCTGTGCCATTTTCCATAGTGGCTGCACCATTAAATATTCCTCCTGGCAATGCACAGAAGTTCCAGCTTTCCCCATCCTTGCCAACACATTGTTTTCTGGGTGGTTTTTTGGCTTTTGTAACAGCCATCTCAATCGGTGTGAGGTGTCATCTCATGGTGGTTTTGATTTCATTTCTCTAACGATTAGTGATGCTGAGCATCTTTTCATGTGCTTATTGTCCTTTGCTATATTTTCTTGGAAGACATTTCTACTCAGTTCCTCTGGCCATTTTTTCATCCTATTGTTTTATTGTTGTTGTTGAGTAATAGTTACATATATATTCTGGATATTAATCCCTTATCAGATATATGATTTTCACATATTTTCACCCATACCCATTCCCTGTGTGTCTTTTTTCTTTTTAACATTGTCGTTTCATAAACACAATTTTTAAAATTTTGATAAAGTCCAATTTATCTACTTACTAGAGGCCTAGTGCATGAAATTTTGTGCACCAGTAGGGTCCCTAGCAGCTGCTGGCTGCCAGCCGGGACCTCCCTGGTGGTTAGCGCACGTCTAACACCCGGTTGGTCGAACTCTCACCCTTAGGGACAATTTGCATATTAGCCTTTTATTATGTAGGATTCTTTGTTGCTTGTGCTCTTAGTTTTATATCCAGAAATTCCTTGACAAATCCAGTATCATAAAGATTTCATCCTATGTTCTCTTTTAAGTGTTTTTTTAAGTTTAGCTCTCACACTTAGATTTTGATGTAAGAGTGAAACATCAACTGGCTTCCTCCCGCACATGCCTTGCCTAAGGATCAAACCAACAACCTGGGTTGTTCCCTGACCAGGAATAGAACCCGTCATCTTTTAGTGTACGGGACGATGCTCCACACAACTGAGCTACACCTGCCAGGGAAGGTCTTGGTATTCTTGTCAAAATCATTTGGCCG